>NC_092130.1:27862199-28487199 GCF_043159975.1 Macaca nemestrina | reverse complement strand
TGAAGTTTCCAGAGGAAGGAACAGGCAGCAATCTTTGCTGTTCTGCAGTCTCCACTGGTGATAACCAGGAAAACAGGGTCTGGAGTGGATCTCCAGCAAACTCCAGCAGACCTGCAGCTGAGGGGCCTGACTGTTAGAAGGAAAACTAACAAACAGAAAGGAATAGCATCAAAATCAACAGAAAGGACAGCCATACAGAAATCCCATCTGAAGGTCACCAGCATCAAAGACCAAAGGTAGATAAATCCATGAAGAAGAGGAAAAACCAGCACAAAAAGGCTGAAAATTCCAAAAACTGGAATGCCTTTTCTCCTCCAAAGGATCACAACTCCTTGCCAGCAAGGGAACAAAACTGGACAGAGAACGAGTTCGACAAAGTCACAGAAGTAGGCTTCAGAAGGTGGAGAATAACAAACTCCTCTGAGCTAAAGGAGCATGTTCTAATACAAGGCAAGGAAGCTAAGAACCTTGAAAAGAGGTTAGAAGAATTGCTAACTGGAATAACAAGTTTAGAGAAGAACATAAATGACCTGATGGAACTGAAAAACATAGCACGAGAACGTCGTGAAGCATACACAAGTATCAATAGCTGAATCGATCAAGTGGAAGAAAGGATATCAGAGATTGAAGATCAATTTAGTGAAACAAAGCATGAAGACAAGATTAGAGAAAAAAGAATGAAAAGGAACAAAGAAAACTTCCAAGAAATATGGGACTATGTGACAAGACCAAACCTACGTTCAATTGGTGTACCTGAAAGTGACAGGGAGAATGGAACCAAGTTGGAAAACACTCTTCAGGATATCCGGGAGAACTTCCCCAACCTAGCAAGACAGGCCAACATTCAAATTCAGGAAATACAGAGAACACCACAAAGATACTCCTTGAGAAGAGCAACCCCAAGACACATAATTGTCAGATTCACAAAGGTTGAAATGAAGGAAAAAATGTTAGGGGCAGCCAGAGGGAAAGGTCGGGTTACCCACAAAGGGAAGCCCATCAGACTAACAGCAGATCTCTTGGCAGAAACCCTATAAGCCAGAAGAGACTGGGGGCCAATATTCAACAATCTTAAAGAAAAAAATTTTCAACCCAGAATTTCATATCCAGCCAAACTAAGCTTCATAAGCAAAGGAGAGCTTCATAAACAAAGGAGAACTAAAATCCTTTACAGACAAGCAAATGCTGAGAGATTTCATCTCCACCAGGCCTGTCGTACAAGAGCTCCTGAAGGAAGCACTAAACATGGAAAGGAACAGCTGGTACCAGCCACTGCAAAAACATATCAAATTGTAAAGACCATTTACACTATGAAGAAACCACATCAACTAACGGGAACAATAACCAGCTGGCATCATAATGACAGGATCAAATTCACACATAACAATGTTAATCTTAAATGTAAACAGGCTAAACGCCCCAGTTAAAAGACACAGACTGGCAAATTGGATAAAGAGTCAAGACTCAGCAGTGTGCTGTATTTAGAAGACCAGTCTCACGTGCAAAGACACACATAGGCTCAAAATAAAGGGATGGAGGAATGTGTGTGTGTGTGTGTGTGTGTGTGTGTATGTATAATATGTATGTTTTTTATTGAGACAGAGTTCTGCTCTTGTTGCCCAAGGTGGAGTGCAATGGCACGATCTCAGCTCACCACATCCTCCGCCTCCTGGGTTCTAGCCATTCTCCTGCCTCAGCCTCCCAAGTAACTGGGATTACAGGCATGTGCCACCATGCACGGCTAATTTTGTATTTTTAGTAGAGATGGGGTTTCTTCAGGTTGGTCAGGCTGGTCTCCAACTCCTGACCTCAGGTGATCCACCTGCGTCCGCCTCCGAAAGTGCTGGGATTACAGGCATGAGCAATCGTGTCTGGCAGGATGGGGGGATATTTACCAAGGAAATGGAAAGCAAAAAAAAAAAAAAAAAAAACAACAAAAAAAACCGGGGTTGCAATCCTAGTTTCTGATAAAACAGACTTTAAACCAACAAAGATCAAAAAAGACAAAGAAGAGTATTACATAATGGTAAAGGGATCAATGCAACAAGAAGAGCTAACTATCCTAAATATATATGCACCCCATACAGACCCAGATTCATAAGGCAAGTTCTTAGAGACCTACAAAGAGACATAGACTCCCAAACAATAATAGTGGGAGACTTTAGCACCCCACTGTCAATATTAGACAGATCAACGAGACAGAAATTGACAAGGATATTCAGGACGTGAACTCAGCTCTGGACCAAGCAGACCTAATAGAAATCTACAGAACTCTCCACCCAAAATCAACAAAATATATGTTCTTCTTAGCAACACATCACACTTATTCTAAAATTGACCACATAATTGGAAGTAAAACATTCCTCAGCAAATGCAAAATAATGGACATCATAACAAACAGTCTCTCAGACCACAGTGCAATCAAACTGGAACTCGGGATTAAGAAACTCACTCAAAACCACACAATTCCATGGAAACTAAACAACCTGCTCCTGAATAACTACTGGGTAAGTAACAAAATTAAGGCAGAAATAAATAATTTATTTGAAACCAATGAGAACAAAGACACAACATACCAGAATCTCTGGGACACATCTAAAGCAGTGTTTAGAGGAAAATTTATAGCACTAAATGCCCACAGAAGAAAGCAGAAAAGATCTAAAATTGACACCCTAACATCAGAATTAAAAGAACTAGAAAAATAAGAGCAAACAAATTCAAAAGCTAGCAGAAGACAAGAAATAACTAAGATCAGAGCAAAACTGAAGGAGATAGAGACATGAAAAACCCTTCAAAAAATCAATGAATCCAGGGGCTGGCTTTTTGAAGATTAACAAAATATATAGACTGCTAGCCAGAATAATAAGAGAGAAGAATGAAATAGACACAATAAAAAGGATAAAGGGGATATCACCACTGATCCCACAGAAATACAAACTACCATCAGAGAATATTATAAACACCTGTATGCAAAAAACTAGAAGATCTAGAAGAAATGGATAAATTCCTGGACACATACACCGTCTCAAGACTAAACCAGGAAGAAGTTGAATCCTGGAACAGGCCAATAACAAGTTCTGAAATAGAGACAGTAATTAATAGCCTACCAACCATAAAAAGCCCAGGACCAGACGGATTCACAGCCAAATTCTACCAGAGGTACAAAGAGGAGCTGGTGCCATTCATCTGAAACTATTCCAAACAATAGAAAAGGAAGGACACCTCCCTGACTCATTTTATGAGGCCAGCGTCATCCTGATACCAAAACTCATTTTACGAGGTCAATATCATCCTGATACCAAAACCTGGCAGAGACACAACAAAAAAAGAGAATTGCAGGCCAATATCCCTGATGAACATTGATGCGAAAATCCTCAATAAAATACTGGCAAACCAAATCCAGCAGCACATCAAAAAGCTTATCCATGACCATCAATTCAGCTTCATCCCTGGGATGCAAGGCTGGTTCAACATATGCAAATCAATAAACATAATCCATCACAAAAACAGAACCAATGACAAAAAACCATGATTAGCTCAATAGATGTAGAAAAAGCCTTCGATAATATTCAACGCCCCTTCATGCTAAAAACTCTCAATAAACTGGGTATTGATGGGATGCATCTCAAAATAATAAGAGCTACTTATGACAAACCTACAGCCAATATCATACGGAACGGGCAAAAGCTGGAAGCATTCCCCTGGAAAGCCGGCACAAGACAAGGTTGCCCTCTCTCACCACTCCTATTCAACATAGTATTGGAAGTGCTGGTCAGGGCAGTCAGGCAAGAGAAAGAAATAAAGCGTATTCAAATAGGAAGAGAGGAAGTCAAATTATCTCTGTTTGCAGATGACATGATTGTATATTTAGAAAACCCCATCGTCTCAGCCCCAAATCTCTTTAAGCTGATAAGCAACTTCAGCAAAGTCTCAGGATACAAAATCAATGTGCAAAAATCACAAGTATTCCTATACACCAATAATAGACAAACAGAGAAGACCCAAATAATGAGTGAACTCCCATTCACAACTGCTACAAAGAGAATAAAATACTTAAGAATACAACTTACAAGGGATGTGCAGGAACTCTTCAAGGAGAACTACAAACCACTGCTCAAGGAAATAAGAGAGGACACAAACAAATGGAAGAACATTCCATGCTCATGGATAGGAAGAATCAATATTGTGAAAATGGCTATACTTCCCAAAGTAATTTATAGATTCAGTGCTATCCCCATCAAGCTACCACTGACTTTCTTCACAGAAGTAGAAAAAAACTACTTCAAATTTCATATGTAACCAAAAAAGAGCCCGCATAGCCAAGACAATCTTAAGCAAAAAGAACAAAGGTGGAGGCATCACACTACCAGACTTCAAGCTATACTACAAGGCTACAGTAACCAAAACAGCATGGTACTGGTACCAAAACTGATATATAGACCAACGGAACAGAACAGAGGCTTCAGAAATAATGCCATATATCTACAACCATCTGATCTTGACAAAAACAAGCAATGGGGAAAGGAGTCCCTATTTAATAAATGGTGTTGGGAAAACTGGCTAGCCATATGCAGAAAACTGAAACTGCACCCCTTCCTTACACCTTATACAAAAATTTAGATAGATTGAGTACTTAAATGTAAGACCTAAAACCAAAAAATCCCTAGAAGAAAACCTAGGCAATACCATTCAGGACATAGGCCTGAGCAAAGACTTCATGACTAAAACACCAAAAGCAATGGCAACAAAAGCCAAAATTGACAAGTGGGATCTAATTAAACTAAAGAGCTTCTGCACAGCAAAAAACCCAAAAAAACAAAACAAACAAACAAAAAAACACACAACAACAAAAACTCTCATCAGAGTGAACAGGCAACCTACAGAATGGGAGAAAATTTTTGCAATCTTTCCATCTGACAAAGGGCTAATATCCAGAATCTATAAAGAACTTAAACAAATTTATAAGAAAAAGCAGCCCCATCGAAAAGTGGGTGAAGGATATGAACAG
Source organism: Macaca nemestrina (assembly GCF_043159975.1). NCBI lineage: Eukaryota > Metazoa > Chordata > Mammalia > Primates > Cercopithecidae > Macaca > Macaca nemestrina. The sequence continues at coordinate 28,482,191 of NC_092130.1, read as the reverse complement.
ACACTTCTCAAAAGAAGACATTTATGTGGCCAACAAACATGAAAAAAAGCTCATCATCACTGGTCATTAGAGAAATGCAAATCAAAACCACAGTGAGACACCATGTCACACCAGTTAGAATGGCCATCATTAAAAAGTCGGGAAATAACGGATGCTGGAGAGGATGTGGAGAAATAGGAATGCTTTTACACTGTTGGTGAGAATGTAAATTAGTCCAACCATTGTGGAAGACTGTGTGGCAATTCCTCAAGGATCTAGAACTAGAATTTGACCAACAATCCCATTATTGGGTATACAGCCAAAGGATTATAAATCATTCTACTATAAAGACACATGTACGTGTATGTTTATTGCAGTACTGTTCACAATAGCAAAGCCTTGGAGCCAACCCAAATGTCCATCAATGATAGACTGGATAAAGAAAATGTGTCACATATACACTATGGAATATAATGCAGCCATAAAAAGGATGAATTCATGTCCTTTGCAGGGACATGGACGAAACTGGAAACCATTATTCTCAACAAACTAACACAAGAACAGAAAACCAAACACTGCATGTTCTCACTTATAAGTGGGAGTTCAACAGTGAGAATACATGGACACAGGGCAGGGAACATCACACACTAGGGCCTATTGGGTGGTGGGGTGCTAGTGGAGGGATAGCATTAGGAGAAATACCTAACGTAGATGATGGGTTGATGGGTGCTGCAAACCACCATGACATGTGTATACCTATATAACAAACCGGCATGTTCTGCACATGTATCCCAGAACTTAAAAAAAAAAAATGTCCAGTTTTAACAAAAATTCTAAGACATGCAAAAAAGGGGAAAGTATGACTCATACATAGGGTGAAAAGTAGTCAAAAGAAGCTGCCCCTGAGGAAGCCCAGATGCTGGACTTAGTAGACAAAGACTTTAAATCAGTTATTTTAAGTATGTTCAACAAACTAAAGGAAACTATGTCTAAACAACTAAAGGAAAATATGAGAGCAGTGTCTCACAAATTATAGCATATTAGTAAAGAGAAATGATAGCCTGTAATCCCAGCATTTTGGGAGGCTGAGGTGGGTATATCACCTCAGGTCAGGAGTTTGAGACCAGCCCGGCCAACATGGTGAAACCTCGTCTCTACTAAAAATAGAAAAATTTTCCAGGCATGGTGGTGGTTGCCTGTAATGCCAGCTTACTTGGGAGGCCGAGATTGGAGAATCACTTGAACACAGGAGGCAGAGGCTGCAGTGAGCTGAGATCGTATCACCACACTCTAGCCTGGGCAACAGAGCGAGAGTCCATCTCAAAAAAAGAAATGATAAAATAGAAATTCTGGAGTTGAAAAGTAAAATAACTGAAATGAAAACTTCACGAGATGGAATCAACAGTAGATTTACGAAGACAGAAGAATCAGGAAGCTTAAAGAAGAATCAGTGAATTTTAGATTATATGGTCTGAGGAACAGAATGAAGAAAAATAAACAGCCCCAGAAACCTGTGGGAAACCATGTAATGCACCAACAAAATGTTTAGTAGGAATCTGCAGTGGAGACAGGAAGAGAAAGAATATTTTAAAAAATAGTGCCTGAAACTTATCAAATGTGTTGAAAAATAGTAATCTATACATCTAAGAAGCACAGGGAACTCCAAGTAAGATAAAGAGATCCACACCTACACACATCCTCATCAAAATGTCAGAAGACAAGGTCAGAATCTTTTTTTTTTTTTTTTTCCAGATGGAGTCTCGCTCTGTCGCCCAAGCTAGAGTGCAATGGCTAGATCTCTTCTCACTGCAATCTCCACCTCCCAGGTTCAAGAAATTCTCCTGCAAAGGCAGAATCTTAAAACAGCAAAAGAGAAGCAACTTCTTTTGTACAAGGGATTCTTGATTAACAGTTGTATTCTCATTAATACCATGGGGTACAGAAGACAGTGGGATAACATTTTCAAAGTGCTGAAAGGAAAAGACTGCCAATTTTTCTCAAGAATTCTGTATCCCTTAAAAAGGAAAAATATATTTTTAGGTAAACAAAAGCTGAACTACTTCCATTAGCAGATCTGTCCTACAAGAAATACTAAAGGACGTCCTTTAGGCTGAAATAAAAGGATGCTAGACCATAACTCAAATTCATATGAAGAAATAAGGAGTATTAGTAAAAGTAACTGCATAGGTAAATATTCAAGACAATATGAAAAAATGTAGTTTTTGTTTGTAACTTTTTTCTCCTATCTGATTTAAAGGACAACTGAGTAAAGCAATGATTATAAACCTGTGTTAATTAACATATAATGAAGATGTAATTTGTATGATAATAGTGTAAAGAAAGGGGGAGGTAATTGAGCTATATAGGAGCAAAGTTTTTTGTGTACTGTTATGAACTGAATGTTTGTGTGCCCCTAAAATTCATATGTTGACGTCCTTACCCCCAATATGACTGTATTTGGAGACAGGGCCTACGAGGAAGTGATTAGGTTAGAGTTAGGGTTAGGGTTAGGGTTAGATCTTAGAGGTGAGATCTTTAGGGTGAGATCTTACAGGTGGGGCCTTAATTCAGTAGAAATTAGAACTCTGTCTCTACCATGTTAGGACAAAGCAAGAAAGTGGTCATCTGCAAACCTGAAAGAGAACCTTCACTAGCAACTGAATTAGCTGCTACCTTGATTTTGGACTTCCCAGGTTTTAGAACTATGAGAAATAAATTTTTATTGTTTAAACCACCAAATCTGTGGCATTTGTTTTAGTAGTCCAAGTAAACTAAGACACTGTTGTGATTAAGTTAGTATTAATAATCTGAATTAGATGTTTCTGAAATAAGATGAAATTGTAATCCCCAGGGCAATCATGAAAAAAATAACTAAAAAAAAAAAAAAAAAAAGTAAAAGAAATGACCAGGGAATTAAGATGACACACTAGAAAATAGTGTTTTTTTGTTTTTTTGTTTTTTTGTTTTTTTTTTTTTGAGACAAGGTCTTGCTTTGTTACCCAGGCTGGAGTGCAGTGTTGCAAGCATAGCTCACTGCAGCCTCAATTTCCAAGGTTCAAGCTATCCTGCCACTTCAGCCTCCTAAGTAGCTAGGACTACAGCTGTATGCCATTCCATCCAGCTATTTTTTTAAAAGTATCTTTTGCAAAGATGGGGTTTCACCATGTTGGCCAGGCTGGTCTTGGACTCCTGAACTCAAGCAACCCAAAGTGCTGGGATTATAGGCATGAGCAACTGCACTCACAAAAATACATATTTAATGTAAAAAGGCAGTAACGGAGGAACAAAGACACAAAAAAGATAAGATATATATAGAAAACAACACAATGGCAGATGTAAATGATACTAAATTGCATTTTTTATTACATTAATTAAATTAAGTGGAAATAGGCTAAACAAACTAATTGAAAGAGATTGTCAGACTTGATTAAAAAATAAAATGCAACTACATACTGTCTATAAAAGACACACTTTAGATTCAAAGACACAACTAGGATAAAAGTAGAAGAATGGAAAAAAACGTACCATGTAAACACTAACCAAAAGAGGCCTGTAGGTGATTATACCAATATCAGAAAAAAAAAACCCACAAACAAACCAATCTTTAGGAAAAAAAATTGTTATTAAGAGATGAAGAGCATTTGATAATAAGAGAGTCAATACATCAAGAAATATAACAATTATAAACATCTATGCATCTAACAACAGAGTCCCAAAATGTATGAAGCAAAATTGCCTGAATTGAAGCGATAAATAGATAATTCAACAATAATACTTGGAGTCTTCAAAACCCTGCTTTTTATAATGAATAGAACAATTAGAAGATCACCAAGGAAATGAAAACTTTAAATAACACTGTAAACCAACTAGACCTAAGAAACACCTATAGAACACTCCACCCAATAACAGAAGAATATACATTCTTCTGAAGTGCACATGGAGTATTTTCAGAATAAACCATGTATTATGCATAGAACAAGTCTCAGACTTAAAATAGTTGAAATCATACCAAATATGTTTTCTGATTTCAATGAAATATTAAAAATAAATAACCAAAAGTAAGTTGGAAAACTCACAAAAATGAATTAATGCATCAAAGAATAAATAAAACATAAATTAAGGAATACTCTGAGATGAACTAAAAACACAACATACTAAAACTAATAAGATGCAGCTAAAATCATTTTTAGAGGGAAGTGTATAGCTGTAAACATCTGTTTTAAAGAGAAGAAAGGTCCCAGATCAATAACCTAACTTTGCACCTTAAGAAACTAGGAAGGCAAACTAAAGTCAAAGCAAGCAGAAGGAAGAAAATAATAAAGATTGGAATGGTAATAAGTAAAATAGTAGAAAAATAATAGAGAAAATCAGTGAAACCAAATGTTGATTCTTTGAAAAAATTAGCAAAATTGAATAATTTCTAACAATACCGTTCAAGAAAAAAAATGAGAGAAGAATCAAATTACTAAAATAAAGAGTGAAAGAGGGGGCATTATCATTGACTTTACAGAAATAAAAAGGATTATAAGGGAATACTTTGAACAACTGTATGCCAATAAATTTGATAACCTAAATGAGGTGGTCAAATTTCTAAAAAGACACTGACTCAAAAAGAAATAGAGGCCAGGGATGGTGGCTCTTGCCTGTAATCCCAGCACTTTGGGAGGCCAAGATGGGTGGATCACCTGAGGTCAGGAGTTTGAGACCAGCCTGGCCAACATGGCGAAACCCCATCTCTACTAAAAATGCAAAAATTAGCCAAGCATGGTGGCATGCACCTTTAAACCTAGCTACTTGGGAGGCTGAGGCAGGAGAATTGCTTGAACCCAGGAGGCAGAGGTTGCCATGAGCCAAGATCGTGCCACTGCGCTCCAGCCTGGGTGACAACAGCAAAACTCCATCTTAAAAAAAAAAAAAAGAAAATTTGAATACACACATAACATGTAAGGAGATTAAATTAGTAATAAAAATTCGACAAAGAATTGTCCAGGACCAGATGGCTTCCTTCATTAATTCCACCAAACATTTAAAGAATTAACACGAATCCTTCTTATACTCTCTCAGAGAAGTGGAATTGGATAGAACATTTCCCAACTCATTCTAAGAAGCTAGTATTACCCTGACAACAAAACCAAAGAAATCACAATAAAGAAAACTACATATCAATATTTCTTATGAATATAGACAAAAAAAAAAAAACTCAAGAAAACACTAGCAAACCAAATCCAGTGACATATGAAAAAGAATTACACATTATGAGTGAGTGGGATGTATCCCAGGAATGCAATGTTGGTTGAACATACAAAAATCAGTCACTATATGAATAAAATAAAGGAAAAATATCACATGATTCTCTAAATAGATGCAGAAACAGGATTTGACAAAATTCAACACCTTTCATGGTAAAAATACTCAACAAATTAATAATTGAAAACTTCCTCAAACTGTAAAGGGCATCTATGTAAAACCCACAGCTAAACTCATGCTTAATAGTGAAAAATGGAAAGCTTTCTATGTAAGATCAGGAATGAGACAGGAATATCTGTTCCTACCAGTTCTGTTCTTCATTGTACTGGGAGATCTAGCCAGGGAAATTAGGTGAGAAAAAGAAATAAATGACATCTAGGTGAGAAAGGAAAAAGTAAAGCAATCTCTATTTGTACATCACATGGTCTTGTATAAAGAAAATCCTAAGGATGTATAAAAGACTTAGAGTTAATAAATGAGTTCAACAAAGTTATTGGATACAAGATGAACATACAAAAATCAATTGTATTTCTATGGACTAGAATTTAAAAATTAAACTTAAAAACAATTCAATTTATATAGCTTAAAAGAATATATCTCTACAACACCTGTTATATAATTTAACAAAATAGGTGCAAGACTTGTACACTGAAAACTAGAAATCTTTCTTGAAAGAAATTAAAGATGACCTAAATAAATGGGAAGAAATCCCATGTTGATGGACTGGAAGACATAATATTGTTAAGATGGCAATACTCCCCTGATTAGTCCATGGATTCAATGCATTCTTTATTAAAACTCCAGCTACTTTTTTCATTTCAAAAATTGACAAGCTGCTTCTAAAATTTATATTTGTGTGCAAATGCAAAAGACAGAGAGTAGCCAAAACAATCTTGAAAAAGTAGAACAAAGTTGGAGGACTCGCACTTCCAGATTTTAAAAGTTACTCCAAAGCTACTGTAATCAGAACAGTGTGGTACTGACAAACGGATCAACATATAGATCAATGGAATAGAACTGAGAGTCCAGAAGTAAGCCAGTCCATTTATGGGTCAATTTATTTTTTTGAGAAGGGTATCAATTCAACAGGGAAAAGAATACTCTTCTCAAAAAATGGTGTTGGGACAACTGGATATTCACATGTCAAAGAATGAAGTTGGGCTGGGCATGGTGGCTCACACCTGTAATCCTAGGACTTTGGGAGGCTGAGGCAGGCGGATCACCTGGGGTCAGGAGTTTGAGACCAGTCTGACCAACATGGTAAAACCCCATCTCTAGTAAAAATACAAAACTTAGCCAGGTGTGGTGGCACATGCCTGTAATCCCAGCTACTCGGGAGGCTGAGGCAGAAGAATTGCTTGAACCCAGTAGGTGGAGGTTGCAGTGAGTCAAGATCATGCCACTGCACTCTAGCCTGGGTGACAGAGTGAGACTATGTCTCAAAAAAAAAAAAAAAAAAAAAAAAAAAAAAGAATGAAGTTGGGCCTCTTCCCCCACATATATAAATAAATAATATATATAAATAAATCTAAATGTGCCAAAGACCTAAACATAAGAGCTAAAGTATGAAACTCTTAGAAGAAAATATAGGTATGAATCTTCATGACTTTGGATTAGGCAATAGTTTCTAAAAAATGACACCGAGGCCAGGAGCAGTGACTCACGCCTGTAATCCCAGCACTTTGGGAGGCTGAGGCAGGCAGATCGCTTGAGGTCAGGAGTTTGAGACCAAGCTGGCCAACATGACAAAATCCCATCTCTACTAAAAATATAAAAATTAGCCAGGCATTGTGGCCGGGCGCGGTGGCTCATGCCTGTAATCCCAGCACTTTTGGGAGGCCAAGGCGGGCAGATCATGAGGTCAGGAGATCAAGACCATCCTGCGTAACATGGTGAAACCCCGTCTCTACTAAAAGTACAAAAATTAGTCGGGCGTGGTGGCGGGTGCCTGTAGTCCCAGCTACTTGGGAGGCTGAGGCAGGAGAATGGCATGAACCTGGGAGGCGGAGCTTGCGGTAAGCCGAGATCGTTCCACTGTACTCCAGCCTGGGCAACAGACAGAGTGAGACTCTGTCTCTTAAAAAAAAAAAAAAAAAAAAAATCAGCCAGGCGTGGTAGTGCATGTCTATAATTTCAGCTACTTGGGAGGCTGAGGCTGGAGAATCGCTTGCACTCGGGAGGGAGAGGTTACAGTGAGCAGCGACTGTGTCACTGCACTCCAGCCTGGGTGACAGGGTGACAGAGCAATACTCCATTTCAAAAAAAAAAAAAAAAAAAGAAAAGACACCAAAAGTATAAGCAACAAAAGAAAAAATAGATAAATTAGAATTTATCAAAATTAAAAACCTTTGTGCATAAATGATACTATCAATCAAGTGAAAAGAAAACCCATAGAGTCTTAGTCCATTTTGTGTTACTTCAAAAGAATATCTAAGATGGGATAATTTATAAAGAAAAAAAGGTTTATTTGGCTCACAATTCTGATGTCTGGAAAAGTTCAAGACTGGGCATCTGGTGAGGGCCTCAGGCTGCTTCCACTCATGGTAGAAAGTGAAGGGAAGCCATGTACAGAGATCACATGGTGACAGAGGAAGTAAGAAGTGGATGGGAGATGCCAGGCTCTTTTTGAAAATCATTTTTAAAAATTTTATTTATTTTTTAATTTTACTTTAAGTTTTGGGATACATGTGCAGAACATGCAGGTTTGTTACACAGGTGTATTACCTGTGGCCAGGCTCTTTTTAACAATGAATATAGTGAGAACTCACCCCTGAAAGAAGGCATTAATCTATTCATGAGGAATCCACTCCTATGATACAAACACCTCCATTAGGACCCACCTCCAATGTTGGGAATTAAATTTTAATACAAGGTTTGGAAGAGACAAGAATCTAAACCACAGCACATAGAATGAGAGAAAATATGCGCAAATCATATATCTAAAAAGGTCTAAAATCCAGAATACATAAAGAACTGTTACAACTCAATAATAAGATAAATAACAAAAGTGACCAAAAGATTTTAATAGTGAGTGGAGCAGAAATGCAGACATTTCACCAAAGAAGATATAGAAGTGATCGCTAAGCACATGAAATGATGCTCAGCATTATTATTCATTAGCAAAAGGCAAATCAAAATCACAATGCAATACCATTTCACACCCACTAAATGGCTACAGTTAAAAAAACCAGATAATAATATATGTTTGTGAAGATGTGGAGACATTGGAACCCTGGTGGGATCATAAAATGGTATAGCTGCTTTGGAAAACAGTTTGGCAGTTCCTCAAAAAGTTAAGCATGTAGTACATGTGACACAACAGTTTCACTTCTAGTTATATACCTTTGAGAATTAAAAACATGTGCACACAAAAACTTGTACACAGATGTTCACAGCAGCATTATTTATAATAGCCAAAGTGAAAATAAACCAAATGCCTAACTGCTGAATGGATAACAAAATGTGATATATCTATACTATGGAATATTATTCAGCCATATAAAGGAATGAAGTACTGATGCATTCTACAGCATGGATGAACCTTGAAACACTAAATGAAAAAAGCCAATCATAAAAGGCCGCATATTGTATGATTACATTTATACGAGACGTCCAGAAAAGGCAGATTTATACAGGTAGTAAGTATCCATTTATCGTTACCAGAGGCTCTTGGGAGTGGAGAATGAGGAGTGACTGTTGGAGGGTATGGATTTTCTTTCCGGGTGATGAAAATGTTCTGGAATTAGATACTATCTGTAGGAAGTTGTATAGATAGGGTTGTACAACTTTGTGAATATACTAAAATGAACTAAATCTAATGCTTAAAAAGGCAAATAAATAAAAAGTATGAATGAAGGGGAAGGTGGAGTTGAGTGTTAATAACATATGGAGCCAAATATTGTTAACCATGAGTGCAGCAGAATGTTGAGTCTAGTGTAAACCATAAGTAGAGAAGAATGTGGCATCAACTATTAATAGTGAGTGGAGCAGAATGTTGAATCTAGCATAAGGAAAAGAAAGCAGAACATTATGTCTGCTGTTACAATAGCACACAGCAGAATGTGTTGTCAGGTGTTAATAGTGATCAGAGAATGTGGATTCAAGCATTTGTGGTGAATGTAGCAGAATTTGAGGTCTGGTGTGAATGCTTCAGAGAGCATATTGTCGAGTTTTGTTGTAAGGGAATAGAGGAGAGTGTGGTTCTACTGCTGATGGCAGATGAAACAGAATGTTGTGTCTCACATTAAAAGTTAATGGAACAGTCAGTGTCATGAAAAACAAAAAACAGCTAGGAGACTGTTCTAGGTTAAAAGAGACAAAATAGAGCAACTGTGTGCAATATGAATTGGATGCTTGATTGGATCCCTCATCATATTTTCTGATGACTTTTTTGACAACTGGGAGAATTTAAATAAAGGTCCTGTATTAGATGACATTATTGAATTATTTCAAATTGAATTATTTCTAATTCAATAATAACCATTGAATTAATGTTAATTTTTAAAGATGTGATAATGTCATTGTGATTCTCCTTCCTTATTTTGAGGTGAATTGCCATGTCTTTGTTGATTCAGCAAAAATTGCATCTACCTACCTACCTGCCCATCTATCTATCTATTTATCCATCTGTCTACCTATATTGAGAAAGTGTATGTGGGAAATGATGACTGGTGAATCTGGGTAAAGGGTGTGAGGGTGTTTATTGTATATTCTTTCAACTTTTCTATGTCAAAACAGAATGTTAAGCAGCATTAATTGGAAATGGTGCAAAACATTGTTTCTAGCAGAAGGCTAAAGGAAGCAGAATGTGGTGTCTGGCATTAATAGTAGAGCAGAATATCATGTCTATTTTTGAGTGAGTAGAACAGAATGCGACTCAAACAATAATAGTGAATGTGGTAGAATGCAGCATGTAGCATTAAAAGAGAGTGGAGTAGAATGAAGCATCAATCATTAACAGTGAAAAGCATAGAACGTTGTACCTCAACTAGGGGTGAATGTAGGAGTATATGGTGTCTAGCATTAATAGTAAGTGAAACGGAACATTATGTTTAGCGTTAGGACTGAATTAAGTAATCCCAGCATTTTGGGAGGCTAAGGTGGGCGGATCACGAAGTCAGGAGTTCAAGACCAGCCTGGCCAACATAGTGAAACCCCATCTCTACTAAAAATACAAACATTAGCCAGGTATGGTGGCACATGCCTGTAGTCCCAGCTACCCGGGAGGCTGAGGCGGGAGAATTGCTTGAACCCGGGAGGTGGAGGTTGCAGTGAGCTGAGATTGCGCCACTGCGCTCCAGCTTGGACAACAGAGTGAGACTTCGTCTTAAAAAAAAAAAAAAAAAGTAGTGAATTAAGCAGAATGCAAGATCTAGTGTTGACAGTGAAGGGAACAGAAGGTTGTATTGATCGTAAGGGTGACTGAAAGAAAAATAGTGCCTGGTGTTAGTAATGGATGAAGGGAGATGCTGTGTCTGGTGTTAGAGGTGAATGGAACAGAGTGTTGTGTCTGGCATAAGGGTGAATGGAGCAGAATGTGTATCTGACATTAATAGTGAATGGAGCAGAATGTTGTGTCTAGTGTTGATAGTGAAAGAAGCAGAATATGGTTTAGGAGTTAACACCAAATGTGGTGTTTAACACTAGAAATATAAGTATCAAATTGAAGTGTGATCAGAAAAGGGTTAACAAAACAGGCCTGAGGCTGCTATCTTAGGAAGGGCCTGCTTGCAAGGTTGCCTCTTGGATGGCATCTGAGAACTTGGATTTTGGGAATATTCCTACTTTCCCTAACTGATAAGGCTGGCTCACTGTGCCTAGATTGTACAATCTGGTTCCTGCTGAACAATCTGCTTTCCTTTTGGGAGTCTGGAATTTTGGCACATGCTAGGCAGAGGGTGCTGATATGACCAGCCCCCAGTTAAAACATGGAACACTGAGCCTCTAATGAATCTTAGAGCATAGAGCAGACTCTGTTTTTCTTTCCTTCTTTCTTTTTTTTAAGATGGAGTCTCACTCTGTTGCCCAGGCTGGAGTACAGTGGCATGCTCTTGGATCACTGCAACCTCCGCCTCTCGGGTTCAAGTGATTCTTCAACCTCAGCCTCCCAAGTAGCTGGGATTACAAGCGCAGGCCACCATGCCTGGCTAACAGTTTCGGTTTTTCTGTCTTTTGGGGCAGAAACATAGCACACACATGTCTGCATTGTTGTTGCTGGAGTAAGAGTGCATTCTGTGTGACCCCTCATGGGAGGGGGAGAGTAAGGAAGCCCGCACATGGATTCCTCTAGTCTCTGCCTATGTTCTTTCCCCTTGATGAGTTAGCCATATCTTCTGAATATGTTGCTGTAATAAATATTAGCTGTGGAGAGCTGAGAATGGGAGAAGAATGGAGTGTGTGAGCAGCACGGCGGCCTCCTCTCCTCTCCTCACTTCACTCTCACGGCCTACCTTTACCCGCCTGCCTGCTCGGCGCCCGGAACACCTTCCACCATGACTGCCTCAGCATGTTTCCACTTAAACAAAGTCATTAAGCATGTGTACATGTCCCTGTCTCAGGGTGAGAGAGTCCAGGCCATGTATATCTGGATCGATGTTACTGGAGAAGGACTGCGCTGCAAGACCCGGACCCAGGACAGTGAGCCCAAGTGTGTGGAAGAGTTAGTTGCCTGAGTGGAATTTCTTCTTTCTCTGTCTTGTCTTGTCTTTTTTCTTTCTTTTCTTTTCTTTTCTTCTTTCTTTCTTTCTCCCTCTTTCTTTTCTTTTTTCTTTCTTGCCTTTCTTTCTTTCTTTCTTTCTCTTTCTTTCTTTCTTTCTTTCTTTCTTTCTTTCTTTCTTTCTTTCTTTCTTTCTTTCTTTTCTTTCTTTCTTTCTGTCTCTCTCTCTCTCCCCCCCTCCCTTCCTTCCCTTCCTTCCTTCCTTCCTTCCTTCCTTCCTTCCTTCCTTCCTTCCTTCCTTCCTTCCTTCCTTCCTTCCTCCTTCCTTCCTTCCTTTCTTCCCTCCTCTTTCTTTTCTTTCTTTCTTTGTTTCTCTCTTTCTCTCTTTCTTTTCTTTCTGACAGAGTTTTCACTCTTGTTGCCCAGGCTGGAGTGCAATGGCACAATTTCAGCTCGCTGCAACCTCGGCCTCCCAGGTTCAAGTGATTCTCCTGCCTCAGCCTCCCAAGTAACTAGGTTACAGGTGTGTGAGACTACCCCCAACTAATTTTTTGTATTTTTAGTAGAGACGGGGTTTTACTATGTTGGCCAGGCTGGTCTCCAACTCCTGACCTCAGGTGATCCACCTGCCTCGGCCTCCCAAAGTGCTGGGATTACAGGCATGAGCCACCATGCCTGGCCTGGCATTTTGATGGCTCTAGTATTTTACAGTCTGAAGGCGCCAACAGTGACATGCATTTCGTGCCTGCTGCCATGTTTTGGGATACCTTCAGTAAAGACCCTACAAGCTGGTGTTCTGTGAAGTTTTCAAGTACAACCAAAAGGCTGCAGAGACCAATTTGAGGCACACCTGTAAGTGGATAATGGACATGGTGAGCAACCACTTCCCCTGGTTTGGCATGGACCAGGAATATCCCCTCATGGGGACAGATGGGCACCCCTTTGGTTGGCCTTCCAATGGCTTCCCAGGACCCCAGGTCCATATTACTGCAGTGTGGGAGCAGACAAAGCCTATGGTACGGACATTGTGGAGGCCCATTACCAGGCCTGCTTGTATGCTGGAGTCAAGATGGCGGGGACTAATGCTGAGGTCACGCCTGCCCAGTGGGAATTTCTAATCGGATGCTGTGAAGGAATCAGCATGGGAGATCATTTCTGAGTGGCCTGTTTCATTTTGCATCATGTATGTGAAGACTTTGGAGTGATAGCAACCTTTTATCCTAAGCCCATTCCTGGGAACTGGAAGGGTACAGGCTGCCATACCAACTTTAGCACCAAGGCCATGTGGGAGGAGAATAGTCTGAAGTACATTGAGTAGGCCATCGAGAAACTAAGCAAGTGGCACTAGTACCACATCCGTTCCTATGATCCCAAGGGAGGCCTGGACAAAGCCCAGCACGTAGCTGGATTCCATGAAACCTCCAACATCAACGACTTTTCTGCTGGTGTAGCCAATTGTAGTGCCAACATATGCATTCCCTGGACTGTTGGCCAGGAGAAGAAGGGTTACTTTGAAGACCGTCGCCACTCTGCCAACTGCGAACCCTTTTCGGTGACAGAAGCCCTCATCCACATGTGTCTTCCCAGTGAAACCAGCAGTGAGCTCTTCCAGTACAAAAACTAAGTGGACCAGACCTCCAGCCATTGAGCCCCTCCTAGTTCTTTATCCCACTCCAACTCTTCCCCATCTCCCAGTTGTCCCAATTGCAACTCAAAGGGTGGAATATAAAGGCCTTTTTAAATTCAAAAAATTAAAAAATAAATAAATCTTAGCTGCAAATACAACTTTATGCTGAGTCCTATGAATCTTTCTATCAAATCTGTAGATATGGGATTAGTGTTGGAGATCCCTGACACACAGTTTTTACTATTAATGGTGAAAAGAGCAGAATGTTGTACTTAGCTCTGAAAGTGAATGGAGGAGAATGTGAAGTTGAGTGTTAACAGTAAATGAAGCAGAATGTGTGTCTGGTGTTGGTAGACAGTGGAGCAGAATGTGGTGTCTGGCAACTCGTACTGAACATAATGTTGAGTCTGGTGGAAGGTTTGATGGATCAGAAAAGTGTAGAACCTGCAAAGATCTGCAGGATCCTGCAAAGTATAGTAGATAAATAAGTAGTGAAAAATTCCTTTGCTCCCCATGTTTTAGGCAGAACAAGGAAGTAGATGCTGTCCTTATTTGTCCAGGTGCTCTGTGCTCTTGAGCAATGGGACTTACCTTGGGCAGAGATGCTCGAGAGCCAGAGCTCTGGGTGGTCATGGTGAGCACCGTGGTGATGCCTAGGCCCACACGAGCAGGTGCAGCATCCATGTTGATCCAGAAGGAGATCCATGAGAGGATGACAATGAGCAGACTGGGAATATACATCTGAATCAGGTAGTAACCCATCTGCCGCTCCAGGTGGAACCGGGCCTCAATGCAGGTGAATTTACCTGCAAGAAATTGCAGTGAGAAGGCAGTGTAGCCTGGTGAATAGGACAAAAGGCTCTAGGCTTAGAACAAGCTCGACTGGAGTCCTGGTTCAGTCTCATACTACCTGTGTCCTTAGACAAGTATTTGAATTGTTCTGTATATGTTTCCTCATGTGTAGTAAACTGGGGATAATAATAATAATACCTCTATCATATAGTTACTTATATGATTAATGTGAGGATACAATGAGATGATGCCTATGAAAAACTTAGCACAGTCCTCATACGTTGTAAATGTTCAGGATTGTCAATTGCCATCATCATCACCATCGTCATCATCATCATCATCATCATCATCAGTATTTTGTTGCTAAGAATGGGCCTAAGTGGCACTTTCTCTACCTTTCTGCCAGTTATCTTCCCCAAACATGACTTGATCCTGTTATTTCCTCTTCTAAAACCTTTGGTCTCCTCCTTCTTTCCTCATGCAAGGCAGTTCCCATTACCTACAGGAAAAAGTTCACTCTTTAGCCTGCCCTTTATAACCAAGCTCTAACCAGTCTTTCTATCCACTTCCCCGTCTTTCTTCACCCTAATCATGACTCCCTACATGCCACCCCTTGCCTTGAGCATTCCCTGAACTTTCATGTTTCTGAGCTTTTGATCTTGCTTATCCCTTTGCCCAGAATGCCCTTATTCCTTCCCACAACCAGCCAAAGAAATCTTCCTTCTCCTCCATGGCAGTGTTAAATGTGAACATTCTCCCAGGCAGAATGCTGCTCTTTTTCTGTGTTCCCTGAGCCCTGTTCACATGATCATCAGAGCCTTCAAGACATAATACAGTGAGTGAGCGGGCAAGTCAGTCTCTCTCTCTGTCTTCTGCACTAGACTAGGCAGCTTGTCTCCTCCCTGTCTATGTATCCCTGGAACTGGGATGGGCCCAGTCTAATGGTGGGGCCTTAGTTCCTGTCTACTGAAGCACAATAGGGAATTTCCTGGAGTTCCCTGGACTGTAAGCTGTAGGCAGGGCCTTGTCAGTCTTTTCTCCTTGCATCCATAGGGTCTAGCACGGAGTTCAGCTCTCACTTAAATGAAAATGGTGAAGAGCAAGTGAAACGAATGAGAATATGCTATGTACATTTAGGTTGTTTCCATATCTTGGCTATTGTGAATATTACTGCAGTGAACATGGGAGTGCAGATATGCCTTTGAGATACTGGTTTTACTTTCTTTGGCTATGTATCTTTGTATCTAGAAGTGGGATTGCTGGACCATGATATATTTCTCAATGGATGAATAGATAAAGAAAATGAAACATTATTCAGCCTTAAAAAAGAAGGAAATTCTGCCATTTGTGACAATGTGGATGAAGCTGGAGGACATTTTTATATTAAGTGAAATAAGCCAGACACAGAAAGACATATATTGTGTGATCTCACTTGTATGTGAAATCTAAAATAGTCACACTTATAGAAGCCGAAAGTAGAATGGTGGTTGCTAGAGGCTGAGGGATGGGGGAAATTGGGAGATGTTGGTCAAAGGGTACAGAATTTCAGTTATGCAAGATGAATAAGTTCTGGGGATCTAATGTACAGCAATGTGACTAGAATTAACAGTGGTGTCCTGTGTGCTTGAAATTTGCTAAGAGGGTAGATCTCCTTTTTACTTTTTTTTTTTCTTTTTCTTTTTTGAGATAGAGTCTCACTCTGTCACTCAGGCTGGAGTGCAGTGGCACGATCTCAGCTCACTGCAGCCTCCGTCTCCTGGGTTCAAGGGATCTCCTGTCTTAGCCTCCAGAGTAGTTGGGATTACAGGTATGTGCCACCACGCCCAACTAATTTTTTTTTTTTTTTTTGTATTTTTAGTAGAGACAGGGTTTCACCATGCTGATCAGGCTGGTCTCAAACTCCCGGCCTCAAGTGATCCCCCTGCCTTGGCCACCCAAAGTGCTGGGATTACAGGCATGAGCCACCATGCCTGGCCTTTTTTTTTTCCCTCACATTTTAAGAGTTTTAAAATATATTTTGAATATTTGACTCCTATCAGATTTATGATTTGCAAATATTTTCTCCCATTCTGTGGGTTCTTTATCTTCACTATGTTGATAGTGTCCTTTTTTTTTTTTTTTTTTTTTTTTTTTGAGACGGAGTCTCGCTCTGCCGCCCAGGCTGGAGTGCAGTGGCCGGATCTCAGCTCACTGCAAGCTCCGCCTCCCGGGTTCACGCCATTCTCCTGCCTCAGCCTCCCGAGTAGTTGGGACTACAGGCGCCCGCCACCGCGCCCGGCTAGTTTTTTGTATTTTTTAGTAGAGACGGGGTTTCACCGTGTTAGCCAGGATGGTCTCGATCTCCTGACCTCGTGATCCGCCCGTCTCGGTCTCCCAAAGTGCTGGGATTACAGGCTTGAGCCACCGCGCCCGGCCTGATAGTGTCCTTTGATGAACTTTTAATATTTATGAAGTCAAATCTATCTATTGTTCTTTCATTATTGCTTGTGTTTTTGGTATTGTATCTAAGAATCTATTGCCAAATCTAAGATTAGGAAGATTTGTCCTCATGTCTTTCTAGAAGTTTTATCATTTTAGCTTAATCTTAAATTTAGGTCTTTAAGAGGGTAGATCTTAAGTGTTCTTACTAGACACACACACACACACATACACACACAATGAGAAGTATGTGAGTTGATGGATATGTTACTTAGCTTGAGTGTGGTAATTATTTCACAATGCATATGTATATCAGAACATCACGTTGCATATCTTCCATATATACAATTATTATTGGTCAGTTATACCTTAAGAAAGCTAAAAAGAAAAAAGAAAAGAAAATGCTGCATAAAGAGTAAAAGACTTGGTATGTGAGGGTCAGTTGTGGTGATTTGACTTGGGAGTCATTGCTTTCATGGCTGCTATGGGAATGCCATTATGGCTCAAGGGATGAAGAGAGTATCTTTGGAGGTTCTGAAACATCTCTGAGGTGACTCAGAAAGAGGCAGCTGCCCAAGACAGACTGCAGCCCAGGCTGCCTGTACCTTCACTGGGCTGTCTAATTACACCAGAGCCTACGATGGTTTCTCTCAATCCCTCTCTTTCACCTCCTCCTCTTGCTGGCCTGCCATGCCTCTCTACTCTGTGCTTCTGGGTTCAGACCCCAGCTTCCTACCCATCCTTCCAGCTGCTATACCAACTGACTGACTTTCTTCTCCCGTGCTTTTATGAGCTTGTTCTCAGCCTGAGACAGGACACACAAAGCCAGTCTTGATCTGGCCCCAGTTAGTCATCCAGATATTCAATCTTCCGACAAAGGCATGGGAGACAGAGAGCTGAGCTACACCATCGTGGCTTCTCTGCTGTCTCATAGCTCACAGGCTAGTGAACTTTTTCTAGCTATTTACTAACCTTCAGTGACACCTCTCAGCTCCCTCTTGCTGAGGTCTATTGTGAGCATTCTCTCTACTTTTGCTCTATTGGAAATGCCAGTTCATCTGTGACAGAGACTACTAGGTATCTTCCCAATATCAGTTCTTCACTTCTGCCTTAGAAATAGGATCCATTCTGCTACCTGGAATAATGACTGTATTTACCAGCTTCCCTGGTAATTAGGTAGGGCCCATGCTTCAGTCACTCACTGCAGGAGTCATAGGAAGAAAATGTCAGAGCCACTTTTTTGTTTCAAAACCTATTCTTTTAACCAGTAGGTAATAGAGCTGTGCCCATCATGGGTACTTCATAAGATCTGTTGAATCAATGATTGAATGTGTTTGAAATGACCTCTGGTCCTGGTTGGGGGGTGGGATCTGAGGAGGATGGCCCTTGTACCTACCTGTGTTGTAGTGCTTGGTGCAGTATCTCAAGTCCTTCTCTTCCTTCAAGATAAACTGGGGCAGAGTTAGTCCATCTGCCACCTGCACGGCTCCCTGTTCCTGCCACTCAAAGATGAGGTCATTCATGGTATATCCAACTGGGATGGGATCAGAAGAAGGAGCAGTCACCACTCAGAAGCACTTGTTTGAAGCATGTCAAAGTTGGTTAGGGTTAGAGACTGAGAGAAACATCAGACACTTGATGAAACTTGTGAGACCAGGTTGCTTTTTATTTTCCTCTCAAAAGAGGTAAAAAACAGGTTATTTGTATCTACCTCAGAGCCCTTCCACCTCTCTTCCCAACCTTCTGCATTAGCTTGTCCTGTTGTTCCCTCTCTTACTCCCATGGTGAAATGCTGTTGACATCTGCTATTTTCACCTGCACACCATCCTTGTCAGCCTCCTCTTTTGCTCACAGCAGATATTTCCTCTGTGGAACAACTCTATTGCATGCTGTCTTGGTGGGACTAACCACTGGCTGGGGTAGAAGGTAGAAAGTGTGAAATGGTGACTCAAGCTAGGCCAGACTGTGCCCCAGCACTTCAGCAACTATTGAGTGAAGTAACAGGAGGTTCAGAATTGGTTTGTGCTCATTCCCTTCACAGGTAGAACTCCAAGGAAATGGTCGATTAGTTCCTGTTGTCTAAGTGCTCTGCCTTGGTTTCTGTATTTTTAAGTTAGTCAGATTGGTTTCTCTGTTTGCAATCACAGGAGTCAGCTTTCCAATCTGTTAAAATCTCGGTCCTCCATAAAGTCTACTCCAATACCCTCTCTCTTTCTCCATCAAAAGGAAGCACTCTTTCTGCCATGAGGCCACAGTGCTTTGTACTTCTAACAACACAACAATCACTTGCCACCCTTTATTAGAGTTATTTGTGCAGTCAGTTGTTACTTCCCCTGCTGGAGTGAACATCTTGTGGGTTCAAAGACCATGACTCATTCAAGTCATTTCTCCTCCATTCACATTAACCATAGACATGGGACAATGACCCTTTGGAGAACGCTGCTGGCTCCAAAACGTGGTCCTCAGGCAATGTAAGGGGAGTTATATTTCTAATGCATTTTCTAAAAGCAAAGTCCTTCATGGAATATTTTGGGTTATTATAGTAATCTCCTGGGCTCTAGTGGTTAGGAGCAGCTGTGTGGGAATTTCTGCCTGTCCCATGGGTAAAAAAGGGAGCCTGGTTCTTTCTAGAGGACTCATGCAAGAGACTCACAGCTTTCCAGTTGCATGATACATGTCTGGACATCCATGGGGAAATTCTTCAAGTCCATGGGGCAGGCCAGTGTCAGGGTGATTCTGGGAAGAGAAGGGAGTTGAATGATGCAGGATCCACACATCAGGGAGGCTGTGCCTCTATTGTAGTTATTGTTAGAAAATCAGTTGTCCAGGGTAGGGAAAGAAGGTCAGGGAACTTGTGTTTGTTTGTTTGTTTGTTTATTTTTGAGAGGTGAGATCTCCCTTTGTGGCCCAGGCTGGAGTGCAATGGTGCAATAATGGCTCACTGCAGCCTCAACTTTCTAGGCTCAAGCAATTCTCCTGCCTCAGCCTCTAGAGTAGATGCAACCATAGGCACATGCCACCACGCCTGCTAATTTTTAAAAATTATTTTGTAGATACAGGGGTCTCACCACGTTACCCAGGCTAGTCTCGAACTCCCAGGCTCAAGCAATCCTCCCACATCAGACTCCAAAAGTGCTGGGATTACAGGCGTGAGCCACTGTTCCCGGCCGTGACAAGATTTATATATATAGAAAGCCCTGAAAATTACACACACACACATACAAACTGTTAATGCACATAATGGAATTTAGCAAAACTGAAGGATAAAAAATCCACCAGGAGTTCTGGCAAGAAGCGCGGTGGGAAGCAGAGTGCAGCCAGATGCTTTGGGGACCTGCAGGCCCTCTGACCTTGGAGGTGCAGATGAGCTGGGGGCTCCGGCCTGGCGGCAGGCTCTGTTCTCCAGGCTCCCACAGCCCTTGCCGTGGCTCCCACCAGCTGGGCCCAGGCCTGAAGTAGTGACAAACCTCTTTTCCCACCCCACCTCAGGGACCTGGTGGCCATCTGGTCTCCCAGCCAACTTTGCCCAGCCTAGACAAAGCTCCTGATGGCTACTGGGATGCAGCACCTTTGGGTGGTGGCGAGTGTGGACAACTTGTGTGTATTAAATAAGTATGTGTGTATTTCCAAGTTCCTGATTGAAAAATGGAGGCTTAGAGAGGTAAAAGTAGGTTACCTAAAGTGACACAGAGTCAGGGAACTTCTGGGTTTCTTTGGAGTCTATCTGGCCTCTGGAGACCTGTCTTTAGCAAGTTGCCTGGAGACCAGGGGCTGCTCCCATTCCATACTCTTCTGCATAGCCCTCAGGTAGGGACAGAGCTCAAATTTTAAGTTGAGTAGCACCCATGTGCACCTGCAGCAGATGTTGCAAGTGGTTCTTGGCTACCTTCTTCAGACACAGGACTCATCAAAGGTTATTTCAAAGAGGCCGTCTGCCTTCTGGGTGTCCAAACACAGTTGACTCACATCAGTAGGCTCATGCTAGGGGTCGACCGGAAAGGGGTGGGCTCCTAAGGATTCTGGGCCAGCTATTTATTTTGGTTGTTCAACCCTTACAGAGGCCACAGACTCAGAACCAGAGGGAGTCCCCTTAACAGAATTCGAGGCCTGCAGCTCAAGCTGGGATACAAGACTCCAGCTTGAAAGGCTTTTCCAACATCTGAGTGCCTGCTGCAGGGGACGGAGAAGAAAGGCTTTCAGAGCCCAAAGAGCCTTAGATCATCAAGCCAACTCCCTCATGTGACAGGTGAGAAACCCAGGGTACAGAAAGGGATAGGCTGAGAGTCATCTAAGGTCACACAGCAAGCTGATACATCAGCCAGGATTCAAAACCATGTGTCCTGGCCTTTGGATTCTGAGTTCCAGGGTGAGGTTGACTTATGTGTTTGCTGGCAGCACTGCTCTCCTGAAAAGCCAACCCCAATACCCTAAGACACATAATTGGTGGTGTTCTAGTGGAACTGAACTGGCACTTTGGCTGCATGTGATGAGGTACACAGCACTTTGTGAACTTCCTTCCTCCAGCTCACACCCACAGCTCTGGATCTGGGCCCCTTTAAGCATAAGGTTAAAGCAAAAGGGGAAAAATGGAAGGGAGAGGGAGAGGAAGAAGAGGGAAAAGAAGGGAGTGGAAGGAGGGAGACAGTGAAGAGAAAGTGAATGCAGTTGAATTTCTGCAGATAAAAGCTCCAAAGTGGGGCAGCTGTCACATTGGGTTAATTTCCTGAAGTCGAATGACCTTGGAAACATCACTTTCTGCTGATTTGTCCTTCTATCATGCTGTACCAGGACTTAGCTTCCTAAAGATAGGAAACTAGCTTGGCAGCAGCAAAATCCAAGCAGGCTGACCTTACCATTCCCCTAGCCAGCCGGGCCTGGGTGGCCATTTCCTAAGCCTGTCACTCCTCTAGTCTGGACGTTTACTTGGGGGGATGGGAAAGTGGGCTCCTGAGCGAGGAAGGCCATATGAGCAGCGGGTTCCTCCAAGCCTTCTCTTGATGGTGAGGTTCCTAAGCTCCCTCCCCTACCCAACCTGCTCTTGGGAGAGACCGAGTTCAGTCAAACCTGAGGGTTAGGATCTGTACAGCCTCTCCCACAGGCTGGGAAAGTTAAGGCTCATCACCCAAAGGAAACAAAATGTGTTTCCCTGAAGGACTGGAGCAGGAGGGGGAGACATTTAGGGCCAGCGCCCTTTTAAGTTCTTTGAAATAAGAACATATTCATATATTGATCAAATATTTGAGTGCCTATTGAATGCCATGCACTGCTGTAGGACTTTGAGAGGGCATCAGATTCACACTAATACAGATTAGAATCTAGGCTCTGCTACTAACAAACTGGAAACTTTGGCAGGTTACTTAAATTTTTCTGATTCTCATTTGTCTAATCTGCAAAATGGGCATAGTAAAACCTGCCTCATGGGGTTATTAGGAGGGCTAGATATAACACATGAAAAGTACCCAGCGTAGTTAGTGAATTCTCATGAATGGTAGCTATTATTATTACATGTGTAAGGTATTTTTTCACCTCTTTGACACTGGTCATTTTCCTTATGCCTTAGGAGAGGAGATCAGGACTTGGTGCGGAGGGGTGGCAGCAGACTCTGAAGGCTTTGCCCCAACCAGTATCTCAAGGATACTCCACATCTGGAGAGGGAAATCTAAACTCCTAGACCCAATGCAAAGTTTGGGGGATAGATTTTGTAGAAGGGATGGAGTAACCCTGGCCTTGACCGTGAGCAACACCATCCA
Organism: Macaca nemestrina; assembly: GCF_043159975.1. NCBI lineage: Eukaryota > Metazoa > Chordata > Mammalia > Primates > Cercopithecidae > Macaca > Macaca nemestrina. The sequence continues at coordinate 28,459,723 of NC_092130.1, read as the reverse complement.
CCTGGCAGGCTCATTTACTTTGAAGTTGCTGTGATTTTCTAGGCTTAGCTCTTGCTATTGGTAATCATGCTTGGATACTCTTTCCTATCTTGTTTGATTGAAATGCTGGGTAACTTAAACCCCACCTTCTCTAGGATGCCTTTCTTGGTCTCCTTGGTTATAATAAATCATTGGCTCCTAGAATAAAATACCCATTGTATTTTATTATTACTTGCTGAGTATAAGTTACAGAGCTGGGTCTGCCTATTCTGCAAAGGTGTTGGGTTACCAGGGCCTGTTCACCTCTGTTTAGGCCCCTCTTTTAGGGTCTGTGCCCAGAAGGTAGTCGGGTAAGGCACATTCTGAGGAGGGAGTGGGTGAACCTGGTCAGAACTCACCTGATGCTGTAGAGGACGTTCCCATTCCGGGAGATCCTTAGCAATTTGTTGTCTGTGGTGATCTCATGGAAGTGGGCCCCCTTCTCGTTGGCAAAGAACAGGTCAGGTTTCCAGATGGAGTCCAGCATGGATGGGTCCAGGTCCAGAGAGTCGTCAGGGTATTCGTTATAGGCCAGGCGGGGGTCGTTCCATTGCTGACGCAGGAAGATGTTGACCCTATAGTCCTACAGCCAGGAAACAACAAGGTGAAGGCAGTGTTAGGCCCAAGGACATCAACTTTTGGAGAACCTGGGTATTTCTGGTTAGTAAAACCTTTTCTGGAGGATGTTATTAAGTGTGGTTGCATCTTATATGGGAGTGAGACATAAAAGGTGTGTATCAGGCAAAAACCATGGGAGTCATAATTACCCCTGAAAATCCTCTAAATTCCCCATGAGGTATATTCGACCCTGAACTGAGATTATGTAAGTGTTATTCTTTATTTTGAAAAAATAAAACTAAAGAAAAGTTCAAAGACGGGTGTAATAAACACTTGTTTTCATCATCCTGTCAATATTTTTTCATGTTTGCTTCATTTTTTTAAGTAAGAGAAAAAATACATTTTTAAAAAAATTATTATTATACTTTAAGTTCTAGGGTACATGTGCATAACGTGCAGGTTTGTTACATATGTATACTTGTGCCATGTTGCTGTGCTGCACCCATCAACTCGTCAGCACCCAACTACTCGTCATTTACATCAGGTATAACTCCCAGTACAATCCCTCCCCCCTCCCCCCTCCCCATAATAGGCCCCGGTGTGTGATGTCCCCCTTCCCGAGTCCAAGTGATCTCATTGTTCAGTTCCCACCTATGAGTGAGAACATGCGGTGCTTGGTTTTCTGTTCTTGTGATAGTTTGCTAAGAATGATGGTTTCCAGCTGCATCCATGTCCCTACAAAGGACACAAACTCATCCTTTTTTTATGGCTGCATAGTATTCCATGGTGTATATGTGCCACATTTTCTTAATCCAGTCTGTCACTGATGGACATTTGTGTTGATTCCAAGTCTTTGCTATTGTGAATAGTGCCGCAATGAACATACGTGTGCATGTGTCTTTATAGCAGCATGATTTATAATCCTTTGGGTATATCCCCAGTAATGGGATGGCTGGGTCATATGGTACATCTAGTTCTAGATCCTTGAGGAATCACCATACTGTTTTCCATAATGGTTGAACTAGTTTACAATCCCACCAACAGTGTAAAAGTGTTCCTATTTCTCCACATCCTCTCCAGCACCTGTTGTTTCCTGACTTTTTAATGATTGCCATTCTAATTCCCTATTTAATAAATGGTGCTGGGAAAATTGGCTAGCTATAAGTAGAAAGCTGAAACTGGATCTTTTCCTTACTCCTTATACGAAAATTAATTCAAGATGGATTAGAGACTTAAATGTTAGACCTAATACCATAAAAACCCTAGAGGAAAACCTAGGTAGTACCATTCAGGACATAGGCATGGGCAAAGACTTCATGTCTAAAACACCAAAAGCAACGGCAGCAAAAGCCAAAATTGACAAATGGGATCTAATTAAACTAAAAAGCTTCTGCACAGCAAAAGAAACTACCATCAGAGTGAACAGGCAACCTACAGAATGGGAGAAAATTTTTGCAATCTACTCATCTGAGAAAAAATACATTGCATATACATTGAAGTCCCCCTTTTCCCCTCAACCCCAATAGTACAGTACTTCTTAGGCACACCAAGATTTGAGAGTCACTGGTCTAGACAAATTGAAAGAATGAAAGGATATAATCAAAGCTGATGTCTGAGCATTCAAACTATTCTGCCTAAAGAGAATAATTAATTCTCAAGAAGTGAAGGAGGGATGGGCAGAAGAATTCTGTATTGTTCCTGCTGTACCTAGGGTTCATCCCATTCTGTTTTAATCTCAGCCTTCTATAACTTACTGTGACATATGTTGATTTGTTTGGAAAGGTTTAATAGATGTCATGGAGTCACATCTTACTAGCTTCTAAACTCAGTGCTTAGTTAATATTTCTCTGATGGGACTGCAGTGTAGTTATTCCACTGAAAGGAAATTCATGAGTCAAATCAATTAGGGAAATGTTAGACCAGATGAAATACAACAGGTTTCTTTATTGCAGGACTTCTCAGAGACCTTAATATGCTGATGAGTTGTGTGCATCTCAAGAAGGGAATAGAATATGATTTATTTTGGCCATGGAATTCTTATGTTTGTGCATGATGAGTATCTTCTATAGAATATAGGTTAGGAATGGCTGTCCTAGTCAAAACTCCATCCCCACCTCCCACCTTTTTTTTTTTTTTTTCCAGATGAAGAAACTAAAGTCCAGGGAGAATTGAGACTGGCTCATTGTCACTCTGAAAATGTAGGTCCAGAGCTGATTCTAGAACCCAAGTATTCTGACTCCTAACTGAGAGTTTGCTCAATTGCCTCAGCTGTTCCTAGAGGAAGTGAAAGAGTCCATTCAGTTTATATTTACAACGTGAGGAGCTGTTATGATATGGGTAGATCTCAATAGCAGAAAACTGGGTCATGCAGTTAAGAAATATTTCCATTAAGAAAGTTTTCTTTTTTTTTTTTTTTTTTTTTTTGAGACGGAGTCTCGCTGTGTCACCCAGGCTGGAGTGCAGTGGCCGGATCTCAGCTCACTGCAAGCTCTGCCTCCCGGGTTTTTACGCCATTCTCCTGCCTCAGCCTCCCGAGTAGCCGGGACTACAGGCGCCCGCCACCTCGCCCGGCTAGTTTTTTTGTATTTTTTAGTAGAGACGGGGTTTCACCGTGTTAGCCAGGATGGTCTCGAACTCCTGACCTCGTGATCCGCCCGTCTTGGCCTCCCAAAGTGCTGGGATTACAGGCTTGAGCCACCGCGCCCGGCCAAGAAAGTTTTCAGTCAGGAGCGATGGCTTATGCCTGTAATCCCAGCACTTTGGGAGGCCAAGTTGGGAGGATTGCTTGAGCCCAGTAGTTTGAGACCAGCCTGGCCAACATGATGAGACCTTGTTTCTACCAGAAAATACAAAAGGTAGCCGGGTGTGGTGGTGCATGTGATGGCCTATACAGTAGCCTGTAGTCCCAGTTACTCAGGAGGCTGAGGTCAGAGGATCACCTGAACCCAGGGAGGTCCAGGCTGCAGTGAACCATGATCATGCCACTGGACTCCAGCCTGGGTGACAGAGTGAGACCCTGTCTCAAACAAACAAACAAACAAACAAAACAGAAAAAGAAAGTTTTAAATTTTGTTACAGAGACATTGTAAACCTGGAGTTCATGAATAGCATGACACTACAAGTAGAGTTTAGGGTATATTTGTGTTTCCCAAGCAGGAAGGGCATAGCTCTCTGTGTTGAATCTCCCACAAGGGTCTATAGTTCCCCAAATGATTAATATCCTCAGTTCAAGTCCAGCTTTAAATGCTTTCCTCCAAGGAATAATCTCCACACATGAGGACCTGCTATTGCTTTTTCCCTGAGGGTGCTGGATAAACAGGTCACGCAATATTTTCTTTTGTAATGCTGCTTGTAAATCCTCATCAGTCTTGATCTGTTATCAGCAGAGATAAACTAAAACAAACAAGCTTCCTCCCCACCCTCACCCTCACCCCTGCTCAATTCCTCCTACCGTGCATGCCTTGGTCTGTTTGCCTATAGAAATATCAATAGCTTCATAAAATGTTCTAAGGTATTTTATAGCATTTTTCTATAATTTAATTGCAGTCTCTCTCTCCAGCCCCATAGAAAGTGACATTTGGCCTCATAATCTCATATCTTATAAGTCCCATGGTGGTGGGAGAACTCCAGGCCCGGCCTGAGTGTTGGCTCTTTGTCCTGATGATGGTAATGGACAGCTCCCAATCTGGTCCCATCTGATCAGGGGATTGGAAATAGTCTCTCCTTCTCCTTCTCCCTTGGATTTTGCATGAAGTGTGTGTGTGTGTGTGTGTGTGTGTGTGTGTGTGTGTGTGTGTGTGTGTGTATGTGTGTTATGATGAGGCACTGGGCAAGTCACATCAGAGTGAACAGACTATGAATGGTTGGGCAGAAAAAGCCTTCAGTCCCTAGGCCCCAGCTGTACTCTTGATGTTCTTGCCAGTGACATGTCAAGTCCATTTATGTGGCTAGCAGAAAGAAAAGAAAGTGGCATTTCTTAAAATGGTCTGTTAGGCAGCAGGCACCGTTCTAGATACTGTCACATACATTTAATCCTCACAAAACCCCTGCAAGCTAGACCTTCAGATTCCCATAGTGAGGGTAAGAAAACAGGTCTGAGAAATGTGTCCAAGGCACAGGGCCAGTGAGTGGCAGAGCTAGGACTGGAATCAGCATCAGCCTGAGCCTCTAGTGAGCACTTGTGATTTACGTCACATGGTGTGGACAGCCAATCCTGTGTGAGGGACGCTCTCTGTCAGCCTCATTGCTCAGGCAAATTCTGCTTTCTCAGCTTAAGGCTTATCTCCTGCAGGAGCCTTGATGCCCCAGGCTTCCCTGACCTCTTCCTTTTTGATTCCTAGCAAGACCGAATCACCTGGAACGTTTAATTGAGCACTTCTTCACTGTGTATGTCTTATGTCCTCAGCTTGATTGGGAGCAATTTGAGCGGATGAACCGGACCTTATATTTTCCTGCACCATCTCACCTAGTCACCCAGTCAGTGTATCTATGAGCTACCTAGTACCTATGGGAAGGAAGAGGAGACAAAGTCAGAAAAAGCTGGAACAGAATGCGCTTTTCTTATTTTATATCTGGAAAGACTGAGACCCAGAGGGGAAAGGTATTTCCTAAGATTGCACAACAATTCAGTAAAGAATCTGGAATTAGAACTTGACTCTGCTTCTCTGAGCCTCACTGTTAAAAGAAGTTAGGCTAGATGGTCTCTAAGAACTTTTCCAAATCTAACAGCTAATTGTGGTTAGTTTTATTTTTTCCAATAACATTTAACTGAACTCTCTTAAGTGCCAGATATTATTCTAGGCACTGAGGAATCCACTGAGGACAAGAAAGATATATTTATTCAGCTCCAGAGCCTCCCGTGTAACCTTTACACCGCACTGAGATAAGGGCTGTGATAGGGGTTAAGCGCAGGGTTCTGGGGAATATAGAAGACAGGTTCCCACCTGGACTTGGGGGTGCTGATCAAGGAAGTCTCCAGGTAGAAGTGATATTTAAGGTGAGACCAAATATGGTTGAGTCAAAGAGGAAAAGCATTTTTGGGCAGCTGGAAGTGCATATGTGAAGGCCTAGAGGCAAAGCAAGAGTGGGGCACTTTGGAAAGAACAGCAAGTGAATGAATAGAAGAGTGGGAGGACGCATGCACGGTCTTGCAAGCTGTACTGAGAAATTTGAACTTTTTCCTGATAATAATGTGGAGAGTTTGAAGAATTTTAAGTAAAGATGAACATTATTACATTTGCATTTTATTACTAATATTTTAAAATGTTTTAACTGTTATTTCAGAAGCAATGCACGTTGACAGTTAAAAAATATAAACGTACATCATCTAAAAGAAGAAAAACAAAATAAAACCCATCTCTTTGTATTTCATAATGAGCCTCTCATTATGAAATGACTAATGAAAAGTTTGAGCAGGAGACGGAGAATGTATCTTGGTGTCCTCAGGCAGCTTGACTCCTACTGGCAGCGCCTGCCCTAGCAGCTGCTACCCAAACAAGTTGCTGCCATTGATTTCCTCCCTTAAATTGGCAAACAGCAGTGAGAAATGCAGTTCAGAAAAGATCAATGTAAGTGGTGTAATAGGCCGAAAGCTAAAGGCTGTTTTGCTTATTTGGCCATAGCTATACATATGCGGGTTGGTGTTCGACATGCTGGGGGCCATGTTCAAGTTCAGGGACTGGAGGAGCAGCAATTGAATTCTCCACCCTAGAACCTGAGGTTCCACCTCTGGGAGCTGGTTTCTAGGTCTCAAACTCTCAAGGGTAGCCCACAAACCTGAAGAAGAAGGGGTTTCCAGAGCTCTGGTTCAACAGTGTTCAGCATCAACTCACCCATCCTGCCTCTCTGATTCCTTGATGATCTAATTTCTGGTAACTGGGCAACTAGCTGCCCTGCTTATGAGACTAAGGTAGAGCATTAACTCATTAATTTATTCATTCATTCATTCCACAGACATTTATTGAGGGCTTCCTATGTACCACCTGAAGTTGGATCTGTCCCCGACCTCTACCCACACTGTGCCTCATTTCAGATTCTAACCTCTCCTAATAAACTCCTCTAAACTCAGTATGGTGGTGAAGTAGGAAACATGAAATGTTTTAGTAGGATAGAGCTAAGAGCTTGTGCAAGAGTGTTGCTGGCAAGGGCATGTGGAATGCAAGAGGTGGGCCCATTGCAGTCAGAACCAAGAGACATTGCATCAAGAGGTAAACAAAAGAACCAGATCCTTATACCTTTTAACATCTCATCATTCCAGTTCCCAAGGGGATATCTCATCTCTAAACTCAATCCAACTCTATTAATATTTATGAGGCTGATTGGGAGTACAGTGAGGATGGAGGCACAGGGTTTTCATTTCTATACTTAAAGAACTCAGTTTATCTAGCAAGCAAGATAAGGCATGGACACAAATATCTACCACACAAAATTGAAAGTGAGAGGGTCATAAGAAGTTCTAATGGCTGCATGTGGTGGCTTATGCCTGTAATACCAGCACTTTGGGAGGCCAAAATGGGCAGATTGCTTGAGCCCAGGAGTTTGAGACAAGACTGGGCAATGTGGAAAACTCCGTCTCTACAAAAAAAGTAAAAATAAAAAAATTAGCTGGGCATGGTGGTGCATGACTGTAGTCCCAGCTACCTGGGAAGCTGAGGTGGGAGGATCAATTGAGTCCATGAGGTTTAGGCTGTAGTGAGCCATGATTGTGCCACTGCACTCAGGCCTGGGTGACAGAGCAACACTCTGTCTCCAAAATAAATAAATAAATACTTTTAACAAATTGCCATTAGAGATGATTTCCAGCCAAGTTGGGCAAATCCGGAAAAGCTTTTGAGGAGAAGGTAGCATTTGAGGTGGCCCCTTTCAGTTTGTTCCATCCTCCAGAAGTTAGCATCTCTAGATCTAGTATTGTTCTGAGATGTGAACAGTATCTGGTTTCACCTGGAACAAGGCCAGTGATATGCTCCAAGCCTATATTTCTCACATCTGTGAGATAAGGGTAAGACATTAGGACTAGGCCTGCAGCCTCAGAGTATTTGGAATTAGAATATGTATAATTGGGAGTAAAAGGAATCTCATGTAGAAGGGATAGCACAAGCAGAGGTGTGTAGGCAGGGGCATTCAAACATTTGAGTTTAGCTCAACCATTAGCAGCATAAATAGTAACAATTGCCCCTTATTGAGGCCCTATTATACACCAGGCATTATGTTGTAAGCATGCCATACATGTCAGCTTATTTTATCTTTAAAACAATCCTATGACTTGGGCATTTTCAACCTAATTTTTATAGATGAAGAAAGTATAGGGAGATTAAGTGCTTTTTCCGGATTTACACAGTTAGGAAATAGTGGGGCTGGAGTTCAAATCTGGTTTGTCTGATTACATAAAGTTCATGCTCTTAACTACTCTACTGTAATAAGGCTGCAAAATGAATTAATTTGAGACTGTGGATATCTTTAACTGCCAAACCAAGGTGTTTGGATTTTATTTGGTAGCCAATTTAGCACCATTGAAGACTTAAGCAGTGGGGTAATGTCACAGTTTGATTTCAGGAAGATCAGTATGGTAGGAACCACTGTAGACAATTGGAAGCAGGAGAAAACAGGTACAGAAAGACCCGTTTTAAGGCTGTTGTGACAATCCAGTTGGGAGGTAATAAAGGTTCTCAACCAAGATAGCAAGAATGGAGATTGGAGCTAGATGAGAGAATCATCGTTCTTATCATCACTATTTTTATCATCAAATATTACAGCTAGAAAGAACCCTGGAGACTTCAGTCTCAACTCTCTCATTTCATAGAAAGGGAGTCTCCCTCAGGGGCATACCACAATTCAATTGACTAAGGTGGGACCTGCATGCAGAAATCCTATTGGACAGATGTGAAAACTGGAGCCCTAAAAGCTCAAGTTCCTGCTGCTAGTTACTTGTAAATTCAGAATTGATAATAACAATGCAAATAATACTAATACACTGAGACTTTATCACATGCAAGAAACTGTGTTAAGACCTTTATGTGTGTTATCTTCACAATAACCCTGTGATGTAGGTTCTATTGTTATTCTCATTTTGCAGGGAAATCAAGGTACAGAGAGATTAATGTTCCACTCATGACATTGCACAACTGGTAAGTGACAAAGCTGGGATTTGAACCCAGGACGTTAATGTCAGAGCCCAAGCATTTAACCAGTAGACTACACTACCCATGATCTCCCAGATATGCATTGAGTGACAGTTTGATGACACCTCAGTGTCATCAGTACTGCCTCTGGCTGCTATGACGTACCTGTGGGATTTTAGATGCCCACAACTAACAGGAAGTATTGAAAAGGGCAAAGGACAGAAAGCTTCTGCCCTAGATTTAGCAATCCGCTAGTGCTTTATTTCTGCCTCAAGCCATGGAATTCATCTGCTCTCTGCTCTACACTCAAGTCCAGTGCTTGTGGACTGTCCAGATCCCTGTCTGTTGCCTGCTTGGCCCCAGATGCTTTGTGTCTTGAATTTCTCCTAAGTCACCATGCTGCCTGGTGCATTCTCATTTAGATATCACACAATCAAAGCTACATTTGTTGTAAAGAACTGTAGATGGTTTGGACGAGTGGAAATTAGCATCTTTATTTGTCTTTAGGGGATCACTAAAGATCAATGTGCATTTAATAATTACATAAAAATGTGAATAGCAGTTCTGTTTATTGGGTGTATTGGGTGTCTAACATTTGCTAAAACTTTTTTTTTTTTTTTTTTTTTGAGATGGACTCTTGCTCTGTCGCCCAGGCTGGAGTGCAGTGATGGGATCTCTGCTCACTGCAACCTCTGCCTCGCAGGTTCAAGGGGTTCTCCTGCCTTAGCCTCCTGAGCAGCTGGGATTATAGGCACCTACCACCACGCCCGGCTAATTTTTGTATTGTTAGTAGAGACGCAGTTTCACCATGTTGGCCAGGCTTGTCTCAAACTCCTGACCTCAAGTGATCCACCCACCTTGGTGTCCCAAAGTGCTGGGATTACAGGCATGAGCCACCGCATAGAACTTGCTAAACTTTTTGGCCGGGTGCGGTGGCTCACGTCTGTAATCCCAGCACTTTGGGAGGCCAAAGTAGGTGGATCTTCTGAGGTCAGGAGTTTGAGACCAACCTGGCCAATGTGGCAAAAACCCGTCTCTACTAAAAATATAAAAATTAGCGAGGCGTGCTGGCAAGCGCCTGTAATCCCAGCTACTTGGGAGGCTGAGACGGGAGAATTGCTTGAACCTGGAAGGTGGTGGTTGCAGTGAGCCAAGATCATGCCACTGCACTCCAGCCTGGGTGACAGAGCGAGATTCTGCCTCAAAAAACAAACAAACAAACAAAAACAACCAACAACAACAAAAAACTTTTCATTAACCTATCATACTGGGTATTATTATACTCATTTCACAGGAGAGGAAACCGAAATTTAGAGAGGTTAAATGGAGGTTATGTTTCTTGCCCAAAATCACATAGCTAGTAGGTGCTAGGAACAGAGATATGAATCCAGGACTTCTGGTTTCCAATTTCACACTCTTTTGACAATTATAGGCTGTATCTTCCCCTTTTAAAAAAATTTTTAAACCAAGTTCAATTTACTTTATTTTAAACCATCTATTTAAAATATTTTAAAAGTAAACATTTATTATTAAAATTATTAAATATGTTAAACATATATTTAAACTTTTTATTAAATATTAAATACCATATTTTAGACTATCTATGGGGTAGATCAAGGAAATATAGTAGACGTAGAATACCAGGCCCCCGCTGAGCCCACCCATGTGACGGGTTGGTGCATAAATAACCTTATAATCAGTATCAGGTGAAGAATTTTGGATTGGGATATTAAGCAGTGAAGTAGATTTATGACTGGTTGCTATAGGGTGCAAATGGAAGGAAGGGTGGATGTTAACCTGGAAAGAGGAAAGCTGATAGAGTTGGCAGTGCAGGGCACAATGCTGAGACATGCCACTAACAAACTTGGAAATATGGAAATTAAGGTCACCCTCTGAGAGTAAAAAAAAAAAAAAAAAAAAAAAGGAGATGAATATGCAATGGAGGGATTTGCATGTTCAAATCTGAGGCCCAGCATCAATCTGAATGACCTGTGTGTAATCTCAATGACTTAGGATGGGCATGTGCTTGTAATGTAATGAGAAGAACCCTAATTTATTGTGTTGCATCTTGTTTTATTTGTTGTATTGCATCTGTTTTGTAAACATATGTGGGACATTCATTCTGTAGCATAAGAAAGGGCAGTTCAAGTAGCAGGAATTTGGCAGTTGGTAATCTAGCATCCTCCATCACTATATTTGTGGGAACACCAACTTTCTTTCTTTTTTTTTTTTTTTATAGTCAGGCAACCTTTAATAAATATCCCATTTCCCATCTCTCAAACCACTACTTTTGAATATCTGCAAGCAGAGTATTCCTTTGGTATTTCCAATTTAATTTATTCAGTTTATATAGGGGTATTTAGTTATATATATATATATATATATATATATATATATCTTCCCTACATTATATTTTACTTGAATTTAAAAGTCCAATCAATATTATTAAATTCAAAATAGTGGAAAAGAGTATCTTTGAACACATACAAGTATTTAACTAATAAATGAATATATGAATATGTAATTAGATCCAAATTGTGACAAATTTTGTTGTCTTTATTTATTTATTTATTTATTTATTATTACTATACTTTAAGTTGTAGGGTACATGTGCATAACGTGCAGGTTTGTTACATATGTATATTTGGGGAACACCAACTTTCTTGCCACTAGAAGGAGGGCTTCTGTGTGGTGACACAAGGATGGCTTCTTAGAACTCTCTCTGGCCTGGATGAAATTTCCCTCAAGACTGTCTACCTCTCTTTTCTACAATTCCAGTTATGTTAAAAGCAACTTTTGCTTGGCTTTCCTGGTATTAGGATAGTGGCAAGGGAGCACACTCCTGGTGGACACGGCATTCTTATTATTACAATAGAAAGTCTTACTGTAAATTGGAACAATTTGGCAGTTTGATTTCCCCACTTCAGTCTTTCGTGGGTTTGATGGTCATGAGTCAGCCTTCTGGAATTGGATCTGATGAAGAGTCACGCTCTGGGTAGTCATAAGATCACTGCTGTGATGCCTCCCCTGGTGTACTGGGAGAGAATCATCCAGCAGATGGTACCAAGACTGCTCATCACCCCGTGCTTTGCTCGTGATAGACTCTAATGGCATTTCTGAGGGCTTTCTCCTTGGTCCTCTCTTAGTCTTTTGTTTACCAAAGCTTTGTTGAGTGTGGCACCATATCTAATTGGATAAGAGTGAACAGACTTTCTCTTGGATCCCCCAGACCCAAGAAGATAAGAAGGGACCTAGCATAAGCTGTGTAGAGAGACAAAAGTATAATGGAAAAAGCAACAACAACAACAGATCTTATGCATAATAGCAACCAACCCCACAAAATATCTATGAATAAAGCTAACATGAAATATGTGAGTTGTATATATTAAAAAAAAACTACAAAACTTACTGAAAGGCATGAAGGAATACCCATATAATTGGAGAGATGTACTATACTTATAAAATATTGTAAAGATGTACTTTATTCCCAAATTAATCTTTAAACTCAATGCAATCCTAATCAAAACCTGAGAGGATTTTTTGTTTTGTTTTTGTTTTGAGAGTCTTGCTGTGTCACCCAGGTTGGAGTGCAGTGGCACGATCTCGGCTCACTGCAAGCTCCGCCTCCCGGGTTCATGGCATTCTCTTGTCACAGGCACCCGCCACCACGCCCGGCTAATTTTTTTTTGTATTTTTAGTAGAGACGGGGTTTCACTGTGTTAGCCAGGATGGTCTCGATCTCCTGACCTCGTGATCCGCCTGCCTCGGCCTCCCAAAGTGCCGGGATTACAGGTGTGAACCACTGGGCCTGGCCCTGAGACGATTTTTATAGGCCTCAATACACTGATTCTAAAGTTCACATGGAAGAAAGAAAGGGCTGAAAGTGTTAAGAAAAGCTTGTAAATGAAGAACAACAGAGGGCTTTCTCTACCAGACATAGAAATATACGTCATAGAAATTAAAGTAGTGTAATATTGGTACAGAAACAGATAAACAGAACAATGGAGCAATAAACTGAGACTAGAGACTAGAAATGTATACATGGGGATTTAGTTTATGAAAAAGATAGCATTTCAAATCAGTAGAAAAATAGTAACTATTTAAGAAATGGTGTTGGAATAATAGAAACTCAATCAGAGAGAAATAGAGTTAAGCAACCACCAAATTCTTCATATAAAATTAAACTCCAAATGGATTTAGGAGATGCATATAAAAAAAGAAACCTATAATATTATTCAAAATGCCCAGTCAACGTATTAAAAGATGCTCAAATTCACTAGGAATCTGAAGTGCAAATTGAAAATGACAATGAGGTACCATTTTGAAAATCCCATTTGGTGAAAATAAAAAAGCTTGATAATATCTTGGGTTGGCAAGAATGAAGAGAAATAAACAGTATTGTAGGGAATGTAAATTATTGAAGCTTTTTTTTTGGAAAGGAATTGGGCAAAATACTTTTAGAAAGTGAATATTCTTTCATTAAAGCAATTCTACTTCTGGAATATATCCTAAAGGAATGCACACAGAGAGTTATGTACAAGAATGCTCATTGTAGCATTGTTTGCAATAGTGTGAAGCTGAAAAAACCAAAAATCATGTCAAGAGAAAGTGGTTAAATACTGTGAAATGATGGTGTCTCCATACCATGGAATTTTACCGGGAGGTTATAAAGCCTGGAAACATAGTATAATTTTGTCATATATTTAATGTAATATTAATAAACAATATATTTGTTCTCCCATGTTTCCAAATTTGGGACTGTGTAGAGAGTTAAAAAGAATGAGGCAGATCTATATGTAGCCATGTGGAGAGAGGCGTCAAGCTGTGGTGGAGTGGAAAAAGCAAATTGTATTGCACAATCCTACTTACACAAATACATGTATATGTACCTGAATGTATGGACAATCAAGGAAAGGGGACTAGTATGGTGTACACTAAATTTTATTTGTAATGGTTAACTCAGGATAGGACAAAGGGAATTGGAGGGGAGGGCAAAACAGGGGCATTCTTATTTCTCGTTCTCATTTTTGCTTTTTATTGAACTAATTACAAAAGCTTGTTTTCATATATTACTAATGCGCTTTAAAAATATTCCAGGGTGCTGCTGTCCATAAGCATACTGCAAGTGAACATTGTGACATGGCTCCCGAAATGGGAAGGTCTTTGAGGTGGAATGAGTAGAAATGGATTTTACAGCCTAGAGAAGGTTTTCCAAGGGCTTCCTGGGGGAGGGAGAGGTTGAAAGAGAGGTCAAGAGAATGAGATTCTTGGTTCTCTCTCCACTTCAACCAGAACCACCCATTTAAAAAAATCTGCTCATTAAAGTGCTACATAAGATTTACCTTACAGGCAGGCGCGGTGGCTCATGCCTGTAATTCCAGCACTTTGGGAGGCTGACAGGGTGGATAGCTTGAGGTCAGGAGTTTGAGACCAGCCTGGCCAATATGGTGAAACCCCATCTCTACTAAAAATACAAAAATTAGCTAGGTGTGGTGGCGCACACCTGTAATCCCAGCTACTCGGGAGGCTGAGGCACAAGAATTGCTTGAACTTGGGAGGTGGAGGTTGCAGTGAGCCAAGATTGAGATCGCACCACTCCACTCCAGCCTGGGTGACAGAGCAAGACTCTGTCTAAAAAAAAAAAAAAAAAGTTTACCTTAGAAATGAACTAAGGTGGGACTGCTATTAAAAACAATGCTTTGAAATTCACTAACCCAGAATAAGGATGGCCCCACTTTGCTCTGCTCGGAACACTCCTTGTGAGACTGGGTCTATTTCTTTTTCTTTTAAAAAAATTGTTATTTTAGAGTCAGGGGGTACATGTGCAGGCTTGTTACATGGGTATATTGTGTAATGCTGGAGCTTGGGCTTCTTTTGAACCCATCAGTTAAATAGTGAACATAGTACCCTATAGGTGGTTTATTTCTTGACCTTTCATCTCAAGATGGAAATCAAGCGCTGGGTGCACTTTGAGGAGAGCACCCTGGTGGTGAAGGGACTGAAAACTAGAGAGAATGGTTGAGGAAGCCAGGCTTGGGGAGGAACAGGGAGAACCGATCTCAATTATGTGAAGGGTTGTCAGTTGAGTTGGTTGGTTCTGTGTGGCACGAGGGTCAGGACTAAAGCCATGGGTAAATGGAGATTTCAGAGCTGCCCAAAGATGAAATGGGCTGTCCCTTTACCATCAGGGTGCTCTCCTCAGTGTGTTGAGTTCCATCTTGAGATGAAAGACCAATAAATAAATTACTTATTGGTTATTATGTTCACTATTTGGGTGATGGGTTCAATAGAAACCCAGATGCTAACATTACGCAATATATCCATGTAACAAACCTCCGCATGACCCCTTGAATCTAAAATTGGGAGGTAGTAGGTTCCCCATCACTGGAGGTGTGCGAGCAAAAATACTTGGACACGATGTTTATGGCAACAGATGGGGGTGTGCTTAGAGAACCTTTCACAAATACTGACTGGCTCTTGTGATTTAAGCAATGTGGTGGGAACTGGAAATATAGAGGTGATTGAGGGAAATAAGGTCCCCACTCTGGATGAAAAAGCCAACAAGGCAACAAACAAACAAGTGAACTTTTACATTTTAGATATTGCTCTGAGGATAATAGAACATGGTGATGTGATAGAGAGTAACTGGAAGAGGAGGATTATTTTAGGTAGGGAGGTGGAGAAGGACCCCCTGAAGCAATGTCTGAGCTAAGACCTGAAGGGTAAGAAGGAGCCAGGCATGCAAAGATCTTTCTGGGCAGAGGGAACAGAATGTGGTAAGAACCTTTGAAACTTGTTGCAGGATTGGAAGTAGGAGAATTCTGTGATCCGATTTGCGTTTTAAAATGATTCTTCTAGCAACTATGGGAAGTGGTAGGGGGCACGAGGAGGGGAAGGAAGGAGACCAGTTAGGAGGCCATTTGGTCAAGCAGGAGAGAGATTATGCCAATTTTAACTAGGAGTTGAGAGCAGCAAAGTGGGAAAAAAGTAGATGGATTTAAGTTTTATTTTTGTGATTCAAAATGTCTGCCTCATTCAATCAACTGATCCCAGGATGGGTTGACTTTGACTTATGACTAAATGACTGCTCCCTAGCCAATGTGTTAATATTTATGGTTGGGTATAAACGGATTATTTTTTTAAAGATGGATCTTGCTCTGTTGCCCAGGTTGGAGTACAGTGGCACAATGATAGCTCACTGCATCCTTAAACTCCTGGGCTCAAGTGATCTCCTCTCTCCTCAGCCTCCTGAGTAGCTGGGACTACAGGTGCATGCCAGCATGCCCAGCTGATACTTTAATTTTTTTGTAGAGATAGGGTCTCACTTTGTTGCCTAGGCTTGTCTTGAACTCTTAGCTTCAAGTGATCCTCTTACTTCAGCCTCCCAAAATGCTAGAATTATAGCCATGAACTCCCACACTTGGCTATAAGGGGCTTTTGATCTCCCTGTGTGGTAGCTGTTTTCTTGTATCTTGAGGTCTTATTTGCAAACATCCAAAATGATAGATGACCAAGGTTTTCTTGTGACACAAGTCCTTATAGGACTGGACAAATCCTGCCGTCTA
The DNA here is from genome assembly GCF_043159975.1 of Macaca nemestrina. NCBI lineage: Eukaryota > Metazoa > Chordata > Mammalia > Primates > Cercopithecidae > Macaca > Macaca nemestrina. The sequence goes on along the minus strand of NC_092130.1, from coordinate 28,443,465 downwards.
AGTTCTAACCAGGCCTGACCCTGCTTAGTTTCAGAGATTAGATGAGATTGGGTGTGTTCAGGATTGTATGGCCATAGACAAGGACTGCACAAATCCTACTGAGCTTCTTAATGACCAAACGATGCTGCGGAAGACCAGGATGAGGTCATGCCCTCACATGGCCCTGGTGCCCTTGGCTCTGCCACTTCCCACTGCCCTCTTTCTTTATGCTCAGCAAATGGAGTAGGCCAAGAACAGGCCCTCAGGAGTCAGGCAGCCTGGGGATGATAAATGGCACAGCCAGTTATTGGCTGGAAAAATTTGAGTGAATCAAGCTTCTCTAAGCCTCAGTTTCCTTATGTATAAAATGGGATTGTTGTACATAAAATAATTCCCATAATTCACTAACCACAATTACCTGACTTTCAGAAAAGTACTCACTAAATGACAAACACCAATACTAAAACCTCACATTCTTTTCACAGTAGAGCTTTTTGAAAGGCTTATCTTCATGCTGTCTTTGTTTCAACTTATCCTTTGCTTTCTGCATGCCCCTGAAATTGCATTCCCTAATTCTATATACTTACCCTCCCTTCCCCTATCCCCCACTGCCAAAACTACTAGACGATACTTTCTTTTCTTATTTGACTTTTCTTTCCTCTTTTGGCACTATTGGACACACAACAGTTTTTTGAAACCCTTTCATCCTTTGGTTCATCCCTTGAAACTGTTCTCTCCTGGAAGGTTTGAACATGGGAAGTACCATGACCAGGTTGCTGCTTTAGAAAAATCACGCAATTTGGCGCTGATCAGTTTAGAAAAAAGAAAATAAGAAAAATAACTCAAAAGCACACAATACAACAGTGCCTGGTACACACATATTCAGAGAATTATTATTAATAATTTACAGAGAATTATTATTAACCTCTGTGTTCCACAGCATCCTGGCATAGCTCTGTAATCTCACCCATCCTACTGTGGTATTATCTTGTTTTCCTTGAAATAGACTCCTTGAAAGCAGAGACCTCCTACTCACTGATGTCTGGTTCCTGTTTACTTCTGGTACCATGGGAGGATTATACTTCTCTTTGGGCAGTGCCATGTGACTTTCCTTGGATAGCGAAATGCAAGCAGAAGTCACTCCTAGGTGGAACACATTTACTTGCCAGTTGTTATGGACTGAATGTGTCCCTCCGAAATTTATATGTTGAAGCCCTAACCCTCAGAGTGACTGTATTTGAAGATGGAGTCTTTAAGGAGGTGATAAAGGTTAAATGAGGTCATGAGGGTGGGGCCCTAATTCAGTAGTATTTATGTCCTAATAAGGAGAGAAAGAGGTACCAGATCTCTCTCTCTCTCTCCTTGCATAGAGAAGAAGCCATGTGAGGACACAGTGAGAAGAAGGCTGTCTACAAGCCAGGAAAAGGGCCCTCATTAGAGACCAACTCTGGTGGCACCTTGAGCTTGAACTTCTAGCCTCCAGAACTGTGACACAATAATTTTCTGTTGTTAAAGGCATCCAATCTGTGGTACTTTGTTATGGTAGCACGCACTAATACACCAGTGTTCAACCCTTTGGTGTATTGTTCTCGTGTGTGGCAAATGTGAAATTGTGTATTGTTATGGAAATGCAATGCTGAGCTACTACCTGAGGGAAAGCAGCCCTGGAGAGCCCCTAGATCTGCAGCAGACTTTAGATGAGCGATAAATGAAACATTATTGTCTAAAGATGTTAAGATTTTGGGGATTTGTTACTGCAGGAAAGCCTAGCTTATAGGACTAAAACAGAACTCTATCTCTAGAGCCTAATGCCAAATTTAGCAAATGTAAGACCTTAATTAATAAATGCAGTGGAAAGAACAAATGAATGAAGAGAGACCAGTAAAAATAAAAACAAGCAAAAAACAAAAGTGAAAACACAACAACAACAAAAAATTCCAAAACCCAGAAGGGCATTTCCTTATGTTTGGGTGTTGGTGTCCCCACCCAAATCTAATCTTGAATTCCCATGTGTTATGGGAGGGACCTGTTGGGAGGTAATTGGATTATGGGGGTGGGTCTTTCCCATGCTGTTCTCATGATAGTGAATAAGTCTTAAAAGATCTGATAGTTTTAAAAAGAGGAGTTTCCCTGCACAAGTTCTTCTCTTGTCTGCTGCCATGTGAGACGTGCCTTTTACCTTCCACCATGATTGTAAGGCCTCCCCAGTGACATGGAACTGTAAGTCCAATAAAGCTCTTTCTTTTGTAAATGCCAGTCTTGGGCATATATTTATCAGCAGCATGAAAATGGACTAATACAGTAAATTGGTACCAGTAGAGTGGGGCGATACTGAAAAGATACTTGAAAACGTGGAAGTGACTTTGGGCACTGCTGAAAACATACCCGAAAATGTGAAATTAGGTAACAGGCAGAGGTTAGAACAGTTTGGAGGACTCAAAAGAAGACAGGAAAATGTGGGAAAGTTTGGAACTTCCTAGAGACTTGTTGAATGGCTTTGCCCAAAATGCTGATAGTAATATGGACAGTAAAGTCTAGGCTGAGGTGGTCTCAGATGGATATGAGGAACTTTTTGGGAACTGGAGCGAAGATGATGCTTGTTATGTTTGAGCACAGAGACTGGCAGCATTTTGCCCCTGCCCTAGAGATTTGTGGAACTTTGAACTTCAGAGAGATGATTTAGGGTTCTGGTGGAAGAAATTTCTAAGCAGCAAACCATTCAAGAAGTTACTTGGGTGCCGTTAAGGGCACTCAGTTTTATAAGGGAAGCCGAGCATAAAAGTTTGGAAAATTTGCAGCCTGACAATGTGATAGAAAAGAAAAACCTATTTTCTGAGGAGAAATTGAAGAAATTTGCATAAGTAACGAGGAGCCAAATGTTAATCCCCAAGACAATGGGGAAAATGTCTCCAGAGCATGTCAGAGGTCTTCACAGCAGCCCCTCCCATCACAGGCCCAAAGGCCCAGGAGAAAATTGTTTCATGGGCCAGGCCCAGGGTCCCTGTGCTGTGTGCAGTCTAGAGACTTGGTGCCCTGTGTCCCAGCCACTCCAGCCATGACTAAAAGGTGCCAAACTACAACTCGGGTTGTTGCTTCAGAAGGTGGAAGCCCCAAGCCTTGGTGGCTTCCACATGGTATTGAGTCTGTGGGCGCACAGAAGTCAAGAATTGAGGTTTGATAACCTCTGCCTAGATTTCAGAAGATGTATGGAAATGCCTGGATGCCCAGGCAAAAGTCTGCTGCAGGGGTGGGGCCCTCATGGAGAACCTCTGCTAGGGCAGTGCAAAAGGGAAATGTGGGGTTGAACCCCCCACACAGAGTCCCCACTTGGGCACCTCCTAGTGGAGCTGTGAGAAGAGCGCCACTGTACTCCAGACCCCAGAATGGTAGATACACTGACAACTTGCACTGTGAGCCTGGAAAAGCTGCGGACACTCAACGCCAGCCTGTGAAAGCAGCCAGGAGGGAGGGTATACCCTGCAAGTCAAAGGGGCATAGCTGCCCAAGACCATGGGAACCCACCCCTTGCATCAGCGTGACCTGAATGTGAGACGTGGAGTCAAAAGAGATCATTCTGGAGCTTTAAGACTTGACTGTCCCACTGGATTTCAGATTTGCATAGGGTCTGTAACCCCTTTGTTTTGGCCAATGTCTCCCATTTAGAATGGCTGTATTTATCCAAAGCCTGTACCCCCATTGTATCTAGGAAGTAACTAACTTGCTTTTTTTTTTTTTTTTTGATTTTATTTTATTTATTTACTTATTTCTTTTAGACAGAGTCTCACTCTGTTGCCCAGGCTGGAGTGCAGTGGCACCATCTCGGCTCACTGCAACTTCTGCCTCCCGGATTCAAGCAATTCTCCTGCCTCAGCCTCCGAATAGCTGGGACTACAGGCTCACATCACCATGTCTGGATAATTTTTGTATTTTTAGTAGAGATGAGGTTTCACCATGTTGGCTAGGCATGAACCACTGTGCCTGGCCAACTAACTTGCTTTTGATTTTACAGGCTCATAGGTGGAAGGGACTTGCCTTGTCTTGGATGAGACTTTGGACTGTGAACTTTTGAATTAATGCTGAAATGAGTTAAGCCTTTGGGGGACTGTTGGGAAGGCATGATTGGTTTTGAAATGTGAGGACATGAGATTTGTGAGGGGCCAGGAGCGGAATGATATGGCTGTGTCCCCACTGAAATCTCATCTTGAATTTCCATGTGTTGTGGGAGGGGCCTGGTGGGAGGTAATTGAATTGTTGGGGCAGGTCTTTCCCAAGCTGTTCTTGTGACAGTGAGTAAGTCTCATGAGATTTGATGTTTATTATAAAGGAGAGTTTTCCTGCACAAGCTCTCTCTTTGCCTGCTGCCATCCACGTAGGATGTGACTTGTTCTTCCTCGCCTTTCACCATGATTGTAAAGCTTCCCCAGCCATGTAGAACTGTAAGTCCAATTAAACCTTTTCTTTTGTAAATTGCCCGGTCTTGGGTATGTCTTTATTAGCAGTGTGAAAATGGACTAATGCAAAGTCTCTGCTTTGGCTGACTAGTTTAGTAGTAAATAATCTTTTATATTTCTATAGCATTTACTAATGACTTGCATACCTATTACTCTGTGTGATCCTATACACCATTCTTATAGAGCCAGGTACCTGGGGGAACTGTGTCTCAGAAGTGTTACATGGTGGCAGAGTGAGAACTCAAACCCTGGTCTCCTGACTCCTGGTTCAGGTCTCTGTCCATTGCCCCTTAACGTCAAATAAGGCCAAACTTGTGGACTGTAGTTGCACAGGCTGTCATCAATCAGCAGGGGTCCTGGCCACCGTGCACCTGTCTTGTGCCAAGCTAGCCTGCTCCTTGGCAAGAGAGGCTGGAACACATGTTCTAATAATGGAAATACTAGGATTCATGCCCAAAGGATGTCAACACTCTCTCTGTCTGTCTCTCTCTCTTGTGTTTATATACAGTTTTACACAAATTCCAGCAATATATAAGTCCCTTAATGTGCACACATGTATAGTCATACTCCTGTACTGATACATTTAAACACTCTTTTACTTATTCAGTTGTATTCATATGCACCCACATTCACATTCACATGCACATGCACATACACACACGTAAACATGCCTACTCAAATGCAGATACATACTTAAATATCTTTTTATATATTCACAAATATCCACATACAAATACCCAAAGAAAACAATACACTCCATGCACATTCGTTCTTAAGTACTTTCATATCTCCCACATATATGCAAACTCACGGATACATGTGTATTCATATGTACAGATTTCCACATATACAAATATAACCACAGAAATACACATAGTTATATCCATACCTATAGATGATCATACACATTTCTCTTTGAAGTTACATGTCTACACATGTTCAAATTAGCATCACATATACACACGTCCATGTATGCCACTGCACAATTCCACAGTCCCACAATATACACCTCCACATACACACTACACAGATCCATAGATGCTCCAGTGCACACACTTATGCACATGTGTCCAGACAAGCTAGAGGTTTTCATCTGAGTTTTAGCTCTTTGTAGACTACCAGAGGGGTTGCTCTAGATCAGGACTCTCTTTCCTCTTTTCCTTTGTACATTTCTTTCTTTTTCTTTTTCCTTTTTTTTTTTTTTTGAAGCAGTGCCTCACCCTGTCTTGGACCCTTGGTACCTTGCCCAGGCTTGAGTGAAGCAGCATGATCACAGCTCACTGCAGCCTTGACCTCCTAAGGCTCAGGTGATCTTCCTGCCTCAGCCCCTGCTCCAGGAGTAGCTGGGACTACAAGCATGTGCCACCATGCCCGGCTAATTGTTTTTTTCTTTTTAGTAGAGACAGGGTTTCACCATTTGCTCAGGCTGGTCTTGAACTCCTGGGCTCAAGCAATCTGCCCACCTCGGCCTCCCAAAGTGCTGGGATTATAGGTATGAGCCACTGTATGTGGCCTCCCTTGTACATTTCTGTTTCAACTTTTACCTTCCTCTTGCTGCACAGACTCAGAGAGAGTCCTGGAGAAGGTCAGATAAAGGACAGGCAGTCTCAGCCCTCTCCTTGTCAGGACTGGATAGAGACCCCTGTTGCTTTGCTGGCTGCCTCTCTGCTCTCAGGTCTGTTAGCTCCGGTGAATAAAGCCAGATCCTGGGAGGCAGGCAGTTAGGCCTGGGGACTCCAGCTGTTTATAGAGCTGCTATGCACTCCTGCTGTTTCTGGAGAACAAACACAGCCTGGAAAGTTTCTGACACCAGGACGATGTCCATATTACCTTGGACCCGTGGTACACACTAGCTCTTTGTGTGGTTGGAGAGGCAGAGCCCAGGCTGGAAGTCAGGGAGCCTGGGCTGACCGTGCCACTAATTAGCTGCGTGTGTGTGTCTATGGGCAAGTGCAATCCTCTCTCTGGCCTCCAGTTTCTATGTCTGTTCAAGCTCAAGTTCCCTTTTATCTAATTCTCTGTGATGAAAGGAGACAAGGAAGGCCTGAGTAGTCCCAAACATTCAGGAATTAAATATTTACATTTGGCTTAGGAGACCATGCATTGAGTTCAAGTTCTACCCTTGCTACGTATTAGGAAGATAACTTAACTTTTCTGATCCTCAGCTTTCTCATCTGTAAACTGGAGATAACCTTTCCCACTTTATGGGGGTTGTTATCAAGCCTAAATTAGGTGGTGGATACAGAAGTGCTCTGTTCACTGTCTGGTGTGTAGCAGCATATAATGAGTTCTTCAAGAACAAGTTGTTTTTCTTGTTTTCATGCTAATACCAGTTTCCCAAAGATACTTTGAGTGACAAGAAAAGAGGCTTGGATGGGACAGGCATCCAAAAGTTTTGATTGGTGGAATCCAGAGGGAAAAGAAGCTGAAGGGAGGGGAACTAGTGACCACTGCAGACAGCGTCAGACCCGTGTTTCTATCACACGTGTTTCATGCTGTGTGACCTTGCTCAAATGACCTTACCATTCTAACCACCAGATTCTCTCTCCAGAAAACAGAGAGCCAGACTGGACAATTTCTTAAGTTTTTTTTTTAATCTGAGACTTTTTCCCCATATCATCTGTAAAGTAAGTTAAACACACAAATAATTAAGAAGCCAATGGAAAAAAATCATAGTACATAAGCCTTCATTTTACATCATCGACAGGTTATTGGGAACAGACTTTTAGTGAAATGACATACAGCAGTTTATCAAATAATGTTGTTTTGTTATAAGGTTGACGAGAAAATTGGTCTTGTTATAGTCATTTCGTTGAAAGTTGCAGGTTGTAAGAACCTATTGGTGATGTTAAGTGAGATCTTACTAGATTATGAAATGTGCAAGCTTGGAAATAGCACCCTCTGCCCTACTTTGGTTTAACTGTAATAAATAGGGAGAAAACTGTGTCATTTATGGTCTACCTTCAAGGCAGCACATCATAACTGATCCTTCATTTCCTGTCAGAAGATTATTTCTACTCCAGAGGACCATCTCCTCTAGGGTCCTTTGTTGATTATCTCCATTATCATTACTTACTATTTTCTCTTAAGGGGAGCGGGGCATGGCATGATATTGGGTTGGGTTTCCACTTTTGATGCACTTAGACTGTTGCTTACGTGTACTTTGTAGGTCCTGGTTCTCCAGTTTCTTTAGTTGGTGCTCTTTGGAGTTACAGCAGTGTGGCACGGCACAAACACTTATCTATAGGTTATGAGAACTGGATCTTAATCCTTGCACAGTCACTAAGTAGCTTTGTGATAGGATCTGTACAGATCTCCATTTCCTCAGTTGTAAAATGGGGAACATAGCATGCCTACTTTACAGAGTGGTTGTAAGACTACATATTTGGTGAAGGAATCACGTGAGAGTGTGAAAGTGAAAATGTGCTGAAAATGATAAATGGCATGTAACAATAGCTGGCTCATTGCATGTGCACTTTGTGTCAGGCACTGTGCTTCGCACTTTCCATGCTTTATCTCTTAATACTCACAGCAGGCCATAAGGTGGATGCTACCGGCATCCCTATTTTTAACAGATGAGAAAGCCAACTTTAAAATACCTTGGCCAAGATCACAGAGCTGAGCCTCAAATTTTGTCTGGGCATTGAAGACTGTGTCTAATTACTCTGCTACACTGTTTCTGTAGAAAGCAAAATGCAGCAGAAGTGAAGTCTGGAAAGGCAGTCAGAAGATGTGGGGTGGGAAATGGGGGGTGAGGGTTGTGGGGGTGGGGGTGGAGAGGAGAGGAGGAAGAAACCAAGGCTCAGAGAAGTCTAAGGATTGTTCAAGATTACACAGGAAATCATCAATGATAATGTTGGGACTGCAGTGTCCAGAGTCTCCATCATCATCACCATCATCAAAAATGTTTTGTGAGCCTTTACAAAGCATATACAATGATAACCATTTTTCTAGGCTGGGAATGGTGGCTCACATCTGCAATCCCAACACTTTGGGAGTCTGAGGTGGGTGGATCACATGAGGCCAGGAGTTCGAGACAAGCCTGGATGACATGGCAAAACTCCATCTCTATTAAAAATACAAAAATTAGCTGGGCCTGGTGGTGCATGTCTGTAATCCTAGCTACTCGGGAGGCTGAGGCACAAGAATTGCTTGAACCCGGGAGGCGGAGGTTGCAGTGAGCCGAGATTGTACCACTGCACTCCAACCTGGGCAACAGGGTGAAACTCTGTCTCAAAACAAAACAAAACAAAACAAAACAATTTTTCTCTACACACTACACATAATAACTTAATGATATCAGTATGTTAATTACCATTGGGATTTTACAGATGAAGAAACTGAGGCTTAAAGACGTGAAGCAAATAAGCTCCTCGCAGACAGAGTGAGCTCAGTGTATGTGACTCCAGAGCTGGGCTTTTAGTCACCACAGGAAGTAAGGCTATATCTTTCTTTTTTAGGAATCTGTTTGAAGGAATTAGGTCTGTGTTTGGTCATTATTGGGAAATGAGTGCAGATATGTGCACTTGTCCTCAAATAACCAGGTCCTTTACAGAACCAGGTGGTCCACTCCCTGACTTGGCTTGATAACCATTTACCATTGAGGAAAAAGAGTGGAAGTGTCAACATTTACTGTACATATTATGATTAATACAAATGTCAACATGCTTCTGATCTTGGAGGAGGGGAGGAAAAGCAGAGGGGTTCATTAAGAGTGCTTGTAAGATATCCATTCAAAGGTGGAAAAAAAGTGGCTATTTATTTGACCTGGATATCCAGTGAAAAGCACCCATGTTTGTTCCTAGCTAACAAGTGGAACCATCTCCATTTGGAGATAAGAGGCCTGTTACTTTAGGGAGTTTCACCAGTTGTCCTTTGAATGTGGGCATGATCTTCTTGACCATATCAAGACAGGCCTGTTTGCAAAAGGACAGCTTCTAGACCATTTGCCACCTCATCTTGAACTAAGTGATTTTTGCCAGTCTGGGACTGAAAGGTTGGATGTAATCCCCATAAAGGGTTAGAACCAAATACTGGTTTTAATTGATAAGCAATATAATTGATTTGGTTTATTTATTTTTAAAAAACTGTTGAGTATCTGTTACTCAATCACTGTGCTAGCTGCTGAGGTTCCCACAGGAAATGAGACAAGAAACCAGCCCCCATATAACTTACAGTATAGTGACAGGAGGGACACATAAGCAGGTTGGTACAGTGGTAATTGTAAGTGGCAAGTGCTATTGTGGAAACTGTAAAATGTGTCATGAGAATGGACAGAAGGGACCCATGCCAGCCTTGGGTGAAGAGCACACGTGAACTCACACACATGACGTGCATGTTAGAGTGGGGAGGCTTTCTGTGGAAATAATTCTAAGCTGAGTCTTAAAGGAGAATAGGAATTGGCAAGGGAAAGGAGGCTGGAGTGGGTGCTCTGGGCAGTGGCCTAGCAGCAATCACCAGAAGCCTGTAAAGCAGGGAGTGAGGGACAACCTGGCTAGAGAGCTGTAAGCAATCGGTGCAGCTAGAGGATGCAGCGGGAGAGGGAGGAGATGAAGCAGGGTTATTCACAGGGAGCTTCCTCAGCTTTGCAAAAGAATTTGGGTTTAACACTGAGGGTGATGGGGGAGCCATAGGAAGGATTTAAATCGGGGCAGTGGAGTGGTTAGATTTGTGTTTTGGAAAGGCTAGTATGGGAAAAGGTAGACTGGAAGGGGGCAAGTTGGAAGCCAGCGAGAACCCTTTGCAGTCATGTAAGCAAGCCACGATGGAAGCCTGAACTAGATTAGGGGCGGGTGGATGTCCAGAAATTGATGGGTTAGAGTTAACTTTAGGCTGCCCTGATTATTTTTTTTCACAAGCTAGATCACTTCCTTAACATAAATACAATTGACTTTTCTGTTGAAAAAGCAAAAAAGTCTGAGAAAAGTTTAAAAATACCATTATACTTATTCATAATTACTAATTTAATATTCACCCCTTGCAGACATTTGAAAAATATATAAATACTGTAGGAAGAAAATAAAAATTATTCATAAGTTTATAATTCAGAGATAATCACTGTCACAATTTTGGTATTTTTTTCCTAGGCATTTCTTCTAGTGTAATGGATTTATTTTAAACTTTTTTACTGTGAAAAGTTTTAAACATATTCAACAGTAGAGGAAATGTACAATTAACCCAATATACCCACTTCAGCTTCTATAACCAGCAGTCTTCTGCCATTCTGCAGTTGAATGTTAAACTTAAAAACAGGTCTTCACATTTTCTTTTACTCTAAAAATTTGACTTGTGTAATTTTGTTCTTGTAATCCTGGGCGTTTGGCAGGTGCTTACCCTGCTAGCTCTTTGGCAATTTTCAGATGTTATGTATTCATTCAAAACGTTTAATGTGACAGTAAAAACATCTGAGCCTCATGGTATACCACTGGAGACTTGAAAAAAACCCAGCTGATTCCCCACTTCCTTGATGGAGACCAATGCAGAGGATAAGTATTTCATGGAGAGATATCCCCAGCAGGAACTAACAGCTTGTGTTTTGACTACTCACCATGGTTGTCTCAGCAATGGAACCAAAGCTGTTGATGAAAATGTTGCAGCTCACGTTCACTGGGGGACCTGCCAATCAAGAGAGATTCCTGCTTAACCCCATGGCCATGGAAGAACCCACAGGGTAGGACTCATTCCCAGAACACTGACTTCTGGAATGGATCGCCTTTGGTGGAGGAGATCCTTGCTTACTCTCCACCCCACCCCCAAGCACCTGGGATTCCCAGCTACCATTTAACATCTCTATGCCAGATTTCCTGGTCCCCAAGTGAGCACCAGGTACAGAACACCAGAGGCTGAGCTGAAATGTACTTTCATTAACACAGGATAATTCATCATCCGCCATATGGTTGAAATTCCTTCCCCAAGTCCCATCGGCTGCCTTTCAGCCACAAATTAGTGGCTGAAATATATTTATGGCTACAACATTTGGAGGCCATCTTGGGAATTACAAGGAACAGCAAGCTCCTTGCCTTGAACTTATGAACCAAGAATGATTGTCTGAAAGGCATTGATGGGAATTACCAGCTGAGGAATTCAGAAGGAACCTCTGGGGAAGTCCACAGACTTTGTTAAATACTTTCCGAGCAAGTCTTCTGAATCCTACTGCAAAGCGTAGGAAAGAAATGCAGGCTTATTTACTGCTTTGCTATCTCATTGCTAGAGGAAATGTTGTCTCACTGAAGCCCAATCTCTTCACTTTATACTATTAATTATAGCAGTTGCCATTTACTAAACATTAGGGGGGTTACTGCTGTGCTGAGAGTATTATTAACATCATTTCATTTCATCCTTTCAGCAACTCCAGGAGAAGGTATGGTTATTACCTTCATTTTACAGAAGAGAAAACAGAGGCTCAGAGAGGTTATTTGTTCATGGCTACATAACTAGTAAATGGGTGAGTCAGAGTTTGAGTTCAGATTTGTCTAACTCCAAGGGTGCTCATCTTAATGGCTATTCTGCAGGAAACAGGTTTAGAGGAAGGAAGGGGCATGGTCCCGATGACACAGACAGTGGCAGAGTCCAGAATTTTCAGCAAGGAGTTTCCAAATAAGCTGACTAAAAGGGCTGACATAAAATAACCAAAGAAAAATGTGAGACTATGGGTAATAGTGGTAAAAGCAGCAGGAGTCCAGGCAAGAGAAGTTCTGGAGAATGAGGCAGGAAAGACCTCAGAAAGGTGATGACCTGGAGATGACTTTGAAGGTGAATAGGACTTGGATAAATGGTCACAGCCCTTCACATGAAGATTGTAATTTGCAATTTGTGATTTTCTTTTCAGGTCTACTTTCTTGATTCCTATGAGTTACTGAGGTAGGCAGGGCAGAATTCTTGTTCCTACTTTACAAAGGTAGCACCAAGAATTTTAGTAACTCACCTAGGCTCATTCAACTAACAAGTGGTAGAACCAGGACTTGAACCAAAGTTTTCTCATTGTGGAAAGAAGAAAGTAGATATGTCCTTATGCCCTCTGGAACCCATTGCATTCTGTCCCTCTTGAAAAAGTAGCCTAAGCATTTTGCTCAAATTAAGCTAGGATCAGAAGTCTTGGCATATAGGAGGGGACTCAGTCTTGGGATGAGAATCTAGGTTTTTCCTTCAAGGGATTATCAGTATCTCTGGGTTTTGGACATAACTCCAGCACTCACTGGTTGGTTGAACTTGGAAAAGCCTTTTCTCTGTCCTGGGCCTCAATTTCCTCATCAATCTGGAGAGAGAGTAGCTCTTGATCTAGGCAGTCAGTCTCAGCTTCAGTGATGTGGAATTCCTTTATGGAAGCTATCCATTTGCATTTCAGGGTTGTAAGATTTTAGGGCTGGAAGGTTTCTTAAAGGTCACCTTATCAATTTCTCCCCAAACTGAAGTGCAGACAGGTTTATCTGCAGTAGAATCATCTGGGAACCTGTTAAACTACAGATTCTTTGGCCCAACCCCATACTAGGTGAAACCAAATCTCTGAGGTTAGCCCAAGAGTCTAGTGTTCAGAGAGCTACCTGGGTGAGTCTCATGTACAGCCAGGTTTGGGGACCACTGCTGTAGACCAGCTACCCATTCAAGGCTGAGCGCCTGAATACTTCCAGCAGTGGGAAACTCATTTTTTTCTTGAGCAGCCCTTTCCATAGTTGGATAGCTCTGTCTGCAAAAATTTTTTTCCTTGTGCTGAGTGGAAGTCTGCCTCCTTGTCACTTCCACCTAAACAAAGGTCAGGTGGAAAAAACCTGAATGGTCAGGATTTTTCTCCTTCATTTAGACTCAGACCCAGGTTTTTGTTGTTGTTGTTGTTGTTGCCTCATGCCATTAAGATACCCCAAGGAGTTACTGCCTATGCCTTGAAATGATGTGCACAGAGTTCCCATCCAGTCCCTGCAAGTGTCTGGCACTGTGACTCCAATTATAAATTAGTTTCTGATTTATGTGTGTGAGAGGGCGCCAGCCAAAAGGATCCTATGGGGAGGTGTGGTTCATTGAAATAAATCTGAAATTAAATTATCCTTGAGAAAATTACAATTCAGCTGCCTTTGGCAGCAGGATAATGTATATATTTCATTAAATATTAAAGTTTAATTTTGCTTTTTTTTGGTATGTATTTGCATTGGGCTGTGCCCCTGATCCTAGGAGCCATTATAATACACAAAGTCATAAAGAAGACACAGAGTGACAGAGCTGGAATGGCATAGTCCTGCTGGATCATTTTACAGATGCAGAAACAGAGGCTGAGATACAGTAAGTGTCTCATTTGGGGTCATGCCTGTCAGGTAAGTAGAGGGAGGACTGGAATGCTGTTTTAGTGCCCTTTACTTCCACCTCACAGTGTCTTTGCCATTGTACTCTGCAGAGTGTGCTTGGTATTCCCGGCTACCCGTGTTTTCACGAGGGTCAGGAGCAAGGAAAATTTCTAGCACTTAAGGCAGCTGCTGCGTGATGGATCCCTCCGTAGAGTTTTTAAACGATACCGACCTCTTTCTATCATGTTGGAGTCATAGGGGCCCTGATCCTCAATGGCCTTTTCAGGAGCTCTATGGTTTGTATGGGGTTTTGGGGAATCTGATTTGTGTCGGTGGAAGCAGGAAAGGCATCAAAGGGCTCAGGGGCAGAAAATCCTCTTGGCAATTCTTCAGGCCTCAGCACAAAGGAGGGCAGAGAAAACTTCTTAGCTCCTGCGGTGGGGCTCCAGGAAGCTGCACCTCATTCTCAGTCAGGTTGGGGTTGAGGGAGTTAAGGCTAGTGCAGGGTTGAGAGGTGCCTAAAAGATGAACTGGTTCTGTAGATATTGGGCCCAAGTGTTCTGAGTAAGGTTCTCAGAGTGGGAAGGTTGGAAGGGCCTTGATTCAGTGGTCAGGATAAAATTTTATTTCTTAAAAATGTCCACTTCTAAGTAAGTAAATAAATAAATGAACAAATAAATAAATAAATCACTATTATTAGAAAAAGAATTAAGTTAGAGTAACTGGGTTCAAGTCTCTGGTTTTGACAGCATGACTTGAAAAATTCACTTAACTACTCTAAGCCCTAGCATATTTGTGGGCTCATTTATTTATTTATTCATTCCTTTATGAAGGTTTACTGGGGCTTTTCTATGTGTCAAGTACAGTGGTATGCACAAAGAATAATACACAAACTCTGGATGCACCCACATTCAACAGTTGAATGAGTTCCTCTCTCAGAGCAAGACCATGGCGCCTCTACATAGGATGGAGTTCTGAGAGAGCCCACCAGGGGGCGTGGTGGACTAGAATTCCTAAAAGCAGCGAGGGACAGAGGATGCAACCTGGTTGTCAAGGGCCCTAACCAGTTCTTGGAAGTGTTTGATTTGGCCGACAAGGTTTTTAAAAGAGACGACTTAGTTGTCAATTTGCAAGATTTCAGATAAAACCTCAGACTCAAGTCTTGTATTGGAAGGCCTGGCTGTACAGGGTCTGCATTCCTGCCTGACAGCTATCAACAAGAGCTGAGAAGTGGCTACCCTTAGATAAGCCCTATGTTTTCTGGTTTTATTTTCTTGTCTCCACCCCGCTTCATTCATATACTATAGTTGTCTTGCCCCTCTAGGTATCAGAGATTGTGACCCTGGTGAAGGCTTGAGCTGAGTGTGCTGGGGGCAGCAACGTTGTTCTTGACTTACCTGTCCTTGGAGTTATGCTAACAATGCTGGAAGCTATGGCCTCAGGAACAAGGTGCAGGGGGAGTGAAGGAGCCTTGAGGTAAACGGGGGAGAGTGGGCCCAAACAGAGACCTGGGTGCATGTCCCAGAACATTTTCTATTTGCAGAGTTGTGCGGAGCAAGCACTCTGAGAAGGGGACTGAGAGCAGGGGGCAAAGTGAGCAAATATTAGGAAGCTGTTACCACCTGTCACATGCCTTGTTTAGTCTTGAACGTGAGCTAAAGGAACAGTGAGCAAGGGCACCTGAAATCAAGGCTTGTCTAGGAGGCTGGCTGCAGGTCCTTGGAATAAGATTTTTGCTAGGGTGCTGGGAGGAAGGTCAGAGTGCATAGGCTGCCAAGGAGGTCCTTAAGACTGCACCTGCAGGGTTCTGCTTGGCAGTTTGAGATGGCTGCAACCTCCTGAGGCATCAGTAAACAAAGGGAACTAGTCTCTTGGTTATAGACACTAAGTTCCCATAGGATTGTGAGAGGTAAAAGAACCTTTTCAGATCATCTGGAGTGGAGTTTGTGAAATGGCAACCCATAGGGCATATGTGGGTCACAAACATGTTTTATTTGAATTTACATGTTTTAGGAATTAGGTAGTCTCACAGAGATCTCAGTATCTGGCTCTTCTTGGAATACTTGATGTTCTGGCAACATGGGGCCTACATTTCTGCAGGGCAACTAGAGACTGGGGCTAAGGAGAGGCTGCCCCTGTAGAGGAGCCTGTACCTCTATTTATTCATAGTCTCTACCACTCCCTATGGTCTTACTCTTGGTTTGCCTCACTGATTTAAGTTATCAACCCTGGTAGGCATTTGAAATTATGACTCTGATTTAGACTAAAATTCTTCAAAATTATTTGTTAGCCCATGGGAAACTTTCA
Source organism: Macaca nemestrina (assembly GCF_043159975.1). Classification (NCBI taxonomy): domain Eukaryota; kingdom Metazoa; phylum Chordata; class Mammalia; order Primates; family Cercopithecidae; genus Macaca; species Macaca nemestrina. The sequence continues at coordinate 28,427,456 of NC_092130.1, read as the reverse complement.
GCTGAAGAATTTTAGTTGGGACCCCATTATTGAAAATAAAAGTGGAGCTGCTTGGGGAGGAGCAGCATGGGCTTGCTCATGATGCCCTCTGCTTCTCCTTTGGGGGCACCTGATGGAAGCCTGAAAGCTCCGGGAAGCGTATGTTTAAAAGCTGCCGAAGTAACCAAGCCCATCACTGCGCAGATGAAGAAACTGATGCCCAAAGAAAGGGAGAGACTCATCATCTAAGCTCAGAGAATAAACTCGAGCCCAAACTTGAACCCATTTCTCCACGTTCCATGTTTATCCTTCTTCCCATTATACAAGAGGTAGCAGATAGTTTTTAATTCACTTTTGGACTCCTGGAAACCAGAGGTGCTGTTAAATTGAGTCCTCTGAGGCTTTGTCTGGGCTTGGCGGGAGAAAAGACTGAATTGATTAAGAATATCTGCCTTGGGTAGAGGAAAGAGTCATGAGATTCACACTGTGTATTTACTATCTGCGTGCAATACCATGCAGCTTGCTGCTTTAATGTGGGAAAGCATTTCCCTGTGGGTCTGGAAGGAATGTTTTCTCTACCTTTAAAATTGGGCCTGATCCTGGCGTCATATCCGGAGGTTCTCCCCATTAACTTATCCAGGAAATCCGAGGGTGACATAGGCTTGGGTGCGGAGCGAGCAGCTTCAGCCTCCTTAGAAGCAGCAAGGCTAAGGAGGAAGAGAGGAAAGCAAAAGGTTAATGATGGCTCTTTCTCACACTGTGATCAGATCCCAGCCTTGTCCAACCTCTGTAGAACCACAAGAGTGTTCTTAGCTGGAGAAATGGGTAATATGGGTCCTTAATGAGGTAAGGCCCCGGTTAAATTGTTTACCCAGCCCAAATATCAGCCAGCATGGTATCCTGGCAGGCAGCCAAGTGTCTGATTGATGCTGAGAAGTCACTGACATTTTTAGGGCTTCATCTCTGGGATTCTGAGTAACCACACTTGGCAGCTGGGTGTCCCTGGGAGAGAAGAGTGGAGGGTGAGTCTTTTGGTAGACCTAACCCTGTGTTGGGCAACTGCACTCTCATAGGTCCATGGAGACACACAGACAGAAAGGATGTTAGAGATCAAATAATTTACCGTTTCCTCAAGGTTTATTTTCAGAATCAGAGTCACCAATTTTTTAAAAAGTTGCAAAGTCAGATGCATTCTGGAACACAAATTTTATCAGGCATTTTTACCTCAAGTCTCCTCAGAAGCTTTGACAAGCTTATGTGCTTGTACTTATGGGATCACTGTCTCAAGAAACATATACTTCAGAAAATCTCACTTGGGAAATTGAGGCCCAGTTAGCAGAAGGGACTGATGTAGGACCCAGAGTAAATCGGTAGTAGCCTACTTCACTGTATCGAGAGTTAGGTGATTAGAAATCAGACTGTGGGGATGCATCACACTGTTTCTGTCACCCCTCTCCCACCCCACACCCATTCAACAAAGTGGCTTTAGGGCCCCATTCATACCACAGTATGAATTACTCATGTATTAAGAACGTGACCCTCCCTCTGCCAAACTCTTTATTTATTTATTTAATTTTAAGTTCTGGGATACATGTGCAGAATGTGCAGGTTTGTTACATAGGTATACATTTGCCATGGTGGTTTGCTGCACCTATCAACCTGTCATCTAGGTTTTAAGCCCCTCTTGCATTAGGTATTTGTCCTAATGCTCTCCCTTCCCTTGCCCTCCACCACCCTACAGGCCCTGGTGTGTGATGTTCCCTTCCCTGTGTCCATGTGTTCTCATTGTTCAACTCCCACTTATGAGTGAGAACATGCAGTGTTTGGTTTTCTGTTCCTGTGTTAGTTTGCTGAGAATGATGGTTTCCAGCTTCATCCATGTCCCTGCAAAGGACATGAACTCATTCTTTTTTATGTCTGCATAGTATTCCATGGGGTATATGTGCCACATTTTCTTTATCCAGTCTATCATTGATGGACATTTGGGTTGGTTCCAAGTCTTTGCTATTGTAAATAGTGCTGCAGTAAACATACATGTGCATGTGTCTTTGTAGTAGAATGATTTATAATCCTTTGGGGTATGTATACCCAGTAATGTATTGCTGGGTCAAATGGTATTTCTGGTTCTAGATCCTTGAGGAATTGCCATGCTAAACTCTTAAAACATATAGATTTCAATAAGAGTCAATGTTGGAGTCTCAAAGGTTGAAGAACACTAATTTGGGTTGCTTTGGGCAACTGAGCTTTCCTAGTAGTGAAATTATATCCAGGAGATAGTTAGGAGCCATGAGCAGCACTGACATGTGCTTGTGGGACTGGGATGTTGGAGGAAATGCATAGAGATATGAGTGTGTGTGTGTGTGTGTGTGTGTGTGTGTGTGTGTAAGGTGGAAGCTTCTGTCACCTAGCCAAGCAGCGCATAATGTTCCCCAAGGATTTGTACCCAACCTGTCTTGTTCTTCCTCTCGGCTTCTTTTCTGGTCTCATCAGTTGTAACTGTTTAAGCAATCAGTTAATAATGGATGACTCTCAAATCTGTCACCACCCTGGCCTCTTCTTTAAAACCCCCTTCCTAATTTGAAAACACCTGTGGGACACATTTATCTCAATGTTCTGCCAGTGTCTCAAATTCATCTCCTAAACTGAACTCTACAGCTTCCTTCCCAGACTTGCTCCTTTAAATCAGTTTCCCCAGATGACATCAATATACTTCCGCTCTCTATGATTAGAAGCCTCAGAGCCGTCTTGTCTCCTTGCTCCTCCACCCCCTCAACACCCATAAACTCACTCACCAGGTGCTGATGTAGTTATCTGTGTTTGTGTTTTAAGAGCAGGAGTCATGGTGGTTTTATTTATTATTTGTTTGTTTGTTCTTTCATTCCCCACTGTGTCTACCATGGTGTCTCATACTTAATTGGTGCTCAGTAATTGCACAGTGAATGAATGAATGAATAATGTGCTACTTTAATTAATCAAATATCCTGGCTAGTAAAAAGTGTTCATAAATATTTATACATGGATTAACAATTTTAAAATAATTAGACTATTATACACAGTAATGGAAAATACTGAAAGCAATCTGGCATTGCTTTGAAGATTCAGAGGGTATTCTAGGACTCTTTAGACACTCTTACTCTTGCTTAATAATCTGAAGATCCTTACTCATATCCTGGGGAGCTAATTTTGATGGACAGGTAAGGAACAAATGCGCTTTAGTTTCTTTGTGTGTGTCTATGGATGTAGGTGAGTTTGTGTGATGTGGGCGGGTTTCTAGGTATGACTGTATAGACGTGTTATGTATACAGATGGATGGATGTGTATGGATGTATGTGGAGACTAGAGTGTGCATGGTGGTGTTTGCAGATGCATAGTGAATTGGGTCACATAGATATCTGCAAAATGTGAATTTCTGTGTTCATGTGTATGTATGTCAAGTATCACATTTAGTATGGGCATTTTTTGTGTGTATATGTGAGGTGTCTGTATGTGAGCTGTATATATACATGGGATACAGGCTGTGAATGTGTAAAATGCTTCTGTAGATGTATGTCTGTGATGTGCATATTGCATGTGTTTGTTTTTGAAATGTACTGTGAAACATAATATAGAATAATGCAAGAGAGTGAAAAGAACAGATGATTTGGAATTCATCCTGTTTTAGTCATTTATTAGCTGTGCTACCTTGGGAAAGTTACTTAACCTGTCTGAGGAGCTTTAGTTTTCTTACCTGTCAAATGAGTTTTGCATGAGGAATAACTGAGGTAGCATAGTTAAAAATACCTAGGACTGTTCTTAGAACACAGCAAGCGCTCGAAACATTGTTTTTCTCTTTGTGGCATGGTGTGTGTGTGTGTGTGTGTGTGTGTGTGTGTGTGTGTGTGTTTGAAGCAGTTCAGAGCGGGTCTGGGGCTGCTCCTTGTCTCACAGCGCTTTCAGCTGCACCATGGAGCCCACATGGCTGGAAAGCCCCCCCAGATGCTTCCCATGGCCCACAGTTGGGGCCACAGTCCATTCAGCACTGGACTCATGGCTGCTGTGTGCCTCTGGTGTGGGCAGAGGGGACCACAGGCATGCAATTAGTGATTTATGACTTTTCTGCTGTTATAATTCACTTCCAGAACCTCTCTAGAAGTGGCAGTTATGAAGCTTTCATAAGCTCCCTTACTCTCTCCAACCCCTCCTCTCTGATAATAAGATTTGGGAACGTAGTACTCCCTTCCAGCAGTTCCTGGAGCACAAGTGATCTCTTGGCCCTTAGGTCTCTCTCATAAGCCTCAATCCTATTAGGCAGTAAAGTGGGAGAATGAATTTGCCCCAAATTATCCCACACCATTTGCTATTGCCATAACATGCCATTTAATACCAGAATCCTCCCCAAAGCTGAAGAGTCTTCTGGTTATTCTAACTTGCATGTCTGGAATAAGGTATTTGCAGTCTGGTCACCCAGCCACTGGCTCACTTAAAACCTTGGCACTGAGCCGAAGTGGAGGGAATGAAGACTCCGGGGGGTTAAGTTACTGGCCTCGGGTCACACAGCACTTCAAAGACAGAAGGAATTAGAACTTACATTTTCAAGTGTTGACTTATCCAAATGCTACAACGTAAGGGAAAGTCCTTCGTAAATTGTGAAGAGTATAAAATCATGATAGTCATGCTATTATTATGATTTGTTTCTGAAGCTTGTTCTGCCCTGTTATATCCAAGCAAGTCAAAACATGTGTCTGAATTCTAGCAATCTGTATATACACTGCTCTGAATTTGCCACACTGAAAAATGGAGAGGAAATCGTTGTGAACTACCCAGTGATCCTCTGTTTTGTCGAGTGATTCACAATAGCATATTCTGGGAATCTCTAGTCCAGCCTCTCCCATATATTGTTTACCAGCTGTTTCCTGTTAGCACTTTCATAATTTTTGCCCTGTTTGTTTACTACCTCTATCATTCACTTAATTATTTTCATTAAATTGCCTCACTTCTTTCAAGCTTAAACTTACTTAAAAGGAAACTATATTTCACTACTCACAAATAGAAAACTAATATTACTTGCCATAATGGAAGAGAACCATAATAGCAAATACAATGACAACAAGACAAAAAGAGAAGAGTTTACAATTCTAGTGATCTGCCGCTTGCCAATGTTCTGAGCCCAAGGCCTCCTCTAAGTTACAAAGGAAGTGCAGCAAGTGTAGGACAGGCGTTAGAGGCATATTAACACCTAACGAGACTTCTGGAGATAATAAGAACGATTGGAAGAGAATTGGTTCAATAATGATTTATTGTTATTGTGTCAATCACTTCAAATCCTCCTCCTCCCTCACTGTGCCCTAGGCCAAAAATTCTCAACTCTTTTCCAAATACAAAGGCTCCATATTAATGCCAAAGTAGCTATGCCTCCCTCCACTTGATAATCCTTGTACATTTCTGTCTATATTTAGACAGCACAATTTGCACAGGATTATTCAAAACTCCCCCTCTCCACCCCAGTGAATCTGATGTGCTGTGCATCTGTGTAGAGTAAATATGCACTGGGGAGCTCTTTTAGTACCACCATTCCCAGTTAACTTAAGCATTTGCTTATAGACCATGAGCTGCTGGACAGAAGAGCTGGGAATGAATCTGAGAAATAAAACACTCAATTGTTAAAATTTTCTGACCTTATGACAGTATTTGGAAATGATGCAGTTTTTTTCAGGGATTACTAAAATATGGTGGGTGAATCAGACTCAGTTTAGGCGGATTTGATTAATGGTAAATTTCAGAAAGACAGTGAGGTCTTCTGAGACCAAGTTTTCTATTCCTTACTGAGAAGGCTTATTACGATAGATGCACTGACTATACAAAACATTAGACTATTATACACAGAAATGAAAAATACTGAAAGCAATCTGGTGTTGCTTTGAAAATTCATAGGGTATTCTAGGACTATTTAGACACTCCTGCTTAATAATCTGAAGATCCTTACATCCTGAAGAGCTAGTTTTGATGGACAGGATGAGGAACAAATATATTTTAGTTTCTTTTTGTGTGTCTATGGATGTAGGTGAGTTTGTGTGATGTGAGCAGGTTTCTAGGTATGATGTATTAGGTATGTTATGTATACAAATAGATGGATGTTTATGGATGTATGTGGGGATTAGAGCATGCACTAGACTTTCCACCACCTTCTGGTCAGGGGATTTGTCACACTAAGAGACTTTGGTACTTAAAGGACCTCGGATGTTACTCCTAATGACAGAGACCATGCAAAACTCCAGGAGTAGAGTTCAACAGAGGGGTTGGAGGCAGGGTGATGTAATGAAGTTGGGGGCTGTGTGACCTTCAGTGAGTCACTTCCCTTATTGGCTTTCAGTTTCCCCAGTTATACAATGAAATTAAGATGATCTCTAAGAGCCCTTCCATCCCTCAGTCATCATTTTATGGGTCTATAATATTCCTTCTTTTTTTTTTTTTTTCATACACCTGGTCTGGGAATCCAGATTTGTCTGGACTTCTTTGGAGGAATGGGATTTTGTATCTTGGTTCTTCCTCACCTAGTCTCAAGACTTTTTTCTCCAAAGGGTCAATCTGTTTCTCAAGGTTTACTTGGAAGAAAGGCCAGATGAATGTTCAGATTCTCATTCTTCAGTTGCAGCATCAATTGGAAATAGGGAATCAATGTAAAACTGTCAATCTGAATTACAAATGAGCTAGGGTTGACAGTAAAACTGGGGAGAAACAATTTCAGCTACATTTTACATGGTACCACACCCCCAAGAACCACTCTGGGTTAGCAGAGGGGATCCCCCTAGTCGATTCCCTCTCTCCAGTTCACCATGAGCAGAGAAGTCCAGGAGGTCAGGATGGAAAAGGGGCAGAAGAGGGACTAAGAGGCTGAGAGCAACCAAGGGAAGGACCCATACAGCTGGAGGAGGAACTTGGAGGTGCAGATTGAGGACAGGGAGGTGGGAGGTGGAAGAGGAAGAGGACACTGTGAAAATGAAGGAGTTTGAGGCACGGTCAGCACTATAATTGAGGAATTCAGTAAGCACAGTGGACAGGTACCCAACTACACTTGGTGAGAGGATAAGAAGTCTCCAAGAGGCTTTGTGGAGAAAATGACGTTTTAAGTAAAACTTGAAGGTTAGGTATGGAGTTGGCCTGGAAAAATACAGGAGGAAGAGTGTTTGGGGTAGAAGGAACAGCATGTGTAGTTTAGAAGTGAGAGACAACTTGGAGAACTGAAAGAAGAGTTTAGTGTGTGTATGAAGGAGGGAGGGAGAGAAGAGAATGGGAAATGATGAGAAATGAAGATGAAACACTTGCGGGTAGGCTCTGTCTTGTTCAGTGCCTGGCAGGTAGTAGTAATTAAAAATTCGATTTGACTGGCCTTTGCCCTCTAATTATTTATTGTCCAGTAGATAGAATAGTTTAGGTACTTAAGAAATTATAAGAGGTTGCCACTCTGCTTAGGTGGCATAATTGGACTGCTATGGTGGCTTAGTGGTGGAAGGCAGTATTTGGGGTAAGGCAGGGATTAATTAGAGAATTCGTCTGAGTTTTATTAATTGTAGCCTCTGTGTGCTTTTAGAAAGACCCAACATTTGCCATTTTCAAATTGTGTATTCAGGGGAGAAAGCTTTCTCTTGCCCCATTGCCTGTGGGCTGTCTTTTTCTAAATGAAAAAGAAATAGTGATTACTTCCCGTTTTCTCGATCTGCTGTTAGTCCGCCTCGACTCGTAGTTCGCCCTCAACATGCCGGAGCCAGCGAAGTCCGCTCCTGCGCCCAAGAAGGGCTCGAAGAAGGCAGTGACTAAGGCCCAGAAGAAAGACGGCAAGAAGCGCAAGCGCAGCCGCAAGGAGAGCTACTCCCTGTACGTGTACAAGGTGCTGAAGCAGGTCCACCCCGACACCGGCATCACCTCTAAGGCCATGGGAATCACGAACTCCTTCGTCAACGACATCTTTGAGCGCATTGCGGGTGAGGCTTCCCGCCTGGCGCATTACAACAAGCGCTCGACCATCACCTCCAGGGAGATCCAGACGGCCGTGCGCCTGCTGCTGCCCGGGGAGTTGGCCAAGCTCGCGGTGTCGGAGGGCACCAAGGCCGTCACCAAGTACACCAGCGCTAAGTAAACCTGCCAAGAAGGGACTTTCTCTGGAATTTCCTGATATGACCAAGAAAGCTTCTTACCAAAAGAAGCACAATTGCCTTCGGTTACCTCATTATCTACTGCATGCAGAAAAGAAGACTGAAGAATGCAACTATACCTAGATGAACTTTCCCACAAGATAAAGCTGGCCTCTTGATCTCATTCAGATTCCAAAAAGAATCATTTACAAGTTAATTTCCTTCTCCTTGGTGCATTCCTTCTCCCTAATAATCATTTACTGTTCCTCAAAAAATTGTCTACATTACCCATCTCCTCTTTTGCCTCTGAGAAAGGGTACATAAGCTTCTGTACCCCACTGAGGGGTTGAGGTAGTTATTCTGTGGTCCCCAGCCCTGTACCTTAATAAATTTGTATGCCTTTTCTCTTAAAAAAAAAAAAGAAAGAAAAAGAAAAAGAAATAGTGGATGGTGAGGAGGGGTGGGTGGGTGTCCTGGTCTTCTGGGAAGAGGTGGGGCTGAGCTGGGCTGGCACCCTTGGCTTTCTAGGCTGAGCCAGTTTCCTATCCCTGGCTCTGATCCCAAGGGACTTGGGGCTTGTCGTACAGCCTGGGCCCTGCTGGTCACCCTCAGCTTTGCCTGAGTTGGATCATCAGGTCAGCATCTGGCTTCCCCCAGCCAGCTGTGCAATTCTGATTTTATCTGATTGCAGTAAGGGGCTTAGGCTGGCCAGGGAGTGCTTGACATTTTATTACTGTCACTTCATGATCTGCTAAGCACCCCTGGGAACAGAATGTCACAGTTGGCATGCCCTGAGCCCAATTCACCTCAGGGTCTTAGGGAGCAAGACACCTCTCCCTCTTCCTGTCCTACCTCCCACAGTTATTACTGCCCCCTATAGGGAACCCTTATCTGAATAAGAAGCACATGTATTTGCATATGATTTTCTTATTGTAGCAATGTAAAATCCTGGATTCTTGGAGCTGGACTAAACCTTAAAATCTCATCTGGTTCTGCCTCTGCACCTGAGGAAGTCTGGTCCTCTAGGGATCCCATATACTATGTAGCATCAGTTTCCATGTTTTCCTCTGGATAGCCTTCCATCCACTAACTCTCTTGCCTTATCGTATGTATCCCCACAAAGTAGGGCCACCTAGAGAAAGGTGAATGAGGTACCTAGCAAAATTTAAGGAGGCACTCCATCCCAGGGTTGCATAAGTGCCAATCCTGCACTTGCAGGAACCAGAGAGTGAGCACCTCCTTAAATTTTGTGCCTCACCTGCTTCACTCTAGTCCTGGCCCTGCTACAACATCCTAAATCCCTCAGCCTGGTCTATAGGGTGGGATTTCCTGTAGATTATCAAATCTATTCACCTGATGAGGGGGTCTCTTTACCTCTTACAGCATCCCACTTTATTTTCAAAAAGTTTCTTGTTTTTCTTGTTTGGTGGCAAGAAATGACATTAATTGAGCATCTGCTATTCCTAATGTGGACTCTGAATTGCACATTACATATTTTATCCCGTTTAATCCTCCAAACAGCCTGAGAGGCAGGGATGCCTGTCCCCATTTTACAGGTGAGAAAAGTGAGGCTTAATCAATTTTGTGGCTTGTGACTTGATCTCTCCAGCTCTGGCATTCCACACTGTATTTGCTTACATTACATTGACGTTTTCTTTTTTCTCATCTTCCTTACTCTATGCGCATGTGTGAAGCCTGGAGTCAGGACAGCCCTGGTCTTTTCTGGTTCAAGCCAAACTTTCAGCTCTGTAACCTTCTTTTTTCTCAGAATTGGGGCCATCAAGGTGTTATATAGACAAAACCCTGAAATCATGATTTTCACAAATGTCTCTTCAGGCTCTCAATAAACATGGTTTTCATGAAGAGCCTGGCACACAGTCAGAGCTCAATAAATATTTGTTAAATGGATGATCTATACCTGAAATTCCAGAGGAAGCTTAATTTAGCTGTGCAGCATTATTTGGCATCAGTGATAGGATTTGACTGGAGTCCAAAGAGTTCTAAACTCTGGCCCTGATACTCTTAGTCAGCCCCTTGGGAAAATATTTAATGTCCTCAGGGAAAATACAAGGCAGAAAAATAAGAGAAAAAGTCATTTCTTTCAGTGGTATTCACACGAAATGTCTTGGACCACTGGCCTAGGTCAAACCTATGTTTACACATAAACCCTACATTCCTGCTTCCTTATGTCCCTATTTATAATTCTACCACAACCATCTCACTTTGCCCCAACTGTGTCTATGTGTCTTACTCGGAAAAATTTTCCCGTGCCTCTGACTTTCAGTGTTATTCTGCAGTCTGGTCCTATGGTGAAAGAATGCTTGGCTTAAGCCTGGGGGCATCAAGTGGCCCTCAGATGAGTTACAGTGTGAAGAATCCAGGGGGATTCTTCAGAGGCTTGAGTGTGGAAGAACAGGCCTTTTGGGTTTACTCTGACTGAGGGAAAGCTCTTAGCAGGCCCTACATAATCAGCATGCATCCCACAAGTTGGACAGAAGAGCAAATGGCTCTCATTACCTTCAATGCAGCCTTTTTTTTAATCAGATAAATCTCACTGGAGAAATGTGCCTTTGTACAGAATGGAGCCCAGGCTTCTGGACAGAAAGTTTTAGGAAAAAAGATTGCATTAATCAGCAGGCATTGGTCATTTGAGGTTGCAAAGGCCTGGGAGTATAGATAATGAGGAGACATAGCAACAGGATAAAAACAGATGAAGACATGATATTAGCTAATGACAGTAATGGCTATCATTCATTGATACTTCACATATTTCACTGTATTTAATCTCTTCTCAATACCATGAAGATGACATCATTATCCCCATTTTACAGATGAGGAAGCTGACACTTTCATTTTCAGAAAATTTACCTGAGGTTATGCAGTTTGTAAATGGTAGCCCCATGAGACAACTGGTCTCTGAAGCCCATGGTATTAATCACTATAATATATTGACTCTTCCGAGTGATAGTGATTTGCAGAGTCCCTCTGAGGAGCCTCTCTGGTTCATGATATAACTGTTTCCTCATAACTCTGGAATTAAAACTAGGAATTTTAGAGCTCTGGGAATTGGAAAGTATGGGTTGGGAACAATGTAATTGATAGTCACTTGCACACATGTAACACTTTCAGTTTTTATGGCACTTCTAAATCCATCACTACATTCGATCCTCACATCTGCCCTGTGACAGCATCTCCATGTCCAGGTGATGACAGCGAGGCTCAATTGAGAGGTAGGAGGCCTGCTCAGTCTCAGATGGTAGAACCATAACATAACTGGAGGGCTCCAGGTCTGGTCTGGGTTATCCTCTGCTTGACTCCTTGGCCATTCCCCAGAACCAGTCATGATATGGAAAAACCTTCTCGACTGTTTATTACATCATTTCTATCACACTTGATCTGTAGTCAACTTGCCTTTTGTTTTGCCTTTTTCTCAGTTCACTCATCTTGAAAATAGTACCTGCCTTTACCAACTGCAGGTGTTTGAATGGCAGAAGGCCACAGTACTTTTACAGATGCTGTGGAAATAAACTCTCATTTCTCAGGTTAGTCAACTTTATTCATTAGGTACTTTTAGGTACTGATAATCTCATTTTAGATCACATTAGTTTATTATTTCATTTACTTATTTACTTAAAATAATTAGGAAGTGCCTATTATATTGTCAGAGATTGTACTAGGTGTTAGAGGAGGTTGCAAATAAAATAATAACAGCCAGCCCTAATTGAGTGGCTATAAAGTACTGTACTAGGCATTACACCAAAAGCTTTATTTGCAATACTTAATCCCCAAAATAACCCTTTGAGTTGGGGTATAATTACCTCTGTTTTTCTGATGAGAAAAGTGAGGTCCATAGAGATTAAATAATTTATCCAGGTTCACCTGACCTTACAGACTTCTCTCTTAACTATATCAGTGATGAATGTGCAATAGCCGTTGCTTTCCAGGGGCTCTCAAACTAGTAGAGGAAAACTTATGTGAGAACAAGTAAGTGCTTTAATATCCAGGGCCTTTAGAAAAAACCATACCACTTTTCCCTTCCAAGTCTATACTAGTTCAAACTCATAGTGGAAAAAAAAAGCCAAGTTGCAATGAACCCATAGGAAATGCATCAGCAAAACTGTAGTATTTATCCCAGAGAAAACAGAGGTTTCATAGGAGTGGAGCTTGGATGTGTGTGGTCTTCAAGCATCCAAAGACTATGATTCAAAGGAGGATGTTCAGAAAATAAACAATCCTTACTAGGCACTGAGGAAGAAATGATTTTAAATTGTAGAAAGGGCAATTTGGATTAAAACCTGAAGCTGCCTTTAATAAATGGAGTGACTGGTCTTCAGAAAGTGAACACTTAACTGTGAGTTGATAGGGTTTAGCTGAAGTGGGTATTTGCATGTAAATACAGAGTTTTAGGGATGCTCCAGGGCTCTAATAATGCTCTCTAAATAGCCTTTGTTGATTCCCCTGAATCCTTTAAGACAGAGTCAGAGCTGCAGCTTTGCTCAGCGGGGTGAAACTTCTTTGTTTCACTCAGCAGGTTCCAAAGTCTTGGGCAAGAAGTGAGCAGCAGAGTCATAGAATTATGAGACCTGGTCATCCTGTGCATTAAAAAAGACATTCACTGATCACCTGCTATAAATTAATAAATGTATATTATACCCCTGCAAGACTATCATCTCCATTTTATAGATAAGAAAACTGACTCAGAGATTAACTGAGAATAGCAAAGGCTACTACCAATGACCAAATACTTTCTAGGTGCCATCCACAAGTTAAGAACTGTTCCATACGGGTGTTCTAATCTTCCCAACAACTTTATGAAGCATCAAACATTTCCTTTTCTATTTTTCAGATGAGAAAACTGAGACTTGGGGAGATTGATAGACTTAATCAAGGTGAGTTAGTGGCAGAGCTGATACATAAATCTAATCGAGGTGAAATTTTGGCATAGGTTTTGGAGCCGCTGTTCAAATCTGCTAAAACAGCTCACTCAATTCAAATATGCATGATTTTAAGTTTCTACTCTTCTGTGGTTTAGTATAACCTTCTAGAAGGAATATTCACTTAGGAGAATTCAGGAAAAGTATCATTGACACCCTGTGGGACTTAATGAGGTGGAAGGAAGAGTGATGGATGACGAAGAAACGACAAGGCTTTGTGGCCAATGCCCCTTTACCCTTTCAGGATAAAGGAGCTCTAGGGTCCTTGCTGAGGTTTTCTTCTCTTCTTGGGATTTCTGTCCTTTTTACCCTGTACCTTCAAGATCCTCCAGCAGGTCACCTCTTTCTAACGCACAGGGGGACCAAATGGGGTCCTGAGTCCCACTGCCTTCTGCCACTTGTTGCATGTCTCAGAGGCAAAGAGAAGCAACCTTGGAAATGCAACAAGCTGTGGATGTGGAGTCAGAGATTCTGGTTTGCAGAATTCTACCTGTTGCAATTCTTCCTTGTATGATCTTGGGCAAGTCCTTTATTACGTGTAACCTTCAGCTTCCTCATCCATAGTGTGTAGATAGCTCCTGTTCTAACTTTTAAATTACTATTTAAAATAATGTGGAAGAAAGCATAAGAACTTGTTTTTTGGCTGAAACGGCATGCTCCAGGGCTAAGCACATAGACTCTGGCATCAAATCCAGGCTCTGGCTTTTACTAGCTGTGTGACCTTGGACAAGTTCCTTATTCTGTCTAAATCTTTGTTTCTGCATCTGTAAAATGAGGGTGATAGTAGTTGTTGCTCATAAGGTTTTTGTAAGGAATAAGCATTTTTTTTACAGTGCTTACTTTGGTGCATGGCACAGTGTACATGTTCAATACAATTTTTATGGCTTTAAAGAGAGTTGGTGGATCTAGGCTATGTGATGGGGGATGAATATATGAACTTCCAGAAGCTTTTTGTGCTTTATATTGGAATCTAGAAGGGCCACCCACTCTGACTCTAGAAGAGTACCACAGCAATCTCAGGTAGTTCTACTATGCTCTTAGTAATTTATCTGTTATGTAGTAAATTAATAGCATTACTTTGGCATTTCAATCAATAGGACTAAGATGAGCCGATGGTAACAGAGTAGTAATTGCTGCTGCACATATGGAAACTGTCCAGTGGCAAAAACTATTTTTCACAAGTTGGCTGGTTACCCTCAGACCAGATTCTTTCAATTCTTAAAAAAAAAAAAAAATTCCTCTGATGATTAAAGCAAAAAATGCACATTGGAAAAACACAATGGGGTTCAAGGAAAAGAATGAAAACCCACCTGGGAATCGCATTATCTAGATATCTACTGTTGACATATTGCTAAATTTCTTCCAGGATTTTTTTCCTCTACAGATTATAATCAGTGTTGTTTCCTCTTTTATTTTTTGACTGAAGATTCTAAATGAGCATTTTCTATTGCTATTAAACCTTTAGAAACACAATTTTAAATGAGTGCATATGCCAGTGTGTGGCTGGCATATGCAGTCATTTAAAATTAGTATTCATTTTGCTCTCCCACAGTTGATAGGCGTTTATATTATTTTCAATTTTTAGCTATCATAAATTATGCTGGAAAAACCCCCTTGGTCACAAACCTCTGTTCATGTCCTAGAAGCAAAATTGCTGAGTCAAAGCTAGAAATATTTCTGAGACAGAAAGGCTGTAGCAGAGTGAAGGAGCCCCTCCCCATCCCCCAGGACCAGCAACTTGGCTCTCATTGAAAATTAATTCTTCATAAGGCAGTGTGCTAGGGGCAAGGGCTGAAGGCAACGGCGAGTAAGTAAAAGTTGAAAAGGAGAGAGGTGACTGCTTCCACTTTTTCCCTTTTTCTCCACTGACTCACATTGCCCATGAAATTGTAGACATTGGAACGTGCTGGAGGGGAGAAAGAGCTCTTAGTAACAGATTGTTCAGAAGCCCAACATCGCTTCGTGCTTTGCATTTCCTTTTCTGTTAAATTGCCCTGCGTATGTCTTCTGCCTGTGTCATATTCATTTTTTTTTTTAATCCCTCAAAGTACTTACATTTTGTAAGCATTCCCTAAATGCTCGAAATGGGGGGTAGGATAGCATGGTGGACTCAAATCTGATTCTGCCATTTATTAGCTGGTTCTGATTTATTAGCTGTGTGATCATTTAACACTTTCAAATTTGTTTCCTTATCAGTTAAATAAAGGTAATAATAGGGATACTTTCTAGAATTGTTGGGCGAAGCAAGAAAATATGTATCAAGTGAGAATTGCAGTGCCAGGCACAGAGGAACTACTGAGTATGTTAGCAATTATTACAAAGAAAAATAAGGTTCAAATAATCTGCACTAAAATCTTATGCCAACCTAAGTTTAACCTAATAATTCTTAAGAACTTCAGAAAAATCTGAAGACTGAGTCAGGAATGCAGGAAATACCGGATGTGGGCTATACTTCACATCTTGGCTAATTTATTATATTCAGTTGTAGGTCCTACATTTTAAGAGGGACATTAACAGGCTGGAGCAGGTTCAAAAGGGAACAATTGGGCTGGTAAACAAACTTGAAATTGACCTGTAAGGAATAATTAAAGACTCTGTGGGTGTTTGGCTCAGAGAAGACTTAGGCAGAAGGGATTGGTCGGTTGGGCTGTTAGGAGAAGAGGGACCCAACTTAATAAAATAATGATTTGAGTATTTTTATTTTCCAGACATCTAGCTTTGCAAATAGTATTTATTTTTTCTTCTCCAAAACACTACACGAGGTACATATTTGTGTTCCTATTGTACAGATGAAGTAACAGGCACAGAGGCAGAAGTGACTTGACAGTTAATGTGGTTAATAGATGGAATGGTAGGAATGGAGCCAGGTCTTTCTAATTCTACAGTTTGAGTACCTTCTACAGCCCACTGACTTGTTCCAAGTGACTAGGGAAGGCCTGTCGGATTTTAAAGAGCAAAGTGGCTGCCTGATACATGTGAGGAAAGAATATTTAGACCATTAGAGCCACCCAATAATGGAAGAAGCTGCCTAAGTAGATAATGAGTTTCTTGTCACTGGAAGTATTCAAGGAGAGGCTGAACTTCTGCTCAGTAGCATGCTGTAAGGATGACAGCTGAGGAGTGGGCTGGAACTGTGACTTTATTACTTACTTGGATGTTCTTGAAAGTTGCTTAACTTCTCTGAGCCTGTTTCTTCATCTATAAACTGAGAATATGGCCTAATTTTAGAAGACTTACAAAAAAATTATAGATAAATTGTTTAGCCAAGAAGCTGGTATACAGAAGTTGCTCTTTATATATTAAGTGAAAAATTATCTATAATCTTTCTATTTATATCTGTGGCTCTCATTTATTTGGTGACACTGCCTACTCACTTCTTCATTGGGAAAAATTTTAGACTTGGAAAGGTCACCTCCTGGGTGAGTATTTTACTTCACTTCTGCAGTGGCAGGTACATGGTAATTTCTGTCCCCTTAGGCAAATGACAGGTTGGACTTTAAAACATGAGCAGTGGAATAAACAAAAGGAAGAATGTTTAGACTGAAATGTTAAGCAATAGAATAGACATTATTGGGGGAAAGATTAGAACCACACAGCTAATAAACCATGTCACCCTGTGGATCAAATATCAGATGGGTTCGAGGAGCCCACTATATGCCCAGCACTGTGCCATGTGCATTAGAGTTCAATCAATTGGAGGCACTGTCTTTGTCTACAAAGGTCGCAAGGCCTGGGATGGCTCAGACAGTTGTGAAAAGATTAGCTGATAGGACTGAGTGTTATTCTGTGCTATATCTTTTGGTTTGGATTGCAGCCCCTGGGCAATTAGGGAAGGGATGCTCAGAGGCAAGAGATGGAGAAGATGACCTTGCAAGGTCTCTTTCTTGCCTGGGATTTTCTCCTTTTGATGATTCCCAGGATTCTTTCTAGCAGGCACAATGCTGTAATGTTGCAGTTGCAGCTCCCTTGGGCACATTCACTAGTCGTTTCCCCAGGACTTTCCCAGAGCCTGGGAATATGCTAATAATTGTTGTCCATTATCTGACCTGGAGGAGGAAGAGGTAGATGAGGAAAAGGAGGAAGAGGTGAGGAAGAGGAGGAAGGGCCGCCCTTCTGAGGGCTCTCTCAGCAGCCTTCCTTCCTGGGCTTTGAGAACAAGGCAGCATCCTGCCTCCTCCCAGGTATCTACTCAGGCTCCTATTCTGTAGACATCAGTCTAGACTCCTACCAACATCAACCATGGGTCCCACCAGCAAGAAACATGGAGTTAGTTGCATGAAGAGAAAGCTTTTATTGTTGGAATTCGTGATGTGATGATCCTTCCTTTTCTTTCAACAAGATAAGCAGATTCCAACTGCTTTGGAAAATGTCTTCCTTTCTCTCTCTTGTTTCCTCCTCCTGTCATCATTCCTCCTAAACCTTTGCTTCTTTCCTCCTGCATTCTTTTTCCCTTCTGGTTTCTCTACCTTCTTCGTTTTCCTTCATTTGTTTCTGAATCCTGGGATGATGGAGTTGAGAGCGATCTTAGAAGTCCTCTAGTACAGTGTACTAATTCATTTTACAGATGAGAAGAATGCATTTCCAAGAGAGAAAGAGATTCACAGAATGAGTCCTTGGTGGAACCCAGAGTAGACCTGAGTTGAGCGCTCTTCCCTCTTTATTACTCTGCTTATCTCCACATTTCTCTCCCCTTTCTTGTTTTATTTTTTAATTGTTCATTTTATATCTTGCTCAATACTCTTTCTTCTCTTTTGTTTCTTCTTAATCCCATAATGTTAAATGGAAAGAAAATCAGGACTTTGGGTAGAAGAATTGAAAGAGAAGTGTGTTGTCAAGTTCTTTCCATCGTGGCTGTGATTTGGGGTGAGCCCCTCAATTTTCCTCCTCAGCGTCTCTATCTACTTTCTCCATCCTACCCTGCCACGTCTTTGGAGGGGTTTGTCCACTGTCTCTCTCCGTATGAAGACTTTGAACTTGAATTGCCAAGGTGCCCTAAAGGGTTCCTAGGTTGGTAAGGTCACTGCTTTAGTCCCTTCATCTACAAACTGAGGATGATCATCGTACTTTCCTCATAGGGTTGCTATAAAGATGAAATAGTTAATACATATCAAGTTTTTTGAAAAGTTTCTGGCATATAGTAGGTTCTAAATACATGTTATTCATATTTGCTAGTATTATTAATTATAAATATTATTATTTAGAGGGATTTCTGTCCTTAAGGAGAAGGGTTGAGAGTCACAGATGTCATTCTAATAAATAAGGAGAGAAAAGAAAATTATGAACATAGCTCAGATAAAGACTTGGCAAATTACACAAAGGGTGACCTGATCTCAGCTGTGCTCTGCCTCCTGAATGTGTCCACTTTTTAACCAAAGGCACCATCTTTTCTACAACTATTTGAATTCAAATTGTAGCCCATGTCCATGACTTACCCTGAGAAGAAGCTGTTTGGAACTTAAGAGTAAAGTTAGGCCTTGCTCAGAACTGACCCAGTTTAAGAAGTCCTTCTGATACTTTCCATTTTCTCCCAGGTAGTGTTTAAGATGTGACGACAGAGTGCTGTATTCTCCAAACCAAAATCACTTGCATATCATATCACGAGTTTTGCCCAGTTTATGTACTGTTATTTAATTTATTTTTAGTTTGATTTTTAGTCTTAAATGTTATCAATATCATAATGGAATTGGTAAGTTCTGGTCCCTAGTAAAATAAAATAAGAGAACATTATCCTGTACCATTATAGTGTATCTTGTACACTGTTGGTGTAACTCTGATTTGATTTTAGGGAAAGTTGTCTTGGTGATAAGAGACTTGGAATTCTCAGTTCTTGTCTAGGCTGGACATTAATTTACTGTTGACTTTGGACAAGTCCCTTTCCCTCTGGCCACAGTTCCTCCCTGAGAACTAAAGGAATTGGGACATATAATTCTTTCCATCTCTAACTTTCTTTTTTGTCATGAGTATTTTATGAAATTGCACAGTGAATTGTGTAGGGCTCCAGTCACCCTGATGAGAGTATGTACCATCAATCACGTTGTTCTGAGCACCTAATTCTATAATATAACTCTAGCCTTCCATTTTCCAGTGACATTTTGCTTCCAGCACAATTACTTCTGTGGGAACAGCAACTTCCATTTGTTCAGAAAATTCTTCTAAATACACCAAATAGTTTCAGCCTCTAGGCTGGTTTTTACTTAGAGAAAGCACAATCGACACGGCACTGGTTTGGGTGACCCCACATGTCTTTCTTTCCTACCTGGTACAGGTTGCCTTTTGTTAAGGTGGGCACTAAGTTTGATTGAATGCCCATGCTCTCTGGAATCCTCTTTTATTAAAAAATATATTTTCCAGCTTTTCAAAAGTAATATATATTGTTGTAAAACATTCAAGTATTACAGGAATATTTAATGCAGGAAATAAAAGTTCCCCATGGTCTCATTCTCAAGAGATAATAACAACTATAAGCAGTTTTCAGTCCATTTCTGTAGATTTCTTCCCCATAAGAGAACATTAATACATATAAAAAAATAAAAATGGGATCCTGCTATACAAACGGTTTTGCTATTTGCCTTCCCTTCTCTCTCCACTTCTCGTAATCATTCATCCTGGCCATTTTTGACTTTTCTGCATGGAATGAGGTTGCCTGCCCATGATACTAACTGGCTGTGTGACTTTGAATGAATCATTTTTCCCCTCAGGGTTTCAATTTCCTCAACTAGAAGAAGAAACAGTCCTCTACAACCTGCCCATCTCCTATTATATAAGGCTTAAGGGAGATAATGGAGATGTATGAAAGTGTAGGTGTCCTGAGGGTGGATTTGATAGTAGACTGTTCTCTGTCACCCTCTCCTGCTTTATTGGGTTTAGAGCACTTACTAGGTCCTGCAATTCTATAGTTTTCCAATTTGTCTATTTGTTTGTACCCCCCACTAGTTATTTGTTTGTACCCCCCACTAGAAGTTAAGGTGTGTTAGAGCAGGGACCATGAATCTTCTGTTCCTCAATGTATCTATCCCCAGAACTTAGAACAACTCCTGGTTATTGTAGGAATTAATAAATATTTTTTGGATAATGAACAAATTATCCTCTCTCAGCTGGGCTTCTAATTGATAGAAAGGCCATTGGGAGAGAATAGGGTAGAGCAGGAATGGGATGAGCCAACTTAACAGGGTGGATGCCTGGCCTACCCAGTGGCCTTGAGCTCAACAGCATTCAGCTTGACTGTTCTGCAAGCCTTTTTCCTTTGTTTGCTTCACTCTCCTGATACTCTTTGCCTACCTGGTAAATTAGTCATTCTTTATGGCCCAGTTTAATTATCCTGAGTCCTGTGAAATGTCTTCAATTTATACTGTTTCCCACCTCCAGACAGAGTTAACCAGGCTCTTTCGTATGCTCCCGCAACACTTTGCACCTATCTTACTTTAATTATAGTAATAGTGGTTTTCCTGCTTTGTACAGTTGCTGTGTGCCATATGCAATGCCAACTATCTATATGCCTTCTCCCTTTTAATATGTATGATAATCTGTCCGGAAGAGATAATTATAATTCCCATTTAACAGATGAGGAAAACTGAGACTTAGCAATTTTAAAAATAATCTTGCTCCAAGGCATACACATAGCAAGTAGTATAACTAGGATTTTGGAATATGTATAATTGATTCCCAAGCTAGAGTTTTTAACTGCTGGGCCTTCAATATGCCAACTTAATTTAAGAATTAGATAATGACAACTGGAAAGACCCATAGTCTTTACATAGTTCCATCTCATTTTAGGCATGGAAAAGCTGAGACTAGTTACAAAGTTAGAGCAGAATTTGCAGCGGAAGGAAAATCTTGCTGTAATATCTAGGCTGTCCAATTTTGGGCAGCATAAGGCATTACATTTTTTACTAGGCCGTATCACCTCCTTTTTTCAGTAGGCATAGCTTTTTACACTCCAAGACATATTCAATACATTTATTCAAGGCACCCTCTCTCTAGGCATGATGCAGTCTTTTACTTGGCTCCTGTGAAGACTGTTTTTCTTTTCTTTTTTCCTACTAGATGTTTTAGGTCACATTGAGGAAACTACCTTTAACTGAGGTAAGTCCATACTTTCTTCATGTTTAAAATTATTTTAGAAAGGTTTCCTTGTCTTATGGAAGGGGCTTCTCCACAGGACTTGGTGATGGTGAAGAGCAGCCTTGTTTATAATGGCTCAGATGTTTCGAGAGGCCCAGAGTTTGGACATGCCCTGTCAGAGAGCAAGGGTAAGGTTGAGCAAGCAACTCACTGCAACAGCTTTGGAGCCAGAGCTGCGCCGCCATATCTAGCTCACACTCTCACTGTGACTCATTTCTTGGAGCAGAAAGGGGTCATGGTGAGATACAGCAGTGCTTTAGGGTTGGTTGTTTGGAATCTTTCAGGTCCTGGGCTTCTGCAGAGCCAATAGAAGGAGGATGGGAACAGACACGTGGGGACAAAGCAATTTGATTTAACAAACACTGAGTGTCTGATATACATGAACCCCTGGGATGACATCTATGAGGGGGTAGTGGAGTTAGCTGAAAACTCTGGAAAGCACCAGGGGATGTTTTCCTTTTCTTCTTGTTTGCTTTTCATATGCATCAAGAAATTCATTAAGCGCTAATCTTTGAGGGGCTTACAATCCAACAGGAAAGCTAGAAGGGCACCCAAATGTATGTAAGGTCACTTTAAACAAACTGAGTGCTAAGGATAATGCCTATATTTCCAAGAGGATTTAGGAAGGAGAGTCCATGCCCAGTTGGGGCTAGGCATAGACGCAATCCAGGGACAATTCATGGAGGAAATGACGCCAGACATAGGTTTTAAGGCATGGATAGCATCTCAGAGAGGAGAGGAAATTACCATTTGTTAAGGGATTGTGCTCTGATAGGAAAATGTGTTTGAAGTGGGACTTCGTGTATCTATCAGTGAAGTTGTTATTCTCAGTTTTTAAGATGAGGAACTTGAGGCTCAGGAAGATTGAGCAAACTGCCAAGACTATACAGCAAGGAAGTAACATAGGCAGGATTCAAAATCAGATGAGTTTGAACCTAGAGCTGGTTGGTGTATCTTTTAAGGCAGAGTGAGGGGGGAGCTTTACCAGATTTATGGAGAGTATAGGGCACAACATGAGTTACAATACAGAGATGAGACTTATGGATGTGCTGCTTATGAACAATGAGAAATCCATTTTGGGTTGGAATTCAGTTTGTGTGAGATAAAGGAGTTGGAAATAGCAGTGGGTGCTGTGTGCGGCAAGCTGAGAGTTTCATATTATATTAAAACCTGGCATTTTCAAGAGAAGAGCAGCACAACTGCAAAAATGCATGAGGTAGATCCATATGCACACTGACAAGGTATTCCTGAGCGATAAAAGAGAAGTTGCCAAACATGGTGTTTAGAATAATCCCATTTTTTGTAAAACAGAAGCAGCTTACTAAGGTAGCACAGCAGCTAAGGGATGTCTGAAGCCACACTTCCTGGATTCCAATCCCACACTGACACTTCCAAGCTGGGTGATCCTAGGAAAATGATTTAACCTCATCTGTACAATGAAATGAATAATAGTATATGATTTATAGGAATGTTCTGAAGGTTACATGGGTTAAGTTCTATCCAGCTCTTAGAAAGGTGTCAGGCACATAGGAAGCACTCATGTTTTTGTTATTGTTATGTTATTAAAACCATTTAGGAGGATGAATATCAAGCTGTTAAGTGATTTATCCTAGGAAGTAAGATTTACGTGTATTTTAGTTTCAAACATATCTCCTTATGCTGTTTAATATTTTACAACAAATACATTTTATAGTGTATAAAACAAAATAAAGGAAAACAAAATGACAAACCAGCAGGTCTATTTTAAGAGTTGGTAGTAGGGGACTTTATTTCTACTGTATTCTTTTTCTGTAGTAGCAATAAGGCTGGTAGGGACACATTAGAAAATGTCTCTGGTGTCACCCAGAGAGCTATTGAAAACAGATGTCTGAGACTGCATTGCCTGGGTTTCCCACAAGCCATGTCAGGAGTGATGCCAATGGCTATTACGGAGGGCTGGCCCTTTCTGCTCCCCCTGCCTCGTCTGGGCTGGATGTGGTTTCCTGGCTTAAAGATGTTATGAAAAGCCTGCTTTGAAGGTCTGCTTTGGGAGTGATACATCTGGGGCATGTGGTGAGACGTTTAGTGCATGAGGCTGAGCACATACAGAAGATAAGGGAGACTGGGGAAAGTCCTCTCTGTCTGGGGGTTAGAGAACACAGCTAAAAATGTCTTTGGTCTGAGTAAAAGGGACCAAGATTTTAAAAAATTCTTTTCCTGGGCCAGAGACTATGCTGCCCTTCTTCTTGACCTCCTGACTCAGTCAGAAATTCTCCCCCACCATCCTGGCTAGCTTTCTCAATGAAATGATCTTGGTCACAAGGCAGGTGGGACAAAGGAGAAAGGACCTTCAGTGGCTGACTATCTCTACCCCTTGACAGAGCTCTAACCACACACCTTATGATGGGGGTGGGGGCTAGTGCAATTTCTCTTGTGTGTCAAGGATAGAGATTGAAAGCTTGTATCTACTTACAGATGCATGTTAATAACTTTTTAACTATCCAGAACCACCTGCAAGAGATTAGCTCTTGATTTTCTAGAGAGGCAAATTCATATCTTTCATCTCTCTCATCCAGTCTAGTCTCCTCCTTCCTCCTCCCTGGTTCTTTCTTAGAGTAATAGTGGCAGGGTAATGGTGAAAGGAGTGTTTTCTACAGTCACGCCCAATTTTGAATCCTAGCTCTGCCTTTTACTAGTTGTCTTACCTTTGGCAAGTTACATAACCTGTTTATGTATCAGTCTTGTCTCCTGTAAAATGGGGATAGAATAGTACTTTTTATAATAGAACGTAATAGTATTTTTTGAGAATTATGAGATAGGGCATATGATGTTATTAGCTTAGTCTCTAGCATTCAATAAACACTCGGTAAATGCTAATGAGTATTTTTAATGAGTTATTGCAGTTGGGGCTGAGATGGGGCATCATGAGGGAAGGCAGAAGGGAAGGTTCAGGAAGAAAGGAATATCTGTTTGCAGTTATCTGTTAACATATAAGGTGCATTTTCTCTGTACCCCAGCAACTTCATTCCTAGTTCTTATTATGTACCTGGAGAAATACCACATGTGTTCATAAAGTTGTAGGTACACTGTAATTATTGCAGCACTGATTGCAGTGGGAAAATTAGAAAAAGTATAAGTGTCCATCAATAAGGGATGGCTAGAAAACAACGGGACATCCATAACATAAAATGCTCTGTGGTGGTTAAAAGAATGAAGTAGAACTGTATGCTTCAACAAGTAAGGCTTCCCAAGACATGTTAATATGTGAACAAAACAAACTGCAAATTGCATAGAAAATATGATTCCGTGAAATGATTGTATATTTTAATGGTTATATACATGTGTGTACATAATGTATATATAATATATATGAATAAAAAATTATCAAAAAGGATAACAGTTGAAAGAGACCTAGAGGTCATTATCAAAGGGGACCTCAGGCTTTGGTGTAGTATTATAATTTCTTAAAAAGGTAATGTATGCATGCATTGTACAATTAAACATGATCAAGGACAGAGAAATAAATGCCTATCTGGCCAAGAGTAGGAAGAATAAGGCTCTGTCAAACAAAAGGCCAGTGAAAAATTTCCAGCTCTTTTTTCTAGGCTTCTTTCCACCCCTGTTATCCACTGGTAGAAGGAGAGGGTTATTAGGCTGACAGCTGTACCAGCTCAAAGGGGCTACATAAATGTATCTCTGTCTATCTGTCTATCTCTGTATATCGGTATGGTGAGTGAGGCGCAAGGAGATATGTGTTTGAATCCTGGTTTTACTCTGAGAATCACAGCATGGTTACCTGCTGTTACCAAAAGGCAAACCACCTGTTTTCTTTAAGCCTCAGTTTTCTCAGCTCTAAAATGGAGTTACTAACCATTGTCCTGTATCTAATTTTTAAGGTGATTGGGCAGCTTATATGAGATCGTGGATATACAACATGCTATAACCTGTGAAGTGCTTTTTATAAGACAGTACTGCAAATCTGCCTGGCAGCCAGGGTTGCAGCAGCCTTGCCGCATTCCTCTGGAGCTGGCAAATGTTGCAGAACTGAGCACACAGCAATAAACACGCAGCTCTCAAAAGGCTGAAGATCATAGTAGTTACTCTATTTGGCATATAAAATACTAACATGATTTGCAGAAAGGCTGACAGGTTAAAGGGATAGAGAAAAATGAAGATCATGGTCCTGAGGTCAGACAGGTGATGGAATGTGGCAGTGGTCTGTGAACATCTGGGAGTCCTAAGCAAGCCTCTAGCTTTACAAAGTTGAGAGTACAAAAGTTGAGAGTACAATGTACACAGGAAGACTAGTAAGTGAGATCATCTTTGGAGAAAGAAACCACATACCCTCTCCTTCTGACCATCTTGATTCACCTCCTTTATCAATCCTGACACACTCATTGCTGTGTCCCAGGGCCAGGATTTAAAACTCATTGCCCGGGTGCCCCTTCTCTTTATCTAGTGTCACATAGAGTTCCCAGCGGTGTGAATGAGAGCTTTTGGTGCACCAGGACTTCAGAGACCAGGCCACCAGTTTGGGGATAGCTCCCTGAGAAACCCTCTGGAAGGGTGAATGTGTTTATGAGAAAGGACAGAGTGTGAGGACTGAAGGAAAGAAAGTGTGGTGGCAGAGGTAGGGTGTATGGACTCTATAGATGACATGTAGGGGAGTAAGTTTGGAGATTACGTATGGCTTTGGGAGCTTACCCACTCTATAAACTTGAGGCAGTTATTTATCCCCTCCACATCTGCAAAATAAAAGGGTTGATCTATGTCAGGGGTTCCCTGTCAGAATGATCTAGAGCCTTGCTGTGCAAACCTTTGATCCAAGGAAGCAGCAGCATCAATCTTCTGGACGCTTTAGAAATGCAGACACTCAGGCCTATCCCAGAACTCCTGAGCCAGAATCTGCATCTTAGGAGATCCTCAGGTGATCCTGGACACTGAAGTTTGAAAAGCACTGAATTAGAGACTCTTGTTGACATTATGGGTTTCTGGGTCCGCATTCTGAGAGATTCTGTTTCAGTAGTTTGATTTTGAGAAGCTGTATTTTATTTAATTTAATTTTTAAAACCACCTTATTGAGGTGTGATTGACATAAAAAAGCTGTGCATATTTAGGACTTGATGAGTTTAGAGACAAGTATATGCTCATGAAACCATTACCATAATCTATGCCATAAACCTATCCATCACCCCCAAAGGTTTCTTCTTGCTCTTTTATATGTTTATTAATATTGTTGTTGTTATTTGCAGTAAGAATACTTACTATGAGATCTGTCCTCTTAACAAATGTTTGAGAATCTGTCTTTTTGACAAGCACCTCACAGCTAACTTTGACAGCCGTTGAATTCTAAAGCTAAGAATCTACCCCAAGATTCCATGATTCTGCTGATACTCAAGACACTCTGTAGGAAAACACGAATCTCTGAGGGTGAACGGTTGGAAGAGCTGGGAATGTACTTGTGAGAAAGGAAGCAGAGGCTTGTTCTCCATGTGCCTGTGGGTTGCCTAGAATATGAGGCAAGAGAGCATGCTGCCCAGAGCTGCTGCCCATTTCACGGCTGGGATTAATGATTGTCAGCAGCTCCGTTAAGATGGTAAACTAATTTAGCAATGGACACTGAAAACCAGCCCAATTCAAAGGCAGAGAGTGGTAATCTAATTGCACTGAATTAGCCTCAGGAGGCTTGGACAATATCCACTTCAGAAAACCACAAAGGGATCCTTTGAAAGGAGTTTCAAAAGTTTGGTGCCTCAGTACTCCTCATAAGAGCTTGCATTACAAAACATAGGCACTGTGTGGATAAGCCCCTCTCCCCAGCATCTCTGGGCATTGTTCCCTTCTAATGTGCTTTCTGAATGAATTTGCTTGCTGGCTGTATGGCATTTTCATTTTGTGTGTTAGGCTTTACAGGGAGTTGGTTCAGGGAGACAGCTGGAGTTCAAGGCTGAGAGGCCGTCAGTCCTGTGAACACCATTGGTGCCTGTGGCCTTGTCCGTTGGCAAGTGCACTTTCTGGTAGTTTTTTTCTGGCTTATTCTGAGGCTCTTCTTATTTCTTAAAACCAGGCTTTTACATAACCAAGGTGATTTCCTTCCAATAATTCTTTGTTGCATGGTGTTTATATGTTCTTTGTCCAATTTATTAATTATCCAATCCAATTTTAAGGAGAAACATATCCCCGTTAGTGGGTATTCATGTCATGATTCGAAGAGCTTACAAAGATTAGATGGCAATTTGGGAATCAGGAAAGGAGGGAATATAGAATTGCGAAGGATTGTCTCTGACTTGCATTTCATTCACTCTTCTGCAGCAAATTACAAATCTCAATTTGCAAAAGAAGCTTGAATTCCTTCTATGTCTTTCCTGGGAGGTGGACGTCCAGGCTCTCCTTGCACACTTCCACTGACAGATACCATCACTACCACTGAGGCAGCCCACAGTACCATTTGAAAGAGCTACCAGAAAGTTCTGATTTATATTTAGTCCGAATTTGTATGTGTGCTTTCAAAAAAAAATCTATGAGTTTACTCTGATTTTTCTCTTGGAGCTACATAGAATAAATCAAATCTAATGTTTCCCAATATGGGGTCCCTGGGTACATAGGAGATTCATGAAATAGTAATGAGGACTCAGAGTGCATTTTAAACATTTCAAAGGCTCTAACAAATTGCATATTTACTTCTGACAAGGCTCTCTGGATTAACTAAAAATAATCACAGATCTTTACTTTTGTTTTTTCTTAGGTCAACTCAGTGTGGCGACGTTGCTTATCCCAAGGTATTTAGTATTTCTGGCAGTTACATATGCCTTTGATTAATAAAGATGGGAAAAATATGTTAATGATGAATGGTATCTGGTAAACAAATTTTTTTTTGAAAAAACAAAAACAAAACAAAAAACATAGGCTTTGTGAGGGGAAAAAGAGCCAAACAGAATCATTGATAAAAAGTACAGAAATGTTTGGTCTGTCTTTCTCACACCATTTTTCAGATCTGTGAGTATAGCGATCAGGCCTCATGTTTTCTCATCACAATAAACATTTCCCGCGGAAACTGACATATGTATAGGATCTGTCAATAATCGTGTCTGGGTCAGGATAATTCTCCAAAAAGTGAATTGCTTAGTGAGGTCCTCAATTCTTTCAGACCTTTGAGCCTGACTATACCTTGATGTGGCTATTTCTTATACTAGCTGAAATATACTGCAATAGCTGTAACGAAAGCTGTGCTATCATGGAAGAGATTGGGAGAAGATATCCTAAACTGGCACAGCTAAAAGTGATTTTAGAACGCGATTGGCCGAATCTCTTCATTTTACAGCTGAGGAAACTGAGAGCCAGGAAGGTCTTAGAACCCTCTCAAGGTCATGCCACTAGCTAAATTCTGGATCCTAGGTCTCCTTCCCTTTAGGCCAAAGCCTCTTTGTTTAACGCAAACCTGCAGAATAGTTTCAAGATGGCCAGGCAGGGAGACAGTGCCATCCATCTTAAAAATCATGCTGGCTTCTGCCAGCTGATGAAGGAAATAAAGTTAATGACGCCCACATAAATGTGATGCTGTCGCAGGACGCACGCACAGGCTGCCTGGAGGGGAGCTCTGTGGGTCCTCTGAAGAATGAAAAAATGATTTTAATGTACCTTTAAAGGGAGCAGTGTCTCCCCTTTCTGCAAGGACAGGGACTGTGGCATCTGTCCCTGCAGAGTGCTTAGTTTTAGACTGAACACATAAGCACATGATAAACAAGTTCCTAGTGAAGAAATGAAGGCAGCGTCACCACCTGTCAATTCATCCTGAAGCTTTGTGGGTATGGACCCCTGCCTTTGATAAAGATCTTATCAGGGGCTGGAGAGAGCGTAGAAGTGTCAGATTCAGTCATTTGAGTTGATTGGTAAGAAAATTGAGTCCCCATTAGAGGGAGAGACTTGTTATGCCCATGCTGTGGGATGGAAGCAAAGCTGACTCTAGAGGCAGGAGTTCTCAATTTATAGCCCAACTTCTCTTTCCACTGCACCATGGACATGGCCGTAACCTCTTTCATAAGGCAATCTAAAGAAAACAATTTCCTAAATATCCTCTGCTTAGGTCATTACCAGTTTGGCAAATATACAGAAGTCATGTGCTGATTCATAACTCCACTTACCAGCCTAGGGTCCCTGTCCCACCTGTCCTTCAGGAGCAAAATCACAACATTTTCTTTTCTGTTTTTTAAGGTTCCTAAGCCCATAAAGGGAGTAGACTAATTGGCAATTCGATGCTTATACAAACTTGCCCAAGGGACTTCATTCGTTGGGGAAAAGTCCTTGGGCCATGTCAGAAACTCCTAGACAAGTTCTGCAGTGCCAAAATGCAGCAGGTAAGATTCAAGGTAGAGTACAGCTGTCTTTCCAGAAGGGAAAAATCAAGACAGTCATCTGCCCTTCTTGACAAGCCTGGAGATGGAGAAGCCACAGGGGCTACCTCAAGGAAAAACCCATTCACCTTTCAACTGGGTAGGTTTTTTCTTTAGGACTGAGATATGAAACAATGTATTTGTCATTTTCCTTTTGATCCTAATGTGGATAGAAACATTTTCCCTTCAAGGTTTTGATGACCTTTGTTAGCAGCTGAGTGGCATATTCAGTACAAAATCCAGTGCAAGGAAGCACCTACTGGGATGGAAGAGGGAAGTAGCACATTAAAGAAAAGTTGCTCATCTTTTGGGAAAACCACCCAGGGATTAGATCTGGTTCATCTCCCTGCCTTTATTCCCTTCTCAAGCACATGCTAGGTCCCTTTTTGTTTCATCAGGGTGCTTTGTGTATTTCATGGGGGGCATTTTCTCAAGGAAGCTAGACTTTCCTTCCCATTATAATTAGTACATTGGAGCAGCTGATTAAAAATTTGGTCATTCTGTACTGTGGTTTGAAACCTTGGACAATTTTGTCTCCCCTCTGCCCAGGATGTATATTTGGCAATGTCTGGAGACATTTTTTGATGGTCATGACTCAGGGAGGTAGTGCTACTAGCAGCAGGGATGCTGCTAAACATCCCACAATGCCCAGGACAACTTCCATAACAAATAATTATCCAGTTCAAAGTGCCAGTAGTGCAGAGCTTGAGAAACATGGGTCTGTTTGAGTTGCTCAGAAGGCAAGAGAATTTTGGGGTCATACTGGGCCAACCCCAGCCATAAGCCTCTGTAAGGGCTCTGGGGATCAAAGCCAAGTTCCCTTTGGCTTGAAAGGACATTTGAAAGAAATGTGCTTCTACCATTAAAAAAATTTGCCTATTATTTTTGACCAGTCTGGATATACGGCCCCATTCTCAACTGAAAATAAGGGAAAATATTTAGGTTATTGACTCTCAGAATGCCAATTACAGAATTTTAGAATCATAGGTTTAAAAAATATCAGATCAGGAACTACAGCCAAATCGCCCGATCTTACTTATGAAGACACAGTTGATGAGCATGCAATGTTTTTTGTCTTCCAGGACCCCATGTCTCCCTTTCTAAGACCTTAGTTCCTCCTCTGTGTTGGTACCATATGGGATTTCTGCCTCACTCACTTGATTTTTGTTTTTGTTTTTGTTTTGTTTTGCTGTTGTTATTGCCGTTTCGCTGATTATGTGCTGATGCAGCATGTCTATTATTGAGAGCCTTTCCTAGCCCCCGATTTCCCCAACAAGGTGAGCAGCTGGCATCACTTATTCTAAGGAGTACCTGAGAGCCTGAGATGATTGGATTGGCCTTCCAACACACCATCTATCCCCTGGGGAAGAAGGGGTTATTCAAATGGAACCTGCTAGAGAGCTGCCAGCCTCCATTTACCCCCACATACATTCTAGTAAGTCCTCACATTATAATGCTTCTGTATTTTCGCCTGGAATTTTAAAAATGAGTGAGTTAGAAATGAAAATACCAATTGAACAAATACAAGCTACTCACTTTACTTCCTCATGACTTTTTAAAAAATCTCTCTGAAAAATTGCTGAATTTCCTGAGTTCAATTATTATCTGTAATATGTTTCAAAAATCAACATTTACTCCTCTAATGAAGTAGCCATTCCTATATTTTAAGAGTGCAGTGGTGCCACCCACCTTTCCAGCTCTCCACAGTTATAACTCTTCTTTCCTTATAAACACATGGAATTATATTTCACATCCATTGTAGCTCATGTGTGCATTCACACACGTAGGGGAAAGAGATGTAGAATGATGCTTGCTGATAGGCCACCACCAGCTTAGTTGAAGAATTAACACAGTGGATTCATAACCTTATCAAAATGACTACAATGCAGACCTTTTAGACTGAGTCTCCCTTTTGTGAAAGACAATGTCTGGGAGAGGAAAATCAAGCACTGTATACTGTTCATCAAGAAAAAAAGAGAGTGTGTGTGGGGAGAAAGATGTGCTTGGTTCTATTAATTTGCTCTTTAATCTCTCTGATTCAGTTCTGTCTCCTGTAAACCAAACAGAGAATCAATTTGCATACAAATGTTACAAAGTACCCAACCTCCATACATTTTGTAGTTCTATTAAATAGGCAGGGGAGAAAGGATCTGATATTATTAATAGAATACTTCCTGCCCTTTCCCCCATAAAGTAACCACATTTTGATACGTTTCGTAAGGTCCTGGATTGTTGTACTTTTTCATTCTATCTGACTCTCTGACTATTTGCATTCTGATCTGTGGTCAGGACTCCGTGGCCTACAAAATAATTATTTGAACTGGAGATTAGAAGCTTTAGCATTGGGTGTCTCAGAGAAGGGGGCATGCCTTTTCTTCATCTCAGGAGAAAGACATGAAAAGAGGCTGAAATACAGAAACTTACTATTTAAGGGGAGGTGTCATTCATTTAATAAACCAGCCAAGAGATTACTCAAACCAGCAATTCCTATGAAGTGTAATAAAACAAAAATTATTTGCTGTTTTATGTTGGGAGAGGATAATATTTGGTGACCACTTGTTTTTAAAAACAATTTGGAGTGGGTTTTTCAAATGACTGTTAATCCAATGCCACAGTAAAATATGAGAGGCAGGCATCTAAAATGAGGAAGATTAATGATCTCTGCACGTCATGGAAGAAGAATAATTTTTTTCAATTCATATAAGTGGAATTTTTCATAGCCATCTCTGAAGATGGTATGATTCACCCACTTACAAAAGGACTGTCTGTTTCAATCCTTCTTGAAGAGGTGATTTTTCACTTTTCACTTCTACTAACATAAGAATGCCAAGCCTTCAGGCAGAAAATTTTAACCTGAGAGACAGTGGATGGGAGAACTCAGCTGTTGAGTCAAATATAAGCACAAATTAAAGAACAAAACGAATGAGGATTGCTCATGAGTTCAGGATCTGCAGCTAACAGAGTTTGGAAAGGTGGGTTGGGGAAAGAGGCAGTCAAAGTTTCAAAAGGGAAATGTTTCCCAGTATGTTCCTGAATAGATCCACTCTGCACCCAAGTTCAGGGCTTTACACACTGAGGTTATAATACTATTGTTTCCAAGCACTCAGCCTTAGTAACCTCCCTCCCTCCTCGCAGAGAAAGAAAACAACAGCAAAAAAGGAGAGAAAATGAAATGCTCTGTGTCCAGCGAGTTTGAGTGCAACCTTCCCCGTCACCACTAGTTGTCACTTGGCTCCCAGACGGGAAAGCTGAGGTTTTCGGCACTGCGGTTAGGGAGAATGCAGTCCTAATTAAACTGAGTAACTCCTAAAGCTTCCCCTTAAAGTCCTCAGCCGAGTGAAAGCCAACATGCAGTGGGGCTGGGGACCAATGGTGGGGGGTGTAGCAGACAGAAGGACAAACAAACCGTAAGAAACAGGCAAACAGCTGCCAGAACAGCGACTGTCTCAGACCTCCACGCACAAGCCAGACACCCTGCGGGCGGGGGTGGGGGGAGGTGGCGGGGGGGCGGGAGGGGGGAGAAGGGAGACGGGGGATGGAAGGACCCGATTGCAGTGGAATACAGCACCCCTCTTCCCCAAAATGATGGGACCACGGACAAAGGTAGCCTCTGTACTCTTTCCCCCCATTTCCATCACAGCGATGTGGTCAGTAGAAAATTGCATACCTGAAGAATACAATGGTCTCCCAAAGGTAGAGTCGAAGAGTATTGAAGCTGTACATTTTTCAGGTCCTTGTGCTTTGTAGTCCACGAGTTATGGGGGCAAAAATGTTTCAAATTGGCACTTACAAAACCAGAAAGCGCTATTGAAAAAAATAATCCAGATGTTAAGGGGAGGCGGGGAACAGGGGCTCGGAGGGAGAGCCCCAGGGGAAGTCGGAGCGAGGGGGCTGTGGATACCACGGACAGCGGCTGCTGCGAGGCGTTTCAGCACCACGGAGAGCGTCCAGCCCTGCTTTTCAGGAGCGCGAAGAGTATTGCTGTTTGTTAAACTCCAGCGTGTCTGTTGGCTCCCTGCGGCGCTGGGGAGGCACGTTTGGGGGTGGGTATATTTCCTTTTTTTTTTTTTTTTTTTACCCCTGTTTTTCTGTTTAAACGGCCAGCTCCATGCAAGGAAAAAAATCTTCTGTGGAGATCAGAACGTTGGCCTCGGACCGTTGGATTGGGCGAGCATCTTGGGTAAAGAGAACAGAGCTTTATGGCTCTGGGCCGGCTGAGGGGGTTAGAGGCGAGGGGAAAGCGGTTGACGGTGCTGCCTTCAGTTAAATCTCGGAGAGTGTGCCAGGCTGGCGCATCGCAATCCAGTCTCGGAATCTCATTCCCCTGCCTCGGTGCTATTCTGCTGTCGCCTTGCTATTCCTGTTTCCTGGTCCCCGGTCCCCGCCGAATAAGTTATGATCACTGCAGAAAAGGTGTCCCATTGCTTGGGGCCGCAGGCGTCAGAGAGCCCGGGGTAAGTTTCAGGGGCTACCGGGGTCCATGGCTACCCCGCGGGGCTCAGGAGCCCAATGTCTCAGATGCATCTCGGTTTTCTGAGCTCGCTCATCTTTCCTTGGTCAAGGCTCCTACAGATCTTCAGACTTTCTTACTGCATTAATTTAACAAACTGGAGGCGTGGGGGATGGGAGCGGAGACAGCCGATGGGAGGGGGTTGAGAGGATAAAAAAAGGGGGGAAACTCCTTAGTATCTTCAAACCCTCCCACTCGAGGTGTTCATTGGCCCGCGGCTACGAAAACCAGATCTTCTCCCGGTATTCGGCCAATAGCCTGTTAGACTCCGGGTTGAATTTAACGCTTGGAGTGCTGGACGAGATCTGCGCAATTCCCCTCCTACCCCCAAGCTTCTTTCCGTGTAAGCGGTAGGGTAAGAGAGGTTATGGAATTAATCACCCTAGGTCTCTCAAAAGGTTGCCTTGATTTTTAAAGAATTCAGTTGCATGTGAGTAAAACACATGGTTCCTAGTTAAGACTTACTCTGGGCTCAATTTATCCTTTTAAAAAGGAAGAGTTGAAGCAGATCCCTGATTTTTTAAAAAGAGCTCTGAAGTTATAATATTTGGCCCCAGAAAGAAAGGAGGAATATCCAAAAAGAAGTCTGGTGGATAAAGACCCCCTCAAGGGTCACCGCAGCAGGGAAATACGAGAGAAATTCTTTGAGCAGTTTCCAGGGTTGAGTGGGAGGTGTTGTGGCTGGCACCCTTTTGAGAGGGAATAAAAACACCTTATTCCAACTGGACAGGAGACAGTTTTATTTGCCTTTTATTTGCTGGGGAAACTGAGCCTCACAGAGCTGTGGCTTGCTCCAAATTGATGGCAGACCCAAGTTGTACACACAGAGATTGTGTTATGACTCACATTCCCTGTTTTTTCTTCCGCTGTTTTCCCACCTTATTTGAATCTTAGAAGCCAGCTATACATTTCACTCTAAAGCCCATCTGGGGAGATGGAGTTAATCAGATTTTCTCCAAGCTATGGGACTATAGGATAAATACTTTAAAGGATTTTCTGGCTGATTTGAACTCACTGGCACTCTGGGGACTCTCCCTCCCAAGGCTACTGAGAGAGGACAACCCCTTCTCCTTATCCAATAACGTTAGAAACTCCTTTGGTTGGTCTCCCAAGAGTACTCATCAGCTCAGTTCCCTCCAGGGCTAGGCCTTCTCCCAAGCAAAAACTTCTGGAAAGTCTTGTTTACTAGCCTCCTACCAGCAGGATTTTCCCTCCCCTCCCCCTGCACTACAATAGCACATCCCACACTACCGGTTCTGTTATTGGCTCCCACAATCTAGAATTTCCATGATATTCTGAGTAGTGACTGAAAAGGAAATTTTGTTTTGAAGGTGTATATTAATATGAGTTGGATACAAATTTAAATATAATAAATAATATATGTATTTTTATATATATAATCAAGAGCTAACCTTTATTAGCATGGTTTCTGTGTGTCAAGAGCTACTGTGAATTCACATAATCTCATTTACTTTTCACAGTCAGACCTTGAGGTAAATATTATCTTTGTGTATGTGTTTTTGTACATTTGTGAGTATGCTTGGGCAAAACCAGCTTGTATGTTACTGTATATATAAATTTATTTATGATTTGTATCATGCCTAATTCTGAAGTGATTTTGATATGCATATGTGTATTTGTACATTTGTGTTTGTAAATGGGTCTTTCTCCACATACACATAGATGTGTATGTATCTATGTGTGTCTTTGTGGTGCTCCTAGAAATACTGAAACAAGCTGTAAGCTGGCAATTTTGTCCTTGTCCCTCATCTGACTATGAAATACCTGCAAAGCCAGGTGTGATGCAGCATGTGGAAATTTGTTTTTCTTTTCCTTCAAGGGGTGCTGTGCATGTGTGGCTGTTCATGAGTGTGAGTGGCTCCAAGGCTGTGGCCTGTGCAGGAAGTGAGAGTAATTATTACCTGGGGTGGTTGAGGGGCACCTGTTTGTTAATAGGCCTCTGTTTACTATGAGGCTGATACTTTCATTTAATCAGCACATATGAAAGGAGTATGTGCCAAGTATTGGGGATATGACAGTATATAAGATAAACAGTACAGTATATACTGATAGTGTATAAAATAAACTGTAAATAAGATAAACTTTTGGAATATGCAGTTGCTTCAGAAGTTCAGTGGGAAGAGTCCCTCAGGTTAGTGAATCTACACTTTTTACCCTACACATCACACACATCACATATTTATGCCAGGACAGATCTTTTTTTTCTTGTATAGGTCACTATTGAAAATAAATAACTGTGGGCTTGGCAGTCAGGGATTTATGTCCTTATTTTATCTCTTCCTCAAGAGGTTGGATAGGTTGGATAAATGACTAAACTTCTCCAGGCCTAAGTGAAATGAGGGTAGTAATGACACTTTTCTCATTGCAAGAAACTGCATGGAATAAATATTTAAGTCTAATCTTATTGTAGCTTACCATGCTATGAAACAAAAATCTTCAAGGAATGGAATGGATTGGCTTCAGCTAATGATTCATTTCTATTGGTAACTTTTCTGTGTTGTCTGACTCCAGTGTAGTTCTAATACTTGACTGGTGTCTTATAGGTCCTAGTAGCTGGATTTGAACCCTACTAAGTATGAATAAATTTTGACACACAGTGAAACTTATTTTATTACTAGAAAAGGTTCATTATGTTATTCATTCAACAAATGTTTATTGAGCATTTACTGTGTATCTGGTACTATTTTTGGCACTGGGGATATAGCAGGGAACAAAACAAGCCAAAAGCCCTATTCTAATGTTATGCATCTTCTGTTGGAGGGAGACAGAAGACAAACAAGGAAATATATGGTGAGTTAGGTAGTCATAAGAATTAAAAAGAAAAAGGCAGGTCAGAGAGTGGCATGGAGGTGCTATTTTATGTAAGGTGATCAGATCAGAGAATGGCTCCTGAAAAGGCATTTATGTAATTGAAGGAAGTGAAGGAATGAGTCATGTGAACCTTGGGGGACGGTGGAGGTAAGGAAAGCTTTCTAAGAAGTGGGAAAAGCAAATGCAAAAGACCCAAGAGGGGAGTATATTTGCAGTGTACAAGAAACAGCATGGAGACCAGTGTGCCTGGACAGAGTGAGTGCAGGGAATAGTGGTAGAAGATGAGATTAGAGAGGAAGTTGGGGACTAGAGCAGGTACTACCTCCAAGAAAAGATTTCAGGGTTGGCAGGAGCAAAATGAAAGCAGAGAGACTAGTTAGGAGCTACTGAAAACGTCCACGTGAGAAATTCCTTAGGATAGTCTTGTTCAACACTTTCGTGTACAGAAGAGGAAAATTATATACAGAGAGGTTAATAGACTTACCCCTTAGACTCATAGCACAGCTGGGACAAGAACACAAGTACCCTAATTATAGCTAAAGGGTGTTTCAACTATTTTTTTGTTTATTTCAGCTAAGATAAAGGGCATGCAGAAAGAAAGGAAAGTCTGTGAGGGAAGAGACTTAACCTGTTTTTGTTACTGACATATACTGATATATATCACATATCGGTATCAGATACTAAATAATATAGTGTCTGGCACATACGAGGGGCTCAGTAAATATTTATTGCAAGGATAAATGAGTGAATAAACAAAAGAACAAAAAAATTCAGGCAGAGGACACAAATACAGGAGAAAGAGAGTAAGGAATATTGTTAATCAGGTGAGATTATGTTGTCCTGAGCCAGCTAATGTAATTAATATAATGCCAAGCCTCTGTCCATAATGACATTCACAGAGGAGAGTGCTGTATGTTTCAACACTGCTTTGATAGACCTGAATGATACTTTGCAAAGAGAGATATTTGGAACAACTGAGCAGCTTACCTAATTGTGTTGTTGTATGATGAATAAAGGCCTGAAAATGGTACTGTGGAAGAGTCTTTTCTCCAAAGAATTAGAGGCTTGCTGCCAGCTGTTTCTAATCCTAATCCAGAGTGCTCTTGTTACTTTTTTTTTTGCAAAGCAATTATCTGTTCTTTATGCTTTAAAGAAGGGACCCCAGAACTACTTAGGGGATCTCAGTGACACCAGAAGAATTTTAGTTGTAAAGAATAGATGCATAAAATACGAAGAGACCTTTCCTCCCATTTTACTAGCTACTCAGGGTCCAGGAAAGGGGAATGACTGGCTTAAGATATCACAACAAAACTGAATCTAGATTGGAGGACTCTTAATCTTTCAGGTCATGGTTCCCTACCTTTTTTTCTGTGAGACCTAAAATAAAAGAAGAGGAGGTACGATCTGTGATGAAAAATGCTTCATATCAAAGCTGACCTGCTCAGAGACCAGAGACTCCCCAGTTTTCTTTTGTAGTCAAGCCTATACTTGTACTTGGTGCTCTAACAGCTTACTGTTCGTAAGAGACTTTTAGCGATCTCCCTGTGCTTCATTTCCATCTTTCTCTCAAACTATCTCTGCCTCTTTTTTCTACTTTCTTCTCATCTGCCCTTACATGTTATTTTATCTTTATTCAGTTAGTTTTTCTTTCTTTCTCTCTTTTTTTTTTTCTGAGATGGAGTTTCGCTCTTGTTTCCCAGGCTGGAGTGCAGTGGCGTGGTCTCTGCTCACTGCAACCTCCACCTACAAGGTTCAGGCGATTCTCCTGCCTCCAAGTAGCTGGGATTATAGATGTGCACCGCCTTGCCTGGCTAATTTTGTATTTTTAGTAGAGATGGGATTTCAACATGTTGGCCAGGCTAGTCTCGAATTCCTGACCTCAGGTGATCTGCCTGCCTTGGCCTCCCGAAGTGTTGGGATTACGGTGTGAGCCATTGCATCCAGCCCAGTCAGATTTTTCTCATTGGGTCTCTCATCTCCTACTGTGTCCACAAAGACTTTTGTGATTAAGAAGGCTTGACACAGGACACACTTTTACTGAGTTTGTTCATTCACTCAAAGCCTTGTTCATTTATTTAAAAAACACATATATCTTGAACACTGGTTGTGTGTCTGACACTGTGCTGAAGTTTTGCATGTCTAAATAAAGATTTGTTCATTCATTTTAAAATAAATATTTATTAAGTACTGTCTGTGTGTTAGGAACTTTGGAAAATGGTAGCACAAGAAAAGCATAATCAGTGTCATTGGAAGGAAGGAGGTGATAAAGGAGATTCCTGTACTGCATATTTAAAAACCCTTTAATATTGAAATACACATAAATACATACATTTTGATAAATTATTTACAAAATGAGCACTCACATAGAACATTATGAGGACTCTAGAGGCCTGCCTCTTATCTCCTCCCGGTCATTATCTGCCAAAGATATCTATTAATATTATTCTGATTTCTGTTACTTTCATTTTGCTTGCTTATGACTAAATGGAGTAAATAATCTTTGTTCTTGAGGGGGGATTGACCTGTAACTTTCCTTTTTTAAAAATGTCTTTTTCAGGTTTTGGTATAAAGATTATGGTGGCATCCTCAAGTTGTGAATGTTTTTTCTTTTCTATTCTTTACAAACATCCACGCAAAGTTGTGCTATTTCTTCTTTCAATGTTTGGGAGTG
This sequence comes from Macaca nemestrina, assembly GCF_043159975.1. Lineage (NCBI taxonomy): Eukaryota > Metazoa > Chordata > Mammalia > Primates > Cercopithecidae > Macaca > Macaca nemestrina. The sequence continues at coordinate 28,387,932 of NC_092130.1, read as the reverse complement.
TTCATTGGTGAAGCCATCTGGAAATTTCTTAGTGGAGGGTTTATATTTTAAGGTTCAATTTATTTAATATATATAGAACTATTCTGATTGTACTTGTTCATGTATTGGTTTTAGTAAGTTGTATTTTTGTAGGCATTTGTCCATTTTATTTAAAATTTACATTTGTATAAAATTTTTTATAATCCTCCTATTTTGTTAGTCTACAGAATCTGCAGTGATGTATTCTTTTTTGTTATATTGGTAATGTGTACTTTTCCTTTTTTATTGATTATCTTTTTCTAGGTCATTAGCCATTGTATTGGTCACTTCATGTAACCAACTTAGAAATTCTTTTCTATATTATAAATTTGTTTTCTATTCCATTTATTTTGCTCTCAACTTATGCATTTTTTGGGGGTTTAATTTGGTTATCTTTTTCTGACTTCTTGAGATGGATGCTTAGATAATTAAGTTTCAACCTTCCTTATTTTCATATATCTTTTTTTCTGACCTTTGTTTCAGCTGCATTCCACAAATTGTGATAAGATATATTTTCAATATTATTCAGTTCAAAATATTTTCTGGTATCCACTCTGCTTTATTCTTTCATTTTAGAGGTATTTAGAAGTATACTGTTGAATAATGTTATCCCATTGTTTTCTGGCTGACATCGTATCTTTGAAAAGTCAGCAGTAAGTCTTATTTTTGATCCTTTTAAGATAATTATTCATTTTTTCCCCCTGGTGGTTTTAAGGATTTTTATGTCTTTGGTTTTTATGAGTTTTATGTGCTATACCTACGTTTGATTTTCTTTACAAAATCTTACTTGGGGCTTATAGAGCTTTTTTGAATTTGTGCCTTGATGTATTTCATCACTAATCATCATTTCATTATTGCTTTTTCTTTATTCTCTCCTCTCCACTTAGAACTCCAATTGCACATATGTTAGGCTTTTTCCTTGTGTCTTGTATGCTGTTAATGCACTTTTCTGCATTTTTTATTCTCTTTTCTTCTCTCTGCACCAATCTCGATCTTCTCTACTTTTTCTACCAATCTTCTCTTTTGCTGTGTTTGATCTGATTTTACACTTGTTAAATTAATTTTAATTATTAAATTAATTAAATATTAATTTCAATTGTTTTAATTTCCAGCTCTAGTGTTACCACTTGCTTCTTCTTTTCTTTTCTCTTTAAAATGGATTCTTGTTCTCTGGTGACATTCCTCATCTTTTTACCAATTTTCTGGAGTGCATTAATCCTGACTAAATTTCCTGTCTGGTAATTCTAAAATATGGGTCATCTATTGGTATGTTTCTATCGCTTGATTTTTTATCATAGATTTTGTTCATTTGTATCTGTTTACTGATATAGTTGGTATTTTTTGAGTGACTGCCTTACATTGTATATGAAAAATTATAGTGGCACTGGATCATGTCATCTTCTGGGAAAGATTAAATTTCCTTTGGGTTGGCAGAGAGAGTATGGACAGATCACCTTGATTTAATCATGGATTAAGATGATTTTAAGTTGTGTTTCAGGCTTCCTGAGGATGTCTCTTTCTGATTTACCTTATTCCATGAGCATAGCCTATTAGGGTCTTAATTGAAAGCCGATTCTCTGCCTTTCTCTTTGGTGGGCCCTGACTTCCGATTTCTGTTCCCTCAACTCTGTGAGACTGCCAAAATCATTGCTAAGCTTTTCAATCCTTAGAAGTTGCTTTTTAAAAAATATGTTTATTATGTCTTGTAATGAAGCTGTCTCTGACCTTCCTCCCTGAAATATCCCTCCCATCACTGTCATTCATTTTGTTTTATTTTTAGATGTACAGAAAAGTTCTTATATATCCTTCACCCAATTTCTCCTAATGTTAACATCTTATATAATGTGGTACATTAGCCAAAATTAAAAAATCGATATTGGGACAGTTTTTTTCTTATTGTTTTTCTTACTGTCTTAAGATCAAATAAAGGCAGGGTACCACATTACATTTAGTCATTGTTTCTCTTTGGTTTCCTAAAAATGGTGACAGATTATCAGTCTTTCCTTGTTTTTCATGACCTTCAGAGTTTTGAAGAGTGCTGGTCAGGTATTTCATAGAATGACACTCAATTTTGAATTTGGTTTTGTCTGATGATTTTCTTTTGACTAGACTGAGGTTATGAGTTTTTGGAAGAGTATCACAGAGATGAAGTGATATTGTGGGGATTCTTGACATCAACATAACTTATCACTATTGATGATAAACTTGATCATTTGGTTTAGGTAGTATGTTTGCCAGGTTTCTCTACTATAAACAAAGTTACATTTTTTCTATTCCCATATTCTGTTCTTTTGGAGGTTGAGCCATTAAGTCCAGCTCACACTCAAGGAGAGGCAAATTAGCTCCACCTCCTAGAGGAGGTTATTAGCTATGTTTGCTTGGCTCCTCGGCCTCTGACAACGTGTATGTGCAGCTGAGAATTTGGCAAATGCATTATGAGGAATTGCATGCAGAATGTTGAGCTCACTTTTTCTGTGTGTGTGTGTGTGTGTGTGTGTGTGTGTGTGTGTTTTGCGGGGGGATATTGGCTCCTCAATTTTTGGCTGCATTTAATTAATTTTTTGTCTTCCATCCCAGTGAAACTGCTGTGAGATCTAGGCCACTGCTTTCTGTTTTGCCCTTTTGCTCTGTACTGAGGTCAGAAAATGTTCTGAGTGAAGAAAGCACCAATTTAGGATCCACTTTGATGTATTTTCCTTCTCTGTGGCTCTTCAAGTTATGGTTGCTCCCCATTGCCTTCAAACATCTGATTTCATTTTTGATGCGATTGTTATAGTTGTTCTCAATGTTTGTCAGAGCCAAACTACTCCTTCATAACCAGGAGGCAATGAGGAGACACTGGAAGGTCCCCATTACTCTGCACTATACCCATGGATTCCCTCAACTGGCTCACTTTTGGTCTTTTTGCCTGTCTCACCTTATGCTTTCTTCAGGGATCAGCTATTACTTTCTATTCTTTTTCTTCCATCAAGAATTTTTTTTCTCTAGCTGTCACTTCTAGTTTTACATCCAACCCAGAGTTCATTCTTCACACAGTTAGTGTTTGCATTGAATTGTCTTTATACTTAGAATGAAATACAATTGCCCATAGGATTTATATGTTCAGCCCTGACCCCCCTCTCTGACGACACTTCCTGCCATTCTCCCCATCTCTTACCAAGCCATAGACTTTTGTTCATTCTTGTTTCCAAGCTACAGATACAGATATTCACACAATTGGTTCTTCTTGTCATTCAGATCTCAGTTAAAATGATACCTCCTCGATAAAACCTCTTACTCTTCTTCCTGAAGTACTTTCCCCATCACTACTATTCATTCTGCTTAATTTTTCTTTACAGCAATCATCCTTACCTAATTTTTGTTCATTTATGTATTTACTTTTTCATTTTAGAATATAAGCAGCACAGTAACAGGAACTTTCTTCTTCCCCAATCTATTACTAGTGTCTGTAGTAGTTCTTGGCACATAGTAAGCATTAATGAATGAATAAAATTTTACAAGATTTATTTACACTGTGACTTGCACTGTATTTCATGCTTCTGATACACTCTCTCATGAAATTATCACAATAACTCTATGGAGTAGAGTCTATTATTGTCCCCAGTTTATAGAGGAATAATGCTTAAGGCACAGAGAGAGATTGTCTTGTTCAGTTACAGCAGGTAACTGGTGGTATTAAGACTTAACCTTGGGGGGGCGGAGCAAGATGGCCGAATAGGAACAGCTCCAGTCTCCAACTCCCAGCGCGAGCGACACAGAAGACCGGTGATTTCTGCATTTTCAACTGAGGTACTGGGTTCATCTCACTAGGGAGTGCCGGACGATTGGTGATGGTCAGCTGCTGCAGCCCGACCAGCGAGAGCTGAAGCAGGGCGAGGCATCGCATCACCTGGGAAGCGCAAGGGGAAAGGGAATCCCTTTTCCTAGCCAGGGGAACTGAGACACACAACACCTGGAAAATCGGGTAACTCCCACCCCAATACTGTGCTTTAAGCAAACAGGCACACCAGGAGATTATATCCCACTCCTGGCCGGGAGGGTCCCACGCCCACGGAGCCTCCCTCATTGCTAGCACAGCAGTCTGCAATCTAACCGCAAGGCAGCAGCGAGGCTGGGGGAGGGGCGCCCGCCATGGCTGAGGCTTAAGTAGGTAAACAAAGCCGCTGGGAAACTCGAACTGGGTGGAGCTCACAGCAGCTCAAGGAAACCTGCCTGTCTCTGTAGACTCCACCTCTGGGGACAGGGCACAGCTAAACAACAACAAAAGCAGCAGAAACCTCTGCAGACGCAAACGACTCTGTCTGACAGCTTTGAAGAGAGCAGTGGATCTCCCAACACGGAGGTTGAGATCTGAGAAGGGACAGACTGCCTGCTCAAGTGGGTCCCTGACCCCTGAGTAGCCTAACTGGGAGACATCCTCCACTAGGGGCAGTCTGACACCCCACACCTCACAGGGTGGAGTACACCCCTGAGAGGAAGCCTCCAAAGCAAGAATCGGACAGGTACACTCGCTGTTCAGCAATATTCTATCTTCTGCAGCCTCTGCTGCTGACACCCAGGCAAACAGGGTCTGGAGTGGACCTCAAGCAAGCTCCAACAGACCTACAGCTGAGGGTCCTGACTGTTAGAAGGAAAACTATCAAACAGGAAGGACACCTACACCAAAACCCCATCAGTACGTCACCATCATCATCAAAGACCAGAGGCAGATAAAACCACAAAGATGGGGAAAAAGCAGGGCAGAAAAGCTGGAAATTCAAAAAATAAGAGCACATCTCCCCCAGCAAAGGAGCGCAGCTCATCGCCAGCAACGGATCAAAGCTTGACGGGGAATGACTTTGACGAGATGAGAGAAGAAGGCTTCAGTCCATCAAACTTCTCAGAGCTAAAGGAGGAATTACGTACCCAGCGCAAAGAAACTAAAAATCTTGAAAAAAAAGTGGAAGAATTGATGGCTAGAGTAATTAATGCAGAGAAGGTCATAAACGAAATGAAAGAGATGAAAACCATGACACGAAAAATACGTGACAAATGCACAAGCTTCAGTAACCGACTCGATCAACTGGAAGAAAGAGTATCAGTGATTGAGGATCACATGAACGAAATGAAGCAAGAAGAGAAACCAAAAGAAAAAAAAAAGAAAAAGAAATGAACAAAGCCTGCAAGAAGTATGAGATTATGTAAAAAGACCAAATCTACGTCTGATTGGGGTGCCTGAAAGTGAGGGGGAAAATGGAACCAAGTTGGAAAACACTCTTCAGGATATCATCCAGGAGAACTTCCCCAACCTAGTAGGGCAGGCCAGCATTCAAATCCAGGAAATACAGAGAACGCCACAAAGATACTCCTCGAGAAGAGCAACTCCAAGACACATAATTGCCAGATTCACCAAAGTTGAAACGAAGGAAAAAATCTTAAGGGCAGCCAGAGAGAAAGGTTGGGTTACCCACAAAGGGAAGCCCATAGGACTAACAGCAGATCTCTCGGCAGAAACTCTCCAAGCCAGAAGAGAGTGGGGGCCAATATTCAACATTCTTAAAGAAAAGAATTTTAAACCCAGAATTTCATATCCAGCCAAACTAAGTTTCATAAGTGAAGGAGAAATAAAATCCTTTACAGATAAGCAAATGCTTAGAGATTTTGTCACCACTAGGCCTGCCTTACAAGAGACTCTGAAGGAAGCACTAAACGTGGAAAGCAACAACCGGTACCAGCCATTGCAAAAACATGCCAAAATGTAAAGACCATCGAGGCTAGGAAGAAACTGCATCAACTAACGAGCAAAATAACCAGTTAATATCATAATGGCAGGATCAAGTTCACACATAACAATATTAACCTTAAATGTAAATGGACTAAATGCTCCAATTAAAAGACACAGACTGGCAAACTGGATAAAGAGTCAAGACCCATCAGTCTGCTGTATTCAGGAGACCCATCTCACACGCAGAGACATACATAGGCTCAAAATAAAGGAATGGAGGAAGATTTACCAAGCAAATGGAGAACAAAAAAAAGTGGGGGTTGCAATACTAGTCTCTGATAAAACAGACTTTAAACCATCAAGGATCAAAAGAGACAAAGAAGGCCATTACATAATGGTAAAGGGATCAATTCAACAGGAAGAGCTAACTATCCTAATTATATATGCACCCAATACAGGAGCACCCAGATTCATAAAACAAGTCCTTAGAGACTTACAAAGAGACTTAGACTCCCATACAATAATAATGGGAGACTTCAACATTCCACTGTCAACATTAGACAGATCAACGAGACAGAAAGTTAACAAGGATATCCAGGAATTGAACTCATCTCTGCAGCAAGCAGACTTGATAGACATCTATAGAACTCTCCACCCCAAATCAACAGAATATACATTCTTCCCAGCACCACATCGCACTTATTCCAAAATTGACCACATAATTGGAAGTAAAGCACTCCTCAGCAAATGTACAAGAACAGAAATTATAACAAACTGTCTCTCAGACCACAGTGCAATCAAACTAGAACTCAGGACTAAGAAACTCAATCAAAACCGCTCAACTACATGGAAACTGAACAACCTGCTCCTGAATGACTACTGGGTACATAACGAAATGAAGGCAGAAATAAAGATGTTCTTTGAAACCAATGAGAACAAAGATACAACATACCAGAATCTCTGGGACACATTTAAAGCAGTGTGTAGAGGGAAATTTATAGCACTAAATGCCCACAAGAGAAAGCAGGAAAGATCTAAAATTGACACTCTAACATCATAATTAAAAGAACTAGAGAAACAAGAGCAAACGTATTCAAAAGCTAGCAGAAGGCAAGAAATAACTAAGATCAGAGCAGAACTGAAGGAGATAGAGACACAAAAAACCCTCCAAAAAATCAATGAATCCAGGAGTTGGTTTTTTGAAAAGATTAACAAAATTGACAGACTGCTAGCAAGACTAATAAAGAAGAAAAGAGAGAAGAATCAAATCGACGCAATAAAAAATGATAAAGGGGATATCACCACCGACCCCACAGAAATACAAACTACCATCAGAGAATACTATAAACACCTCTACGCAAATAAACTAGAAAATCTAGAAGAAATGGATAATTTCCTGGACACTTACACTCTTCCAAGACTAAACCAGGAAGAAGTTGAATCCCTGAATAGACCAATAGCAGGCTCTGAAATTGAGGCAATAATTAATAGCCTACCAACGAAAAAAAGTCCAGGACCAGATGGATTCCCAGCTGAATTCTACCAGAGGTACAAGGAGGAGCTGGTACCATTCCTTCTGAAACTATTCCAATCAATAGAAAAAGAGGGAATCCTCCCTAATTCATTTTAGGAGGTCAACATCATCCTGATACCAAAGCCTGGCAGAGACACAACAAAAAAAGAGAATTTTAGACCAATATCCCTGATGAACATTGATGCAAAAATCCTCAATAAAATACTGGCAAACCGGATTCAGAAGCACATCAAAAAGCTTATCCACCATGATCAAGTGGGCTTCATCCCTGGGATGCAAGGCTGGTTCAACAGTCGCAAATCAATAAACATAATCCAGCATATGAACAGAACCAAAGACAAGAACCACATGATTATCTCAATAGATGCAGAAAAGGCTTTTGACAAAATTCAACAGCCCTTCATGCTAAAAACGCTCAATAAATTCGGTATTGATGGAACGTACCTCAAAATAATAAGAGCTATTTATGATAGACCCACAGCCAATATCATACTGAATGGGCAAAAACTGGAAAAATTCCCTTTGAAAACTGGCACAAGACAGGGATGCCCTCTCTCACCACTCCTATTCAACATAGTGTTGGAAGTTCTGGCTAGGGCAATTAGGCAAGAGAAAGAAATCAAGGGTATTCAGTTAGGAAAAGAAGAAGTCAAATTGTCCCTGTTTACAGATGACATGATTGTATATTTAGGAAACCCCATTGTCTCAGCCCAAAATCTCCTTAAGCTGATAAGCAACTTCAGCAAAGTCTCAGGATACAAAATTAATGTGCAAAAATCACAAGCATTCTTATACACCAGTAACAGACAAACAGAGAGCCAAATCAGGAATGAACTTCCATTCACAATTGCTTCAAAGAGAATAAAATACCTAGGAATCCAACTGACAAGGGATGTAAAGGACCTCTTCAAGGAGAACTACAAACCACTGCTCAGTGAAATAAAAGAGGACACAAACAAATGGAAGAACATACCATGCTCATGGATAGGAAGAATCAATATCGTGAAAATGGCCATACTGCCCAAGGTAATTTATAGATTCAATGCCATCCCCATCAAGCTACCAATGACTTTCTTCACAGAATTGGAAAAAGCTGCTTTAAAGTTCATATGGAACCAAAAAAGAGCCCGCATCTCCAAGACAATCCTAAGTCAAAAGAACAAAGCTGGAGGCATCACGCTACCTGACTTCAAACTATACTACAAGGCTACAGTAACCAAAACAGCATGGTACTGGTACCAAAACAGAGATATAGACCAATGGAACAGAACAGAGTCCTCAGAAATAATACCACACATCTACAGCCATCTGATCTTTGACAAACCTGAGAGAAACAAGAAATGGGGAAAGGATTCCCTATTTAATAAATGGTGCTGGGAAAATTGGCTAGCCATAAGTAGAAAGCTGAAACTGGATCCTTTCCTTACTCCTTATACAAAAATTAATTCAAGATGGATTAGAGACTTAAATGTTAGACCTAATACCATAAAAACCCTAGAGGAAAACCTAGGTAGTACCATTCAGGACATAGGCATGGGCAAAGACTTCATGTCTAAAACACCAAAAGCAACGGCAGCAAAAGCCAAAATTGACAAATGGGATCTCATTAAACTAAAGAGCTTCTGCACAGCAAAAGAAACTACCATCAGAGTGAACAGGCAACCTACAGAATGGGAGAAAATTTTTGCAATCTACTCATCTCACAAAGGGCTAATATCCAGAACCTACAAAGAACTCAAACAAATTTACAAGAAAAAAACAAACAACCCCGTCAAAAAGTGGGCAAAGGATATGAACAGATATTTCTCAAAAGAAGACATTCATACAGCCAACAGACACATGACAAAATGCTCATCATCACTGGCCATCAGAGAAATGCAAATCAAAACCACAATGAGATACCATCTCACACCAGTTAGAATGGCGATCATTAAAAAGTCAGGAAACAACAGGTGCTGGAGAGGATGTGGAGAAATAGGAACACTTTTACACTGTTGGTGGGATTATAAACTGGTTCAACCATTATGGAAAACAGTATGGCGATTCCTCAAGGATCTAGAACTAGATGTACCATATGACCCAGCCATCCCATTACTGGGTATATACCCAAAGGATTATAAATCATGGTGCTATAAAGACACATGCACATGTATGTTTATTGCTGCACTATTCACAATAGCAAAGACTTGGAATCAACCCAAATGTACATCAGTGACAGACTGGATTAAGAAAATGTGGCAGATATACACCATGGAATACTATGCAGCCATCAAAAAGGATGAGTTTGTGTCCTTTGTAGGGATATGGATGCAGCTGGAAACCATCATTCTTAGCAAACTATCACAAGAACAGAAAACCAAACACCGCATGTTCTCACTCATAGGTGGGAACTGAACAATGAGATCACTTGGACTCGGGAAGGGGGACATCACACACCGGGGCCTATCATGGGGAGGGGGCGGGGGGAGGGATTGCATTGGGAGTTTTACCTGATGTAAATGACGAGTTGATGGATGCTGACGAGTTGATGGGTGCAGCACAGCAACATGGCACAAGTATACATATGTAACAAACCTGCACGTTATGCACATGTACCCTAGAACTTAAAGTATAATAATAATAAAAAATAAAAAAAAATAAAAAAAGACTTAACCTCAAGCCTGCACTTTTAATCCTTAACATCATTGTTTTTAGACTTTTGATCTGTATTGTACATTTTAGATCATTAGTTATAATTAGGTTTTCTATTAATTTTACATGGGGCAAATCCTCTCAATTAAAGAATAATTTTCTTGATAACAAAATATGATCTTATTGTGGATTTCCTTTTTGGGTTTCCACCACAAGAGTTTTGAGAATTGACATCTGGATTTTTGTTTTGCTTTTTTTTTTTTTCTCCTAGCATACACTTGTCATTCTTCTGATAATAGTATCTGGATTTTCCGTGAAGATCACCCCTCTTTCATCCTCTGTTGGTAGGATTAGCCAAAGATCTCCCATGCCTAATACAGGACTGCTCAGTCGATATACTCCACCCCCTAAACACCCAATAAACATGTTTATTGCTCAGGAATAAACATGTGACCTGAATCTATCCAATCGCAGTTAATTCTGAGTCTTTTGTTGGAAAAAGGTTCACTTTATTTTTCTTTTAAGACTTACCACTTTGAGGATGTAAGTAGGGGAGCCCACTATTCATAAACCATACCCCCACCCACTGTAAACAAAACAAAAAGGATAAAGCCAATACTGAGGCACTCAGAATTGGGAGTTGGAGAGAGGTATTAATAGATGCTAGATAATATTGTTTGATTGTTTCAGAGCCTACATCCAGTCAGCCTCAAACCACAATCTCATCTGGCCTTTTTGATTTAATGCACCAATTAATTTATTTTGTGCTTAAGCTAGTTTTAGTTGGATTTGTCTCACCCTTACACCCAAGATAGCTGTGATTCATACAGTACTTCAGAAATGCCTGTTGATGGTTGATTGACTATGTGGACATGTGACTTGTACAAACCCGAGAGTGTATCTGTGTAGCCTGATTAGAGGTGAAAGGGTGTCTTGCATGACCTTGAAAAAAAACCTCACCATGCCCCTCCCCCAGCTCTCTGCTTTGGGCCCTTGACTCTGGATGAGATCAAGCTCTTATTTGTTAGGTGGCGGTAATAACGAGCCAGATGGAAGAGTTGCTGATGCTTGGATATCAATTAGTGAAGCTCTAACTGCAGGAAAACCTCTCAGACATGTCCTAAGTGTCTTAATCTCTCAGTGGGCCTTCTCCTCTAAATGCTTAGGTAGCTGGTAATATGTTTGAGCTGTTGATCCTTTCTTTGATCACGTCTTATAGGATTATTCTGAATGAAATGGTGCCGAGGAACTGGGGCTGTTATTTGGTTGTCTTGGCTCACACTTAGGCCATGTTGCTTGGCTCTGGCATTTGTTTTTCTTCTTCCTCTGCTTGTGCTGGATTGGAAGGCTCTCACCAAACATGTGTCTTCTGATTCCCCAGCTCTCACCAAGTTGTGTAAGTGTCAGGTTAATCTTCAAGCCTAGGAAAACAGGGTTTAACAATTCCCTGCACACCTGGTAGCAATTCCCTTTCATCGTCATCTTGCACTTCATCTTTATGGCACCTCAGGGATGGTCAGGGCAGATGTTACAAGTTTTATTTTACAGATGAGAAAAATGAGGGGCAGTGAGATATAGCAACAGTGTAGCAGATCCGCTCCAAGGTCAGTGCTCTCATATTATTACAGCATCTCATAACCCTATGATTATCCAGTTATTTGCTACAACAGATGATCAGTAATATTTCTAATGCTTGGCCAGGCATGGTGGCTTATGCCTATAATCCCAGCACTTTGAGAGGCTGAGGTGGGAGGATTGAGGATTGCTTGAGGCCAGGAGTTTGAAACCAGCCTAGGGAACATAGCAACACTCCATCTCTAAAATATGTATATCTCATACTTTAAGAGACAGCCCAAACAGCATCTCTTCTATATCATCTGCACATATCACCCAGCTAAAAAAACACTATCTTCTGAACTTGCATAGCACTCTTTCCAGTATCCTTACAGTTTTATAAGTTTCTACCTTATAATGTAATCATTTGTGTGTATTTTTATTTTCTCTCCTAGAATAACTAGGTAGATACTCAGATAAACCTACCATGAGCGATTCATAATTGTTTATTCAGAGCATGAACAAGTAAGTAAATGCCTTAATTCTTTATTGGGGGGGTGGGGTTAGTGGAGGAAGGTAGAGGTAATATATTTCAAGGGACCAGAATGATTGTTTCCAGAGTACTTAGAGGGCTGCTATGTGAAGAAGGATTAAATTTGTTATGTGCCATCCAAAGGGCAGATATATGACCAGTGGGTAGACATTTCAGCTTAATATAGGAATTCCTATAGCCAAAGCTGTTGAAAGGTGAAGGGGATATCTTCTAGGATAGTTAAAGTCTGTGTCATTAAATGTATGAAAGCAAGTATTGAGTGATCACTTGGTAAGAAGAGTTCAGAGGAGATTCAATATCTTAGGACGGATCAAACTTCCAGGTCCCTTTCTACTTAGACAGTAGTATTTAAGAGATCTACAGTATAATTGGCTTTTGCTTGCTCATGGAAGCAAAACTTATACTCAAGAGGTAAATCCTCACTCATTTAATAAACATATAGGCAGTGGTGCATAGTGACTAAGAATGTGGGCTCTGGAATTCAAGTTCTGGATTTCTTACTAATGTATGACCTTGACAAAGTTACTGAACATCTCCAAACTTTATTTTCCTTATCTGTAAAATGATGGTAATAGTACCACTACTGGGATGTTGTGTAGTCATGCGCAAGGAACACTTAACATAGTGCCTGGCACAGAGGAAGTACTCAATTGTTATTACTACTAGTTGTTACTATATTATGACTCAACTGTTGTTACTACTGAGGCTCTACGTCTACTCTTCCTCTCCTACCAGGATCCCTAAACTCTGTCTGTGTCCTGCACTTCCTTGGGGCTGCCAAAATCCTTCCTTCCTGGTAGCATCTTAGGCTTCAGGCAGAAAAGGTCAGGGAGGTCCCCCAGAGACCTTAGAGCTCGTGCCTCTGAGCATATAGTTGACAGCTGACTGTGAGACTGGCGATCTGAGCCTTTGAGGCCTCCGGCCACTTTCCAAAGCCAACAATGCAGATAAAAACACAATATCGTTTCTCCAATCTCTTCTGGGATCCTGGTTGCCGGCACTCATTAAAGGCAGTTTTCTTTTAGATTTCAAAAGCTGTTTTAAAAGCTTGAGTTTAACATTGGGTTCCCCAAAGGCTGATAGTAGTTGCTTCTGTTTTTCCCCCAAATCCCTGACCTGAATTTCCAGTGGCTGGGTTATTAGTGCATCAACAAAACATGTTTCCTGGGAATAGAAAATCCATTCTTGTCTTTTGGTCATTTAGAGAATGGCAAGGAAAGATCTCAAGTCCCCAGCACAACCCTTGATGGAGAGCCAAGTTGCTCCCAGAGTAATTCTTCGTTCTATAAGGTTTGAGGTTCACTATCAATAGAACAAAACTTAATCAAAAACTTACATAAATTCTTTCTTTATATAAGCTCCTTGATAAGAAATTATCACACATGATCGATACTTAATAAATATATGTTTTGTGCACTTAATATCATCTCCATTTTAAAAAAGAGAAATGAGGTAGTGTTATCATTTTTGCTTTAAAGATGAAGAGAAACAGAGGGGCAGTAACTTGCCTGCACCCAGCTAGGAAGGATTAGAGTTGAGATCCCAAGGGAGTTCTATCTGATCCTAAAGTTTGGACCATTTATGGTAAATCATGCTGTCTTCTGTTAGGAGAGCAATAGGGAAGGATTTATTATTTATAGAATAAACTTAACAAATTAACAAAACACAGTTGCAGACAATCCCAGATATGATAACATAGACATAGAATGAGCTACTGTATCCATCTTCATATTTAGCACTCAGGCCAACCCTGAGGAGTTAATGTTCACGTCCCTGGTCTTATAGATAGGGAAAAAGACTCCAGGAGGTTAAGGAGTTTGCTCAGGAAGCAAACTAGCCCAGGGAAGGAAAGCTAGGACGCAAATCCTGCTTCTTGAACAATTGATGTGGTACTTTTTACCATGTCACAGTTTTAGTTCTATAAGAAATACATTTAAAATATCATCCTCAAAATTTGCCTTTTTAACTTTTTAAAAAGCACTTTCAGAAATCTTGGAGTCTCTTAGTGTTCCAACAAGCTTGGAAGGTCAAGTCTTTGGTGTCCTGTTTTAGCAATGAGAGACCTGAGGCTAGGGTTTGCCTACTGTTCAACAGTGAGACAAGTGAGCAAGATGGGTTAAAACCAGCTCTTCTCACATGAAGCTCAGCTTTGGTCCTGTTCCATTTCATTGTTTGTCCTGCCTCAGCTTCCCAATTCCTTCAGTCATTAAGTTTCTTTTGATTACTCAGGATCTACAATCTGGTAATTTCTTGGGTCTCTTCTTTCCAGGTGTTCGTTCACTTAACACGCTGTAAGCCAGGTACCATGGCAATTGCAGAGAAAAGAGTTCATAAGAGTTCATCTGAAAACCAGTCATCCTGCTTTACTGTTCACCTCTACACACCTTATCTCTCTCCCCATAGGTGTCTATTCTACCTCATCACTCACAAACCAATTGTGTTTTATAGATGCTATGGTAACATAAAGTGGTACCCCTGGTGGGAAAAGGTAAATAACAGGTTGTTAGAGATAAGAGGAGTGCTTGGTGTTGAGATTAAGGGATCTTCGGAGGCAGATAGTATGTTTTCAAGTGTCTATTTGGTCCCTTGTGAGCTGTATGACTTTAGCCAAGTTGGTTAACTCTTTGGCCTTAGTTTCCTAATCTGTTAAATGTGCCTAATTTATGGGGTTATTGTGAAGATCACAGGAGATCATTAATATAAACTATTTAACAAAATGAACGTACTCTTCCATCATTAACTGGGAAGATAAGATTTACATAAACACAGTAATTAAAATACAAAGCAGGCCCTGTATTTTAATGACTGCAGAATCCCCACTGCCTATCTCAGTGCCTGGCATACAGTTGAGGTTCAAGGTCCACAGCTATGGATATCATCTATTGAATGCTTTTATTGCTCTAGGCTTGTGCTAAGAGTTTAGTGTGCATTATGTGATTTAATTTCTACCAACAACTCCTCGGGAGTATTCTGACTCTCTTGTAGATGTTGCAGATGATGAAGTTGAAGCTAAAGCCTGGAGAGTGCAAGTGACTTACCCAAGGTTACAGGCTATGGAACAGTAGAGTCAGGGTTTGAAACCAGGTGTATCTGACTCCCAAGCCTGTATTCACTCGCATATTCGATTCGTGATTTATTCATTCAGGCAACATTCTTTGAGTATCTCCACTGGGGGAGGTACTGAATCAAGTGCTGGGTATGCAGTAGGGAAGATGGCATAATCCCTGCTCATAAGAAATTCAGCATTTATTCATGTCCTTTGCAGGGACATGGATGGAGCTGGAAGCCATTATCCTCAGCAAACTTAAACAGGAACAGAAAACCAAACACTGCATGCTCTCACTTATAAGTGGGAGCTGAATAATGAGAGACCACAGGGACACCGGGAGGGGAAAAACACACGCTGGAGCCTATTGGCAGGGGGAGGTGCGGGGGGAGGGAAAGCATCAGGAACAAAAGCTAATGCATGCTGGGCTTAATACCGAGGTGGTGGGTTGAGAGGTTCAGCAAATCACTATGGTGGGTGTTTACCTATGTAACAAACCTGCACATCCCGCACATGTATCCTGGAACTTAAAGTAAAAAAAAAAAAAAATCAGCGTCTGGGAAATATGACATGGGTTGTGGGTGTCAGGGGGAAATGAATTCAATAAGGGGAGCAGTGCAGGGACCATGGCACACTCCTCCCCTGGACTTGCTGCCTCCTCAGTGTTTCCAAGGGGGAGGATGCGAGGTGAGGGATATGGTCACCATGGCCTGGAATTCAGAAGACACTTTCTGGAGGAGATGGATCATAGAGAGGAGGGTGTTCTCCAGAATAAGCTTAGCCAGGGCAAACGGGCGGGGGCAGGACTCCCTTAGGAGACAGACTTTGGGTCTCAGCAGAGGGTATAGAGAAGAGTAGTGGGGAAGAAAGCTGGAGAGTAAAGTGAAGACCAAACTTCAGAAAGTGCTGAAGAGCAGTGTGAGGAGGTTGAAGGTAAGGTAGGAGTTAGAAATGAAGACAGGCTTCCATGTGTGGGAGCTCCCATACTCAGAAGGCATTCGCTGTAACATGGCAAGGCCACGATGAATTTGTAGCACTTTTGTTTTTTGTAAAACAATCTTATGCCAGAGCAGGAAGCTGTGAATTTCAGGTAGGAGGTGAGCAGGGCTAGAAGAGGTTATTTTAGGCAGTGGGAGTTTGGAGGTCATCTCAGTTCACTGGGACTCAGGTGTCTTGTTTCACTTCTTGCTCAGGAGATTGGGAACCCTCTGCAAGCCTCAAAGCCCTGTGTGTATTGGGGGTGACTGTCACCGAGGAGGTACGAGGATGGGCCTTGTTTCCTGGATGATTCTGCGGGGGCCAGTACTGCTGCCTTCATGGGAGATCCTTGGAGAGGCCCTGCTGGGCATTTTCTACAGCTGCATTGCAGTGACATTGCCTTACACTGTGATTCCACCAACCAATTGTGAGGTTATTGAGTTATTGAACACCCTGGGAACACCGCAGGTGGGAAGCAGCTCCCGCAAACAGCATTTGCTTCTCTGTGATTACATTGAAGTCTATAATGGAAGAACAGTCTTTATATTTATGTATGGGTTTCCAAATGAAGAAGAGAGTAAGCAGTTGAGAGTATGATGCCTTCTTCTTTCTTTCTTTTAAAACATTACAGTCGAGGCTATCTTTTTCCATTTCCATACCAGTTCTGTGTGGTGTAAAATCGTTGGTGGTCCTGGAGAACAGGCCCTGAATTCATACTCGTATGTGGAGCTAGAACAGGACAATCAGGTTCAGCACTGAGAGTCCTTGATTTGGAGTCCGAGTTCCTCATGACACAGTTGCTCAAACGAGAACACTAATTCCCCTGTCAAGGCTCTTCCTTAACTTCTGGCTGAAATCAGAGCAATTGAGTGCAGTCAGCACCAGTCGCTCAGGATGACTGGGGAGGATGCATATCAGTGGTCAAGAAAACAGGACAGTCATCAAGACTTAAATCATGCAGTTTAGTAGACTGAAATATTTCAAAGTCAGAAATGCACAAAAGAAAATGCAAAATGATCTTCAGTGGTACAAAAGTCAAGAACCACCAGTTCTAATAATCCTCTCTGTCCCCATGTCCCCATGGACTGTTTCTTTTTTGAGTTGAAATCTTGCTCTGTCACCCAGGCTGGAGTGCAATGGTGTGATCTTGGCTCACTGCAACCTCCGCCTCCTGGGTTCAAGCAATTCTCTTGCCTCAGCCTCCCGAGTAGCTGGGATTACAGGTGCATGCCACCATGCCTGGCTAATTTTTGTATCTTTAGTAGAGACGGGGTTTCATCATGTTGGTCAGGTTGGTTTCAAACTCCTGACTTCAGGTAATCCACCTGCCTTGGCCTCCCAAAGTGCTGGGATTACAGGCATGAGCCACTGTGCCCGGCCCCACCATGAGCCTTTTCTAGAGACCCTGGACTACATCTTCTTATCTCCCTCATGTAGAAGAGTCTAAAAATATAACCTTGAGCATCCATTGACTTGGAGAATATTCAAGAAAACAAGAAGGCTTGGATCCAAAGCCCATGGCATGATATTTCATGCCGTTCATGATTTAGAAGCCATATTTCTTTTTGGTCTTATTGCCCATTCACCCCTTTATTCAGCAGTCTGGAATGCTCTTTCTGAATTTCATGCCTGATGAAATCCTAGATACTATTTAATGTCCTTGAAAGGTCATTTTCTCTTTAAAGTTTTTCTTGCCCTCCACCCAGATGTATCTCTCCTGCTTGTACAAATCTGTGGCACTTTGCTTGTATTATAGCAGTTTCCAGAGTGTGGGCTTCATGGGCCTTATGGCCTGGAAGATGATTTTACATAGATAAAGACCTGGTATTGAATAGAATTGGATTACATGCTGAGAAAGTTAGTCCCTCTGTAGTATTTCTGACTACATCAAGAGGAAGGTGTCATGTTGGTGTCAGTGTGATTTTAAAACACCTTTTTGCCCTTTGCCAGATTTTTTTTTTTTTTTTTTTGAGATGGAGTCTTGCTGTGTCGCCCAGGCTGGAGCGCTGGAGTGCAGTGGCAGGATCTCAGCTCACTGCAAGCTCCGCCTCCCGGGTTCATGCCATTCTCCTGCCTCAGCCTCCCGAGTAGCTGGGACCACAGGCACCTGCCACTAGGCCCGGCTAATTTTTTGTATTTTTTAGTAGAGACAGGGTTTCACTGTGTTAGCCAGGATGGTCTCAATGTCCTGACCTCATGATCCGCCCACTTCGGCCTCCCAGAGTGCTGGGATTACAGGCGTGAGCCACCGCGCCCCACCGCTAGGTTTTTTTTTTTTTTCAAATAAAGGAAGAAGACAAAGCAGGCCTCAGGCCCAATCACTTTGGCAGGTGATTGGAGGTAGTTAGAATTTAATAGCACTCATCTAATTATTTTGTTTTTATTTTTTTGTTTCTTTTCTGGTTTTGGCAAGTAAAATGAGTTTTTTATTTATAAAAGTATGACAACATGTAAAAAGAAACTTATTTAAGTCAAAAAGTCAGTCAATGGGAAAAAAGGTTAAATAATAGGAGAAAGTTTTTGCAGGTGTGACAAGTATTGTGATGGTTGTATTGCAGTGATTGAAATTTAACTGCAACAAATTCTCTTGAAGTAGAATTGGTTGTGCCTCCTTTGCTCCAAGTCTGTGAGTGCAGGGCTATGCCTCATTCATCTTTAAGATATTCTAGAACAGGAGTTAGCAATCTACCATCCACAGGCTAAATCTGGCATGCTGCCTGTTTTTGTAACCAACCAGCTGAAGATAGTTTCAAACGGTCAAAAAAACCCCCAAAAAATAATATTTCATGACACATGAAAATGACACAAAATTCAAATTTCAGTGTCCATAAATAAAGTTTTATTGGAGCATAGTCATGCCCATTTGTTTACATTCATCTATGGCTGCTTTCATGCCACAATGGGCCAGTTGAGAAGTTTTGACAGAGACTGCACGGCCCACAAAGCTGAAAATATTTACTCTCTGGCCCTTAACAGAAAAAATTGCTGTCCCGTAGTCTAGGTCACCAGGCATGGAGTCAGGAGGCCCGAGGTTGATCCCTGGCACTTTCATGTAGTCACTGGTGACTTTGGGCAAATCAAATCCTCTCTCCAAGCCTCAGTTTTCCATCCATAAAATGGAGCTAATAGTAATACCTACTTCATAGGGCCATTTTGAGGATGTGATGCATGGGAATCCACTTCATAAACATGAAGGCATCATAAAAATTTGTAGAGATTTGTAGTTCCTTCAATAGTTCTAATTTTCATTTTGGAAAAGACACAGTACTCACATATACCTGCTATAGCTCTTCACATTTTCTAATAGAATCTGGAGAGCTCTCTTTTACTTTTAATTAAGGAGAGCTTATTCTTTTTTATTATTATACTTTAATTTCTGGGGTACGTGTGCACAATGTGCAGGTTTGTTACATAGGTATACGTGTGCATATTGGTTTGCTGCACCCATCAACTTGTCATTTACATTAGGTATTTCTCCCAATGCTATCCCTCCCCCAGTCGCCATCCCCCAACAGGCCCCAGTATGTGATGTGTCCCTCCCTGTGTTCATGTGTTCTCATTGTTCAGCTCCCACTTATGAGTGAGAACATGTGGTGTTTGGTTTTCTGTTCTTGTGATAGTTTGCTGAGAATGATGGTTTCCATCTTCATCCATGTCCCTGCAGAGGACACGAAAGGGAGAGATTATTCTTTATTTTTTTCTGCTTCCAACATTTATTATCTATTTTTCACTGTATTCATTCTTTTTTTTCCCCTCACCCCACCCTTTCCACTCCCCACCCACCACCATCCCCAACCAACCAACCAACCCTACCACATAACCTTTTTCTTTGGAACTTCCCCATCTTGGCCACTATAATCAATTCTTCCCCAACCCCAGGATTTTTCTTCAAGACCCAGTTGTACTTAAGGACAGACTATCAGATCAGAAGCAAAGTATGTCTATTCAGTATTGTCCTAGATCTGTTGTGTGTTGTATAAACAGTCTTAACTTCTCTTTGCTTTTTTTCAAATAGAATTGGCTCAGGTCGGGCAGGAATATTTGCATACAATTTCAAGTGTGTAAGAGATAGTTTTTGGATGAAAGATATTTAAGGAAGTTACTTGGCATTAAGTGAGCATTTACTATGTGCTGGGCAATGTGCTACAACATTTTCTACTCATTGTCTCATGAAATTTTTAAAATAATTTTAAGAGGGAGATCAAATGATCCCCACTTAATAGACTGGAAAACTGAGGCTGAGGGTTGACATACCTAGCCCAAGATCTCCCAGCAGAAGAGTGAAGGTACTGAGACTGGTCTCCATGTGTGATTATATGGAGCTGGCAGACATAGCACATCAGGCACTGCTGCCTTCACCTGGGAAGCTTTCCTTGATCTCCTATCTGTGCTCCCAGTGCCATGTGGCTCCCCCATTCCAGGATGTATGACACTATATTGCAGTTGCTTGTGTAGTCTTCTGCCTCCTCAACTAGACGCTGAGCCCGAGGAAGGCAGGGACTGTGTGTTTCCTGTTCACTGATGTATCATCACACCTGACACAGGACTGATACTGAGTGGGTGCCTGCAAATGTCTGTTAATTAAATGAATGAATAAATGAGTATAATGGGCATTCGTATGGCTCCAAGCATTCACCTTGAATCTAAGGGGAAGGAAAATGATATTCTTTTCACCAGTAGCAAATTCCTCTGCTACCAAGGAATCCTTGGGAAAAGAGGAAAAAGGAAGTGGGAGAGCCTGAGTGGATTTCAATTGGGAAAACAAGGCAAGAGGATATATTATGTAATTTGAAAAAGAAGTGGGAAAAAAAGTTGCATGCCATATATTTGTTTCCAATTAATCCAACATTTATCCAATTTTAGTCTTTTGTATCTTTGTGATTGTTGTCATATCTGTGAATCACCTATATTATTTGCTTAATATTTTCCTTAACATTGGCCCACCTTTAAAACGTACATGTATTTATTTTAAAAGGAATCCTCATAACACTACAATAAATGGGAAGCCATGATCACTTGCTTTAAAAAGTAGATGATGTGAAAACAAGTATAACAAAAACAGAAAAAGTAATTACATTCTAGCAGATACTGTTCCCTGATAAAGGACCAGGGCTGGAGACTGCTTTTTTTGTTTAACAAGGATGATTAAGAAAGTGGTAGGACAGGGTTAAAGACACACTAGCACCAAACTGAGGCTTATTGGAAAGTAAATATCTTCCTCACTAAATGGCTCCGTGTGATTTAATGCATCTGTGTCTTAAAATCATCTCCTGTACCATGTAAAGTCATTGTTACGTTGATTGGAATATGCTGAGTCGGTGGAAGTAGGCCTGCTCTCCTTGGGTGTGATATCTTAGACAATTCTGCGAAAAGCTATCTTTCTCTTGAAAAACAGAGGATGGTTTATTTCTTCCTGTCTTCACTCACAGCTCTGTTCCTGTGAGTGAAGGGAGGGAAGAGGACAGAGGCAAGCTGCCAATGGTCAGTGCCCTTCAGTTCGGAGCCACCTCTGCTCCAAGTCTTAAGAGGGTCCCCCTAGGCCATCACCTGGAGGTGAGCAGCCATCCCAGGCTGGAGCAGGTAAATCAGGGGGTCTTGGAACCTCTGCAAACAAAGCAAATCTACTTGAAGTCACCTTTTCAGCCTAGAACATTTTATTCTAGTGAAATCTCTCTCCTGCCCCAATTCACTCACTGCAAAAACCAACATAATTTATCTTCTGGAGGGAAGGGTGCAGACTTCAGCTTGGGTTTTTTTTTTTTTTTTTTTTTTTTTTTTTTTGGCTCAAGCAACTGCTCAGCCTAAATCATTGGAAGAAAAAGTAGGGGAAAGAAGGCTAGAGCAAGTTGCCAAATTGCAAGTTTGGAAATAAAAATCAACATGGGCATTATCTTAAAGGTTAGGGAGAAGATGGCCTCAGTGGTTTTGAGAGGCAGGAAAGGTTTCCCTATCAATGTGCTCTTTGCCCCATTTCTTTTGGAATCACAGACTTTTTTTCTTTTAGGATCAGGAGATCTTGGAGTTATAGATGCCCCCTTTTAGGAAGTGAGGGGGCTAATATTTGCTGAACACTATGTGCCTGGAAGGGTGCAGGGCATGCCCCCCATAGTTCTCATCTTCTCAATAACCCAAAGAGGGAGGGGAAGGGTCAGCCACATCTCACAGATCAGAAACACCTTGTCCAACGTCACAGAGACTCTAAATAGCAGAGCCAGGACTGGACTGAACTATCCTGATTCTGAAACCTATGTTATTTATATTGCTACCCTCCAAGGATCATGGGAATAGAACTAGAGATTTAAAAGGAACATTGATGCCTCTATTTAATGTTCTGTCCACACAGGATGTGCTCCAGAGTCCCAAAAGATTCTTCTTCTATGTGACTCATTGTCCTGTGGAGCCAACCCATTTTACTGATGAAGGACATAATTGTTAATGGACTTTTACTGAAGTGAGTGTTACCTCTTTTCTTATGCTCCATGGACATCTCATCAAGGACCCTTGAAGTGAGGTTACCATTCTTAACGCCCACAGCAAAGGGATCCCAGGAGACTGGACACTGAAGAATCTCATCTTGTATAAAGACCGACCAAGATATGATGGTTTTCCTTTCAAACCTATAAACCCTATGGGATTCATTTCATTCTTTTCCTGCTGCCAGGATATTTAACAAGTATTTCCTTGACTAAGGAAGACATTCATTGCAGAGCAGATGAGAGGACTCCAAGGTGACTTATTTAGGCCATGCAGGGGTGAAAGGCCTATGTTAGGTCAGGCCAAAGGTGCTCACTCCCTGAGATGGGCAAACAACTTGGCTAAGACACCAAAAGATCACAGCCTTCTCATTAAGGCTCTGTGCAGATGGTGGCACCCACCCTTCCTGCATGTGGTGTTTGTCTGCAGAGGCTGAGGACACGCTAGGGCAGAAGCCAGATGGCTGGGATTTTCCAGGCTGTCTGTCCAGTGAGTTAGTCCCCTCTTAGGGGCTTTTGGGTGCTGCAGAGGATGTTTCTGGTGAAGAGAGGCTAAAGGGAGGAGACCTGGGTTTTTGTTCTTTGTGCTAATTTATTCTGTTATCTTGGTCCAGACCTTCCTCTCTCTAGCCCTTAGTTTCATTTTCCCTAAGAAGGAGATGTCAGTACTATCTCTTTCAGACTCTAAAAAAAAGAAACACACACTAAGTCTCCATCCTGCATTGGCTACTTACAATGTGCAGCATGGGCTAAGCACAGGAGCTGCATGCCCTCCGCTGGAGTGAAGACCATCGTCAGTATTTGCTCCCTGGGGCTTACCAGCTCCTCTTCCCTGGATCCTGACTGTTGGCTTCAATTCATGGCCACTCTCTGCTCTCCTCCCTGATCCCTGGTGGTGGCCCATGACTACAGTTGTTGATACTGGCTGTGCCGCCTCTGGGAGATATTCTGGTCTTGGTGCTAAGACTTACAAGCTGGGCCTGGGGACTGTTGGACCTGAGGTCCTGGAATGACCACTTAGTGGGTGCATTGCTTTAGCAGGTTTCCTAACTTACAGACTTATTGTCTTCTTTTAAGACTTCACCCTTTTTATATCTAGGGGTTGTTGTGAACCTGAACATGAGATGAAAAATGAGGAAGCTGTTTGTAAAGAATCCTGAAAATATGAGGCAGTGCAGTGGGGGTGATTAGGAATGAAGATCTGGCTGGGACAGACTGCCTGGGTTTGAATCTTGTCCCTGTTGCTTCTGAGCTTGTGACTGGGGACAAGTAAACTTACTGTCTGAGTAAGAGGATGCTAGTACTCACCTCACAGGACTTTTGTGAGGATTAACATTTATCTACAGTAAGTACTGAGAACAGAGCTTGACATAGAGCTAGAACTCAATAAAACTGTTCTTGCCCTTACTGTTGTGTTTTTATTACTGTTAGTGTAGGCTGCAGCCTATGTAGAGAGGGAATCTTCAGTGGGGATAGAAAGGATGAAGCAGGCAAGACTTCCTGAAGGAGGGAGGCTTTAGCTGGTTTTTGGAGTCTGGCTAGAGGGAAATTCTAGAGGGAAGGGTGTAAACAAATGCCAAAATTGGAATGTTGGCAGTGTTGGAGGGAGAAAGATGCCCTAGGGAGAAATTTAGCTCAGCAATACTGAGTTATTGAGTGAGTACAGCTTTTCTTCTGGGGCTCACACTTATGTGTGGGATGCTGCTATGGTCTGAATGTGCCTTCTCAAAACTCCTATGTTGAAACTTGATAGTATTAAGAGGTCGGGGATTTTGGGAAGTAAGTCATGAGGGCTCTGCCCTCATGCATGGGATTAGCATCCTTTAAAAGAGGCTGAAGGGAGCCTGTTTGTCCCTTCCACCATGTGGGGACACAGCTAGAATGCACTGTCTTTGAAGCATTGAGCAGACCCTCACCAGACACCCAATCTGCTGGTTCCTGGATCTTGGACTTCCCAGCCTCCTAACTGTGAGCAGTACTTTTCTGTTGTTTATAAGTTACCCAGTCTATAGTAATGCATTATAGCAGACTAAACAGACTAAGACAGGTGCCTTTTCGCTTTACTCAGTTGAAGTCAGGCTCTCTCTGACCCCATTTGGGGGGAAATGTGGAGCAGGAGGAGAGCAAGGGCTTTGCATTCAGACAGACCTAGGTTTGAATGCTGGCTTTGCTCCTCACTGGCAGAGAGTCTTTGAGTTAATTGTTAACCTTAACCTTCTTGAGTCTCAGTTTTCTCACTTGTAGAGATGTTGAGGGAATTAATTTAAATGAAAAGATTCTTCCCTCCTCCCTTTCCCCCTTCCTCTCTCCCTCCTTCCTTCTTTCTCATCCCCACCTCTCTCCATTCACTCTCTGGGAGACAGAATCTCTGGCTGCTCCTACAGCTGCCACCTATGAGCACAGCTGGTTGCCAACTCTGGCAGGGTGCCAGGGAGATGGTGCCATGGGAAAAAATTGTAAGTGCCATTGGAACAAGGAACATTTCATAGAATCAGAAAGGTCCAAAAGGTATGGGTCACAAGCAGGCAGGCTCGTAAGAATTTTGTTTTGCTGTGTTCTTTGTTACACCCTCCCAGAGTTTTAGCCAGGAGATAGTGTGAGCAGCTTAGCAACTTTGCCATCTGCCCACCCATTATGTATGTGTGTAAACTGCCTCAGTCACTTAAATTTGTGCACTCTGATATAGCTCATTCTTCTTATAGACAAGGAAGCTGAGGTTGAGAGAGCAGGAGTGACTTGCCCAAGCCATGCAGTGGCTGGGCTAGACACCTGCATCCTTAAACCTGAGCTCATTTCCTCATACAGAAAACAGCGTCAAAAGCAGTGGGATAGGTGTTGTGATGTGGGAAGATGCTTTGCAGTAAAAAGGGAATTTGTTTAATAGGTGAGGTCAGTTTTTCTTAGATTGTTTTGACTGTTCAGTCCAGAATGAGAGTTCCTGTTTTGGATCATGTTCATAAAATCCTGCGGATTGGATGATTCTCACCATCCTTTTAGGCTTGATGAAAAAGATAAAAAAATAATCACAGGCTCTGAATTTTCCTGAGAAACTGTGGCTTCAGCTCCCCTACCTCCTTCAGGGCCCCTCCCAAGGGTGAGTTTTTAAGCATGATGAATTACTGTGGTCAGCTGCGGCAGCATGCCATGCCCAGGGGAGTGGAGCCCTCGGCTCCTTGGCCAGCCTGTGTCCCTCTAGCAGGCCAGTCTGCTGCACACGTTCCTGCACAGACACTGTCACTGCTGCAGCATTTCCTCTGTCCCAACAGAGGCATCACAAATCTCTGAGAGGAACACGTCCACTTCCTGGCCTGGTAGAGCAGAGAGCAGAGGTGGATATTGCAGATAGTTGGGAGAAATTGCTTCTGGTTGCCTGGAGCTTGAATTCCCTCCACTGGACTTGGTTGTTAGGTTTTGCATTGTTTCCTATAGAATGAGCTCAATTGGAGGCCATGCTATAGACACACTTGGGGCTGGTCATTCTGTCCCATAGACACAGCCAATTCTTTGCCATTCATTTAGCAAGTATTTCTTGAGCCTCTAATCTCATGCTATATGCTTTGGGGGATACAGAATTGCAGATAAGTTTCTGTCTTCCATAGTTACCTTCTAGTTGAAGAACATGTACCAAAGTTAAATAATGTTATAAGCCTCTGGGAGAGACATCACTAGGTAGACATCAATGTATACAGTAAATGTTTATTAACTGCCTACTGTATACTGTGAGCTAGGCATTGGTTTATCATTGGCTGAAGTTCACTGGTCAGGGTGCACGAGGGTTCTGGGAAAAGAAAAAATCTCAGTGGGGTGCAAAGTTTTATTATTCTAATAGCAGCTAAGATTTATTTATCCCCTGCATGGTATTAAACATATTATGTAGATACCAATATTTATCTTGTGGAGGAGGGACAATCACCATCTCACTTTACAGGTGGGCCCAAGAGTCCAAGAACTTCCCCTAAGTTGGTGATCCCAGTGATCCAGTGCTGGGATCAAACCCCACATCTATCTGAGTCCAAGGTAGCAATCCCTAAAGGCTTGGCTCTTCTAATGGGTACTGAGCTGGAATTTGAAGAAGAAGCAGATCCAAGAAGGAAGGATTCTCATGGGTTGAACAACCTCAGAGCTTTGAACTTTGCTAAATAGTTCAAGGTTCCCTTCAATTCTTAAGATAAGAGAAAACTGGTACCAACATAACCTTCTAAATTGCCCTTCCAGATGGGCCAGCTGTTCAAAGCAAGAACATTACCTCCTCCATTATTAAACTTATTCCTGTAGAAGAATAAGCAAAAAGTGACTCCATCTTCCCAAGTGCATTTTCTCTATACACCATATTAGGTCCTGTAGGCTGCCTCCTCCGCCCGGGTACTACCTGCATGAACTTGATATGAGCTTTATTAGGACTTAGTTTCTTTATAATTGGGTATGATAATTACCTTTGAGGTATTGTGAAGATCAAATAAGATAATATTAAACACACAGTTTCTAGAACAGAGGAAGTAC
Organism: Macaca nemestrina; assembly: GCF_043159975.1. Lineage (NCBI taxonomy): Eukaryota > Metazoa > Chordata > Mammalia > Primates > Cercopithecidae > Macaca > Macaca nemestrina. The sequence goes on along the minus strand of NC_092130.1, from coordinate 28,360,941 downwards.
TCAAATAAATTTGCTTTGCTTAATTATTACTCTGTACATTATATTTTGCTTATATTTTGACCTCCTTGCCAGACTCTAACCTTCCCATGGTATTTTTTTTTTAACCTCATGAAATGTAATTTGAGGCCTGAAATACAGTATGAGGCAAAACTGATTGGACATCTAAGAAGGGGTTTTCATATTTACATTGGGTGATGCTGAGTAGGAGCTCAGTTAGCCATTAGCTTCCTGCGTGTCAGTTATGTTTTCATTTGTTCACTTTTACGCTTGCCCCCTCTCACCAATCATCAACTCATTTCCTACTAGGGATGAATAATGGTGCCAGGAATTAAAAAGAAGTTATAGCGGAGATGCTTAAAACTACAAAAAAGTAGAGAGAATAATATAATACTATTACCCAGTTTTAGCAATTATCAACATTTTGCTAATCTTACTTTAACTATTTTTTTAAAACTGGAGTATTTTAAAGTAAATGCCAGAATCATGTCATTCTACCTATAAATGCTTCATATGTAGCTTTAATTAATAAGGACTTCAGATTCTTTGTGCCTAGCAGCATTTCCAATAATCCTGAATAGCATTGGTAACTAGTCATACTTAACACTTCCCAGATTGATTCGAAAATTGCCTTTTAATAATTGCTTCATTGAAATCAGGATTTAAACAAGGTTCATGCATTGTATTGGGTAATTATGTCTCTTAAGTCTCCTTTATTTTTTAATGGTGTCCCCTTCTTCCCACCTTTTAATACCATTGGCTTGTTAGAGAAATTGGTTCTTTTGTAGATTATGAATTTAGTTGATTACTTCTTCCTGGTGTTATTTCAGTTTTTCTTTTATCCCTTCTTGTTATTTAAGTTGTTCTTTTATCTCCAGTATTTTCTATAAAGTGGCAGTAAGTTTAGAGTATGATTATATTCAGGCTCCATTTTTTAGCTAGATGACTTTGTACATATTGTGAGTATTGTACTTCCTTTTCTACCACATTCTGGGTGTGTAATGTTAAGTCATCCTAATCTGCATGATGTCAATCTGGTCCCACCATGGCAAAGTTCTCCAGTCAACCTTTCACCTAATGAGTCTGGCATGCCCTGATCATCCTGTCTAGGTCCATCTTTTCATTAGTGGTTGCAAAATGGTGATTTTTCTAACTCCTTTGTTCTTTCCAGGCCTTTTTTTTTCTTTTTTCTATTTTTTCAGGCCATCTTTTGATTTCCTCTTCTATCCTAATCTTTTTTCTTTTTTAACAGAACCTAGGAACATTCAAAAGTGAACATGTATGGGGGTTACCAAATTTAGTTTGTGGATTGGAGCTGGACTGGCTACATAAAAATCAATGTGATGTTTATAAAAATACAGATTTCAGGATTCCACTCCTGTGGATTCTGACCCAAGAGGTGGGGAGAAAGAATAGGAAGGGTTCTTTGTTTTTAAATCAAGTTGATAAAATGTAACCAGTCCAAAAGAGGGGGAGTTTTAAAATCCACCATCTAATATTGCAAGAGATGAAGTTTGCTACCACATTTGCATGTCCTTTCTGAATAGGACACTAGGTTGGGGACAGGAGGGGTGAGAGGAGCTGAAATGAATTGGGAATGTCCCACGGATATTGTGGCCTCCATGCTGCCCCTTTCGTGGAATTTGTAGCTACACTTTCTTTGACTGATCCTGGTCTCCCTCATTGCATGAACCTCAGAAGCTTCAAACTGTATGGGTGTATGATTCCTTTGTACCTCTCTCCAGTCTAGATCTAATTACTACAAGCTGTTGGGACTTGAGCATGATGACAGAGGATTTTCTAGGATTATGTTCAACATGTGACATTCAATTACTGCTCCCCAGGAGGGTGGAGGTTAGCCAGGCAGGGAGCTGGTAGGGATGGATGGGATTTACAGATATGGACGGCAAGGGGCTCAATTTCTGGGGACGCTAGAGTCATGCTGCCTAAACTTTAGTGCCAGCTTGTTAAAAAGAAAATGCTGGAATCACAAATCTGACCATAGGTTTCAGTATGTCTAGGAAAGAACCCAGGAGTTAGCATTTTTTAACAATCTCAGTATTTAAAAGGATTAAATAAAGACTGCTCTGGTGGAAACAGGGACATGGAGTTAGTCCATTCAGCATAACCGCTTGCTTCTCTCATCAGACTTTAGGATGCCTGCCTCCTGACATCCACGCACAGCCACAAGCTTTCATAAAACCACTTTGAAAACCACTGGGCAGGGTGATGGCTGAAGTTTCTTCCCACTTTGACATTCAGTGATTCTGGGTTTGATCATGTGGCAGGGCCATGATAGTGCTCTCATCCTCACCGATACTGCCACATGACTGAGGCTAGGGGAGCAGAGCTCTCCCTCGCCTCATGCACCGTGAGTGGTTCAGAGGAGAGCTTGTAGCCCAGTTTAAGCTTGAGTCTCCTTTAAGAGGAGTAAGAGCCTCTTACTATCTCAGTGTTGTAAGAGAGAGGATCTTACTTGTCCTCGCAGATAAACATGAGCACAAACCCAAATCCTAGGTAGCTCTCTTCTAATGAACTTACAGGAGTGAGAATGCTGTAAGGCACCTCATCCTGCTGAGAAGAAATCTAACCTAAATGCATGTCTGCTGATGGGGTGAGAGGGTGGGGTGGAGCTTTTCACGTTCCTACTTTAAACAATGCATGGTGCTGGGTGTTATGCAGTAAGGTAGGCACAACTCCTTCTTCAAGGAACTTATTTATTTGGGGAGATTCTGACATATGAAAAATTAATGAATTAACAATATGTGGCAGTATGGAGTGCAAAACTGATGCTATAAACAGAGAAGAGACTTTTGAGGAATACACTGATAAAGCTTAAAGAATAGATTGAATTTATTATTGTTCATAAAAAGGGGTATATTATATATATATATACACACATATATATACACACATATGCACACATAGTTGTTTATTAGAAAACACAGGTGCTGTGTCTCTTACAGAAATTTAATTCACATTAGTATAAGAGGAAATCTATTAGGGCATATAACTGAGAATTTCAGGGATCATTCCAGCTTTAGCCATGGCTGGATCCTGAAGCTCAGTGTCATTAGGGCTCTCTCTTCACTTCCTGGCTCTGTTTTCTGATCTGTCTTGCCTTCATTCTAAGAAAGGATTCCTTCATATTCTGGAAGCAGCATAATGAATCTCCCAGTAATTCTTGGCTAATTATGGTCTTTTTAGCTTGACATCCCAGAGGACAAGCAAGCTCCTCTCCCTTACAATGCTGAGACAGTAAGTCTTAGAGGAGATGAAAGCTCACTTTGGGCCATGAGCTCTCCTCTGAACCATTCGCTGTGCATGAGGGGAGGGAGGGCTCTGCTGGCCTAGCCTGAGTCATGTGGCAGTATTGGTGGCGATAAGAGCACTATCATTGCCCTGCCACAACTGTTTGGGTGGGATGGATTGTTCCTCAAAGGACAAGTAGCAGGTAGGCATGCAAATTCAATAGCTTTCTTCCCAAAACATGGAAATAAGAAGGAACAAAATCATAGGTAATCTAACACAGAGGAGGTACACACACACACTCATAACACACATACACACACACACCCTTGTGTGTATCCAGAAAGATGTTCATGCTACTTTAAGTGAAAAACTATAATAGAAACAGTTTATACAACAGCTCATTAAAAATTTTAGTGTGTTTATTCTATTTGAATTTGCATAAATATGTATGTGTTGAAAATATAAAACTGAAATGTACTATTTATTGTAAAGAGTTTTCCCCTTGACAATCATGAACGTCATTCCTTGTCATTAAATATCATGCTGTGTTACTCTTCTCAGGCCTGTGTTGTGTTAAGTGGTTGTAGGATGATTCGGCTGATACCAGGGCTCATTTAGGAAAGCTGGGCAGCATTGCTAGAGCAGGCATTGGGATCTGCTGTCCCTGCTTACTTGTACTTTAGGTCAGAGGATGTCTACCTGGCATCTCCTTTCTGGGTCCTTTCCGAAGGGACCCAGCTACTCAGTCCCAGGCAAGCTTGGGGAGTTGAGTAAACAGGAGTGTATCGACTACTTTTGAAATAGGAATCTCAAGGCCCAGGCATTTATATATAGCCTTTGTCTCAGCAGCCCTGTGTGTAGCTGGCATTTCTGTGGTCAAGGCAGAAAAGATCAGGGACAAGTCAAAGCTGCAGGAATTTGTTGAAGGAAAGTAGGTTGTTTCAAAGCTGAGGTTTGGATTTGGGCTTGACAGTAAACTAGCGTGACTCTAGAGAAGCTGCGTGTGCGCCAAGGCTGCTGTTGTCTCATCTCTCTGCTGGGACTGTTGCAGGTGAAGCAGCTGCAGATGCCATGGACGAGGGGAGGGAAGCACACTTGGGCTGAGATGACTGCCTTTGCAGTGGCCTCGCTGACAGCGCTGCAGCTCCAATGGAACATCTCCTGGATACTGTGTTGGTCTAGTGGAGGGCACAGTTTTGGTGGGTCCCCCCACTTCACTTCTGGGGAAGACTGACCTATTCATTAAGATGCCCTACCCAACACATACGGTGAGGCGCTTAGAGAAACGGGGGTGCTTCTCTCCAACCTCATAGTAGTGCCTTCCAAACTAAAAAATGTAAAGAAGAAAAGAAAAAAGAATAGGTAGGAGGTGGGTCCCTTTCTTTAAAGGAAATTGTACTTGGGTAGAAAAACACAGGGTTGCTGGTAAAGGCCCTGTGGGTACGTCTACCTGGGTGTGACTCCTGCTCCACTTCCTGCTGGATGGCTTTGAACAAGTGACTTAACCTTTCTAACCTTCAGTTTCCTCATCTCTATAATGGGAAAAAGACTAACAGCTACCTCACAGTCTCTTGGGATTATTAAGTAAGATGATGCACATTAAAAATACTCACATGGAACCTGGTATTAAGTGCTCAATAAATGTTAGCTGATACTATTAACAGATATTAGAGCAAAACACAGACTTGCCTTGATTGGAGCAGAGGTAAGAATCCTGTCTTTTCTTGTCACTGTCACATTTTTGGAGTCTCAGGTATCTAGGGAGTTTGAAAGTTAATTTTTAGAACATTGTATATGATACACGTATAGTTACACATGGAAAGAGGAACAAGCCATACTAGCATGTCATATTAGAAATCGCAGCTTGCGCAACATGATAAGATCCTGACTGTACAAAGAAAAGAATGAAAAAAATTAGCTGGATGTGGTGGCACATGCTTGTAGTCCCAGCTACTTAGGAAGCTGAGGTGGGAGGATCACTGGAGCCTGGGAGGTTGAGGCTGCAGTGAGCTGTGATCAACCACTATACTTTAGCCTGGGTGACAGAGCCGGACCCTGTCAAAAAATAAATAAATAAATAAATAAATATATAAAAGTGCACTAAACTGGAACTATGAGTCCTGCATTCTAGTCTTGATTCTGTCATAAACTCACTTGAAGACTTTGAGTTACTTCACTTCTCTGGGCCTCAGTTTTCCCATTTGAAAAATGGACTCTTAGGTAGCTGGTCTTTAGACTATATCCTGGTGAACTCAGGTTTCAGAGAGGTGCTGGTGATTGCTAGGGGACTGGAGGGGATTATAGGATTACACTAATTATAACCAGCTGTGCTAGCTGTTTTCTGAGGGTTCTTGCATCTCTTGCATGGTACAACACGAGACTGGGAATCCAGGGGGGCAATTCTGTCTTCTTATCCTAGCATTGTTTTGATGATGGCTTGCATAATCTCATTTTAAAGATGAGCCACGTCAGACTCAAAGGGCTCAAGCAGTAGCCCCAAAGACCAGTAGCTGGTGCCAAGGCTCAATATGTATTCTGGAAAAACACCTCCTATTCCAGTGCTCATTTCACTCCATTGCTTTACCTTTTGTAACTCCTGGACACTGCATTTTATAAAATGAGGCTGACACAGGCTGGGTGAATTCAGTGTTCCTGATAAGCCACCCATCCTAAAATAACACCATCTCACTGTGCTCACATCTCAGATACATTTGTCACAAAAGAAGGGCAGATAGACATTCAGCCTTCATTTGACCTTTAAATTACCTCCTTTTTATCGGCTGTGGCTGATCAGCTGCTCTTTTTGAGAGCAGGTGGGTCGACATAAGATTGATTGGTTTTCTCTGCAGGGGAGTAACTTGGCCCTTTCCAACTCCCTGACCTGCAGAGGCCCTCTGAGCTCTGAGATCCTCAGCAAGAAACAAGAACATGGATTAACAAGGCAGAATGAGGGGACTCTGTGCCTGGATGCAGGAGAAGAAGAGAATAACCAGTGAGAACTCAGAAAGAAGACCCGTCCTTGGGACCTTGCACAAGTCCCTTAGTTTCTCCTGTCCCCAAATCCTAGGGTGTTTGTGACAATCAAATAAGAAGTCATGTAAGTAGATAGAAACTTGTGAGCCCAACGCAGGAAGTTTTGGACTTGGAAACCATTGTGTTGTGGTGGAAAAAGTGTGAGCTTTGATCTAGTACCAAAGATGGGTTTGAATCTCAGCCCTGGGGATATGTTTTGGCTGTGTCCCCACCTAAAGCTCATCTTGAATTGTAGCTCCCACAATTCCCACATGTCGTGGGAGGGACCCAGTGGCAGGTAATTGAATCATGGGGGCATGTCTTTTCTGTGCTGTTCTCACGATAGTGGATAAGTCGCCTGAGATCTGATGGTTTTATAAGCAGGAGTTTTCCTGCACAAGGTCTCTCTTTGCCTTCTGCCATCTGTGTAAGATGTGACTTGCTCCTCTCCTTCCACCATGATTGTGAGGCCTCCCCAGCCATGTGGAACTGTGAGTCCATTAAACCTCTTTCCTGTATAAATTACCCAGTCTTGGGTATATCTTTATTAGCAGCGTGAAAATGGACTAATACACCTGGCACTGACAAGAAAAAAAGGTTAAGGCAGTTGTGAACCCTTGAGCAGGTCACTAAACTCCTCTGTGCCTCAGTTTCTTCATCTGGAAAAAGGAAATAATAATAATGCTGAATGTGTAGGATTATCATTAAGTTAGGGTAATCAACATGCCTGGAACGTTATCTCATAGTCAGTGCTTAAAATGGTAATTTTTGTTACTGACATGGAAATGATTTTTAAAACAAAGGCCTCAGGGCTTATAAGGAGCAGTGATTATTTTATTGGTGAACAGGATGTTCTATTCCTGTTGGACCAACTGATAACAGTCACTTCATGAAGGATTTCAAGTGGGATAGAACACTGGAGTTTTCTTTGGTGGTTTTGTCTGGCGGGAGCTATTTAATTACATTCTGCTTAGAACGAACTAATTGTTGAACAGTGCAGCTGATCACACACTAGCTAAGAAGGCCATGTGGAAAAATATCTAGAGAGGTCCTAGCTATTTGGGAGCAAGCCCATCATAAGCCAATATGTGACCCGGCTGCTGATACAGATGAGCCACTCTTGGAGTGCATTAACAGAAGTAGCAAGCCTAAAATAAGGGAGGAGATGGTCCTTCTGCATTCTCTTCTGGCTGGGATACACTTAGAAATATGGGTTCAGTTCTCCAAGAGTCTCATCGTCAAACCTGAGTGTTCTGAAGAATGTGAGTGACAGAGGAAGGATCTGGAGACCTTGCCATATGGAGAACAAGGAAAAGGATGAGAGACTTTTCCCCTGGAGGTGAGAACCTTCATGGTCATCAGTGACTTTAAATTTCTGAAGGGCTGCCACAGGGAAGGAGGAGATGTTGGAACACACCGTGGGTGAGTGGAGGTGGGGTCAGAGTCTAGCAAGCTTGTCCAACCCGCCTTGTTTTGTTGTTCTGTTTTGTTTTGTTTTAGACTTTTAGCAGCCTGAAGCCATGGTTTTTAGTTTCTGTCTCTAGTGAAATGTGGAAAAGAGGGATGAGGAAGGGGTTTTGCTGGCCCAACCAGAATCAGAAACTAAGAACCCATAATTGTATTATCTCCATTGGACACCCCTGGATGTCTTTTGGACAAAGTCACAAGGAGGAATACTCAATTTAGGAAGATGCTGAATTGGGCCATCTTGTGAGGCAATAAATCCCCTGGCAGCTGAGATATACAAACAGAGGCTAGCCAAAGTAAAGCAGTAGATGGTGAGGAGGTTGTGGGAACAGGATTTGATGTTAAATCTGGGTTTAAATACTGGTTCTGCTGTGTGGGCAAGAAGTAAACATCTCTGGATGTACTTGCCTTAGTGATGAAATGGAGACAGAGCTTACACTACTGGATTGTGAGGGGTTAAATGACATAATATATGTAAAACCCTTAACAGTTGCTCTTAGCATTATTTTGGTTACTTATCAAGGATGAGCTCACCAGGGTTTCCTTCCCACTCTACATTTCGGGATGCTATGAATGAAACAGGCCACTGCATTTCTCCTTGATTGTTCTTTGTTCTCCACTTCGAACCAATTGCCGTTTCATTGCATTTTGTTAATAATATAATTCTAGAGAAAGCTGGCCTGCCATGACTGTTTTTTAGTGTTTCTTCCTCATTAATTTAGATCTTCTCCAGCTGATGAACATTTTTGCTTAGAAGTTCATTAATTCTCCCCTCCCCCACTCACTCCAGCAATGCAATTTAAACAGCATTAATCCAGTATTTAGTGAGAAAATGGAGTTTTATAATGAGAAACACTCAGTTTGAGACAATCTTTTTTTCTCCTTAAACAACTTTTTAAAAAAATCCTAATTTAATGACGAATTATCATCATTTATGTTGGAAGAAGGTTTGAGAAGAGAGGGAATAATAGATGAGGGTTATGAAATTTTAGAGCCAGACGAACTCTCATCTGGCCTTTCGTTTTAAACATGAGGACCTGGGTCCCAGAAAGGTTGACTTATGGGCTCCAGGCCACTGAAGAGTGAACGGCAGAGCTGGATTGTGAACCTCTTCTTGCCATCCAAGTTACCTTCTGTCTGCTGGGGTGGTGGCAGGCTTGGGTCGTGTTCTCCCACTGTCTAGTCTGAGCTTGGCAAGTTTTTCAGCTTCAGTGAAGCTCAATTTTTTGATCTGTAAACTGCCCATGTAGTAATAGTTCCTCCCTTGTCAGTATTAGGGGTAGGTTAATGTAAGTAAAGCAATTACAAAATTGCTGGCATCTGGTAGGTATAGCAAGCCTGTTGAATGAAGAGACAATAATTTAAGGTCATTACTGTTTAGAGTTATAATTTACCTGAGTGCTTCCCATGTGCTGGGCCTTTGCTGAGCTCTTCCAAACCACCCTATGGATAATGGTTTTCAAGGGCTCTGGCTAGGATATATCCACCCTATGAGGTATTAGAATGGTGCAAAAGTAACTGCTGTTTCTTCCATTACTTTCAATGGCAAAGACCGCAATTACTTTTGCACCAACTTAATAGTCTAACATATTTCTACTATTATGAGAACTCTGGAACTTTTATTTCCCCATTCCTGTCTTGTTTGTTACCCCCTAAACATCATCCATTTCCTACAGGAATTAACAACGAAACCCTTAAAATGGAAAGTTATCGGGAAGCTGTTTGAGAACAGTGGAGTAGGCAGTTCCTGGGGGAGATGCCTGTTATTCTACAGTGAAGGGTGAAGATAACTCACAGTGTGGGGTGGGGCTCGGCAGCTGTGAGAAGCCAAGGGAAGCTGGGCGAATCACTGTGGGTACAGGAGGAGTCTGACTAATCATACCTTATACCAGTGGTTTTCCACTGGAGACAGTTTTGTCCCCTGGGAGACATTTGACAATGTCTGAAGACATTTTTGGTTTTCATGAGGGATGGGTGATACATGGGTGTGATACTGTTGTCTAGTGGGTAGAGACCAAGGATGCTGCCACATTCCCTTAAATGCACAGACCAGGCCCCCACAACAAAAAACTATGGCCCAAAATGTCAACAGTGCTGAGGTTGAGATACCCTGTCTTACACACATCCTATGATTTGGTCTTTATGACAAAGTATAAAGTATAAGGAAGGGAGCCGATATTTAATAAGGGTAATAGGATGTCTTCTGTGCCAGGCATTACATTGGGCTAGAGTCGGGAAGACAGATTTTAACTGCCTGATAACTTGATCAGTGGGTAGGAACCTCTTAGATCACTCTATTGACAAGGATTCTGAGGCACAGCAGGGAAGAAGGCTGCAATCAATGGGCTCCAGTGCTGCCACTTTTCAGCTGTGTAACATTGAGCAATTACTTACCCTTTCTGTTCCTCAATTTTCATGTCTATAAAATGCTGATGATAGGAGTATCTACGTTATTGAGTTGCCATGAGGATCAAATTAATTAAGAATTTAAAGAGCTTTTTGAATTATGCCTGCCGTGCAGTTAGTTATCATCATCCTCATTATCAGGAACAAAACAATCTTGCCACATGTTTACCATCTTTGTTTTGTTCAAATTATACACAGTCTCATATAAGTAGATATAGTAGATATGTATAATTTAACATGTGTAATTTGCCCCATTTTTAGGATTAGGAAATTTTGTTTCAAATTGGGTGAGAGGACAGAGAACTGATCTAGAATGTTAAACTAGTGGGTGAGCTTTTATAGACAGCGTTGTCCTAGTTCATGAAGTGTTTCTTCAACCAGTTTTATCCCTTGCCTAACCCTGAAATGTGTATATCGACCCTTGGGGGCTGATCTTCAGTGCGAATTTATATTGTTCAGTTTTGTCTTGAGCTGTGTTCTTGTGAGGCAATAAAGATTGCTTTGGCACTTACTAATATGACCTGTCCATGGGACTTTCAGAAAAAGATAGGTGTGGAGTCACTGAGACCAGGGGCTTACATACAGGCAATCCCCATATGGCATGTTTTGTTTACTCTCACAATTTTTTAAAGTTTGAATTTGTGGCCAACGTTCATAAATCAAAACGTAGCACATAAAAATGTAAGGTTCCAGTATTTCTGAAAATGAGAATATCTGGTTACCTTGGACCCACATTACAACATGGCAAAAATTGGCTGGGGTAGCCACTCTTCCCCCTTCAGATGCTGAACTTGCTAGTTTGCCCCACTCCCCACCCTGTGTTATTGTATTCTCAGTACTGAGACTGAGCGGTAGCTGCCGTCTGTTCACTCACACTTGGCCTGCTTCACTTGTTCCTATTTCTCATCTGCCCTGCAAGCACCAGGGTTTGCAGCTGCTTGCACAGAGCTGATTATGCTATCTCACTACATTCAAAGCACTTTCACACAGGCTGACCTTCTGCTACCTGTGAAGAAGTCAGGGCAGGGATTATTGTGTCCACTTTCTAGTTGTGAAAGTAGAGGCTCAAAATTAAGCAATTTGCCCAGGACCCCACAGCAATTTTAATGCTGAGTTAGGAGTAGAATAGCTTGATGGCTCCTCAAACTTTGGAATTGGTTTGTAAGAGACTGTAAGAACCTGGAAACATGGTTTTATTCCAGGGTCCTCTAGTCTCACAGTTGTAAAAAGGAAGACTGTAGTTTCAAGACTTTGTGGATTTCTAAAACTTCTAAAAAATTGAGAGAACCCGACACATGCTGTCAACTTTGTTGTCAATTTTCTTTTTTTTTTCTTTTCTTTTTTTTTTTTTTTTGAGACGGAGTCTCGCTCTGTGGCCCAGGCTGGAGTGCAGTGGCCAGATCTCAGCTCACTGCAAGCTCCGCCTCCCGGGTTTACGCCATTCTCCTGCCTCAGCCTCCCGAGTAGCTGGGGCTACAGGCGCCCGCCACCTCGCCCGGCTAGTTTTTTTTTTGTATTTTTTTAGTAGAGACGGGGTTTCACCGTGTTAGCCAGGATGGTCTCGATCTCCTGACCTCGTGATCCGCCCGTCTCGGCCTCCCAAAGTGCTGGGATTACAGGCTTGAGCCACTGCGCCCGGCTGTTGTCAATTTTCATTTTGCCAGGTAAGAATATTAAATTCAAGATAGAAAGCCACTATCGCTATCATTTTATAAAATAAAGGCTCTATTATAACTATAAAAGAAGGAAGAACATAATCTCAGCATAAAGGATGACCTATCTCAGGAAAGGTGTGCATACATTTGTATACATACATAGAAATATTATTAAACATTTCCTTTATTTTTTTTTCATGTCAACATGGCATATCCAGGAAGTAGTACTTGGGAATCACACGACTGGGAGATCTTTAAGATTATTTTCAGTTTACTCATTCTAAATATTTTTGTTAGTTTTTGTTTCGATGCAACAGTTTTGTGACCCAGTCTCCAAACAGAAATCAGAATGTTGACAGGTGTCATGTAGGTCATTTGGGCACATGCATTTTTGGTTTTCATTTTGCTCCTGCTTCCAGATCACCTGGCTTGGATAAGAGGAAACCAAATTATCTAGTCTTTGTGAAAAAATTATTTAAGAGTTGGGAGTTAATTCCTGACCCCAAGTGGAGCCTCCACCACGTAAATCCATGCTAATGGCTTTCCACGTAGGTGATGCAAAAGAAGCTGCATATATGGGGCCTGCCTGATCTCAGAAAGCACCAACTCTCTGAAAACACTCTTGGATAAATGGAGAAAGACAGAATGCAAACTAGAGGTTGGGGTTCTAATTTTTCTAGGATTTTTTGTGTAACCTTGGACAAGTTACCTCCCTTCTCTGTGCCTGAATTTCCTTCTCTCTAAGGCAAAGAGAATAGATCAGATGATATTTAAGTTCCTCCTACTTCTGACATGCTCCAATTCAACCTAATTCAATTCACAAAATCAAAATATAAGCAGCGAAGGCCCTGAAAGGTCATCTAGTAGGAGCACCTTTTTGTTGCCTGCTCTATTCAATTAAATGCTAATAAAAAGTACCCAGCCACAAGCTTCAAGGAACACCAGACTGTCCCTTTCATCCGTGAGAGCGGTGCTGTGATCTGAGAGAGGCAGGGCAGCTGAGCCACGGAAGAACCCAACTGCAGTTTTGCTGGAGTAGGAAATGGCCTCATTGTTTCATCTGAGTCCAGCTTTGATCCTGGGCTGAGTGGCTCTCACAGTAAGGGAGAGCCTTTTGCTATTGTATTTTTTATGACTCCAGCCCATTTTTCTATTTTCAGCTAGGAGCAAATTATAACAATCCCCGTGGGTGTATTTCCCTGCTAAAATTTTTCCTTTGGAATGTCTAGGGATAAGGGGTGCGAAGAGGGGTGTGTGAACTCACAGGTTCCTAGCCTACACACAGAACAGATGCAGTTTGAAGCTTGACTGCTTCCAGGTGCTTTCCTATCCTCTGTTGTAGCCTGTGCTTGCATACTTACTGTGATGGGTCTCTCACTACCTAAGGAAAGCACGTATACTTTGGCCTCTGTTGAGTGATGGTCTTTTTACTGAGGTGAAATCTCTTTCCTCTGCATTTTACTCATTGTTTCTGGCCCTGCTCTCTGCAGCCACTCAGAAGAAGTTTGTTTCCTTCTCACTTGTCAAGTCAGCCCTGCATCTTTTCTCTTAATTAAGCATTCTCTTCACCCTCAGCCATTTCTCTTGTAATTTCTAGACCTCTCACCATCTAGATTATTGTTCTTGGCCTCATCCTAACTTATTCATTCATTTACTTATTCAACAAATATTTATATAGTACCTACCATGTGCCAGGCTTTGTGCTGCATACTGGTGATGGTGTGTTAAGCAACACCTGATTCCTGGTTTCTGAGTACTATGGAGAAAACATTCATTGAGTAAATAATTCTGAAGCCCCACTTGGTGAATTTGAACTGCAGCCGCACCATTTACCTTTTGGAGCTGTTGGGTAAGTTGTTTGACTTTTGTAGTCCAGAGTTCCCCTATCTGCTGAGTGAGGGAGGGGGGGAATAATAACAGCGACTTCATTAGGGTTGTTATTAGGAGCTAAAAATGAAAAGTACCTAGAACCAAAGTAGGAATGTCGTAAACACAGAAAATGTTAGCTGCTGTTACTACTACAGTACTGCAACTACGACTACAATGGCACAGAAGAAGATGCTCAGGTGCATGGACTGTGGAGTTGTGGAAGCATGGAAGTCTCCTCTAAGGAAGTAGCATTTAAGCTGAGACTTGTAGGGTGAACAGGAGCTGGCCCAGTGAAGATGGAGAGGAGAGAGGTGAGCAGTCCAAGCAGAGGAAACAGCATGTGCAAAGGTCCTGAGGAACAGAAGGTGCTTGGCACATGGTAGGAACAAAAGAAAGTCAGTGTGGGTAGAGCTTAGTGAGGCAATGAGCAGCAGGAGACATACACCAGAGTGGTGAATGGGTCTGCATGGCACAGGATCTCACAGGTCATTTGAAAACTTTGGGTTCTGTAAGAGCAACAGCCAGATGCTAAAAGGTATGAATCAAAAGTATCTCAGACAGGTCTCAATCAATTTAGAAAGTTTATTTTGCCAAGGTTAAGGATGTGTTCCTGACACAGCCTCAGGAGGTCCTAACAACATGTGCCCAAGGTGGTCAGGGTACACCTTGGTTTTACACATTTTAGGGAGACATGAGATATCAATCAATACCTGTAAGATATACATTGGTTCGGTCTGGAAAGGTGGGACAACTTGAAGTGGTGGGGGTGGGGGGGCGGCTTCCAGGTCACAGGTAGATTTAAAGATTTTCTGATTGACAATTGGTTGAAAGAGTTATTATCAATAGAAAATAATGGATTACAATAAGGGGTGGTAGAGGCCAAAGTTTTATCATGCAGATGAAGCCTTTAGGTAGCAGGGTTCAGAGAGAATAGATTGTAAATATTTCTTATCGGGCATAAAGAGTCTGTTCTATTAGTAATTTTTTTTTTTTATTTTTTGAGACAGAGTCTTGCTCTGTCACCCAGGCTGGAATACAGTGGTGCTGTCCTGGCTTACTGCAACCTCTGCCTCCTGGGGTCAAGCGATTCTCCTGCCTCAGCCTCCCAAGTAGCTGGAATTATAGGCATATGCCACCACACCCGGCTAATTTTCGTATTTTTAGTAGAGACATGGTTTCACCATGTTGCCCAGGCTGGTCTCCAACTCCTGACCTCAAGTGATCTGCTCGCCTTGGCCTCCTAAAGCGCTGGGACTACAGGTGCGAGCTACCATGCCTGGTCTCTATCAGTAATTCCAAAAGGGAGGAGGGTATAATGATGCATGTCAGGCTTCCCCTTCCTATCAGGGCCTGAACTAGTTTTTCAGGTTAACTTTGGAATACCCTTGCCAAGGGGAGGGGTTCATTCAGATGATTGGGGGGCTTCAAATTCTATTTTTGGTTTATAAAGGCTTTAAGTTGTGGAGAAGCAAGGCAAAGGTTTGCCTTTTGTGATCACTCTGGCTATTCCATAGGTTCTGAATACATAAAAATCTTTGGGATCATCATCTCCTTTAATTTGTACCCTCTACTCTTACTAACACAACCAAGGATCACATTTGCTCTTTAGGTGGTTTTATAGAACCAGTGGCTCATATCCAGGGTCTCATTCCATAAGGCCTTGCTTTCACTTACTGGTCTTCAAACTCCCTAAAGAATTACACCATAGAAGCTTAAAGTATTATCCCACACAGATGAACGAAAATCCTAAGGCTGGAAATCTTTAGATTACAAGGGCACAAACTCCAATAGCGTGGTTTTAGGCATTGTAACAGGTGGTGGAGTGGCAGCTTCGGGTAGGGGGACCTACATATAGCCCTGAAATCCTGAGGCAATCCTAGCCCTCTACTCCCTAGGCACAGACACCCTATGATTATATGCCATTTTGGGACACCTATGGGGTACAGCGAGACCTTTTAACCAATACTTGGGTGGAGAGACAATCCTTTTTGAGGCACATATCCTAACTCCTTCCCAAGAAGCTGAAATCTTACTCTGAGTATTTCTTTCTCTTTTTCATTCATGACACTAAAATAACAGGGCAAGAGTAGGGTGGATTGTGGATGACCTGCTGACATCAGTGACAGATCAAATAATTGATTTTCTTCTAAATCCGGATTATGCTGCTGTAGCTCCCAGGAACTATTTATAGTGCCCATCAGTCTTATTCTATTGTGAGCATTTGTTGAGGTGTATGCACACACACACACACACACGCATGTGCACACAGATTTGAGCACATACACACAACTTCAATAGCAATATGCCCAGACCCTCAACCCACAATATCTCAAGTTTATGTACAGACCCACACATTTACTTTTAAAAATTGAGGTATAATTGACAAATAGAAGTTATATATATTTAAGCGTACTATGCAATGTTTTGGTATCTGTATACATTGTGAAAAGATCACCACAATTGAGCTAATTTGTATATTTATCACCTTGCATGGTCATGATTACTTTTTGCGTGGTGAGAACATTTAAGATCTACCCCCTTAGCACATTTCAAGTATATAGTACAGTACTGTTAACTATAGTCACATTGCTGGGTGTTAGGTTTCCAGAACTCACATATAATAACTGAATTTATATAACTGAAGCTTTATATCCTTTAACCAACATCTCCCCATTTCTCCCTTCCTTCAGCTCCTGGCAACTATGGTTCTACTCTGTGCTTCTATGAGTTTCAGTATTTTAGATTTCACATTTAAGTGAGATCATGCAGTATTAATCTTTCTATGTGTCTGGCTTATTTCACTTTGCATAATGTCCTCCAGGTTCATCCGTGTTGTTGTAAGTGGCAGGATTTCCTTCTTTTTTAAGGCTGAGTAATATTCCACTGCCGATGTACATATACCACAATTTCTTTATCCATTTATCTGTTGATAGACATTTAGGTTTTCATATCTTGGCTATTGTGAATAATGTGGTGTTGAACATGGCAGTGCAAATATCTTTTTAAGATCCTGATTTTATTTCATTTGGATATATACCCAGAAATTGGATTGCTAGATCATATTGATCTAGCAATATTGATATTGATCATATTGATTTATTTTTTTGAGAAACTTCCATACCGGTTCCCATAATGGCTGTGCAATTTACATTCCCACCAACTGTATAAAGGATTTCCTTTTCTCCACATCCTCACCAGCGACTTGTCTCTTTTTTTGATGATAGCTATTTTAACAGGTGGTCAGACACCCTTTTAACATACCCTTTACAGACCTTCAGATCTGAAGAGGCCATCCTGAGCTTTCTTTTCGTTCCTGGTTAACTGTTTTGTCAGTCTCTGGGATCTTGCTGCTCAAAGAGATGTTGGTGGGCCAGCCACAACATCACTGAGGCTGCTAGATATGCAAAATCTCAGGTCCCACCCTAGAACTCCTGAGTCAGAATCTGCCTTTTAACAAGATCCCAGGTGATTTGTATGCATGTTGTAGTCTGAGGAGCCATGGGCTAAAATATTTGCCTCCTTTGGCAAACATAGCAGTGGCTCCAACCAGAGTAGTTCTATTTTTATGTTTGATATTAATGGTTTCTACAGAGGATTTTACTGGAAGAAAAGCTCCCCTGCTAGGACGATGCATGAAAGCTGCTGTACCACACTGTGCTGGCTTTCAGGCGTGGAGGATGTTTCCTCTCAGAACCTCTTGTGTGGCCACATTTTTCCACTTGGACACTTCTCATATACTCACCCCATTTCCTAGAATGTTCTCTCCCACATCCCCCCACTTTGCCAGACTAAATCCCATACAACTTTCAGAGGTCTCAGCTTTTAATTGATTCCTCTTGTAGGCTGCAGATGCACAGTGAATGTCGTTTTGCAAGTACTGAGCATACTTGGAGTTATATGCATAATATCTACCTTCTCCAAGAAATAGTGAACTCCATAAGGTATTGTTATTTGGTGCTTAATAGACATGCAATAAACAGGCATTGAGAGAATGAAGGATATGGGAAGGTTGCTCAAGGAGGTCTATGAGTAAAGGTCGTTCATTCACTCATGCAAAAAGCATTTCTTGAACATCTGCTCTGTGTCAGGCAGGGTATTGAGTCTTGGGGGCACACATAGCTCAGGCCTGGGTCCTGACTGCAGTTGCTCTTAGTGTAGCAGGTGAAGATGGACATGTAAACACCAAGGCACAGGCAGGTGGGAGCCGATATCAGTTCCCATGAAACACAAAAGAAGGGGTGATTGTACCTCATTTCTGAGATAATTTGTTAATATTTCAGCCAGGGCTCTGGGATCTTCTGTTTCTCTCTGTGTGAGGAATTAGCTGTTCCAAGGAGCTTTCTCAAAAGGAATCCTTGGCTCAGAGGGTATTATGAATCTTGATTTTGATTTTTTCCTAATTTCCATGAGTAAGTTTCCCAGGAACAGACACAGATACTGATTTTTAAATTTTTATTTATTTATTTTTATGAGACACAATTTCGCTCTGTTGCCAGGCTGGAGTGGAGTGGCATGATCTCGTCTTACTGCAACCTCTGCCTCTGAGGTTCAAGTGATTCTCCTGCCTCAGCCTCCTGAGTAGCTGGGACTACAGGCACGTGCCACCACACCCAGCTAATTTTTGTATTTTTAGTAGAGACAGGGCTTCACCATGTTGGCCAGGATGGTCTTGATCTATTGACATCATGATCTGCCTGCCTTGGCCTCCCAAAGTGCTGGTATTACAGGCTTGAGCCACCACACCTGGCCTACAGATACTGACTTTTCAAGAATAAATCTTCAGACTTTAACTTCTCTTTTTAACAATGATCCTCTATTTCAGTTTGTTAGGGGTGGTTCCTTATTTTTCATTTTTTTTTTCCCAAAGGCCAGATGAAGAATAAACCCAAATATAAGGAAAAAGCAAGGGCTTGAATAAGGAAAACCTTGGATAGGCAAGGCAGTTTCTTCTTTGCTTCCCTCTTTGTCTCCCTCTGTCCTTCCTGCCTTCCCTCCCTCCTTTCTTCCCTCCTTTGTTAGGTGCTGGGGATTCAGTATAGGCTGTCTCCGCACATGGTTGACCATCTAGTGGAGCAAACAGGATTAAGCCATCACAGCAAAGTGTGAAATATACTCTGATGGGAAGGGCAAGTTTCCCTGGGAGCACATAGCAGAGAGATGCTTTAGTCCAGAATTGCAAAAAGCTTCCTAGAGGAAGTGATATTGAGGGATGAGTAAGCTTTAGAAGTGTCAGGCTTCAGGCCAGTAGGGTGGAGGGACAGAGGGACAGTCAGGGTGGTGGGGACATTCTGGGTAGGGCACAGTGTGTGCAAAGGCCCAGAAATAAGAGGGAGCACAGCACATTGAGGGAACTGAGAGAAGAGCAGCAGGGGCTGGGACATAGGAGCTTGCAGAGAAGAGACTGGGGTAGGAAAGAGGCAGCACCCTCATGGTACAGGATTCTTTAAGCCTTTAAATAGTTTGAACTTGATCTTGGGGAAATGGGGAGCTAATAAAGGGTTTTAAGTTCAGAATTGAGACAATCAGACTTGAGTATTTGTGAGGTCCCTAGTGTGGAGAGCATATTCATGGGATAAGTCTGAAGGCGGGGAAACTGAAAGGGGGCTGTTGTAGCTGCTGAGGTAAAAGATAATGGTATTCTGATAATCCTAGTGAGCTAAGTAGGATGGGTACTCCTGGGGATTGGGTTTACCAGTGCTAAAGGCCGCTTTGACTCTGACCATCACTCAGGCAGCCCTTGTGTCAGGCCTGTGCTAATTACTTAATAATTTCCCTTCATTCAATGCTTGTATAATCTTGCCAAGTATGTTTTACCTCCACCTGCCAAAAAGAGACAAGGATCCACCTGTTGTCTTTCTCTGGGGGACCTGGTGACAACCAAAATAAGATCTTGTTTAAGAAAGGGTTTTAAAAAGTGTAAGCTATACTCATAAGAATGATTATGAGCTATATTCATAATTCACTGAGAAGTCAAGTAATGATGTAGTACAGCCCTGGGCCAACCTGGAGGAGGTCTCAATGTGGACAAATTGGGAGTGGGTTATATGGGTGAGGATGTCAGAGACCTCAGAATGGCCCTTGACCCCAAACTAGTTTCTCTGTCACCCTGCAGATATCTAAAATTCTATCAAGTTGTTAGTTGAAATGCAAGTCCAAATGAAACTCTACTATTAAATGAAGGGGTAATGAGTATCTTCCACATTACATAAAAACACCGTTCATGCATGGCATTGGTACTGGTTTCTTGCCTTGTATTTTTTGCCAATAATATACATTTTCATGTATTTTCTCCCATTGATCTGCAGTCTTCATAAAACCCATAAAAGGTAGATGGAGAAGTCTGGGATGATTATTCTCATTTAACAGATGATAAAACAGAGGAAGGCTCTGAAAAGGAAGTGACTTGCTTGCAGTAAATGGCAGAGCTAAACTAGGACCTGGAATCTTTCAACTGCAGGCTGTGAGGCTCAGGCCTAAACCCGGAGTTACCTGAGACTCAAGATGGGTGAGAGCAGACAGCAGGGGAAAGAATGAGATAAAGGAAGGTGCAGGCATCCCTCAGGTGGGAGTCCATGTGCCTGAACTTTCTGGCAGTCCTTTTAGCTGCAACCTGCTTGAAGTGATGGTTTCTTCTTGTTTCAACCCAGGAACTTTCCTGTATGCTCATTCATCAGGTTCCCTTTCTGCTCTGCCAGTGCAGTAGGAAAGTCAAGAAACATTTGCTGTAGGCTTTCATTTTACTTGTTTTTCAGATGAGTGAGGAATAAAGATAGATCAGGGAGACCAGGAGTGGGGAGGCAGAGAACATCACTGAGATACTGTTAGCAGACTCTCTTCAAGAGGCTTTTAGTTAAATGAGACAAATAATAATGACATTAAAAATCTTCTGTGTCAGGGAAACCCTTTATGGCTCACAAAATGCTTCTATCTCCATTTATGTCTTAACCCCTTTCTCTAGTGCTTTCCTGCTGGATTTGTTGAGGCACAAAAAGAGATAATGATATAAAGTAGTCAGAGGTACCTAACTATCATGAGCAACTCATGTCCTCCTCTTCCTTCTTTATGCCATTACGCTAGGTACAATATTTAGTGATAACAATTATTGCTTCCATTTATTGAGCACTTACAATGAGCGAAGAACTATGCTGAACTCTTTGCAGGCCTTATCCCATTTAATCTTCATAGTAATTCTCCAAGAAAGGGACTATGATTCCACTCTTGTAGATGAGAACATGAAGGTTCAGAGAAGTACACTTGCTTGCTAAATACGCACAGTTTGTATGTGGAAGAACTGGATTTTTGAATCCAGACTGTCTTCAGACTCCCTGCTCATAATGGCTCAGCCTCCTCAAATCAGTCTGGGTTCCTTCTATTAGCACCCTTTCCCCCAGAACAGTGGCTGTCAGCCTGGGCTACCCAGTGGCTCTCAGCATGGGCTACCCATTGGAATTACCTATTACCTCCAACGGGTAATAGGGAAGATTTAAGAACGTGGATGCTGGGTTCCCACTCTGAGGCACTGATATGATTGGTCTGGGGTGTGGCCCTGAGCCGTGGGACTTTTGAAAACTGCAGGTGGTTCCAATGTGCAGCCAGGGTTGAGACTCTGAGTTGCAAAGTGTTAGTATTGTATTTGCCTCTTGTATTTGTCAGAGGTTGACTAGGTGTTTGCTTGATCAAGGGAACTCAGAGACAAATACCTATGGATCAGGCAGAAATGTAAAAACAGTTTAGTAATAAAAAAAAAATAGAGTTAAAGTGTGATGATTGACTTAAAGTGTGGCAATTGACTTTGACCTCAGCTTTGGGAGGATACTAGGGAGTGGTGGGGCAACAGTAAACTGGAGAGCCCTTGGACATCTAAAGAGGACCCCCTCGACCCCAATCAGTTATTGCCATCTGGACCCAGTGTGGTCAGATCTTATTGTTTTCAAAAGAAGATGGAAGTTAATATCTATTAAGGGAGAGCTCCCTGTTTTTAAATGTGAGTAATTACTTTTAAAACAGTTAAACATCATCTGGATTAAAGATGTTTTATACCTTGTGGGCTACCAGATCGTGTTCTCTGTCTTAATTATTTTTCTCTACAAATTACTCAGAACCCTGGTTGTTAAGGTTTATTTATTTGCTTTACCATAAACCACTGTGTGTTGTTAATTTACATTAAATAACATAATTTTTAAATTGAGGAATGTAACATATGTATTCATTATGGAAAATATAAAACATGCACATTATGAACACATAAAAATTATTGCCTTTCTACTAAGAAAAAAACATGCTATATACACTTTCAGTCTTTATTTCTCTATCATATACAGATCTTTATACATAGAACGTGTTACAAATACACATCCCTGAATCCCACTCTTGGGCTAATTCAGTATGTTTGGAAGTAGGCCTGGGAATCTGAATGTATAACATATTTTGAGATAATATACAATTATAATTTAGATTCTCTTTTCTTAAAAAATGGTCTTTAAAAACTTAATCCGTAATGAAAATTTTTTGTGACATTTAGTATTCTATATAATTCTTAAAAAATTCATCATTTGAATATATCACAATATAAACAATGTTTTATAAATAATACTGAAATGAACATCCCTCTAAGTAGTTTTACATACCCATTTAATTAGGATACGTTTCTACAAGTAGAATTGTTGGATTAAAGAATATGTACATTTTCTGTGGCATATATACACCATGGAATACTATGCAGCCATAAAAAAGGATGAGTTTGTGTCCTTTGTAGGGACATGGATGCAGCTGGAAACCATCATTCTCAGCAAACTATCGCAAGAACAGAAAACCAAACACCACATGTTCTCACTCATAGGTGGGAACTGAACAATGAGATCACTTGGACTCGGGAAAGGGAACCGGGGCCTATTATGGGGAGGGGGGAGGAGGGGGGGATTGCATTGGGAGTTATACCTGATGTAAATGACGAGTTGATGGGTGCTGATGAGTTGATGGGTGCAGCACAGCAACATGGCACAAGTATACATATGTAACAAACCTGCACGTTATGCACATGTACCCTAGAACTTAAAGTATAACAATAATAATAAAAAAAAAAAATAGAAAAAAAGAATATGTACATTTTCAGGCTTCTGATATAAATGGGCAAATTGCCTTCCAGAAAGGATAATTTTTTTAAATTACATGCTTATTTTTTGTAGAGAGCATCAATTTTTCCATACTCCCACTAGAACTTGGAATTCTCATCTGAAAGATCAATTTAGTAGCAGCAAATATCTTATTTTCATTTGAATTTACCTGCTGCATGCCAGAGAAGTTTAACATTTTATTTTTATTTTTTGCCATTTTTATTTCTGTTAATGATTGTTCATTTCCTATTCTTGTTATACTGAGAGTATACCTTTTTCTGTCATGTATATTGAAACCATATTTTTCTGATTTTAAAATTTGCCTTCCAAAGCCTTTTTTATACCAAAGTTCTAATTCAGTATAGTCAAATCTGTAGATGTTTTTTCCTTTGTGGATTCTGCATTTACTTATATGTAGGATTGTTGATACAATCTAAGTTAAAAAAATTCATACATTTTCTTCTTCTTTTAAGAATTACATTTTAACTTTAATTTTTTAACCTACTGTAAATTAATTTTGGCATATAATACAAGATGTGGGTTGAAATTTTATTTCAGTTTTTTTCTGCTATTTAAATAGTCAAGTTTTCAATGTGCCTAAGTAAATTTTAAGTTACTTTTTCCTAGAAAATATTTCAGTGAGATTTTTCAAATTTATTAGCCTGGAGTTAGGCACAGTATTCTTTACAGTAAAAAAATTATTCTTATTTCCAATATTTTTAACTTGCTTCAGTCTCTTCCTCTGTTAGACGTTCCATACGTATTTTTAAACATTTAATGGTTCTTTGGGTAACTTAACAATTCATTAATTTTTTGCTTTTGGATTTATTATTTTTGCTTACCTTAGTTTATTCTTTTTCTAACATTGTCTTCAATTCTTACATTTATTTCCACTTTTTCTTGTTGAGTAATGACACATGTGAAGTTTTAAATTTTAATATACATATAGCTTTGACCATCTCACATATATTTTGGAATGTAGTAGCTTCAAATTTTATTGTTCTTGAAATAATTTGTAATAAGGATCTTGATTTCCACTTTCAAAAGTTACTTGGGAGAACATTAATAATTTCTAAGGAGGTGATATATTAAGACTTGAAACTTTAATTTCAGATTTTATTGCATTATGCTCTGAAATGTGATCTGTGCATTTATTTTTGCAGCTTATTGAGGTATTCATTGTGGCTTAATAAATGACAGATTTTTATGACTTTTCTGAGTGCTGGAAGGAAGATATATTCCCTTATTGTAGCGTATCTAGTTTGTTAAATCAATATAATTAATTTATGTTATTTGCATCCTTTTGTCTTAATTTTTGTTCACCTTTCCAGTCAGATTTAGGTATATTTAATTATCTCACTGCTAATCTTTTCTCCTCTATATCTATATAATGTAATTTATATATATTTCAAAGAAATTTCTTGGTTAATAAAAAACTAATATTTTTCATTAGGCATTTTATCCTTTATATTATTGTTTTTTAAAATCATTATTTTTTTTTGAGATGGGATCTCACTGTGTCACCCAGGCTGGGGTGTAGTGGTGCAATTACAGCTCAATGCAGCCTCGACTTCCCCAGGCTCAGGTGATTCTCCTACCTCAGCCTCCTGAGTAGCTGGGGCCACAGGTGCATGCCACCACACCTGACTTATTTTTGTATTTTTTGTAGTGCCGGGGTTCCACCAGAATGCCCAGTCTGGTCTCAAACTCCTGAACTCAAGTGATCCACCTGCCTTGGCCTCCTCAAGTGCTGGGATTACACCTGTGAGCCACTGTGCCCAGCTAAGGCTTCTTTTTAAAATTTTTTCTACTTTTTACATAATACTATTGTGAACCTGATTTCCTAATGTTTAGGTGGTCTGTCATGTCTTTCTCCATTTCTCTAGCTTTTAAACTTTTTTTTTTTCCTTTGGTGTGTGTTACTTGGTTTTAGAGAGATCTCCTTTCAATAGTATGAAATTTAGTCGTGTGTGTGTTGGGGGAAGTCACTCATTTTGAGAGTTTTTTTTTTTTTTTTTTTTTTTTTTTTTGCCATATAAGAGAGTTGTTAAACTGATTTATATTTATTTCTGAATGTCTATAACTGTCTTATTTATTTTTCTAATGTGAATTATTTATTAGAAAGTACATTTTCTTTTCTGAGAGTGAGACATAAAGGAAATCTTTGGGCAAATGAAATAAACCGAGTTTTTGGGATTAATAAATCAATTTGTAAATCTAAGGATTAATAAAATAGAATGTTAATTTTTATGGTTTCTTGATATTTACTAAAATCGTTTAATTTTTTCAGATCTTTTAAATGTATTTTTCTCTTTATCACATTTTTTGATTATTTTTCCCACAGGTAAAGAAAATTTATCACTATTACTTTTAATTGACACATAATAAGTGAACATATTTATGGAAAGCAGTATGATACTTTGAACATGTATATACTATATAATGATCAAATCAGGGAAGATAGCGTATCTATCACTTCAAATATTTATCATTTCTTTGTGCTGGGAACATTCAAAATCTATCTATTTGAAAATATACAATAAATTATTGTTGACTGTAGTCATCCCACAGTGTTAGAGAACACTGGAACTTACTCCTCTTAGCTAGCTGCAATTTTTATCCATTAACCAGCCTATCCCTGTTTCCCTGCACCCCTACTCTTCCTAGCCTTTAGTAACCACTATTCTACTTTCTACTTATGTGAAATCAACTTTGTTAGCTTCCACATGTGAATGAGAACATGTGGTTATTTATCTTTCTGTGACTGGCTTACTGCACTTAATATGACGTCTTCCAGGCTCATTCATGTTGCCATGAATGAGAGTATTTCATTCTTTTAAAATGACTGAATAGTATTCCATTACGTATATATACCACATTTTCTTTGTCCATTCATCTGCTGATGGACATACGTTGATTTCATACCTTGGTTATTGTGAATAGTTCTGAAATAAACATAGGAGGTCAGATATCTCTTCAACATGCTGATTTCCTTTTCTCTCTATGTATACCCAGTGGTGGGATTCCTAGATCATATGGTAGTTCTATTTTTAGTTTTTTAAGCAACCTCCGTTCTGCTTTCCTTAATGGGGGAAATTGCATAAGAATTTACATTCCATAAGAATTTACATTTTTACCAATAGTAAGAATTTCTCTTTCTCTGTGTCATCACCAGCATTTGTTATTTTTTGTCTCTTTGATAATGGCCATTCTAACTGGGGTGAGATGATACCTCATTGTGGTTTTGATTTTCATTTCCCCTCATGATTAATGATGTTAAACATTTTTTTTAATTTTTGTTTAATTTTCCATAGGTTATTGGGGTACAGGTGGTGTTTGGTTACATGAGTAAGTTCTTTAGTGGTGATTTGAGAGATTTTGGTGCACCCATCACTCAAGTAGTATACACTGCACCGTATTTGTAGCCTTTTACCCTGGTCCCCCTCCTACCGTTCCTCCCAAGTCCCCAAAGTCCATTGTATCATTCTTATGCCTTTGCATTCTCATAGCTTAGCTCCCAGATATCAGTGAGAACATATGATGTTTGGTTTTCCATTCTTGAATTACTTCACTTAGAATAGTGGTCTCCAATCTCATCCAGGTTGCTGTGAATGCCGTTAACTCACTGCTTTTTATGGCTGAGTAGTAGTCCATCATAGATATTCCACTCGTTGATTGATGTGCATTTGGGTTGGTTCTACAATTTTGCAATTGTGAATTGTGCTTCTATAAACATAATTGTGCAAGTATTTTTTTTCGTATAATGACTTCTTTTCCTCTGGGTAGATACCCAGTAGTGGGATTGCTGGATCAAATGGTAGTTTTATTTTTAGTTCTTTAAGGAATCTCCACACTGTTTTCCATAGTGGCTATACTAGTTTACATTCCCACCAGCAGTGTAGAAGTGTTCCCCGATCGCTGCATCCATGCCAACATCTATTGTTTTTTGATTTTTTGATTATGGCCATTCTTGCAGGAGTCAGTGGTATTGCATTGTGGTTTTGATTTGCATTTCCCTGATCTTTAGTGATGTTGAGCATTTTTTCATATGTTTGTTGGTCATTTGTATATCTTCTTTTGAGAATTGTTTATTCATGTCCTTAGCTCCCTTTTTGATGGAATTGTTTTTTTTCTTGCTGATGTGGCTGAGTTTGTTGTAGATTCTGGATATTAGTCCTTTGTAAGATGTATAGATTGTGAAGATTTTTCTCTCACTTAGTGGGTTGTCTGTTTAATCTGCTGACTGTTCCTTTTGCCATGCAAAAGTTATTTAGTTCGGCCGGGCGTGGTGGCTCATGCCTGTGATCTCAGCACGTTAGGAGGCCGAGGTGGGCGGATCACAAGGTCAGGAGATCGAGACCATCATGGCTAACACGGTGAAACCCTGACTCTACTAAAAATATAAAAAATTAGCTGAGTGTGGTAGGAAGCGCCTGTAGTCCCAGCTACTCGGGAGGCTGAGGCAGGAGAATGAACCCAGGAGGTGGAGCTTGCAGTGAGCCGAGATAGTGCCACTGCACTCCAGCCTGGGCGACAGAGTAAGACTCCATCTCAAAAACAAAACAAACAAACAAACAAACAAACAAAAAAAAACGCTCTTTATTTCAATTCAGTTCCAGCTATTTATCATGGTTTTTATTGCATTTACTTTTGGATTCTTGGTCATGAAATCCTTGCCTAAGCCAGTGTTTAGAAGGGTTTTTCCAGTGTCATCTTCTAGAATTTCTATAGTTTCAAGTCTTAGGTTTAACTCCTTAATCTATCTTGAGTTGATTTTTGTATAAGGTGAGAGATGAGGATGGAGTTTCATTCTCCTACATGTGACTAGCCAATTATCCCTGCACCATTTGTGGAAAAGGGTGTCCTTTTCCCACTTTTTTTTTTTTTTTGCTTTGTCAAAGATCAGTCGGCTGTAAGTATTTGGGTTTATTTCTGGTTTCTCTATTCTGTTCCATTGGTCTATGTACCTATTTTTATACCAGTACTATGCTGATTTGGTGACTATGGCCTAATAGTATAGTTTGAAATCAGGTAATGTGATGCCTCCGGATTTGTGCTTTTTGCTTAGTCTTGGTTTGGCTATGCAGCTCTTTTTTGGCTTCATATGAATTTTAGAATTGTTTTTTTTCTAATTCTGTGAAGAATAATGGTGGTATTTTGATGAGGATTACATTGAATTTGTAGATTGCTTTTGGGAGTATGGTCATTTTCACAACATTAATTCTACCTATCCATGATCATGGGATGTGTTTCCATTTGCTTGTGTCATCTATGATTTCTTTCAGCAGTGTTTTGTAGTTTTCCTTGTAGAGGTCTTTTGCCTCCTTGGTTAGGTATATTCCTAAGTATTTTATTTTTATTTTTTGCAGTTACTGTAAAAGGAATTGAGTTCTTGAATTGATTCTCTGCTTGGTCGATGTTGGTGTATAGAATAGCTACAGATTTATGTATATTAATCTTGTATTTGGAAACTTTGCTGAATTCTTTTGTCAGTTCTAGGAGCTTTCTGGAGGAGTCTTTAGGGTTTTCAAGGTAGACATTTATATTGTCAGCAGACAGTGACAGTTTGACCTCCTCTTTACCGATTTGGATGCCCTATTGGTCTGATTGCTCTGGTTAGTGCCATGGATACCAGCATCTGTTCTGGTGGAGGTGACAGGGGGGTGCAATGGACTCTGTGAGGGTTCTTAGCTTTGGTGGTTTAATGTTCTATTTTTGTGCTGATTGGCCTCGTGCTGGGAGGTGGCACTTTCCAGAGAGTATCAGCTGTGGTAGTTTGGAGAAAAGCTGGTGGTGGGCAGGGCCCTAGAACTCCCAAGAGAATGTGTCCTTTGTCTTTTTTTTTTTTTTTTTTTGAGACAGAATCTCACTGTCACCCAGGCTGGAATACAGTGGCGCCATCTCAGCTTACTGCAACTTCTGTCTCTTGGGTTTAAGCGATTCTCCTGCCTCAGCCTCCTAAGTAGCTGGGATTACAGATGTCTGCCACCACACCTGGCTAATTTTTGTATTTTTAGTAGAGATGGGGTTTTGCCACGTCGGCCAGGCTGGTCTCCAACTCCTACCTCAGGTGATCCACCCACCTCAGCCTCTCAAAGTGCTGGGATTACAGGTGTGAGCCACTTTGCCCCACACAAGAGTGTATACCCTTTGTCTTCAGCTACCAGGGTGGGTAGGGATTGACCATCAGGTGGCGCAGGGATAGGTATGTCTGAGCTCACTCTCCTTGGGTGGGTCTTGCTGTGGCTGCCGTGGGGGATGAGGGTGAGGTTCCTAGGTCAATGGAGTTATGTTCCTAGGAGTATTATGGCTGCCTCTGCTAAGTCATGCAGCTTTTCAGGGAAATGGAGGAAAGCTGGCAGTTTACAGGCCTCATCCAGGTCCCACGCAATCCGAAGGGTCAGTCTCACTCCCACCATGGCCCCCCTAACAGCACCGAGTCTGTTTCCAGGCAGTGGGCAAGCTGGGCTGAGAGCTTGCCCCAAGCTACCTGCCTCCCATCTGTGAAAGAAAAGGGCTTTAGTTCTTCCCCCAACTTCCCACCCCCGCACCTCCCCCTGTCCCATACCTGTGGAGTCTGCACACTGGATTTGTGCCCTCCCCTGAGTTCTGGCCAGGAGGCTTCTCCTCAGGTTCAAATTATTACAAAGTTGAGCTGGAGACTTCCTTCTCCTTGTGGGGTTTTCCCCACCCCTCTGGTCACCTTCCCAAAGGATTCCTATGGTGCCAGGCAGGAATGTCCTGCTTAGGGACCCAGAGAGCTCATAGGGCATTTTCTACTGCTTCCTCTACCCCCATATTTTGCTCGACTCTGACTCTCTAAATTAACTCAGTTCCAGGTAAGGTCAGAAACTTCTCCCGCAAACTAGACCTTCATTTTCCCCAGTAGGGGTGTGTGTGTTCAGGGGCAGACGATCTCCATTTCCCACTACTGCAGTTTGGGCACTCACACTCCCCAGGTCCTGCAGGAGCAGTCTGCTTCCTTCAGAGGGTCTGTGGGTTCTCTCAGGATTCCTGGTTTGTTCCTGTAGTCATTCTGGAGCTAAAATTCACAGTGTGAGCCTCTGCATGCTGCTCTGTCCGTCCGAGTTGGAGCTGTAATGTAATCCTGTCTCCCATCCCCAAGATGATTCACAAAAGCCAAAGCATTTAAAAAATACACTTCATATGTATATTTTTACATGTCTTCTATTGAGAAATACCTATTCAGAAGATTTACCCATTTTACAATCAGATTTTTTTTTCTGCTGTTATCTTGTTTGAGTTTCTTGTATATTCTGGATATTAATTCTTTGTTGGATAGCTAGCAAATATTTTCTCCCATTCTATAGATTGTCTCTTTACTCTGTTGATTGTTTCCTTTGCTGCGCAGAGGCTTTTTAGTTTGATACAATCCCACTTGTTTATTTTTGCTTCTGTGGCTTATACTTTTGAGCTCTTCTCCATAAAACCTCTGCCGAGACTGATGTCCTGAAGGATTTCCCCTGTGTTTTCTTCCTGGAATTTTATAGTTTTAGGTCTTATATTTAAGTCTTCAGTCCATTTTGAGTTGATTTTCGTATATGGTGAGAGAGGGGTCTAGTTTCATTCTTCGTATACGGATATCCAGTTTTCCTAGCACCATTTATTGAAGAGACTTTTCTTTCCCCTTTATGTCCTTGGCATCTTGTCAAAAATCAATGAGTTATAAATATGTGGATTAATTTCTATTTTCTCTGTTCTGTTTCATAGGTCTATGTGTCTGTTATTTTGTTTACTATACTTTGTAGTATATATTGAAGTTAGGTAATGTGATGCCTCCAGCTTTGATCTTTTTGCTCAGGATTGCTTTGGCTATTTGAGGTCTTTTGTGTTCCCATGCAAATTTTAGGATTTTTTTTTCTCTTTCTATGAAGAATGTATTTTTTTTTTTTTTTGAGAGACAGAGAGAGAGAGAGAGAGTCTTGCTCTGTTGCCCAGGTTGGAGTACAGTGGCACAAGCACAATCATATTTCACTACAGCCTTGACCTCCCAGGCTCAAACGATCCTCCCACTTAATCCTCCTGAGTAGCTGGGACTACAGGAGTGCACCACACTGCCCAGCTAATTTTTGCTGTGTTGCCCAGGTCTTGCTATGTTGTCTAAGCTGGTCTCAAACTTCTGGGCTGAAGCAATCCTCCTGCCTCAGCCTCCTAAAGTGCTGGGAGTATAGACATATGCCACTGTACCCAGTCTGTCATTAGTATTTTGACAGGGATTGCATTGAATCTGTAGATTGCTTTGGGTAGAATGGCCATTTTAATAATATTAATTCTTCTAATCTATGAACATGAGATGTCTTTCAATTTTTTTTTGTTCCTTTCAATTTCTTTTTACCAGTGTTCTGTAGTTTTCATTGTAGAAATCCTTCATCTCCTTGTTAAATTTATTCCTAGGTATTTTTTTTCTGGTAGCTATTTTAAATGGGATGCCTTTTTTGATTTCTTTTTCAACTAGTTTGTTATTGGTGCACAGAAATGCTACTAAATTTTGTACCTTGATTTTATATCCTGCAACTTTACAGGTTTGTTTATCACTTCTGAGAGTTGTTTTTGGTAGAATCTTTAGGTTTTTCTTCATGTAAGACCAAGGAAAAGACTTCCTCTTTTCCAATTAGAATATTCTTTATTTCTTTCTCTTTCCTAATTGCTCTGGATAGGATTTTCAGTACTATATTGAATAAGAGTGGTGAAAGTGGGCATTTTTGTCTTGTTCCAGTTCTTGGAGCGTTTTCAACTTTTACCCATTCGGTATAATGTTAGCTTTGGATTTGTTGTACTGAGGTACATTTCTTCTATACCTAGTTCGTTGCAAGTTTTTAATCATGAAGGGATGTTGAGTTTTATTAAAACTGTTTTTTTTTTACATCCATACAGATTATCATAAGGTTTTTGTCCTTCATTCTATTGATGCGATTTATCATGTTTATAGATTTGCATATGTTTAGCCATCCTTGCTTCCCTGGATATATCCCACTTGATCATGGTGTATAATCTTTTTAATGTGTTGTTAGATTTAGTTTGCTAGTATTTTGTTGATTTTTTTGTGCCTATGTTTATCATATATATTGCCCTGTAATTTTCTTTTTTGTTGCCTCCTTGTCTGGTTTTGGTATCTGAGTGATCCTGGCCTTGTAGAATGACTTTTGAAAAATATCTTCCCCCCACCTGTAATCTCAGCACTTTGGGAGGCTGAGGTGGGCAGATCACAAGGTCACAAGTTTGAGAACAGCCTGGCCAATATGGTGAAACCCCGTCTCTACTAAAAATACAAATATTAGCAGGACGTGGTGTCGGGCACCTGTAATCCCAGCTACTCGGGAGTCTGAGGAAGGAGAATCACTTGAACCCGGAAGGCGGAGATTGCAGTGAGCCGAGATCACGCCACTGCACTCCAGCCTGGGCAACAGAGTGAGACTTCGTCTTGAAAAAAAAAAAGAAAAATTTATTCCCCCTAATTTTTTTGGAATGGTTTGAGAAGCCTTCGTGTTAGTCCTTAATTAAAAGTTTGGTAGAATTCAGCAGTGAAGTCATTGATCCTGGGCTTTGTTTTTCTGGGAGACATTTTATTACTGATTCAATCTCATGACTCATGATTATCTGTTTAGGTTTTCTCTTTTTTCCTGGTTCAATCTTGGTAAGTTGTATGGGTCCAAAATTTTTTCCTTTGTCTCTAGGTTTTTCAATTTTTTGGCATTTATTTCTGTAGTATCATCAGTTTTAATGTCTCCTTTTTTTTGTATCTTTTTATTTATTCAGGTATTCTCTCATATCTTTTTAGTTACTTTAGATAATGGTTTGTTGATTTTATCTTTTTAAAAATCAACGTTTTGTTGATCTTTTCTGTTTTTTAGACTCCACTTTGTTAATTTCCGCTCTGATTATTTCTTTCCTTCTACTAATTTTGGGTTTAATTTGTCTTGCCTTTCTAGTTCCTTCAGTTGCACCATTAGGTTTATTAAAGTCTTTCTACTGTTTTGGTGTAGGTGTTTATTGCTATAAAATACCCTTTTAGAACTGCTTTTGCTCTAATCCATAGGTGTTGGTATGGTTTGTGTTTCCAGTTTCATTTGTCTCAAGAAATTTTAAAATTTTCTTCCTGATTTCTTCATTGACCCATTGGTCATTCAGTAGCATATTGTTTAATTTACATGTATTTGTACAGTTTCCAAAGATTCTCTTTTTTATTGATGTCTAGTTTAATTTCACTGGGGTTGAAAAGATACTTTATGTAATTTTGATTTTTTTTTTAAATTAAAGGAATTTAAAAAGGTAGCTACTCCTTAGGCAGAACAGCCTAATTTTGATTTTTAAAATTTGTTGAGACCTGTTTTATGCCCTAACATATGGCCTATCCTGGCGAATGTTCTGTGTGTGATGAGAAGAATGGTATTCTGCAGTTGTTTGATGAAAGTCCTGTAAATGTCTGTTAGGTCCTTTTGATCTATAATGCAGTATAAATCTGATGTTTCTTTGTAGATTTTCTGTATAGAAAGAAACTTCCAGTGCTGAGGTGGGGTGTTGAAGTCCCCAACTATTATTATATTGAAGTCTATCTCTCCCTTGAGATTTAATAATATTTGCTTTCTATAGCTGGATGCTCTGGAGCTGGGTGCACATATGTTTGTAGTCATTATATTCTCTGTTTTATCATTATGGAATACCTTCGTTGTCTCTTTTTATAGTTTTTGAATTAATGTCTATTTTATCTGACATAAGTATAGCTACTCTTGTTTGTTTTTGCTTTCCATTTGCATGAAATATCTTTTCCCATTCCTTCACTTTTAGTCTACTGTGTTTTTATAAATGCAGAGTTTCTTGTAGGCAGCATGTAGTTAGGTTTTGTTTTTATAATTCACTCAAGCAATCTGTATCGTTTAATTGGAGATTTAAGCTGCTTATACTCAAGGTTATTACTGATATGTTAGGACTTACTACTGTCAGTTTGTTAATTGTTTTTTGGTTGTTTTATATATCCTTTGTTCCTTTCTTTCTCTCTTATTATTTATCTTTGTCCTTAATGATTTTTTGTAGTGATAAGATTTGATTTCTTTCTGTTTCTAATTTGTGGACCAGCTCTACTAGTGAGTTTTATACTTTTGTGTGTTTTCATGATGGCAGATATTGTCTTTTTATTTCCAAAAAGAGGACTAACTTGAGCATTTCTTGTAAGGCCATTCTAGTGGTGATAGATTTTCTGTTTTTGCCTGTTTAGGAAAGGCTTTATTTTTATTTTATTTCTGAAAGATAGCTTTGCTGAGTTTAGTATTCTTGGGTGACAGTTGTTTTTCTTTCAGCACTTTGAAAATATTCTGCTAGTCTCTATTGGCCTGTAAGATTTCTGCTGATAAATTTGCTGTTAGTCTAAGGGGGGTTTCCTAATATTTGATCTGACACTTTTTCTCTTGCTGTTTTTAGTATTTTCTGTCTTTGAATTTTGACACTTGGACCATATTGTGCCTTGAGGAAGAACTGTTTAGGTTGGATCTGTTTGGGACCTTTTGAGCTCCTTGGATCAGAATGTTTACATCTCTACTACAACTTTAAAAACTTCCAGTTATTATTTCATTGAATGAGTTTTCTATGCCCCTTTTTGTCTCTTCTCCTTCTGGTGTTTTCATAATGTGAAAATTTCTTCACTTACTGGTGTCCCATACATCCCATTGGCTGTCTTAATTCTTTTATATTTGATCTGATTGGGTTATTTAAAAATACCTGTCTTCAAGTTCAGATTTTTTTCCTTCTGCTTGATTTAGTCTGTTGAAGTTTTTGGTAGCATTTTTAATTTCCATTTAGTTTTTAAATATCTATTTCTGTTAAATTCCTCATTTAGATAAATTTTTTTTTTGACTTTGTTGAAACGTCCATCTGCCTTCCCTTGTATCTCTGGTATCTCACTGAGTTTCTTTAACATCATTATTTTGAATTCCTTTCTAGGCATTTCATAGATTTCAATTTTTTTTTGAGATCTGTTTATGGAAACTCATTGTGTTCTTTTAGAGATATCATGTTTTCTTGATTTTTCATGATTCTCTCATCACTGCACTGATATTTGCATGTCTTGGGGAATACTCACCTCTTCCTGTTTTACAGAGTAGCTTTTATAGGGAAAGATTAATTTCTGTAGATGTGTCCTATGGTGCGGATTGAATAGAGTCCTTTGGCTTTGGTTTTGGGTGTGCATAGTAGTGTCTCTGTGTGATTTCTTTGGCTGTAACCAGTGTCAGTGATGTTTAAGAATGACTCATCGGCCTAGACTTGGGTGTTTGTGAAGGCAGTGGTATGGCTTTGCTGCAGGCAGGGGCCTCCAAGTGGGCTAGTTCTGAGGCCCTTAGAGGGGACACACACTGGGCATAGCAGCATTACTGGCAGTGATGGGCGTGAGGTGGGCCAGTCCTTGGGCTATGGGAGTAGTGTGTGATGTATGGCATCTCCAACAATGAAGTGGGTGGGATTGCTGGTGGTAGTGGGACCCAGGTGGGCTGGTCCTTCAGACCTGGGGATGGGGAATGTATGTGATGGCTTTGACACTTGAGAATGTGGTGTTCCTGGTGGCAGTGGGTTCTGGACATGCCAGTCCTTGGGCCCTTAGTGGTGGGTATATTGATTTTCCCAATTTTAGGGATGGTCTCACCACTCTGCTAGACCACCTCTTTCTTGGAGTGCAGGATACTGCCTGAGCTCAGGTGCTTGGGTCACAGTTGTACCCCTTGGTACATATTTATGTTGGGGTTATGGCACTGCAGCCCTTTGTATGGGTGTAGTGGAATAATGATGGGGTCTCAGAGGTATGAGGCTATTGGTCCCCAGGAAGGATGCGCTTTAGCAGTGGCTCTACTCTCAAAATAGCACTATGCCATAACAGTTTGGGTCCTGGGGAATGGGATAGACCCAGTGTGAATTCTTTCTCTGGCACAGTTCTGCTGCATGGACTCTGGGCATCTCCCTTTACTGGGCTTAGGACCCATGAGGACTGTTTGGCTGTTCTGCAACTAAGATTGCAGGTGTCTGTGGTGGTAATGGGGATTGCTGGGAACCTCCCACTTAGCTTTGCAGCCATTCTGAGTTTCCATGCCTTAGGGGGTTTATATGACTTCCTTGATGCATTCCATTATTCTCTATTATACACTTCACTTGAAGTGTAATTATTTCTTTATTGTTTTGACCCCTCTCTGCAGAAGAAATGAGCATTGGGCACTTGTAGTCAGCTATCTTGATGATATCTAGCTTATTTTCTGCTTTCTTGTTTTACTATTTTCTGTGTCTGATGGAATATATATAATTTTTTTTCCTGGTGTTTTCAATACTTATATTCTATTCATGATTATTTTAAATGTTTTTGAGAGCTTTGTTTTTTATATAGCTATATAATTTTCAGTCAATAGAAAAATTTTATTAACTTTAAAATATTTAGTACACTTTTAGTAAACTTCTGATTTCCTACAGAATACATATACTCTGATATACTCAGTTTAGATTGCTAGTGTTTACTATCAGTCTTTTTACATCAATCCTGTATTTCTGAGATCTTTTTTTATTTCATTGCCCTTTGGGGTTATACTTTGACTTCTTTTTCTTTTGGGGATATACTTTTACTTCTTTTTCTTTTTGCCTGCTTCATATGGGGGTATACTTTTAAATAGCTTTAAAGAAGTGAATATAGGCCAGGTGCAGTGGCTCATCCTGTAATCCCAGCACTTTGGAAGGCTGAGGTGGGAGGATTGCTTGAAGCCAGGAGTTCAAGACAAACCTGGGCAACATGGCAAAACTTCAGCTCTACAAAAAATAAAAATAAAAAAATTAGCTGGGCATTTTGGCACATGCTTGTAGTCCCAGTTACTCAGGAGGCTGAGGTGGAAGGATCGATCGAGTCCAGGAGGTTGGGGCTGCAGTGAGCCATGCTGGCACCACTGCACTTCAGCCTGGGTAATAGAGGAAGACCCTATCTCAAAAAAAGTGAATATGAATAGTATGTTTTTTCTTAGCCCTTGCTTATCTAGTACAAACTGGCTGAATATGATTCTTGGGTTATAACTCATTTTAGAGCAAAAATATGAGACCTGCCTGATTATTGTTTCTTCACAGAAATCCCCTTTTTTCTTTAAAAAAATCTCTGCATGTATGTAGCATTCCTCCTATTATAAATCATATACTTTTTGAAAAGATAATGCTGTTTTTATATGAGCGTGGTTTTTAATTGAATTGATCTGGAAATCAGCAGACCCTTTCAATTTGTATATGAATAAGTCTTTTCTATCTGAGTACATTTAATTTATACTATATCTTTGGTTAATGCTTCTTTTTCTTTTGGTTTTGATGACATTTTTAGAAATGCTAAGTATCTGCATATTAGCTTTTGGTTTTTTTTCCAATTTTTTTTCATGGGTTTCTCTTTTTCCTTTGCCTTTGCAGTCTGGGAGAATGTCCCACATTACTGTTGTGATTTTATGCTTTATCAATTTTGCTTATTTACTGCTTCTTTTGTGTATTTTGATTTCACAATTACAGCTATAGTGTTTTTTAATATTTAAAATACTACCTTTTATTTCATCCTTTTATCTCATTGAGTCATAATATTTGTTATATTTTCATTTTAGCTATTTGTCCTAATGACTTCCTGCTCATTTCATGGATACCAGTTTTTTTTTCTTTTGCTCTCTGTTGAGAATACAAAACAGTTTTCTGAAATTTTCTTCTGTATCTTGCAGTAGATTATTTCTGGGATCTTTTGGATAATCTTTATTTTTCTTTGTTCTGCATGTTTTCATCTGAAGCTCATGCTAGTTATCTTTCAAAATTTTCAGTTATATCAAAACCTTGAGTTTGTTGATACGTGATGGTCTGACTTCCCTTGGCTTTCACTCAAGGGTATTTACATGGTGATAGGTCAGCTTTACAGTTAGATGGCAATGTAATGTGAATAGCTCACCATATAATTTCCAGGTTCTTAGACATTTATCTATGGCAATGGTTCTCAACTGGGAGCAATTTTCCCCCAAGGGACATTAGATAACATCTGGAGACATTTTTGGTTGTTATGACTTGGAGAGGAGTATGTTTGCTACTGGTATCTAGTGAATCAAGGCCTGGGATACTGTTAAACACTACAATGCATGGGACACACACTCAACAAAAGAAAATTATGTGTTCCAAAAGTGCTGAAATTGAGAAACTGATCTATAACATTCCAGTTTGCTAAGATAGCATTTTATCCTAGTTCATCTACATTCTTTATAATACTCTGAATCAATGAAACACATGTAAAATCCAATTTTTAGCATATAGTACTACCAGAAATTATTGTTTTTTCCTTTCCCAGGTTGAATCACTTTATATATAAAGCAATTATACATAAAGACATGTTCTAGGATGCAATTTGCCATTTCCAGCCTGTCTTAGTTCATTTAGTGTTGCCATAACAGAATACCTGAGACTGGGTAGTTTGTAAAGAAAAGAGGTTTATTTAGCTCATGATTCTGGTGACTGGAAAGTTCAAGATTGGGCAGCTGCATCTGATGAGGGCCTTGGGTTGCTTTAGTTCATGGCAGAAAGCAGAAGGGAAGCCAATGTGAGAAAGGAGATCACATGATGAGAGAGGAAGCAAGAGAGAGAAATGAGGAAGACAGACTCTAACCACCCACTGTCTCAGGAAGTAATTAATTCCTGTGAGAGCAGAAACTCACTCCTGCAGGAGGGAAATACCTATTCATGAGGGATCCTTCCCCATGAACCAAACACCTCCCACTAGTTTCTGCCTTCCAACAATGCCACATTAGGGATCAAATTTTCACATGCATTTTGGTGGGGCCAAAGAAACTACATCCAAACCATAGCAAGGCACTTCTGCTTCATGTTCAGAGAGTTACTGTCTGGCAAAGGACTTAGAATTAAGACATTAGGAGTAGCTATATGAGAATGGATGGATAATGGAATAACTTGTTCATTTATTCAGTTAGCAGGAATTGGTTACTGCACACCATGTGTCAAGCCCTGTATTCTGATCCCCTCAGTAAGCAGCATCCATGCTCTAAAAATAGAGCAGTTTTTTTGTTTCTTGGGTTTGAGTTAGTGCAGACAGTGGGTTCCATGAGATGAAACCTGGATAACTTGAGCCAAGCCTTTAAGTTTTCCTATAGGAACACCAGCTGCTTCACAATGAACACAAATTTCTACTAGGTTGTCTTTTTTTTTTTTTTCCTTTTTCATTATGTGTTTTTTTTTTGTGTTTATCTCTGTCTTCTGGTTATTTTAGTGGAAAGTTGACAAAGGCTGCATTAGGGCTAATAAGCAGATACACCTTAGAGTTCCACTAGATTTTTAATAAGTACATGTTATATCTCCCCTTCCAAACTTTTAGCTCCTTGAGAGAAGGCCCTACATTGTATTTGTTTTTGAACTTCTCTTGAAATCCTGTACATGATGATGTTTGGCAGTGACTTGTTAAATGATTAGATTTTATCTGCATTCATAACCTAAAGACCAGAGACAATTTAACACATATATCATTGGAATTTACAGCATAGCTGGAGTAAGGGTTAGTGAACTGGCTTTAGAGGTGGGGTTTGTAAAGAAACTAGGCAATGATACCTGAGATCTAATGTGGACACTTTCAAAGTGTCTTTTCAGAACACTTTAAGCTGTTTGCTCTAGTATCATTTACAGAAAAGCCTGTATGAGGGCCAATAGCAGTGGCAGTTATAGCTGCTTCCTTTTTGCATTTTACTGGATAGAAATACATTAGCTCCAGGACCATCTGGCCAATAAGAACAAGCCAAGGCAGACATCATAAATAGGGGAATAGACCATTTTTGATAGCCACAGAGTAACTGTTCTCTTTATCTCTTAGTGTTTCTGGGACTCCCTCTTTTTTGGGGGGTAAGTCCTGAGCAGTTATACCAATTATATGGACATCTGGAGCACCTCAGGGATGTTGTTATATTGACATTATGTAATGTAATAGCTAGACAGTCTTTTGGGCATGCCTGTGAAGTACCTGGTCACACGAGTGGAGGAAAGATACTGGTGGGATGGAGGAGCAGACAGACATCTCTCATTCAAGCCAACCTCCTGTGGCTTTGATTTTTAAGCACTGGAGTAATTCTCACATGGTGAGGTGTGAAGGGAAGGAACCATTACAAAGGTAATGCCAGAAGGATGACATTATTATATGTTTGAGCATTATAGTAACAACAGTCATTTATTGAGCACTTACTACGTAACAGAGAGAGGACACGAGTGTATACTTTGTTACTCCAAGCAAGATTTTCCTTACATTTTCCTCTAAGAGGAACTGTTTTAGGACCTGCTGGGCCACTTCTTTGAGCCATAATTTCCATTTCTAGGTACATGGCCTAGTAGATATTACCTTGGACTTGGGGCTAGAAGTCCTCATTCTTGTCCTGGCTGTCACTCATCAGTTGTGTGACTTTGGGTAAGCACCTTTCCCTCTCTGGGTCTTATTTGCCCCATGTGTAAGTAAGGAGATTGGATAGAGAATCCACAAAATTCTTGGGTTTTTGGCCAAAAGCTTTAGCAGGGCTATTGGGAACTTTGTCATGGTGGTAAACACATTGCAGGCAGGGTCACACCAGCTGCAGAATTCATGTGTGAGAACACACATCTTTTGCTTTCTGTCTTTCTCTCTTCAACCCCCTTCCTTCCCTCTACCCCCAGTACATTGGGCACATGAGTTGTTCTTTCCACTGCCTCTTAAGCACTGCCCTGCAAGTGACTGAAAATCCTGAGTGTGCCTTAGTCCCAACCTGGTGGTTTTGATTTTTAAGCACTGGAGTCATTTTCACATGGTGTGATGGAGAGGGAGGCACCATTATAAAGATGATGCTAGAAGGATGACACTATTATATGTTTGGTCATTATAGTGATAACAGTCATTCATTGAGCACTTACTATGTATCAGGGATGGTACAAAGGACTTTATTTAAATAAAACACAAATAATCATTAATATTTACTGATTCTTATTATGTGCCAGTGCCAGCTACTATTATAAATACTTCACATATATTTTAAATCACTTAATACTCACAAATACCAATCATAGTAGGTACCATTATTATTGACATTTTACAGAGGATAAAATTGAAGGACAGAGAGGTTAAGTGACTTTTCCAAGGTCACACAGCTAGTAGATAGTAGAGTTTAGCTTAAACCTACATAGTATGACTACAGAGTTCATGCTTTTAACCATTACATAATATAAGGTCTATTGTCAGTTCTTTCAACCCTGTAAAGTATTTAAAATTTCATTATCCTGGCAATTACAGATAAGCAAGCTGAGCCTTAGAGTGGGTAGGTAACTTGCTTTAGGTCACACAGCTAGAGCCACAATTTAAACTCAGGTATGTATGATTTAAGCTCAGATTTCTAATTACTGTATATTGTCAGCAAATTATCTGATGACAAACAGCCCCATGAGATACACCTGTTGGATCTTATCATGCCTGCTGGTCAGATGAAGCTGTGAGAAGTGAACTGTCTTGCTTAAGATTCCACAAGTCTGGATACTTCCTTCTCTAGTCCCTGGTCATTCATTTATAGTTCATCCGATGGCCCCAAAGAAAGACCACCTTGGCATCCATATTGAGAGATGAGGCTAAGCATGGAAGTCTTTATAGCAGAGAAAACAGACTGACATTCTCACTCAGGGACAAATATAAGATCCTTTTCTGAAAGCAGACTTTAGTGAAGGGAGAGGAGGACAATATGAAGACATCAGGTCCCTAGGTGGGAGGAAAAGGCATGATGGATTGCGGAGAGTCTGTGCAGAGGCAAGACGCTGAAGTTGTTGACGTCAAATCTCCAGCTGCACAATTTTAACTGGAAACTGGCTTGGTTTAATGCACACCTTTTCTGCATTGAATCAATTTTCTCTCTGTAAATTTGGGCTTCCTGCAGCGCAGATACATTTCCATCCCAGCCTCATTGCCAAGCGTCCAGTTCCCATCCAGAAAAGTGGGGGAGGGGCTGGTTTTAATCACATCTCGCTGAGGGCTGTAGAGCAGCCCCATTCCAATGCCCAGACAGAACCGCCCGTCCTCGGGAGGAGATGCATGGGTGGGGTGGCTGCGGAAACGCAGCAGATGGAGGTTGCTGGCCTCCAGTTGGGGCCTGAGCGGAGAGCTGAGCCCCCTCCATCCCATCTGCCACTCCCACCGCCTTCTCCGGCATTGCCTGGCAGTCCTGTAGCCCTTTGTCCAGGCAGAAGAGTGCTGTGCAGTGATGCTCCTAGCAATGGGAGTGAGCGCGTGGATTGGGAGGGGGGAAGCGAGGGAGGATAGACGCAATGCAGAGGCGGCTAAGGCAATCCTTTGGGCTCTCAGGCTGAGGCCGGAAGAACGCAGAATGGAGTGGGTGGGTGGCCTTTTAGGAGCTGGACAACTGGTCAGCAATGGTGCTCTTTCAACCCATGTTTTTTAAAAGGGTAGGAGACAGATGGGGGGTGGACAGAGCTGTTATTCCCATAGATCTAGGATGATTCAGAATGAGGCAGAGGTCAGGGAGCAGGCAAGAGCTGGGGATGTCAGGAATGGGTGGGCTCCATGACTTGAGTTATTGGAGCATTTTCCAATCACCATAGAGACCCTGAGGTATTTTGGACTGGACGGTTGAGGGAGAGTGATATAGATCCTTTATGTTAGGTGGCTGAAAATAAGATAAATGCCTAAGAACTAAATTTGGAGTTAAGAAAATGGGGTTTGCCACTAGCTGCTCAGCCTCCTTTGTAGGGTTGAGGCAAGGATCACACAAATTGCATCACAAATAGAGATTTTCCATATCACGAACACGGCAAAACCCATACCTTGCTCTTTGTGGCGATCTGTGGAGTGACTAATAGTGAGGGCTGGGGTCAGAGAAATCTCTCTCCAACTTGGAATTCATCTGTGTCTCTCATGAGGTGTGGCGTGACAAGTCTTCTACAGGTAATAAAATGCAGAACCAGTGTGAGCTGTTGAAGGTCTCGCATTGTGATGGGCGGTGACCAGAATCTGGACCTATAGTTCTTGGTGATAGGTTTGTACCCTCGGGACAATATTGCCTGAACTGTTGAACAACAGTGGGCTTTTCTACACTGAGGCAAGATCAGCCTTTACCCCTGCATGCCTGAATATCATTTACATTTGGAGTCTAAGCAAGTGAATGATTCCCAATGACACTTGATGGTCATCCGTAGTTGGCAAACATGATTGACCACAAAATGGGCGGTAGACCCAGGGAAGAGCGGAGACTTAGGGAACTACTGGCCCAACTCCTTCTGTTTATTGTAATATTGGCTTCTGTTTATTCATCACTTACTATGTGTCTGTGTTGTACTATTTGAGTTTTTTATGTGGGTCATCTCGTGTAATTCTGCGAGGTCAGGGCTTTTATATTATTATTTACAGATGATGGTACTGAGTCATAAAGAGGTTAGGTAAGACCCAGAGTCATACAGCTAGAAGTAAAACAGCCAGAATTTGAGCTGAGATAGGGAGAGATACTGGCTAAGGTTATTCAGCAAGTGGCAGAGCTGGGCCTAGAAGCACAATATTTTAGAGCTGGAAAAAAGAAATGCAGGGTTCCTTAGAATTAATCTCCTTGTATAGATGAAGATGCTGAGGTACACAGAGGTTAAGGCTGCTCCAGGATTCCCCAGTGAGTCTCTGGCAGAACTGGAATGCAATTCAAGTCTACTAATTATCTGCCAATCCCCTTTCTGTTACTTAGGCTTCCTAAGTCCACATAAGTCCAGATTCAGTGACTTCATTATTCATTCACCTCTTTAAGAAACTAGAGGGAGAAAAAGAACTGACAAATTATTTCTCTAAGGACCCATATGAGATAACACTAGAAGTTGGCTTTTAAAAGCAGATAGTTTTTTGGCT
Source organism: Macaca nemestrina (assembly GCF_043159975.1). Classification (NCBI taxonomy): domain Eukaryota; kingdom Metazoa; phylum Chordata; class Mammalia; order Primates; family Cercopithecidae; genus Macaca; species Macaca nemestrina. The sequence continues at coordinate 28,317,271 of NC_092130.1, read as the reverse complement.
AATACTACTAGTTATTATGTGGCCAGAAGCCTACAACCAACTCTATCAATGTGGGATTGCATCAAAGATGCATTGTATAGACCTAGAAACATGCCTAGCCAAAACAAAACAACAGCAGCAGATGCATGCACGAGAAAAACAACAATTTAAGTAGTAAAGGCTATTATGTTTACCATTCCATCCTATGATGGAATGCTCCATGGTAAACTGGGATGGAAAGATATGGAAGACATGAATGCAGTTGGTCTTGATTTCCGTAGTTTCTCTTAGAGTGAACATTTCTCCTCACTGAGCAATATGCCAGTGTTTAAAGATTTGAATTTTAGCCAGGCAAGTGGCATGCATCTATAGTTCCAGCTACTTCGGAGGCTGAGGCAGGAGGATAGCTTGAGCCCAGGAATTTGAGGTTATGCTCTAATTGCATCTTTGAATAGCCACTGCACTCCAGCCTGGGCAACATAGCAAGACCCCCACCTCTTAAAGAAAACATAAAATTTTTATATATAGCATGTTTGATGTCTGTACATATTGCTATCCAGTGTTGGCATAAAAGATTATGTTTACTATTTTCTACTAATGAGGGATTAATGGGGTTTTCAAATTATTTTCAGTAATTTGAATCAGGCATTCTTTTCACTCTTTGCTCTGACTTTGGGAATTAATTCCATCTTTGAGCAGCCCTGAAAGGTTTTCTCTGCCACACAAATATCTCCTGAGCCAGATTGCTGTAGTAGCTGATATTCCACCATCATGTACTTGTTTAAGGCAATTAAGACTCATGTGAAGACAAACCTTAGTAAGTCAATAACATGTTAGCATGGACTGCTTTTCAAAAAAGAGTAAATGACGAGTTGATGGGTGCTGACGAGTTGATGGGTTCAGGTGCTGATGAGTTGTTGGGTTCAGCACACCAACATGGCACAAGTATACATATGTAACAAACCTGCACGCTGTGCACATGTACCCTAGAATTTAAAGTATAATAAAAAAAAAAAAGAGCTTGAAGCTTAAAAAGATGGGATATAGTACAAGCACATATTGATTATGGGATATAAATGAGGAAAGGGAAGAGGAATATGGAAGACCAGATTAATGACAGCAAGCTAAAAGAGGAGATGAGAAGATACAAGACCAAGATCTACATCTCATAGTTTCCTTCAGTACATTCCTACTTATATTTGTTTTTCCTTCTGTCCCTGAATGAGCACCTGTCATTTGAGTCCAACTTCTTTCTGCTTTGAGAACTGAATTACTCCCTGTTGCAAACAGTGATTCTTAATTTTATTATCTACTCCCTTATGTGTGTAATGAAAAGTGTAGAACCAGTTTTGGGAAGTGTGCACATGTCTTTGAAGCTTTACCTAGAAACTCAGAGGGTCCTCTGACCCCCAAGGGTAGAAGATCTTGATACAGTCTCTTGAAATGTATGACAGATGTGAAGTAAGGAGGGTTAGGTCCTTGCTCTGGTTTCTCCTCTATATATTTGGGGAAGTCTCTTCTGTAAGCATAAATTCTTTCATTAATAGAACCAAGGGGGATGACCCAAGATGATTCATTTCATTTCAAACCCTAATCTTCAGAGAAGCCCCAGGAGAAGGAATTGAGGCTAGGGGCAGATGAATAGCTCTGCCAGTGGGGCTTCTCACTTTCCATTTTTGAATCTGAGTGGCCTCTGAGCACAGGAATTCTGTTTGGTTAACACTGGAAGTCTGAAGGGCTCAGTGTTATCTGGCTGGTCATTTTAGCTCTTCAAGGAGTGGGAAGGAGTGGTCAGGCTTCCCTTTGGGGTTAAGAGACTCTCAGAACTCTTGAACATACTTGAATATTCATGTGCTTTCTCTTGCCCAGTGCATTGTTCTGTCCCCAGCTGTCCTTTCTTCTGAGTCTGAGCCCCCAGCTCCTTTAGGTCAGGCTTTATTACTGCTGCATGGGACAGCTTGGTTTTGTTTGACTCTTTGAGAAGAATAGTGCCTAGGTTGGAGACAGGAGGCGGGGAGAGACTGAGGAGGGGTACTCTAGCTCAGTTGTGGCCCTTTTGAGAGGTGAAAGGAAGATTTATGATGCCACTTGTCAACTGCAAGATGGATGGAGGTGCCCAGACTGTGAACTCCTTGTGAAATGAAGGTTATGGTAATAACTAGGGTCCCTGGAGATGTAGCTGTTAGTGGGGTGATCAACTCTCCTAACTTGGTTCCCAAGCCCCCTCCTCTGTCTGTCTCTCCCCTAATGGGTGTTCTTTGTTCCTCTGCTGAGTCTGTCACTCTGTTTCAGGGATAGCCAACTACTGATTGATTATCTGTGCTTATGAAGGGGAGTGTCATCATGCTGAGAAGAAATTTTTTATGTTAGTGTCTTGGACAAATGAAACAATGGAAAATGCAAAATCAGTTTAATTTTGGCTTCAGAATTTTCATGCTTTGCCTGAACTATTGGGAACAGTCTATATTCATGTGCATGATCACCCTTTATTTTGCCTGCCCTTTATCTCCCCTCATTTAGTGCTACCCAGCCTGCAGCTAGAGGACAGAGAGAAACCTGGAAATGCTCATAAAGAACAGAAAACCAAACACTGCATGTTCTCACTCATATGTGGGAATTGAACAATGAGATCACTTGGACACAGGAAGGGGAACATCATACACCAGGGCCTATTGTGGGGAGGGGCATGGGGGGAGGGATAGCATTAGGAGATATACCTAACGTAAATGATGAGTTAATGGGTGCAGCACACCAACATGGCACATGTATACATATGTAACAAACCTCCACGTTGTGCACATGTACCCTAGAACTTAAAGTATTAAAAAAAAAAAAAAAAAAAAAGAATGTCCCAAAGACAGCTAGATGAGATACACCTCCTGGGAAAAAGTCTGAGCACAAGAACTCTATCACCAAATACTTTAGGGAAATTCTATGTACACATCAGGGCTGTACAGAGTTAAAATGCACACTGCATGTGAAAGAGTTTGGAAAGTCCTGTTGTTAAAGAATACCATTTGGTTTAAAGTTTCCCATGCTTTCTTGACCTCAAAATGCTTTCTTTGTCACATCACATTTACTAACCCTCTGCAGATCTAGTGTTGTTCAAAACTTACTTTGGGAAGCTTTGGTATTTATAAGGGATATTGGCAATGCTTGATGTCAAAGACAACACAGTCTTCCAAGGGAGCGGGGTTAGACGTTTTTCAGGCCAGCATTGGCGCAGACTTGATGTGTGACTTTTGCAAAGTTTCCATATCTTGTTTTTTAAATAATCCTGGCATGTATAGAGTTTATCCCCATTTAGAATGGGCCTTACTGAAGTGTGGTTATAAATTGATGTATTGTGGTAACACTTTTGTGTAAAATCTCTTCACTGAGGTATAATTCACATAAAAAACTCCCCGCACATATATATAGAGTGTATAATGTGATACGTTCTGGCATATGTATACATCTATAAAACTGTTACTACTGCAAAGCTGATGAACATATCTATTACCCCAAAAGTCTCTTCATGTCCCTTTTTAATCTCTTCTTTCTACTCCACCCATTCTCAGGACCGCTTCACCTTTTCCTCATCCCCAGGCACTCACTCACCTGCTTTCTGTCACTATGGATTAGTTTGTATTTTCTAGAATTCTGTATAAATGAAATTATAAAGTACAGTATGTACTTTAAAAAATTTTCATTTTTGATTATTATGGAGACATAGTTGTACATATTTATGGGGTACAAGTACATTGCTACAAGCATACAATGTGTAATGATCAAATCATGGTAGCTGGAGTATCCATTACCTTAAGTTTTGATCATTTCTTTATATTAAGAGCATTTCAATTCTAATCTTTTAGTTGTTTTGAAATATACAATAAATTATTAACTATAGTCACCCTATTGTGCTATGAAACAATAGATCTTATTTCTTCTATCTGTCTTTTTGTACCCATTAGCCAACTCCTCTTTATCCTCCTGTCCCACTACCCTTCCCAGTTTCTGGTAACCATTATTCTACTGTCTATCTCCATGAGTTCTTTTTTTTTTTTTTTTTGCAGCTCTCACATATAAGTGAGAACATGTGATATTTGTCTTTCTGTGCCTGGCTTATTTCATTTAACATGATGTTCTGTTCCATCCATATTGTAAATGACAGGATTTCATTCTATTTTATGGCTGAATAATGTTCTATTGTGTCTATGTACCACATTTTTAAAAATCTACTCATCCATTAATGGGTACTTAGGTTAATTCCATATCTTGACTGCAATGAACATGGGAGTGTAGATATATCTCCTATATATTGATTTTCTTTTTTTCTTTGGGTATATATCCAGTGGTGGTAGTTTTATTTTTATTTTTAGCTTTTTGAGGAACCTCTGTATTCTTCTTCTACAGACAGGGGCTCTACTAATTTACATTCCTGAAAATGGTTGTACTTTTTTTTATTTGGACTGGTTTCTTTTAACATGATTGTTTGGAGCTTCATTTATGTTCGTATATGTATCAATAATTCATTTATTCTCATTACTGAGTAGTATCTCATTGCATGGAATTTGTTTATCCAGTCACTTCTTAAACATTTAGGTTGTTTCTACTTTTTAGCTATTATAAAACTGGCCTGAATATTTGTGTATTACCATCTTTGTATGGATATATGCTTTTGTTCTTGGGACTCATCTCACTTCGCTCATGATGTATTATTCTTTTTATATGTTATTGGACTAAATATGCTAAAAGTTGGTTAAGAATTTTTGTATCCATGTTCACAAGGGATATTGGTAGTTTTTCTTCATGTTATGTCTTCATCTGGTTTGAGTATTACGGTAATGCTTGCCTCACAAAATGAGATGAGAAGTATTCTCTTCTATTTAGTTTCCTAAAGAGTTTGTGTATAATTGGTATTGTTTCTTAAGTGTTTGGTAGAATTTATCGTTGAAGCCATCTTGGGCCTGGAGCTTTCATTTGGGAACATTTTGAATTGTAAGTCCAATTTGTTTAATAGCTACATGGCAATTCAGCTTATCTATTTCTACATGAACAAACAAAGTAGCTGTGTCTCTCAAGGAATTTATCCTTTTCATCTGAATGACCTTTGTTTTTGGTATAAAGCTTTTATAATATTCCGCTATTTTCCTTTTAATACCTGTAGAATGACTCAGTAATGATGTCACTTCTTTTGCTCCTGATTTTGGTAATTTGTGTCTTCTGTCCTTTTTCTTTGATCACTCTGGCTGAAGGTATATCAATTTTATTGATCTTTTAAAAGAGCTAACTTTTAATTTTATTGGTTTTCTCTATTGTTTTCTATTTCTTTGATTTCTACTCTGGTCTTTTTTTTCTAGTTTCTTATAGTAGAAACTGAGATAATTGATTTTCTCTTTTTCTACTATAGATATTTTGTGCTATATATTTTCCTCTAAATATCATGTTAGTGATACCCTATAGATTTTGATATGTTGTGGTTTCAATCTCATTCAGTTAAAGTATTCATAGTAACTTCCTATGTGATAGCTAATTTCCTTTTTAATTTTTTCGTTAACCCATGAATTTTTTAAGATACAATATTAATTACTTTTTAGATATTTATTTTCCGGTTATCTTTGTTATTTATTTCTGATTTAATTCCATTGTTTTCAGAAAACATACCTTATATGACTTGAATCTTTTAAAATCTCTTTTGATTTGCTTTATGGCCCACTGTATGCTCTATCTTGAAACATATTCTCTGTGTACTGAAGAGAACATGTTATTCTGGTTTTGGGTATCAGTGTCAATTAGATCAAATCGTTTAATAGCTTCGTTCATCTATATTCTTACTAAATTTAAGTCTGCTTTTTGCTTTGCTTGTTCTACAAATTGTTGTTTAATTTTAATAAGGGTATGAAACTCTGTGGATTAATCTATTTCTCTTTGCAGTTCTATACATTTCTGCTTTATGTATTTTGAAGATGTATTACTAAACATGTAAATGTTTTGGATTGTTATTTTCTCTTAATGAATCTATCCCTTTATTATTTTGAAGTGGCCTTATTTATCCCCAGTAATATTCTTTGCTTTAGAATATATTTTGTCTGATGTTAATATAATGATCCTAGGTTTCTTTTGATTAATGTTAGCATGGTATGTCCTAATCCATCCTTTTTTTTTTTAAATTTATTTTTTATTATTATTATACTTTAAGTTCTAGGGTACATGTGCATAACGTGCAGTTTTGTTACATATGTATACTTGTGCCATGTTGCTGTGCTGCACCTATCAACTCATCAGCACCCATCAACTCGTCATTTACATCAGGTATAACTCCCAATGCAATCCCTTCCCCCTCCCCCCTCCCCATGATAGGCCCCGGTGTGTGATGTTCCCCTTCCCGAGTCCAAGTGATCTCATTGTTCAGTTCCCACCTATGAGTGAGAACATGCTGTGTTTGGTTTTCTGTTCTTGTGATAGTTTGCTAAGAATGATGGTTTCCAGCTGCATCCATGTCCCTACAAAGGACACAAACTCATCCTTTTTTATGGCTGCATAGTATTCCATGGTGTATATGTGTTACATTTCACCCATTTATGTCTTTATGTTTAAAAAAGTTCCTCTTTTTTTGGCAATCATGTGTTTAAAAATTTTATTTTATTTAATCACTTTATTGAGATATAATTCACATGTCGTATATTTACCAATTGAAATTTTATTATTCAGTGTTTTTTTTACTATATTCACACAGTTGTGCAACTGACACTACAATCAATTTTAGGACAATTTCATCGCCCCCCCAAAAAACCTCATCATATATAGTAGCAGTCACTTTCATTTCACCCTAATGTCTAGCCCTGTCCCAGACAGTCACTAATATACTTTCTGTCTCTTATAGTTTGTCTGTTCTGGTCATCTCTTATAAATAGAATTATATGTAGGTTTTTTGTGTGTCTGACTTCCTTTTGCTTTAGCATAATATTTTGAAGATTCTTCCATGTTGTAGGATGTATCAGTACTCCATTCATTTTCATGGTTGAATAATATGCCATTGTATAGATATTTTGTTTATTCATTGATTTGATTTACATTTTACTTTTTGGCTATTATGAGTAATAGTCTTATGAATATTTGTATACATGTTTTTGTGTGGACATGTTTTTAATTCTGTTGGGTATATACCTAGGAGTAGAGTTCCTGCATCATATGATAACTATGTTTAACATAGAGGAAGAACCAAACTGTTTTCCAAAGTTGCTGCACCATTTTATATTCCCACCAGCAATTTTATAAGGATTATAATTTGTCGACACTTGTTATTGTCTACCTTTTCTTTGTGTAGCCCTTCTAGTGTGTGTAAAAATGAGTTCATTTTTGCATTTCCTTTTTAACAGAGAAGGTAGGCCCTCAGAGCTATCAGCAGGGAGACTACAGGGTCTAAGTAGAATTTTGACTTTTATTTTCTTTAAAAAAGAAATCATATTCCTGTTACTTCTCCTTCATTTTAAAGTGAGGGCATTATATTAACTTTTTAAAAACAGCTTTTGTTTTGAGATACAATTTACATCCTACACAATTGATTTATTGGAAGTGTATAGTCAATGGTTTTTAGTATATTCACAGAGTTGTGTATCAGAGTTGTGCATCCCTCATAGCAACTCTCGAGTATTTTTCTTACCTCAAGAGGAAACCCTATAACCCTTAACCATTATCCTTCAAATCCCCCTTCCCCACATCCCTAGGTAATTGCTGATCTACTTTCTCTCTCTATAGATTTGCCTGTTCTGGAGGTTTTATGTAACTCTACAAAATGCTTATTGTTTTTCCTATGGGAATGTAAAGTTTTCTTTTTAAAATAAATTTATTAAAGCCAAAATTTAGTAAGCTGAAACAATATTAGGTAAAAATAATAAAGGTGATGTGTATAGAAAAGGTCGAAATTGCTGCAGTGGTTAGTGGTGGGCTACAAGTAGAGGAGATACCCTTGTGGTCGAATGCAAACTGCAAGCATTTGGGAAATGGTGTCTGATAGATTTCCTTCTAGACTGATCTAGAAAACCACTTCATCTTTGGACTAAAACAGAGGCAGCCTTGAGTGTCTACTAGGCCCACAGATTTCCATTATCTTTATTTCATTTTTTTTTCACTTTTATGGGATACACGTGCAGGTTTGTTATATAGATAAACTGCGTGTCACAGGGTTTTGGTGTACAGATAATTTCATCACCTGGGTGATAAGCATAGTACCCAATATCTATTTTTAAAGAGTTTCTTATAGGCAGCATATAGTCAGGTCTTGCTTTTGTGTGTGTGTGTGTGTGTGTGTGTGTGTGTGTGTGTGTGTGTGACGGAGTCTCACTGTGTTGCCACGCCAGAGTGCAGTGGCACATTCTCAGCTCACTGCAACCTCCACCTCCTGGGTTCAAGCGATTCTCCTGCCTCAGCCTCCCGAGTAGCTGGGACTACAGGCACCCGCCACCACGCCCAGCTAATTTTTGTATTTTTAATAGAGATGGTGTTTCACCACGTTGGCCAGGATGGTCTCGATCTCTTGACCTTGTGATTTGTCCGCCTTGGCCTCCCAAAGTGCTGGGATTACAGGCGTGAGCCTGTGCCTGGCCAGGTCTTGCTTTTTTATCCAATCTTGCAATCTCTGCTGTTTAATTGGGTATTATGACTATTGCCACTTAATAGGATTAATATGTTTAGATTTAAATCTACTTTCTTACTATTTGATTTTTGTTCCTTTTTTCTTTACTTCCTTTATTCAAACAGAATATTTGATTTTTTATTTATCCTGTTATTTGTTTTCCTTTCCCTCTTGGTCTTGTCTTCTTTTGGGTGAATTATTTGTTATATTTTCATTGGTTTATAAGCCGTAACTCTCTCTCTCTCTTTCTCTTTTTAACTTGCTTTAAGCCTTATACTATATGTCTTTAACTTATCACAGTCTACCTTAAAGTAAAATTAGGTTACTTCACCTATGGCAAAAGAAACTTACAATAGTATACTTGCATTTCTCCTTTCCCAGCCTGTGTGCTAATGTCATATATTTTGCTTTCCCATCTATTAAAAAGCTCAAAGGCCTGGTCTGTAAATATGATAAAGCTCAAAGGCCTGGTCTGCTGCATAGCGTGTAACCCACACAAATCATCTTTGAGTCCCTCCGCTGTATTCAGCAGGTGCTTTGCACACGGTATTATTTCTTTAGTGAAGGATCAGAAAGACTTATTTGCATAGTCCAGTGCTATATAAGAATAGAGATTTCAGAACCACTCACAGCAGAATAACTGTGTATTGTACTCACCCTCTACCTCTACTCTGAGTGAAGACATTTATTACCTGTTAGAGTTGGAGACATTTTAGAAAAGAAATTACAAACTTAGCAGTCTTTAGGCCACATATTCATCGGCATTTTAAGACATTTTTGGTTCGTGCAGGATTTTAAAATATTTGTAGCAGTTGCTAACATTTCTAAATTGGGAGATTCCATACAAAAATAGAGATTTCTAGCTTCTCTTGTGAGAACAAAACAAACAGAACTGAAAACACTTTTCTGGAAGTAAGGACCAGCTGCCCCTTTTGAATAGGGTAGGCAGGGATTCTTTAGTTTGCCTCAGTCTCCAGTTTGGTCTGGCCAACACTGAGGGTGAGTGGCAGTGACATTTATCAATTGCATATGCTGCTGTTATTATTTTTGTAGTAGAGTTAAAAATAAAATCATATGTACATTTCTTTATCGAAGTGGGAAAATAAAAGATGAACTGAAAGGGCTTTATTTTTCATTAAAAGTGAGAGAACATGTGTTTGTAGAAATGAATACTGAATACTTGTGTTAAAAATATAGTTTAAGATGCTATTGCAATAAGACCTAGACCATTTTATCCAAGTGTACTACCTGGGTATTCGAATTTAAGCCATGTACTGTAGAGATTATCTATAGTCCTATTTTTATATTCTACAAAGGGAGAAATTGTAGTTAAAGGTCTACAAAGAATTGAGATTAGGAATCAGATATGGACTCTTAAAAATGTAAGTCTATTTAATATTTGTAGAATATTATAGTTTAGTATTTGCAGTATAAACGTTTATTAGCAATAGTGGCACCTCTCCCTGTTGAAGGGAACTCAGAGAGGTGTAAGAGTTGGTAATGAATACAGGAATAGAAACTACTTTTTCACCGAGGACTAATACCAGTGTTCCTTGCTGGTTTATACCTCTACTCAGGCAGTGTCTCAGAGAGTTTAAGTTACTGTACTTCATTTGAAGTGCTGGACAATGTGCTCAGTGCCATGGAAGTTTAAATGGGGATGAACATTTTGCAGTGGAAGAGAATAAGACTTTAGGTCACAGTAGTACAACTCAAAGCAAATTTATACCCAGTAAAACTATCCTTTGGGTATATATACAATCTCATTACCTAAAGTATGCAAGAATGAAAAAAATCAAGATTTGTTAGCCCTCGCTGGAAAAAAAGGTCTAAACTATGAAGTGATGAATCCACATAAAGAAAATGGCTATAGAAGAGTTCTGGTTACTGGGCAGGTGGTGAGCATAAATATAGAATGAAGATTAACTGTGAACATGGTGATTACAAATTAGAACAGAAATGTTATATACTTGGTAATGTGAAAATCACAAAGCTAACAACCTGCATATGGAGGAGAGAGTAAAGTATGAGAGTGTGAATTCTGACATTTTAATCATAGAGACTCAAATGACATTATCCAAAATGAAAACATGATAGTAAAGAAAAAATGACCTAGCTTCTTATGATCTTCCATTCTTTCCATTTTAATAGAGATATTTTAAGAGATAACATTTCATGTAGTAAAAAACCTGTTTTCTGTAGTCTAATGGGTCTTTTTATTTGCCTAATATTTTTCTGTTAAATTCATGTACAATTACATTTATTACATTTAATTTAAAGGTATATCTATAATACTTTTAATTATGTTATATACATACATATGCACACATGCAAAGTCATAAACACAGAAATATCTGGAATTATGCTCATCTGAGATTAATGATAATATATTGGAATATGGATTTTGAGTGACTTTTTTTTCCTCAAATTTGTATTTACTATATACCTTAAAGTTTTCACCATTATTTTTTGGTAAAAATAATAAAATTATTTCTTTAAATCACAAAGAGAATCAGAGTATTTTTTTCTGTTATTATTTTTATCTTTATATGCAAATTTTTAAATACATTTTGAATCTTATCAAATATGTATATACTCTTATGTATTGTACCCTCATTTTCCCATGCATTCTTCAATTGTATTTATGTTGATATCACAAAATTTTTCAAGTTAATATTCCTTTTGTATTCCATAATTTAATTATTTCTTTATTTGGGAGCATTTATATTGCTTATGAAACTATGTTGTTATTATACATATAAATAAATATGTAACAAACATACGTACTTAAACCTCAAATTTTTTTAAAATTATGCTTTAAGTTCTGGGATACATGTACAGAACGTGCAGGTTTGTTACGTAGGCATACATGTACCATGGTGGTTTGCTGCACCCATCAACCCATCATCTGCATTAGATATTTCTGCTAATGCTATCCCTCCCCAAGCCCCCCACCCCCTGACAGGCCCCAATGTGTGATGTTTCCCTCCCTGTGTCCATGTGTTCTCATTGTTCAACTCCCACTTATGAGTGAGAGCATGCGGTATTTGATTTTCTGTTCCTGTGTTAGTTTGCTGAGAATGATGGTTTCCAGCTTCATCCATGTCCCTGCAAAGCACATGAACTCATCCTTCTTTATGTCTGCATAGTATTCCATGGTGTATATATGCCACATTTTCTTTATCCAGTCTATCATTGATGGACATTTGGGTTGGTTCCAAGTCTTTGCTATTGTGAACAGTGCTGAAATAAACATACTTGTGCACGTGTCCTTAGAGTAGAATGATTTATAATCCTTTGTGTTTATACCCAGTAATGGGATTGCTGGGTCAAATGGTATCTCTGGTTCTAGATCCTTGAGGAATTGCCACACTGTCTTCCACAATGGTTGGACTAATTTACAGTTCCAACGACAGTATAAAAGCTTTCCTGTTTCTCCACATCCTCTCCAGCATCCGTTGTTTCCTGACTTTTTGATGATGGCCATTCTAACTGGCGTGAGATGGTATCTCATTGTGGTTTTGATTTGCATTTCTCTAATGACCAGTGATGATGAGCTTTTTTCATGTTTGTTGGATGCATACATGTCTTCTTTTGAGAATTGTCTGTTCATATCCTTTGCCCACATTTTGATGGGGTTGTTTGTTTTTTTCTTGTAAATTTGTTTAAGTTCCTTGTAGATTCTGGATATTAGCTCTTTGTCAGATGGATAGATTGGAAAAATTTTCTCCCATTCCATAGGTTGCCTTTTCACTCTGATGATAGTTTCTTTTTGCTGTGCAGGAGCTCTTTAGTTTAATTAGAGCCAATTTGTCAATTGTGGCTTTTGTTGCCATTGCTTTTGGTGTTTTAGTCACGAAGTCTTTGCCCATGCCTATGTCCTGAATGGTATTGCCTATATTTTCTTCTAGAGTTTTTATGGTTTTAAGTCTTATGTTTAAGTCTTTAATCTATCTTTAGTTGATTTTTGTATAAACTGTAAGAAGGTATCTGGTTTCAGTTTTCTGCATATGGCTAGCCAGTTTTCCCAACACCATTTATTAAATAGAGAATCCTTTCCCTACTGTTTGTTTTTCTCAGGTTTCTCAAAGATCAGATGGTTGTAGATGTGTGGCATTATTTCTGAGGCCTCTGTTCTGTTCCATTGGTCTATATATCTGTTTTGGTACCAGTACCATGTTGTTTTGGTTACTGTAGCCTTGTAGTATAGTTTGAAGTCAGGCAGCATGATGCCTCCAGCTTTGTTCTTTTTGCTTAGTATTGTCTTGGCTATGTGGGCTCTTTGGGTTCCATGTGAAATTTAAAGTAGTTTTTTCTAGTTCTGTGAAGAAAGTCAATGGTGGCTCGATGGAGATAGCATTGAGTCAATAAATTACTTTGGGTAATATGGCCATTTTCATGATATTGATTCTTCCTATCCATGAGCATGGAATGTTTTTTCCATTTGTTTGTGTCCCCTCTTATTTCCTTGAGCAGTGGTTTGTAGTTCTCCTTGAAGAGGTCCTTCACATCTCTTGTAAGTTGTATTCCGAGGTATTTTATTTTCTTAGTAGCAATTGTGAATGGGTATTCACTCATGATTTGGCTCTCTGTTTGTCTATTATTGGTGTATAGGAAGGCTTGTGATTTTTGCACATTGATTTTGTATCCTGAGACTTTGCTGAAGTTATCAGCTTAAGGAGATTTTGGGCTGAGATGATGGGGTTTTCTAAATATACAATCATGTCATGTGCAAGCAGACAATTTGACTTCCTCTCTTCCTATTTGAATACCCTTTCTTTCTCTTGCCTGATTGCCCTAGCCAGAACTTCCAATGCTATGTTGAATAGGAGTGGTGAGAGAGGGCATTCTTGTCTTTTGCCAGTTTTCAAAGGGAGTGCTTCCAGCTTTTGCCCATTCAGTATGACATTGGCTGTGGGTTTGTCGAAAACAGCTCTTATTATTTTGAGATACATTCCATCAGTTTCTCGTTTATTCAGACTTTTTAGCATGAAGCAGTGCTGAACTTTATTGAAGGCCTTTTCTGCATCTATTGAGATAATCATGTGGTTTTTGTCATTGGTTCTGTTTATGTGATGGATTATGTTTATTGATTTGTGTATTTTGAACCAGAATTGCATCCCAGGGATGAAGTTGACTTAATTGTGGTGGATAAGCTTTTTGATGTGCTGCTAGATTTGGTTTGCCAGCATTTTATTGAGATTCATTGCATTGATGTCCATCAGGGATACTGGCCTGAAATTTTCCTTTTTTATTGTGTCTCTGCCAGGTTTTGGTATCAGGATGATGCTTGCCTCATAAAATGAGTTTGGGAGGAGTCCCTCTTCTTTTTTTTTTTGTTTAGAATAGTTTCAGAAGGAATGGTACCAGCTCCTCTTTGTACCTATGATAGAGCAGAGCTGTGAATCCATCTGGTCCTGGGCTTTTTTTGGTTGGTAAGCTATTGCAATAGACTTCCAACCAAGGTACTGGTAGGCAAGGTAGGTACTGTCCCAATTTCAGAACTCGCTATTGGTCTATTCAGGGATTCCACTCCTTCCTGGTTTAGACTTGGGAGGGTGTATACGTCCAGGAATTTATCCATTTCTTCTAGATTTTCTCGTTTATTTGCATAGAGGTGTTTATAGTATTCTCTGATGTTAGTTTGTATTTCTATGGGATCAGTGGTGATATCCCCTTTATCATTTTTTATTGCTTCTTTTTGATTCTTCTCTCCTTTCTTGTTTATTATTCTGGCTAGTGGCCTATCTATTTTGTAATCTTAAAAACAACTCCTGGTTTCATTGATTTTTTGAAGGACTTTTCATGTCTCTATCTTCTTCAGTTCTGCTCTGATCTTAGTTATTTCTTGTCTTCGGCTAGCTTTTGAATTTGTTTGCTCTTGCTTCTCTAGTTCTTTTAATTGTGCTGTTTGGATGTCAATTTTAGATCTTTTCTGCTTTCTCCTGTTGGCTTTTAGTGTTATAAATTTCCCTGTACACACTGCTTTAAATGTGTCCTAGAGATTCTGGTACATTGTGTCTTCATTCTCATTGGTTTCAAAGAACATCTTTATTTCTGCCTTCATTATTTACCCAGTAGTCATTCAGGAGCAGGTTGTTCAGTTTCCATGTAGTTGTGCAGTTTTGAGTTAGTTTCTTAATTCTGAATTCTAATTTGATTTCACTGTGGTCTGAGAGACTGTTTCTTATGAATTTCTGTTCTCTCACATTTGCTGAGGAGTGTTTTACTTGCAATTATGTGGTCAATTTTTGAATAAGTGCGATGTGGTGCTGAGAAGAATGTATATTGTGTTGATCTGGGGTGGAGAGTTCTGTAGATGTCTATTAGATCTGCTTGGTTCAGAGCTGAGTTCAAGTCCTGAAGATCCTTGTTGATTTTCTGTCTCATTGATCTTTCTAATATTGACGGTGGGGTGTTAAAGTCTCCCACAATTATTGTGTGGGAGTCTAAGTCTCTTTGTAGGTCTCTAAGAACTTGCTTTATGAATCTGGGTGCTCCTGTATTGGGTGCCTATATATATAGGGTAGTTAGCTCTTCTGGTTGCATTGATCCCTTTACCATTATGTAATGCCCTTCTTTGTCTTTTTTTTAAATCTTTGTTGGTTTAAAGTCTGTTTTATCAGAGACTAGCATAGCAACTCCTGCTTTTTATGTTTTTCATTTGCTTGGTAAATATTCCTCCATCCCTTTATTTTGAGTCTATGTATGTCCTTGCACAAGAGATGGGTCTCCTGAATACAGCACACTGATGGGTCCTGACTATCCAGTTTGCCAGTCTGTGTTGTTTAATTGGGGGCATTTGTCCCATTTACATTTAAGGTTAATATTGTTATTGTGAATTGGATCCTGTCGTTATGATGCTAAGTGGTTATTTTGCCCATTAGTTGATGCAGTTTCTTCATAGTGTCGATGGTCTTTACAATTTGGTATGTTTTTTCAGTGGCAGGTACTGGTTGTTCCTTTCCATGTTTAGTGCTTCCTTCAGGGGCTCTCGTAAGGTAGGCCTAGTGGTGACACAATCTCTCAGCATTTGCTTGTCTGTAAAGGAATTTATTTCTTCATTTATGAAGCTTAATTTGG
This sequence comes from Macaca nemestrina, assembly GCF_043159975.1. Lineage (NCBI taxonomy): Eukaryota > Metazoa > Chordata > Mammalia > Primates > Cercopithecidae > Macaca > Macaca nemestrina. The sequence goes on along the minus strand of NC_092130.1, from coordinate 28,301,592 downwards.
CTGGATATGAAATTCTGAGTTGAAAGTTTTTTTCTTTAAAAATGTTGAATATTGGTCCCCACTCTTTTCTGGCTTGTAGGGTTTCTGCTGAGAGATCCACTGTTAATCTGATGGGCTTCCCTTTGTGGGCAACCTGACCTTTCTCTTTGGCTGCCCTTAACGTTTTTTTTTCTTCATTTCAGCTTTGGTGAATTTGATGATTATGTGTCTTGGGGTTGCTGTTCTCGAGTATCTCTGTGGTGTTCTCTGTATTTCCTGAACTTGAATGTTGGCCTGTATTGCTAGGTTGGAGAAGTTCTCCCGGATAATATCCTGAAGTGTGTTTTCCAACTTGGTTCTATTCTCTCTGTCACTTTCAGGTACACTCATCAATTGTAGGTTTGGTCTTTTCACATAGTCCCATATTTCTTGAGGGCTTTGTTCATTCCTTTCCATTCTATTTTCTCTTACCTTGTTTTCATGCTTTATTTCATTAAGTTGATCTTCAATCTCTGATATCCTTTTATCTGCTTGACTGATTCAGCTATTGATACTTGTGTATGTTTCATGATGTTCTCGTGCTGTGTTTTTCAGCTCCATCGGGTCATTTATGTTCTTCTCTAAACTGGTTATTCAATTTAGAAATTTCTCTAACCACCCCCCCCCTTTTTTGTTTTGAGATGGAGTCTTGCTCGGTTGCTCAGGCTGGAGTGCGATAGTGCGACCTCGACTCACTTCAACCTTTGCCTCCCGGGTTCAAATGATTCTCCTGCCTCAGCCTCCTGAGTAGCTGGGATTACTCATGTGTGCTACCACGCCTGGCTAATTTTTGTATTTTTAGTAGAGATGGGGTTTTCCTTTGTTGGTCAGGCTGGTCTCGAACTTCTGACCTCATGATCTGCCTGCCTAGCCTCCCAAAGTGCTGGGATTATAGGCATGAGCCACTGTGCTCGGCCTCTTCTAACCCTTTTTTCACAGTTTTTAGCTTCCTTTTATTGGGTTAGAACGTGCTTCTTTAGCTTGGAGGAGTTCGTTATTACCCACCTTCTGAAGCCTACTTCTGTCAATTCATCAAAGTCATTCTCTGTCCAGTTTTGTTTCCTTGCTGGTGAGGAGTTATGATCCTTTGGAGGAGAAGAGGTGTTCTGGATTTCGGAAATTTCAGCCTTTTTACACCGGTTTTTCCTCATCTTCATGGATTAATGTACCTTTGGTTTTTGATGTTGGTTACCTTCTCGTGGGGTTTCTATGTGGATGTCCTTTTTGTTGATGTTGATGCTCTTCCTTCCTGTTTGTTAGTTTTTTTTTTTCTAACAGTCAGGCCCCTCCTCTGTAGGTCTACTGGAGTTTGCTAGAGGTCCACTCCAGACCCTGTTTGCCTGGGTATCACCAGCAGAGGCTACAGAACAGCAAAGATTGCTGCTTGTTCCTTCCTCTGGAAGCTTCGTCCTAGAGGGGCACCTGCCAGATGCCAGCCAGAGCTCTCCTGTATGAGATGTCTGTCCACCCCTGCTGGGATATATCTCCCAATCAGGAGGCAAAGAGGTCAGGGACATCAGGGACCCACTTGAGGAGGCAGTCTGTCCCTTAGCAGAGCTTGAGCACTGTGCTCGAAGATCTGCTGCTCTTTTCAGAGCCAGCAGGCAGGAATGTTTAAGTCTGCTGAAGCTGCACCCACAGCCACCCCTTCCCCTAGGTGCTCTGTCCCTAGAAGGTGGGAGTTTTATCTATAAGCCCCTGATTGGGGCTGCTGCCTTTCTTTCAGAGATGCCCTGCCCATAGAGGAGGAATCTAGAGAGGCAGTCTGGCTACAGCAGCTTTGCCGAGTTGCGGTGGGCTCCACCAAGCTGGAACTACCTGGCGGCTTTGTTTACAGTGTGAGGGGAAAACCACCTACTCAAGCCTCAGTAATGGTGGATGCCCCCTCCCCCCACCAAGCTCAAGTGTGCCAGGTCAACTTCAGAATGCTATGCTTGCAGCAAGATTTTTCGGCTAGTGGATCTTAGCTTGTTAGGCTCCATGGGGTTGTAATCTGCTAAGTGAGATCACTTGGCTCCTTGGCTTCAGCCCTTTTTTCAGAAGAGTGAACAGTTTTGTCTTGCTGGCATTCCACGCACCACTGACTCCTGCAGTTAGCTTGGTGTCTGCACAAATGGCTGCCCAGTTTTGTGCTTGAAACCCAGGGCCCTGGTAGTATAGGCACCCGAGGGAATCCCCTGGTCTGTGGGTTGCAAAGACTATGGGAAAAGCGTAGTATTTGGGCCAAGCACAGTCCCTCATGGCTTCCCTTGGCTAGGGGAGGGAATTCCCTGACCCCTTGCACCTCCCAGGTGAGGTGACACCCCACCCTGCTTTGGCTTGCCCTCCGGGGGCGCACCCACTGTCTAACCAGTCCCATGAGATGAGCCAGGTACTTCAGTTAGAAATGCAGAAATCGCCAACCTTCTGTGTTGATCTTGCTGGGTGCTGCAGACCTGAGCTGTTCCTATTGGGCCATCTTGCCAGCCACCATGCCTCTACTTTTTAATACAAATTTCCAGAAGATAATTTATTGTGTCAAAGGCATGAAGATACTTAAAGTTTTTGAAATATATTACTAGATTGTCCATTATGGTAATATATAGGGAGGGCCTGGAAATAGAGACAACAGCTCTTTGTGCAGAAGCAAAATCAGGTGAGCAATATAATGGAGTAAAAAAGAATAGGACTTACTTGCGGATCAGTTCTATATACCTAATTATATGTTTTGAGAAATAAAATTTTGATAGCAGAATAGAGCCATGTATTCCTAAGGGACAGGTCAATGATATTTTGGCAGCCCCTAGGAACAAATCAAATAGTACATAACTTTTTAAATTTTAAAAAAATTGACATAATAATTGTACAAATTCATGGGGTACATAATGATGTAACTAGCATATTTATTATTGCAAAAAAGTATTATTTATTTGTGATGAGAATATTTAATATCCTCCTTCTAGCTATGTGAAATTATATATATTGTTAACTGTGTCAGCCTACAGTGGTAAAGAACACTAGATCTTACTCCTGTTATCTAGCTGTAATTGTGCATACTTTACCACATCTTCCCTTATCTCTCCCTTCTCCTTACCCTTCCTAGCCTCTAGTATCCTCTGTTATACTTTTAACTTCTATAATATCAACATTTTTCAGCTTCTACATATGAGTTTGAACATGTGGTGTTTAACTTTCTGTTCTTTGCTTATTTCATTTGATGTCATCCAGTCTGATCCATGTTTCTGTGAATGACAGGATTTCATTTTTTTCATGGTGGAATAGTATTCCACTATACATATCATGTTTCTTTACCCATTCATCTGTTATTGGACACTTAGGTTGATTCCATATCTTGGCTATTGTGAATAGTGCAGCAATAAACATGGGGGTATGGATGTCTCTTTGATATCATTTCCTTTCTTTTGGATAGATTCCCAGTAGTTGGATTGCTGGATCTTACAGTTCTATTGGTAGTTTTTTGAGGAACCTCTATACTGTTCTGCACTGTGGCAGAACTCTTCTACCATCAGAGTAGAAGAGTTCTTTTTAATCTGCATCCTTACCAGCTTTTTTTTTTTTTTTTTTTAGATAGAGTCTCACTCTATTGCCCAGGCTGGAGTGCAGTGGTGAGATCTCAGCTCACTGCAACCTCCACCTCCTGAGTTCAAACAATCTCCCACCTCAGCCTCCCAGGTAGCTGTGAATACAGGCATCTGCCACCATGCCCAGCTAATTTTTGTATTTTTAGTAGAGATGGGGTTTCACCGTATTGTTCAGGCTGGTCTCGAGCTTCTGACAGGTGATCTGCCCACCTTGGCCTCCCAAAGTGCTGGGATTACGGGCATGAGCCCCCGTGCCTGGCCATTTTTTTTCTCTCAGTAGTTTGAATATATCACCCATTCTTTACTGGCCTTTTAAGTTTCTGCTGAGAAATCTGCTGTTAGGAGATTTTCTTGTATGTGACTTAACGCTTTTCTATTGCTATTTTTACAGTTCTTCATTTTTGACTTTTGACAATTTCACCCTAATGTGCCTCAGAGAGAATCATTTTGGGTTGAATCTGTTTGGAGTTCTTTGAGCTTCCTGGATCTCGATGTCCATCTCTCTCCCAAGACTTGGTAAGTTTTCTGCTATTATTGTTTATTTGCTTTTAACCTGAATGAAGTTATTCAGTCAGTCAACAAGTGTGTATTAAATTCAATTGCCTCAGAACGTTGTGAACCTTGCTGTAATATCTTTTGACTTTGGATGGTATATTGGTCCTAATAGGCTCAGACTTTACATTCATGTGTTCATTGACTGGATTTAATTTTATATTAGTTTTTTTTTTTGTTTTTCCCCAAGAAGGACTTGCAAGATTTGTACTTCCTGAGCTCCTTCATGTTAAAAAAATTTACCTTTGTACTTGAAAGACAGTTTGGTAGGATATAATGTTATTTTGTCATATTTTGTTTCTCTTAGAACTTTGTACATATATCCCTTTATTATCTTTTGATAATGGAAATTGCTGAGGAGAATTATTAGGCCAGCTTTATTTTTGCCTTACATATATAAAAAAAGAAAATATATGTATTATACAATACATATTACACATTCTCTATATATGTATATACACATATACAGTAACACTCGGGTGTTGATACCTATACCTCAAGTTTTATTTTACTATGGTGTGCTTCTTCAGTATGCAGATTTGGTTCTTGCTTCATTTCTGGGATAATTTCTATTTTTTACCTGTTTTTATAGTTGAATATCTTTTCAGTGATATCAGTTATGTATAATTCAGATCATCTTTGTCTTCCATATTGATTATCTGTAATTGTTTTGATTTTGTTCTTTAGTCTTTCACTGTGATGCTATTAAATCTTTGTTTTATGTCAGTCATTCATTTTACAGCTGTGTCTGTCCAGTTTGTTTGTAATTTATCAGTTTTATAATTATGATATCTTGGCTCTTAATTTGTTTCCTTAGCTATGCAATCAGCCATTTAATTTCATTCTGTTCTTTCATAATTTGGCATCTGAATTCTTGTTTTATTAAATTGCATTGGATTTTAAGTAACGTGAAGCTGTTGTGGAGAATTGTCCTTTGTTTCATAGCGTATATTTTCTTCCAGTTGAGGTTCTTCAGAATACCTTTTGCATGCCACCTTTCATTCTTTTAATGTTTCACTGTAGCATTTTTGGACACTTGCCTGACTTTCTCTCTCTCTTTAAAAAACTGCTTACACTTAGTGTAAAATGTCTTAGTCTTTTGGTTGGTTGATGTAATATGAGTGAATTTTCTGTTACTCTTAATAATCTGTTTTATCTGAGTAATGATAGGTCTAATGTTTTTAAATTGATTGGGCTTAGGTGTGACAGAAGAGTGAACGCTGGGACTAAGGAAGTTGCTCATACTTAGATTTTATGTTGCCAATCAATAAAAATAGGGGATTTAAAGATAAAATTACAAAATAATAACGCCATAAGACTGGATAATACAAATACTTACCTGATATACAAAATGTGATAATATGACTACTACTGACTTCCAGAAAATAAAACTGGATCTTGAGCTCTTTTCTACAATTTTGTTAATCCTATTTGTGGTAGTGTTTCTTAATATCATGGTGGTATGGGGATGTTAGAAGATACTCTTGAAGCTGGAATTGTTTCCCATTTCCTCATAGAAATTTGAGTCTTTCCTTCTGGAAAAGGAAGTCCACTCAGTTTTCACTTTCGCTTTCCATCAATCGTTTACATCAATCCTCTCAACAGTATTATGTCAGAAGGAGAAAATTAAAAAAACCCTCCCACAGTTTACTGCTTTTCAAATTTGTGGATATTCATGAGAATTATAGGGATATTATTATAATAATTTACCATTAAATCTCTTGGTGCTGAGGTGGATTAGGCACCAAGGAAAAGGGCTTAGTATTTTTTCCCCCTTCTTACCTCCGTACATGCCAGGATGCTACTGGTACTTTTTCCATTTTTATTAATTAAAAAAATTATATTAAGTTTTTTGTAATTTGGAGGTAATTATTAGGTATTAAGGGAGAGAATCTGTAAGCTCTTTTTCTGCCATATCCATTTAGACTTCTTGGTTGTTATATGTATGAATAATTTGAACATTAAAAACACATTTATGTGTCTAGTATTTTCATATGTTTATATTACTTTTATAAGCAAAGCAACATTTTACAAATTTCAGTTTTGATCTCTTCTTTAAGGTCTGCTTCAATTGCCACTTCTTCCAAGAAACCTTCTCTGATATCTCTAGCCAAAATAACTTTTCTTGTCACTGAGTTTTTGCATAATCTTTCTAGTCATATAAAATATATTTTATTAACTGCTATTAAGGGCCAGGCACATTTCTAGGTGCAGAGAATATAATTTATAAAATATGATTTCTGTCTTCATGATGTTACCGTTACAGTGATTGGAGGTAGGGAGGAATTGACCTGTTATCTATCTTCACTATTGGTTCTATACATTTTTGCTTATTGAAGTCAGAGTGTTTTATTCACTGATATATCCTCCACAAAATCTTCTATAATGTATGGCACAAAATGGAAGCTAATAAATGTCTGTTGAATTAATGAATCCAAAATGAATGTCTTATTAGCTGGAATGTGGAGAGACAATGCTTATGAGTGGGAAGCAAGAGGGAAGTAATCGTAGCTAGGCAAGATTTCAGGCCTATTTGGCTGACAGGATGTCTGCATAGGCAATTTTAACAGTATCTCAGTGGTACAGGCATATAAAAATAACAAAAATAACAAAGCTGAGCTCAAACAGTGGTCAAGGCTAGGAAATGATGGGCACAGAGAATATCAATGATTCTTGGAGCAGAAGGAGCCAGCCCAGGTAGCACTGAAAGCGTCCCTGGAAGCTGGAGTAAAGCGGTTAAATCATATTTCAATGTTTCAATTCCTCTTCAGGTTATGAAATTTTCCCACATTACCCAGCATAGAAAGTGCAAAATCATTTATAACTAACTTTCAGAGAGAAAGACTTGAATACCCAGAGACTTAGAAGAAGTTGAATGCTCATAATTAATTTCATTCTGGAAATGCTAAGCTGGGAAATTTTTCCTTTTCTTATTACCAGACTGCCATGTTGCTAGCTGTTGGCAATATAGAGTTGACATTATTCCAAAACAGGAATCTTCACAGGCATCTTATTTTACAGCATCAAGTAATGAAATATCATTCTTTGTAATTACATGACCAAGAGCAAAAGAAACAGGCACAGGAACTAAAGAACCCAAGAAGCTAAGCTAAAAGAAGTGTTTTCTTATATTTTGTGTTAAAAAAATTATTATTTAGGCTTCATGAGCAAACTACGAAATAAGTGGGGAAAGTGGACTGAGGCTTTTGGAATGAATGTAATTTTGAGCAAGTTCATATATGTTGAAGACTATTTGACCATTGATACTTAGATTTGGAAGAGTTGTCTAGCCCAGTCAGTTGATGAATGTGATTTTGGTTAGTCTCTGGTTGAATATCATTTTAATAATTGTGTATATATTTTGGAGTGTATTAGGAAGGGAAATAATAAACTCCAAATTCATTTATATGAAAAAGTAATTAATGTAGAGAAATATATTGGAATATATTGGAATAATGGTACTAGGACAATTTTACAAGTGGGTCTTGAATTGCACGTAAAAAATCTGATCTAGACCAAACTCAGGTTCAGTGTAGGAGAATAGTAAGCAGCAAGTGAGGTGGCATGGTTGGGTGAGGGCTCATCTCCTCATTGTAGATTATCTCATTATTATACTAGTCCAGTCCTTGCTAGAGTATCAGAGTTACATTTTTTCCTCTTAGGTCACACATTCCTAATTTTCACTATGATTCTTTATTTGATGTTGTCTTAATTCCTTCCTTCCTTCCTTCCTTCCTTCCTTCCTTCCTTCCTTCCTTCCTTCCTTCCTTCCTTCCCTCCCTCCCTCCCTCCCTCCCTCCCTCCCTCCTTTCTTTCTTTCTTTCTTTCTTTCTTTCTTTCTTTCTTTCTTTCTTTCTTTCTTTCTTTCTTTCTTTCTTTCCTTCTTTCCTTCTTTCTTTCCTTCTTTCCTTCTTTCCTTCTTTCCTTCTTTCCTTCTTTCCTTCTTTCCTTCCTTCCTTCCTTCCTTCCTTCCTTCCTTCCTTCCTTCCTTCTTTCCTTCTTTCCTTCTTTCCTTCTCTCCTTCTTTCGATGGAGTCTTGCTCTGTCACCCAGGCTGGAGTGCAGTGGTGTGCCATCTTGGCTCACTGCAACCTCTGCTTCTGGGGTTCAAGCAATTCTCCTGTCTCAGCCTCCCAAGTACGTGGGAGTACAGGCACCTGCGACCATGCCCGGCTAATTTTGGTATTTTTAGTAGAGATGGGGTTTCACTATGTTGGTCAGGCTGGTCTTGAACCCTTGACCTCAGGTAATCCACCTGCTTCAGCCTCCCAAAGTGCTGGGATTACAGGCGTGAGCCCCTGCACCCGGCCGTTAACTGCTTTGTCTTTGGGTTACATCTAGTGATACCATTAGAGAAAAATAATGTTAGAAGGAAATGTAGAGATCATTTGGCCTGGTATTTATCAGACTGACAGCACCAGAACTCTTTCTTATCATCTTCCTCCTCCTTCTTATTTTCTTTTTTCTTTCTTTCTTTTCTTTTTTTTATTATACTTTAAGTTCTGGGGTACATGTGCAGAGTGTGCAGGTTTGTTACATAGGTATACACGTGCTATGGTGGTTTGTGGCACTCATCAATCCGTCACCTACGTTAGGTATTTCTCCTAATGCTATCCCTACCCTAACCCCCTGGCCCCTGAAAGGCCCCAGTGTGTGGTGTTCCCTCCCTGTGTTCATGTGTTCTTCTTGTTCAACTCCCATTTATGAGTGAGAACATGCAGTGTTTGGTTTTCTGTTCTTGTGATAGTTTACTGAGAATGATGGTTTCCAGCTTCATCCGTGTCTCTGCAAAGGACGTGAACTCATCCTTTTTTTTTTTTTGTGGCTGCGTAGTATTCCATGGTGCAAATGTGCCACATTTTCTTTATCCAGTCTATCATTGATGGACATTTGGGTTGGTTCCAAGTCTTTGCTATTGTGAATAGTGCCACAATAAACATACTTGTGCATGTGTCTTAATAGTAGAATGATTTATAATCCTTTGGGTATATACCCAGTAATGGGATTGCTGAGTCAAATAGTGTTTCTACTTCTAGATCCTTTAGGAATCACCACACTGACTTCCACAGTGGTTGAACTAATTTACACTCCCACCAATAGTATAAAAGCATTCCTATTTCTCCACATCCTCTGTAGCATCCTTTGTTTCCTGACTTTTTAATGATTGTCATTCTAACTGGCATGAGATGGTATCTCATTGTGGTTTTGATTTGCATTTCTCTAATGACCAGTGATGATGAGCTTTTTTTCATATGTTTGTTGGCCGCATAAATGTCTTCTTTTGAGAATTGTCTGTTCATATCCTTTGCCCACTTTTTGATGGGTTTTTTTTTTCTTGTAAATTTGTTTAAGTTCCTTGTACATTCTGGATATTAGCCCTTTGTCAGCTGGGTAGATTGGAAACCTTTTCCCCCATTCTGTAGGTTGCCTGTTCACTCTGGCGATAGTTTCTTTTGCTGTGCAGAAGCTCTTTAGTTTAATTAGATTCCATTTGTCAATATTGGCTTTCATTGCCATTGCTTTTGGTGTTTTAGTCATGAAGTCTTTGCCCATGCCTATGTCCTGAATGGTATTGCCCAGGTTTTCTTCTAGGATTTTTATGGTTTTAAGTCTTATGTTTAAGTCTTTAATCTATCTTTGGTTGATTTTTGTATAAGGTATAAGGAAGGCATCCAGTTTCAGTGTTCTGCATATGGCTAGCCAGTTTTCCCAACACCATTTATTAAATAGGGAATCCTTTCCCCATTGCTTGTTTTTGTCAGGTTTCTCAAAGATCAGATGGTTGTAGATGTGTGGTGTTATTTCTGAGGCCTCTTATTTCTGTTCCATTGGTCTATATATCTGTTTTGGTACCAGTACCATGTTGTTTTGGTTACTGAAGCCTTGTAGTATAGTTTGAAGTCAGGTAGCGTGATGGCTCCAGCTTTGTTCTTTTTGCTTAGTTTTTTTTTTTTTTTTTTTTTTTTTTTTTTGTCTTGGCTATACAGGCTCTTTTCTGGTTCCATATGAAGTTTAAAATAGTGTTTTCTGGTTCTGTGAAGAAAGTCAATGGTAGCTTGATGGAGATAGCATTGAGTCTACAAATTACTTTGGGCAGTATGGCCATTTTCATGATATTGATTCTTCCTGTCCATGAGCATGGAATGTTTTTCCATTTGTTTGTGTCCTCTCTTATTTCCTTGAGCAGTGGTTTGTAGTTCTCCTTGAAGAGGTCCTTCACATCCCTTGTAAGTTGTATTCCTAGCTATTTTATTTTCTTAGAAGCAATTGTGAATGGGTATTCACTCATGATTTGGCTCTCTGTTTGTCTATTATTGGTGTGTAGGAATGCTTGTGATTTTTGCACATTGATTTTGTATCTTGAGACTTTGCTGAAGTTGCTTACCAGATTAAGTGAATTTTGGGCTGAGACAATGACATTTTCTATATGTACAGTCATGTCATCTGCGAACAGACAATTTGACTTGCTTTCTTCCTGTTTGAATACCCTTTTATTTCTTTCTCTTGCCTGAATGCCCTAGCCAGAACTTCCAATACTATGTGGAATAGGAGTGGTGAGAAAGGGCATTCTTGTCTTGTGCCAGTTTTCAAAGGGAATGCTTCCAGTTTTTGCCCATTCAGTATGATATTGGCTGTGGGTTTGTCATAAACAGCTCTTATTATTTTGAGATACATTTCATTGATACCTAGTCTATTGAGAGTTTTTAGCATGTAGGGGTGTTGAATTTTGTTGAAGGCCTTTTCTGCTCCTATTGAGATAATTATGTGGTTTTTGTCATTGGTTCTGTTTATGTGATGCATTACATTTATTGATTTGCATATGTTGAACCAGCCTTGCATCCCAGGAATGAAGCCAACTTGATCATGGTGGATAAGCTTTTTGATGTGCTGCTGGATTTGGTTTGCCAGTATTTTATTGAGGATTTTTGCACTGATGTTCACCAGGAATATTGGCCTGAAATTTTCCTTTTTTGTTATGTTTCTGCCAGGTTTTGGTATCAGGATGATGCTGGCCTCATAAAATGAGTTAGGGAGGATTCCCTCTTTTTCTATTGTTTGCAATAGTTTCAGAAAGAATGGTACCAGCTCCTCTTTGTACCTCTGGTAGAATTCGGCTGTGAATCCATCTGGTCCTGGGCTTTTTTGATTGGTAGGCTATTAATTACTGCCTCAATTTCAGAACTTGTTATTGGTCTATTCAGGGATTTGACTTCTTTCTGGTTTAGACTTGGGAGGGTGTATATTTCCAGGAATTTATCCATTTCTTCTAGATTTCCTAGTTTATTTGCATAGAGGTGTTTATAGTATTCTGTGATGGTATTTTTTATTTCTTTGGGATCAGTGGTGATATCCCCCTTATCATTTTTTGTTGCTTCTCTTTGATTCTTCTCTTTTTTCTTCTTTATTAGTCTGGCTAGTGGTCTATCTATTTTGTTGATCTTTTCAAAAAACCAGCTCCTGGATTCATTGATTTTTTTGAAGGGGTTTTTTGTGTCTCTGTCACCTTCAGTTCCGCTCTGATCTTAGTTATTTCTTGTCTTCGGCTAGCTTTTGAATTTGTTTGCTCTTCCTTCTCTAGTTATTTTAATTGTAATGTTAGGGTGTTGAGTTTGGATCTTTTCTGCTTTTTTTTGTGGGCATTTAGTGATATCAATTTCCTTCTACACACTGCTTTAAATGTGTCCCAGAGATTCTGGTACATTGTGTCTTCTTTCTCATTGGTTTCAAAGAACATCTATATTTCTGCCTTCATTTCATTATTTACCCAGTAGTCATTCAGGAGCAGGTTTTTCAGTTTCCATGTAGTTGTGTAGTTTTGAGTGAGTTTCTTAATCCTGATTTCTAATTTTATTGCACTGTGGTCTGAGAAACCATTTGTTAAATTTCCATTCCTTTGCATTTGCTGAGGAGTGTTTTACTTGCAATTATGTGGTCAATTTTCAAATAAGTACGATGAGGTGCTGAGAAGAATGTATATTCTGTTGTTGATTTGGGGTGGAGAGTTCTGTAGGTGTCTATTAAGTCTGCTTGGTTCAGAGCTGAGTTCAAGTCCTAAATACACTTGTTAATTTTCTGTCTTGTTTATCTGTCTAATATCGATAGTAGGGTGTTAAAGTCTTTCGCTATTATTTTGTGGGAGTCTAAGTCTCTTTGTAGGTCTCTAAGAACTTGCTTTATGAATCTGGGTGCTCCTGTACTGGGTGTATATATATGTAGGATAGTTAGCTCTTTTTGTTGCATTGATCCCTTTACCATTATGTAATGCCCTTCTTTGTCATTTTTTAATCTTTGTTGGTTTAAAGTCTGTTTTATCAGTGATTAGGATTGCAACCCCTGCTCTTTTTTTTGCTTTTCATTTCCTTCGTAATTATTCCTCCATCCCTTTATTTTGAGTCTATGTGTGTCTTTGCACGTGAGATGGGTCTCCTGGATACAGCACACTGATGGTTCTTGACTCTTTATCCAGTTTGCCAGTCTGTGTCTTTTAATAGGGGCTTTATCCCACTTACATTTAAGGTTAATATTGTTTTTATTATTATTATTTTTAAATTTTCTATTATACTTTAAGTTCTAGGGTACATGTGTACAATGTGCAGGTTTGTTACATATGTGTACATGTTAAGGTTAATATTGTTATTTGTGAATTTGATTCTGTCATTATGATGCTAGCTGGTTGTTTTGCCCATTAGTTGATGCAGTTTCTTCATAGTGTTGATGCTCCTTACACTTTGGTATGTTTTTGCAGTTGGCTCGTATTGGTTATTCCTGTCCATGTTTAGTGCTTCCTGCAGGAGCTCTTCTAAGGCAAGCCTGGTGGTGACAAAATATCTCAGTATTTGCTTGTCTGTAAAGGCTTTTATTTCTCCTTTGCTTATGTAGCTTAGTTTGACTGGATATGAAATTCTGGGTTGAAAATTCTTTTCTTTAAGAATGTTGAGCCAGGTGCGGTGGCTCACACCTATAATCCCAGCACTTTGGGAGGCTGATGCAGGCAGATCACAAGGTCAGGCAATACAGATAATCCTGGCTAACATGGTGAAATCCTGTGTCTACTAAAAGTACAAAAATATTAGCCAGGCATGGTGGCAGGCGCCTGTAGTCCCAGCTACTCAGGAGGCTGAGGCAGGAGAACGGCGTGAACCCGGGAGGCAGAGCTTGCAGTGAGCCGAGATCACGCCACTGCACTCCAGCCTGGGCGACAGAGTGAGACTCCGTCTCAGAAAAAAAAAGAAAAGAAAAAAGAATGTCAAACATTGGTCCCCACTCTCTTCTGGCTTGTAGGGTTCCTGCGGAGAGATCCGCTGTTAGCCTGATGGGCTTCCCTTTGTGTATAACTTAACCTTTCTCTCTGGCTGACCTTAACATTTTTTCCTTCATTTAAACCTTGGTGAATCTTGACAATTTTGTGTCTTGGGTTTGCTCTTCTCCAGGAGTATCTTTGTGGTATTCTCTATATTTCCTGAATTTGAATATTGGCCTGTCTTGATAGGTTGGGGAGATTCTCTTGGATAATATCCTGAAGAAGGTTTTCCAACTTGGTTCCATTCTCCCTGTCACTTTCAGGTACACCAATCAAACATAGGTTTGGTCTTTTCACACATTCCCATATTTCTTGGAGGCTTTGTTTGCTCCTTTTCATTCTTTTTTCTCTAATCTTGTCTTCTTGCTTTATTTCATTATCTTCAATCACTGATATCCTTTCTTCTGCTTGATCAATTTGGCTATTGATACTTGTGTATTCTTCATGAAGTTCTTGTGCTATGTTTTTCATCTCCATCAGGTCATTTATGTTCTTCTCTAAACTGGTTATTCTAGTTAGCAATTCGTCTAACCTTTTTTCAAGTTTCTTAACCTCCTTTCAGTAGGTTAGAATATGCTCCTTTAGCTCCGAGGAGCTTTTTATTACCCACCTTCTGAAGCCTACTTCTGTGAATTCGTGAAACTCATTATCCATCCAGTTTGTTCCCTTATTGGTGAGGAGTTGTGATCTTTTGGAGGAGAAGAAGAGTCCTGGTTTTTGGAATTTTCAGCCTTTTTGCGCTGGTTTCTCTCCATCTTTGTGGATTTATCTACCTTTGGTCTTTGATGTTGGTGACCTTTGGATGGGGTTTCTTTGTGGATGTGCTATGCTTTCTGTTTGTTAGTTTTCCTTCTAATAGTCAGGCCCCTCTGCCTCAGGTATGCTGGAGTTTGCTGGAGGTCCACTTCTGACCCTGTTTGCCTGGGTATCACCAGCAGAGGCTGCATAACAGCAAAGACTGCTGCTTGTTCTTTCCTCTGGAAGCTTCGTCCCAGAGGGGCACCAGCCAGATGCCAGCCAGAGCTCTTCTGTTTGAGGTGTCTGTCAGCCTCTACTGGGAGGTGTCTCCCAGTCAGGATACATGGGGGTCAGCAACCCTTAGCTGAGCTCGAATGCTGTGCTGGGAGGTCTGCTGCTCTATTCAGAGTCATCAGGCAGGAACACTTAAGTCTGCTGATGCTGCACCCACAGCCACCCTTTCACCCAGGTGCTCTGTCCCAGGTATATGGGAGTTTTATCTATAAGTCCCTGACTGGGGCTGCTGCCTTTTTTTCAGAGATGCTCTGCCCAGAGTATAGAAATCTGGCAGTCTGGCCACAGCAGCCTTGCTGAGCTGCAGTGGGCTCTGCCCAGTTCGAACTTCCTGGCTCCTTTGTTTACACCGTGAGTGTAAACTCAAGCCTCAGCAATGGTGGATGCCCCTCCTCCAACCAAGCTCAAGTGTCCCAGATGGATCTCAGACTGCTTCTCTGCTGGCAGTGAGAATTTCAAGCCAGTGGATCTTAGTTTGCTGGGCTCTGTGGGGGTGGGACCTGCTAAGCCAGACCACTTGGCTCCCTGGCTTCAGTATCCCTTTCCCGGGGAATGAATGGTGCTGAATCTCTGGTGTTCCAGGCACCATTGGGTTATGGAAACAAAACAAAACAAAAACAAAAAACTCCTGCAGCTAGTTTGGTGTCTGCCCAAATGGCTGCCCAGTTTTGTGCTATGCACATGTATTTTTATTGAGGCACTATTTACAATAGCAAAGACTTAGAATCAACCCAAATGTCCATCAGTGACAGACTGGATTAAGAAAATGTGGCACATATATACCATGGAATACTATGCAGCCATAAAAAAGGATGAGTTTGTGTCCTTTGTAGAGACATGGATGCAGCTGGAAACCATCATTCTCAGCAAACTATCGCAAGAACAGAAAGCCAAACACCGCATGTTCTCACTCATAGGTGGGAATTGAACAATGAGATCACTTGGACACAGGAAGGGGAACATCACACACCGGGGCCAATTATGGGGAGGGGAGAGTGTGGAGGGATGGCATTGGGAGTTATACCTGATGTAAACGACGAGTTGATGGGTGCTGATGGATTGATGGGTGCAGCACACCAACATGGCACAAGTATACATATGTAACAAACCTGCACATTTTGCACATGTACCCTAGAACTTAAAGTATAATTAAAAAAAAAAATTTAGGACCCACCAGCCCCAACAATTGCATGAGCCAATTCCTCAAAATAAATCTCTTTATGTATGTATCACTTATACATACATGCAACATGTTAACACACATACATATATATGTGTACATACATACTTATGCCCCCTATTGCTTCAGTTTCTCTGGAGATCCCTCACTGATACTCTTGCCTCATGAAGTGAAAGACTGGGGAATTGGAATTGCTCTGGTTTTTCCATTAACCAGTAAAGTGAACTCAAACAGTCTATGGACTTGTTGAGGACAAAGACTACATTTTCCTTACTGATGTTTTTCTGGCATCTACATAGCTCCTAGTGTACGTTAGGTGCTCAGTATTTGATGAGTTAATGAATAAATGAATAGTCTGCCTTTTCCTTGGGCTCAGTTGTCTTTTCTAGAAAAAAAGGAGGTTGATTTAACTACATTCCCTGAGGCTCTTCCAGAAATGCAGAGTAGCAATTAAGAAATTTAGGTCTGGATTCAGGCATAATGGGTTGGAATCCCAGCCATGCCACTTAATAGCTATATGACTTTGGGTAATTTCGTTTAACCAGTCAGTATTGCTATTCCCACCAAACGTTACCTCATTTAATTCTCACCACAAGTCTAAATGAGTAACGTTTGGTGGGAATACTCTGCCTATTACAGAAAAAGTATCACTAGCTGTTAATTGCTGCCACTGCCACTGCAGCAACCATCACCACTACCACCACCATTACCATCATTGTTATCATCCACCCATGTGATTAACTATTTTTTAGGCATCTTTCTTGAAGGCTGTGTTTGTTGGAGAACATCTGATCTGAGAACACAGATAGGAGAGGTATGTACACAACAACTAAAAGTTAGAAAATGAGTTAGAGGGCCAATATTAAGGCTGAGGAGCACACAGAAATCCCAGGAAGTTGGTACTCAGTGTGTCTCAGAAATCCAGAGATAAACTCTAGTAAAATGGGAATTTTTCATAAACCTTCTACTATAGAGGGAATTTAAAGTACATCCTCCCAGATACTTTAAATTACCTCTAGACTACTTCTAATACTTAATACAATATAGGTGTCATGTAAATAGTTGTTATACTATGTTTACAGAATAATGACCAAAACAAATAAGTCTATCAGTAGAGACACAGTTTTTTTCTGAATATTTTCAATGTGTGATTGGTTGAATCCATGGATGCAGAACCCATGGATACAGAGGGCCAACTGTATATTCCAAACCTACCTATTTCTCAGCAGCTTCCCCAACATCTTAGAATATGCTACTATCATCTCACTCCTTAACTACCACAACAGCCACTAAGGGATGTCCCTGCTTCCTCCCATTCTCCCTTACAGTACACACATCATACATAGCCAATCAATCTTCATAAAATATATCACATCATTCCCCTGTTTAAAACCTTCTCATTTGTCAACATTCAACATTTATGGCGCCCCCTGATGTGCTAGGCGCTGTTCTAGCTGTTAGAGATACAGCAGTGAAGAAACCAAACAAAAATGCCTGACCTTGGGGAGTATATGTCCTACTTAGGGATGCTGACAATAAACAAACAAAGTGGCTAATGCTGGGGGTGCAATTTTTATATGGGCAGTCAGGAACAGTCTCAAGGAGAAGGTTGTATTTGAGCAATGAATTGAGCAAGTAAGGGAATGAGCCATGTGAGTATCTGCGGAAAGCTCTTTAGACTGAGGGAACAGCCAGGGCAAGGGCCTGGAAGCAGAAGCATGCCTGGCACGTTCAAGAAACAGCAAGGAAATGCCAGGTAAGACATTGTGAAGGCTTGGCCTTTGCTCTGAGTGAGATGAGAAGATTTTGGACTGTATTGACTAAAAGATAGATTAAAAGCATGGCATGATCTGACTTACATTTGTAAAGGAACACTCTGGTTGCTATGCTGATAATAGAGTGAAGGAAGTTAAAGCAAGAAGGTAAGGTGAGGGGTTAGTGCAATAATCCAAACAAGAGATGATGGGGTTTGAACTAAGGAATAGCTTTGTGGCAAGTGATGGGTAAATAGACCCCAGACATAATTTGAAGACAGAACCCACAGAGTTTGCAGACAGAGTGGATGTCTGGGAACTGAGGCATCAGGAATGACTCCAGGTATTTTGGCTTAAAAAACTAAATAGATGGACTCATCCTTCCCAAAGACAGGAGAGACTGTCAGTGAGGTAGATTTGTAGGGACAGAAGGAGGTTCAATTTTGCATGTAAAGTTTGAGTTTCCTTTTAGACATGAAGTAAAAGCATTGAGTATGCAGTTATATACACAGGTCTAGAATGCAGAAGTTGCTTATGGGTATAAATTTGGGGATTATCAGCATATGGAAGGTATTTAAAGTCAGGGGACTGGATGAGATCACCTGGGGTATGATCTTGGGTAGAAATAAGAAGAGAGAGATCCACAGACCCTGAGATACTCTAAAGTTAAGAGATATAGGATAAAAGAAGTAATCAATTAGCAAGAAAAGATGGATTAACTTCCCATTGCACTAGAAAACAATTCAGATACCTTGTCTGCAGGCCTTATGTGATCTGACCCAGTCAGCTTTATCTCCTGCTTTCTCTTCTGTTCACTAAGCACCAGCCAGCCACACTGGACTTTATTTTGATCCTTAAATCAATGAAACTCATTCTTCTTTCAAAGCTTTGAACTTGCCTGGAAATATCTTCTTTCAATCTTTATAGCTAACTTTTTGTCACCCAAGTCTCCTGAGTTTTTATGTTGCTTCCAAGGAGAGGAATTCCCCATCCTGCTCAGTTCACATATTCCTTTACCTTTGTGTGTCTGTCTAGCTATTTTTATTCTATTGCACTTATCACTATCGTAATTTTCTTACCTTAGTTTCCATTTTTACTGTCTATTCCACCCACCTACCCACCCCCAACTCTGGCCAGGTAAACTTAATGAGGGTAAAAACTCCAGGTTGTTTTGTTGACTCCACACAGATGTATCCCCATTACCTAGATTGGCAACCATTACCTAGTAAGTGCTCAACTTATAGCTAAGGAATGAATATAAACCAAAATCCAGAGAGGTAAAGCAGCCTCCTCAAGGTCATCCATGAGTAGCAGAGCCAAGACTAGAGCTCCAATTTCTAACACTAAAGTTATGGTTGGTTGGTTTGTACTCCCAGTTATTGCAGAGAAGGAAAGGATAGTCTAAATGAAACCATTCATACTCATTTTTAAGTTAATAGTTGACCAGTTTAACCCTCTTTTCCCTGGCCACTCTCTGTAACCATTCATAGCTCCACACAGATGTATCCTGGCCACTTGTAACTTTAAGCATGAAAAATAATTGACTAGGATTAGAAGGGAACTTTAAGAAAACAAATTATAGTGTATTGAAGCTTAGATGGGCAGTGGAGGTAGTGCATAGTCACTTTTAATCCAACTTTCCTTTTCCCTTATAATATCATGATCTTGAAAGGTGTTTGGTCAGTGGCCAAAAAAAAAAAAAAAAAAAAAAAAGAACAAAACTAATTTACATCTCTACTAGTTTCCTGGTGCCCTTCAGATGTCCCTAAGAGAAAGGATTTTTTCATTCATTCATTTGACAAATGTATATCAAATCAACTATTCTAGAAGCTGATGATCCAACAGTGAACAAAAAAGGTAAGGTTCTTATTCTCAGATGCTTAAATCTGATCAGCGAGACAGACATTAAATAAATAAATGAATAAATGAACAAAATAATGTCCACTGAGGTTAGGTGATGTGATGACAGTAAAATGGGACAATGTGATACAGAGCATGCAGCTGTGTGAAATAACCGCAGACATTGGATGAATTTTGGATACCTGGCTTCCACTCTGGTTTCTGACTTAGCATTAAATCCATACAGATCTTATGGTTCTCCCCTTGGAATAGTGTTCAGTGCCTCCTCATGGGAAATTCTGGGGGCTCCTTGCCCACTCGACTCCCATTTCACAGACCAGAATCAAGCCTGAGGTCCAGCTTCTGTTTGTGACCCAGCATGTCTCCAACTCCATTTAACACCAAATTCCACTGCTCAGGGCGCAATATCTATGAGGACTGGGTCCACATGTTTGAACTAGCTATGTTGCCCCATTGACTAGCTATTGACTTACTCTTTACACACCTAACTGAACATTGGGTTAGTCTGCCAAATGCCTCTGGCAGCACATGTGGCTGTAGCTCAGATTAGCCAGGAGAACAGGAGGAGGCACTGATGTCTTTGCTGTGTGAAACAGAATCACACATGCTTGTCCCTCCACCTGCTTTGCCCACAGAAGAAGAGTTGAAATATATATATATATTTCCACCCCTGAACAGCTTGGACAATCTCGATCCAGAGTTCTTCACATCTTTGTTAGGCAAGTCTTTGGAGAAATTGTATCCATGGATTTGAGCATTATGCAAATCAAGATGTGAAACAACCTTGCCACTAAACTTCTGTGTGATCTCAGGCAAGTCATTTAATTTCTTTAAATCTCAGCTCATCTATTAAAGGTGAATAATACATACACTTGCCTATAAAGTCTATAGTGAGAATGGAATAAAATATCTAGAGTACTTAGAGTGTCATGGTACATGTGTCACCTAAGAGCTTAAACTTTTGGAGCTGGAAAGAAATTTAGAGATCACACCTCTAATGAATAGATGGGGATACTCAGGCCTAGAGATGGAAAGGAATTTATCCAGAGCTAATTAGCAGAGAAGCCAGAAAGAGACCTTCAGCCCCTGATTCCTACATGTCAGGTTGCCTTCCTGGGGCTCATCCAAAAAGAAAGAGAAGGCTCAGCCTTGTGGCTCCTTGCTCCAGCAGCACAGATTGGACCAAGCAATCAGCGTTTAAAAATGTAGGTTCCAGCTGCTCCATCAACTTGCTGTGTGTCTTTAGGCAGAAAATGATGTTCCTCTGAACCCAGGTTCTTTACCTCATGTAGAAATGGCTAGGGATTATGGTGAAATTTGTCCCGAGACTGTGAGGTCTAGTTGTACATGCTCTGTAAATCTCATTCCGCCACACCAATCTGCTGCACACCACCAGGATCACTCTGACCCCTCTTCATCCAGGTGTTCATGTGCCTGCAGGCTTAGGGCCAACTACACAGTTAGTTGAATTCCCTCTATAGTAGAAGGTTTATGAAAAATTCCCATTTTACTAGAGTTTATCTCTGGATTTCTGAGACACACTGAGTACCAACTTCCTGGGACTTCTGTGTGCTCCTCAGCCTTAATATTGGCCCTCTAACTCATTTTCTAACTTTTAGTTGTTGTGTACATACCTCTCCTATCTGTGTTCTCGGATCAGATGTTCTCCAACAAACACAGCCTTCAAGAAAGATGCCTTAAAAATAGTTAATCACATGGGTGGATGATAACAATGATGGTAATGGTGGTGGTAGTGGTGGTGATGGTGGTGGTGGTGGTGGTGGTTGCTGCAGTGGTAGTGGCAGCAATTAACAGCTAGTGATACTTTTTCTGCAATAGGCAGAGTATTCCCACCAAACGTTACTCATTTAGACTTGTGGTGAGAATTAAATGAGGTAACGTTTGGTGGGAATAGCAATACTGACTGGTTAAACGAAATTACCCAAAGTCATATAGCTATTAAGTGGCATGGCTGGGATTCCAACCCATTATGCCTGAATCCAGACCTAAATTTCTTAATTGCTACTCTGCATTTCTGGAAGAGCCTCAGGGAATGTAGTTAAATCATCCTCCTTGGAGGATGTGCTTAGGTTATATGCAAATACTATTTTATTTTTATTATTTCAATAGTTTTTTGGGGAACAGGTGGTGTTTGGTTACATGGCTAAGTTCTTTAGTGGTGATTTCTAAGATTTTTATGCACCCATCACCTAAGCAGTGTGTACTGTACCCAGTGTGTAGTCTTTTATCCCTCACTGTCCACCCATTCTTTCCCCCATGTCCCCAAAATCCATTCATTGTATCATTCTTATGCCTTTGCATCCTCATGGCTTAGCTCCCACTTATGAGTGAGAACATATGATGTTTGGTTTTCCATTCTTGAGTTACTTCACTTAAAATAATGGTTTCCAACTCCATCTAGGTTGCTGCAAATGCCATTATTTTGTTCCTTTTTATGGCTGAGTAGTATTCCATGGTGTGTGTGTATGTGTGTGTGTGTGTGTGGTATTGGAGTGTTATAGGGTTATGGAGAATACCTTCAATCATTAATTATAGGTTTTAAATTTACCTTGGCTTTTAAAGGAATAGGGTACACTTTTTTTTTCTTAACTACTTGTATATATCTCTCTTTCTTTCTGTCTTTGACTTTCTCTCTCTCTCTCTCTTTCTCTTTGACTTTCCTTTTGCCTCTCTTCTTTTCTCTCTCTGCCTATCTCTTTCTTTCCTCTCTCCTTGACTTTCTCTTTGTCTGTCTCTTCTTCTCTCTCTTTGCCTCTTTTCCTCTCTGTCTCGTTCCTTTCTCTCTCTCTGCTGGTCTTTCCTTGCCTCTGCCAGCCGCTTATGCTGCTGTTCTCTCAACCACTGTGTAGTGGGGATGGGGGGTTCTAAAACCAGCTGTAACCAAGTGTCTATGTACAGGAACTCTGGTCTAGGTTCCTTGGCTTACAGGTTACCTTGTGCCATACCTTTGAAACAAGGAACCTACCCAGACTTCCTTCTTTTATCTTTTTTTTTTTTTTTTTTTGAGACAGAGTCTCGCTCTGTCGCCCAGGCTGGAGTGCAGTGGTGCGACCTCGGCTCACTGCAAGCTCTGCCTCCTGGGTTCATGACATTCTCCTGCTTCAGCCTTCCAAGTTCCTGGGACCACAGGCACCCACCATTGTGCCTGGCTAATTTTTTTTCAATTTTTAGTAGAGATGGGGTTTCACCGTGTTAGCCAGGTTGGTCTCGATCTCCTGACCTTGTGATCTGCCCACCTTGGCCTCGCAAAGTGCTGGGATTATAGGCGTGAGCCACCATGCCCGATCCAGACTTCCTTCTAATGGCCAACCTACCTCTGATACTGGCCAGTCTATAAGTTTTCCTAGTATCATAGTACTCTATAGTCTCCTTTAAATTCTTTTTTGAAATTTTTCAACATAGTTCCTAGCAAGGTGGGCTTATTTGTGCCTGACCTATGCTTCTTCGATATAAAACACCACACTCACACCACACGCACACCACATAACAAAGAATGGGTAAAAAGGGCACACACACACACACACACACACACACACACACACACTTTTGCAGTTTGCACCAAACCAAAATCAAAACCAAAATCACAGTACCCAGAAATCCAAGCCAGGTCAAAACCAAAACCAAAGTATCAAGCAAGCCAAGTTAAGCCAAAAACAAAAACCAAAGTGCCGCAATGGAGTAGGCAAGTTCCCAAGACCAATCCTGTCAAGCAACTTAAACCAAGTCAAAACCAAAACCAAAGTGCTGATAAAGGCATGCCATGGGTGATCAGGCCACGCTTCCACTCAGAGTGGGCAAGTTTCAAAGACTAGTCTTACCAAGTTTTAGATGTCCAGACTCCAAGTGCCCATTCCTTCCAGTGTTCAGATACTGATTTGATCCTCCACGGCGGCCTGCCACACACTGCTCTGGCGAGGCATCCCACTGGGGCAAATGCCTACCCAGGAGCACTGTCAGAATCTGTGTCGCTTGGGCTGGTCGGAGTCCCCCACAGGGATGTTCCACAGGGAGGCTTAAGACACCTACAGAGCTGCCTCAACCATCCACCAATCACCTTACTTCCCAGTCAGGGAACCAAGAAATGTAGCAGGATGAGCCACAGACAAAACTCAGACACTGAGTTAAAGAAGGAAGGGGTTTATTCGGCCGAGTGCATCGGCAAGACTCCTGTCTCAAGAGCCAAGCTCCCCGAGTGAGCAATTCCTGTCCCTTTTAAGGCTCACAACTCTAAGGGGATGCATGTGAGAGGGTCGTGATTGATTGAGCAAGCAGGGGATACATGACTGGGGGCTGCATGCACCAGTAATTAGATCAGAACAAAACAAGATAGGGATTTTCACAGTGCATTTCTATACAATGTCTGTAATCTATAGATAACAGAACCAATTAGGTCAGGGGTCGATCTTTAACTACCAGGCCCAGGGTGTGGTGCTGGGCTGTCTGCCTGTGGATTTCATTTCTGCTTTTTAGTTTTTACTTCTTCTTTCTTTGGAGGCAGAAATTGGGCATAAGACGATATAGGGGTGGTCTCCTCCTTTAAAGGAATCTCCACACTGTTTTCTATAGTGGTCGTACCAGTTTACATTCCCATCATCAGTATAAAAGTGTTCCCTTTTCACCACATTCATGCCCACATCTATTATTTTTTTATTTTTTGATTATGGCCATTCTTGCAGGAGTAAGGTGGTATCACATTGTGGTTTGATTTGCAGTTCCCTGATCATTAGCAATGTTGAGCATTTTTTCATATGTATGTTGGCCATTTGTATATTTTCTCTTGAGAACTGTTTATTCTGGTCCTTAGCCCACTTTTTGATGGGATTATTTGTTTTATCTTCCTGTTTTTTTGGGTTCTTTGTAGGTTCTGGATAATAGTCCTTTCTCAGATGCATAGTTTGCGAAGGTTTACTCCCACTCTGTGGGGTGTCTGTTTACTCTGCTGACTGTTCCTTTTGCTGTGCAAAAGCTCTTTAGTTTAATCAAGTCCCACCTATTTATCTTTTTTTTGTTGTTGTATTTGCTTTTGGGTTCTTGGTCAAGAAGTCTTGCGTAAGCCGACACCTAGAAAGGTTTTTTCCAATGTTATCTTCTAGGATTTTTATGGTTTCAGGTCTTAGATTTTAGTCTTTGATCCACCTTGAGTTGATTTTTTATATAAGGTGAGAGATGAGGATCCAGTTTCATTCTTCTACATGTGGCTAGCCAATTATCCCAGCACCATTTGGTAAATAGATTTTCCTTTCCTCACTTTATGTTTTTGTTTGCTTTGTCAAAGATCAGTTAGCTGTAAGTATTTGGGTTTATTTCTGGGTGCTCTATTCTGTTCCATGGGTTTGTGTGCCTATTTTTTTATACCAGTACCATGCTGTTTTGGTGACTGTAGCCTTATAGTATAGTTTGAAGTCAGGTAATGTGATGGCTCCAGATTTGTTCTTTTTGCTTAGTCTTGCTTTGGCTATGTGGGCTCTGTTTTTGTTCCATATGAATTGCAGGATTGTTTTTTCTAGTTCTGTGAAGAATTATGGTGGTATTTTGATGATAATTGCATTGAGTTTGTACATTGCTTTTGGCAGTATGGTCATTTTCACAATATTGATTTTACCCATCCATGAACATAGGATGTCTTTCCATTTGTTTGTGTCATCAATGATTTCTTTCAACAGTGTTGTAGTTTTCTTTGTAGAGGACTTTTACCTCCTTGGTCAAGTATATTCCTAAGCATTTTATTTTTATTTTTTTGCAGCTATTGTGAAAGGGGTTGAGTTCTTGATTAGATTCTCAGCTTGGTCTCTGTTGGTGGATAGCAGTGCTACTGATTTGTGTACATTAATTTTGTGTCCAGAAATTTTACTGAATTCATTTATCAGATCTTCTGGGATGAGTCTTTAGGATTTTCTATGTATATGATCATAGCATTGGCAAACAGTGACTAGTTGACTTCCTCTTTACCAATTTGAATGCCCTTTATTTCTTTCTCATGTCTGATTGCTCTGGTTAGAACTTCCAGTACTATGTTGAATAGAAGTGGTAAAAGTGGGCATCTTTATCTTGTTCCCATTCTCAGGGAGAATGCTTTCAACTGTTCCCCATTCAGTATAATGTTGGCTGTAGGTTTGTCATAAATGGTTTTTATTGCTTTAAGTTATGTCCCTCGTATGCCAGTTTTGCTGAGCTTTAATCATAAAGGGATGCTGGATTTTGTCAAATGCTTTTCCTGCATCTATTCAGATGACCATGTGATTTTTATTTTTAATTCTGTTTTTTTTTTTTTTTTTTTTTTTTTGAGACGGAGTCTCATTCTGTCACCCAGACTGGAGTGCAGTGGTGCGATCTTGGCTCACTGCAAGCTCTGCCTCCCGAGTTCACGCCATTCTCCTGCCTCAGCCTCCTGAGTAGCTGGGACTACAGGCACCCGCCACCACACCTGGCTAATTTTTTTGTATTTTCAGTAGAGACTGGGTTTCACTGTGTTAGCCAGGATGGTCTCAATCTCCTGACCTCTTGATCCACCTGCCTTGGCCTCCCAAAGTTCTGGGATTACAGGTGTGACCCTCCGTGCCTGGCCTTTAATTTTGTTATGTAGTGGATCACATTTATTAATTAGTGTATGTTAAACCATCCTTGCAGTCTTAGCATGAAACCCATTTGATCATGGTGGATTATCTTTTTGATATACTATTGGGTTCAGTAAGCTAGTATTTTTATTGAGGATTTTTGCATCTATGTTCATCAGTGATATTGATCTGTAGTTTTCTTTTTTGTTATGTCCCTTCCTGGTTTTGTTATTAGGGTGATACTGGCTTCATGGAATGATTTAGGGAGGATTATCTTTCTCTTCCTTTGGAAATAGTGTCAATAGGACTGGTACAAATTCTTCTATGAATATCTGATAGAATTCAGCTGTGAAGACATCTGGTCCTGGACTTTTTTTTTCTTGGTAATTATTTGTATTACCATTCAATTTCACTCCTTGTTATTGGTCTGTTCAGAGTTTCTTTTTCTTCCTGGTTTAATCTAGGAGGGTTGTATATCTCCAGAAATTTATTATCTCCTCTAGGCTTTCTAGTTTTTGTGCATAAAGGTATTCATAGTAGTCTTGAATGATCTTTTGTATTTCTGTGCTATCAGTTGTAATATCTCCTGTTTCATTTCTAATTGAGCTTATTTGAATCTCCTCTCTTCTTTTCTTGGTTAATTTCACTACTAGTCTATCAATTTTGTTTATCTTTTCAAAGAACTAGCTTTTCATTTCATTTGTCTTTTGTATTTTGTTTCAATTTCATTTAGTCCTGCTCTGATCTTTGTTATTTCTTTTCTTCTTCTGGGTTTGGGTTTGCTTTGTTCTTATTTCTCTAGTTTCTTGAGGTGTGACCTTAGATTGTTTATTTGTGCTTTTTCAAAAATTTTTATGTAGGCATTCAATTCTATGAACTTTCCTCTTAGCACTACTTTTGCTGAATCTCAGAGGTTTTGATAGGTTTTATTACTATTATTGTTTAGTTCAAAGAGTTGCTAAATTTCCATCTTGATTTTATTGACCCAATGATCATTCAGGAGAAAGATATTTAATTTCCATGGTTTTGAGGGCTCCTTTTGGAGTTGATTTCCAATTTTATTCCACTGTGGTCTCAGAGAGTACTTGATATAATTTTGATTTTCTTAAATTTATTGAGACTTGTTTTGTGGCCTATCATATGGTCTATATTGGAGAATGTTCTAAGTGCTAATGAATAGATTGTATATTCTGCAGTTGTTGGGTAGAATGTTCTATAAATATCTGGTAAGTCTGTTCTAGGGTGTAGTTTAAGTCCATTGTTTCTTTGTTGAGTTTCTGTCTTGATTACCTGTCTAGTTCTGTCAGTGGAGTATTGAAGTCCCCCACTATTGTGTTGCCATCTATCTCATTTCTTAGGTCTAGTAGTAATTGTTTTATAAACTTGTAAGTGCCAGTGTTAGGTGCACATATATTTAGGATTGTGATATTTTCCTGTTGAACTAGTCTTTGTATCATTATATAATGTCCCTCTTTGTCTTTTTTTGGGGGGGTGGGGCTTAAATTACCTATTTTATTTTATTTATTATTATTTTTTATTATTATACTTTAAGTTCTAGGGTACATGAACACAACGTGCAGGTTTGTTACATATATATACATGTCCCATGTCGGTGTGCTGCACCCATTAACTCATCATTTACATTAGATGTATCTCCTAATGCTATCCCTCCACCCTCCCCCCTCCCCACAATAGGCCCCAGTGTGTGATGTTCCCCTTCCTGTGTCCAAGTGATCTCATTGTTCAATTCCCACCTATGAGTGAGAACATATGGTGTTTGGTTTTCTGTTCTTGTGGTAGTTTGCTGAGAATGATGGTTTCCAGCTGCATCCATGTCCCTGCAAAGGACACGAACTCATCCTTTTTTATGGCTGCATAGTATTCCATGGTGTATATGTGCCACATTTTCTTAATCCAGTCTGTCACTGATGGACATTTGGGTTGATTCCAAGTCTTTGCTCTTGTGAATAGTGCTGCAATAAACATGTGTGCATGTGTCTGTATAGTAGCATGATCTATAATCCTTTGGGTATATCCCCAGTAATGGGATTGCTGGGTCAAATGGTATTTCTAGTTCTAGATCCTTGAGGAATCGCCATACTGTTTTCCACAATGGTTGAACTAGTTTACAGTCCCACTAACAGTGTAAAAGTGTTCCTATTTCTCCACATCCTCTCCAGCACTTGTTGTTTCCTGATTTTTTAATGATTGCCATTGTAACAGGTGTGAGACAGTATCTCATTGTGGTTTTGATTTGCATTTCTCTGATGGTGAGTGATGATGAGCATTTTTTTATGTGTCTGTTGGCTATATGAATGTCTTTTGAGAAGTGTCTGTTTATATCCTTTGCCCACTTTTTGATGGGGTTGTTTGTTTTTTTCTTGTAAATTTGTTTGAGTTCTTTGTAGGTTCTGGATATTAGCCCTTTGTCAGATGAGTAGATTGCAAAAATTTTCTCCCATTGTGAAAATGGCCATACTGCCCAAGGTAATTTATAGATTCAATGCCATCCCCATTAAGCTACCAATGACTTTCTTCACAGAATTGGAAAAAGCTGCTTTAAAGTTCATATGGAACCAAAAAAGACCCCACATTGCCAAGACAATCCTAAGCCAAAAGAACAAAGCTGGAGGCATCACGCTGCCTGGCTTCAAACTATACTACAAGGCTACAGTAGCCAAAACAGCATGGTAATGGTACCAAAACAGAGAGATAGACCAATGGAACAGAACAGAGCCTTCAGAAATAATACCACACATCTACAGCCATCTGATCTTTGACAGACCTGGCAAAAACAAGAAATGGGGAAAGGATTCCCTATTTAATAAATGCTGCTGAGAAAATTGGCTAGCCATAAGTAGAAAGCTGAAACTAGATCCTTTCCTTACTCCTTATACAAAAATTAATTCAAGATGGATTAGAGACTTAAATGTTAGACCTAATACCATAAAAACCCCAGAAGAAAACCTAGGTAATACCATTCAGGACATACGCATGGGCAAGGACTTCATGTCTAAAACACCCTCTTTGTCTTTTTTAACTGTTGTTGCTTTAAAGTCTGTTTTGTCTAAGGATAGCTACTCCTGCTTGCTTTTGGTGTTCATTTTCATGGAATATCTTTTTCTACCCCTTTACCTTAAGTTTATGTGAGTCCTTATGTGTCAGGTGAGTTTCTTTAAGATAGCAGATACTTGGTAAATGAATTCTTATCCATTCTTCCATTCTATATCTTTTAAGTGGAGCGTTTAGACCATTTACCCTCATTGTTAGTATTGAGATGTGAGGTACTGTTCTATCTGTCATGTTAGTTGTTGCCTGAATACCTTGGGTCTTTTTTTTTTTTTTCATTTTTTAATTGTTTCATAGGTCCTGTAAGATGTATGCTTTAAGGAGGTTTTATTTTGGTGTATTTCAAGGATTTGTTTCATGATTTAGTGTTCCTTTTAGCAGTGCCTGTAGTGCTGGTGTAGTAGTTGGTGAATTCTCTCAGCATTTGTTTGTCTGAAAAGGACTGTATCTTTCCTTTATTTATGAAGCTTAATTTTGCTGGATACAAAATTCTTAGCTGATAATTGTTTTGTTTAAGGAGACTAAATATAGGACCTCAATCCCTTCTAGTTGTAGAGTTTCTGCTGAGAAATCTGCTGTTAATTTGATAGATTTTCCTTTGTAGGTTACCTGATGCTTTTGCCTGGATAAGTACTTCAGTTTCTTAGGTGGTGAGTGGGACTATAGAGCTCACAAGAGATTATGTCCTTTGTCTTTGGCTACTCAGGGCAGGTAGAGAAAGACCATCAGATAGAAGCAGGGTTAGGCATGTCTGAGCTCAGACTTTCCTTGGGCGGCACTTGCTGTGGCTGCTGTTGTGGATTGGGAGGTAGTTCTCAGGCTGATGGAGTTACATTCCCAGGGGGATTATGGCTGCATCACACAGGTCACCGGGGAAGTAGGGGAAAGCCGGCAGTGACAGGCCTCACCCAGCTCCCATGCAGCCTAAAAGGCTAGTCTCGCTCCCACTGTGCGCCACAACAACTGCCACCCCCAACAGCACTGAGTCCCACCCCAACAACAGCACTGAGTTTATTTCCAGGCAACCAGTGAGCAGGGCTGAAAACTTGCCCCAACTATAAGCCTCCCTGCAGAGAAAGCAAGCAGGGCTTTCAGATTTTATGCCTCCCTGCCTGTGGTAGCTTCTGTGCTGGTATCTGCACTCCTGGTTTGCCTCCTCTCCTGGATTCTGTCCAGGGAGCCTTTGCATTTGGTTAAATTGCTGCAAAGTTCAGCTGGAAGTTTTCTTCGCCCTGTGGTCTTTCCCCAATTCCACTGGCAGCCCTCCCCAAGGAACTGTGAGAGACAAAGTCAGGAATGGCTTTTCTGGGGACTGATAGTGCCCACAGGGCTCTTCCTGCTGCTTCCTCTACCCCTATATTTTGCTCAGTTCTCTAAATTCATCTTACCTCCACATAAGGTCAAATGCTTCTCCTGTCATCTGGACCTTCAGGTTTCCCATTGAGGAAGTGTGTTCGGGGGCAGACATTTCCCTTCTCACACTCTGGGCACTCACAGGTTTTCGGCTGTCTCACAGAGCTTGCAGTGGCAAGCCCCTTCCTTCAGAGGGTCTGTAGATTCTCTCAGCTTTCCTGGTATGTTCCCACAGTAGTTCTTGGAGAAAAGTTTACAATGTGAGTCTACACACACTGTTCTGTCTGTCTGAGTGGGAGTTTCAAGTTAGTCTTGCCTTTTGTCTGCTATTTTTATTTTTATTTTTTTATTATACTTTAAGTTCTAGGATACATGTGCCCAACCTGCAGATTTGCTACATATATACACCTGTGCCATGTTGGTGTGCTGCACCTGTTAACTAGTCATTTACATTAGGTGTATCTCCTAATGCTATCCCTCCCTGCCCCCCCAACTCTACGACAGGCCCCAGTGTGTGACATTCCCCACCCTGTGTCCAAGTGTTCTCACTGTTCAATTCCAACCTATGCGTGAGAACATGCTGTGTTTGGTTTTCGGTCCTTGTGATAGTTTGCTGAGAATGATGGTTTCCAGCTTCATCCATGTCCCTACAAAGGACATGAACTCATCCTTTTTTATGGCTGCATAGTATTCCATAGTGTATATGTGCCACATTTTCTTAATCCAGTCTATCATTGATGGACATTTGGGTTCGTTCCAAGTCTTTGCTCTTGTGAATAGTGCTGCAATAAACATACGTGTGCATGTATTGTTATAGTAGCATGATTTATAATCCTTTGGGTATATACCCAGTAATGGGATCACTGGGTCAAATGATATTTCTAGTTCTAGATCCTTGAGGAATCGCCACACTGTCTTCCACAATAGTTGAACTAGTTTACAGTACCACCAACAGTGTAAAATTGTTCCTATTTCTCCACATCCTCTCCAGTACCTGTCGTTTCCTGACTTTTTAAGAGACACAACAAAAAAGAGAATTTTAGACAAATATTCCTGATGAACATTGATGCAAAAATCCTCAATAAAATACTGGCAAACCAAATCCAGCAGCACATCAAAAAGCTTATCCACCACGATCAAGTTGGCTTCATCCCTGGGATGCAAGGCTGGTTCAACATACGCAAATCAATAAACGTAATCCATCATATAAACAGAACCAAAGACAAAAACCACATGTTTATCTCAATAGATGCAGAAAAGGCCTTCGACAAAATTCAACAGTCCTTCATGCTAAAAACTCTCAGTACACTAGGTATTGATGGGATGTATCTCAAAATATTTTATTTTAATTTTTTTGAAACAATGTCTTGCTGTGTCACCCAGGCTAGAGTGCAGTGGCATAATCACAGCTCACTACATCCTTGACCTTCCAGGGTCAAGTGATCCTCCAACTTCAGCCTCTTGAGTAGCTGGGACTGAGTGCATGGTAATGCTTGGCTTGGTTTTGCCATGTTGCCCAGGCTGGTCCTAAACTCCTGAGCTCAAGTCATCTGCCCTCCTCAGCCTCCCAAAGTGCTAGGGTTACAGGCTTGAGCCACCTCACCGGACCTCTCTGCCATTTTGTGTCAAGGACTTGAGCATCTGTGGATTGGATTTTGTATCTGAGGGAGGTCCTAGAACCAATCCCCTGTGGATACTGAAGGAAGGCTCTATTTTGACAGAGCTGACAAGACTGGCTGATGGGTTAAATGTAGATTGATAATGAGGAATCAAGAATGAATTTTAGATTTTTAAATCTAAACAATTAGACAGATGATTGTATCATTATCTAAAATGAGGAAAACTGAGGGATGGGCTGGCTTTTATTTATTATTCATTTGTTTGAAGGTAGACTTAAGATTTCTTTGGGGGGCATATTCGGGGTCCTTTGAAGTATTTATTTATTTTGGATTAAACACCTAGACTAGGCAAAAAGTTGGATATGTCAATCTAGAGCTCATGGGTAAGGTCTGGGCTACAGATATAAATTTGGTAACACGAACACGTCTAAAATAAAGGAAATTAGATGAGTATGTCATCCTCTGCTCTGGAGTTTGTTCTTAGGAGTAAAGGTGGAGGAATGGGGAGAAAAGATACCCAAGTAAAAAGGACAGTGACAGGGAAGTGGCATTATTAACCGGCGCCCTATCTACAGAGCACTCACAATGCATATGCACTGTGTGCGGTGCTGGTTTTCCTGAGGTACAAAAGATGAATGTGTTCCTTCCCCTGAGGGAACTTACCTTATAAAGCAGTCTACTTCTAGTATGGCAGCTAATAGGATTATAAGGGACAAGAAAGCTCTATCATTTATTTTGATAGAAGGAGTGGATTTTCCCCCACCCTCCTGTGTTTGAGAATCCTAATTATTAAGTTTGGAGTGGGTCCCAAATTTAACTTGGCATAGATGCATGTGAATATACAATAATTATAGCCAGGGTGAGGGTTGCATTCAAGTAAATGGTACAAAATCCTTGAGCTATCCAGGTCTCTCTTTGGTTGAGGTCATGGTGTGGAGCAATTGTCCATTATTTCTAATTCTCTGTGGATGAAGAAGAAATAAACATTTATTGAACTCTCAGTGTGTGTAATGTACTTAATACCATTTACTTACATTAATTGAGCCCTCCCTGTAATGTATGAGGTAGGTGGCATTATCCCTATTTTGCAGCCCAGAAAACCGAGGCCGAGGAGGGTTAATAAATGATCTCATGTCAAAAAGTGAGGCACTGGCAGATCCAGTACTCATCCTGAGATCTGATGTAATTTCATACTCTTTCAACTCTAAAACCTAAAGAACACAAAATAAACTTAGTATTTCTTTCACATTATAGTACATATTTAAATTCATCTTATTTTTCCTTCCCAGTCTGCTTTTCTTTGGGCTAAACAACTTCAGCTCTTTCAAATAATCTGTGTGTGACATGTTAACTGTTATACTGCTTGGCATAGTACCTGGTGCACAGTCAGTGCTTTACAATTGCTAGGGAATATGATTCTGCCGTGTGACAGCTAAAGAAACTAAGCCTTGCAGGAGCAAAGGGGCTTATCCAGTGTCTTACACCTAATCATCTGCTCTACTTCCAAGCTCTAGCCACATTCTACTTCTGTCAGTTTTTGTTTCTCGAATGCAGTTCAACTAGAATAAGGCCATCCCTTTCTCCTCCTATATTTAGGCCTCTATACTCCTTTTAATGTGGTTTCAATTGATTTGGCCTTCAGGGAACTCTCCTTGTACCCAAGGGTGTGTCTTCTCCTTTGGTTTAATGCAGCAGTTTGTTTATTCATTTACTTTCTGAAACTGGAGCTGGCTGGCTGGCAGAATTTAATCAGAAGATTGTGTAACCATGGCAAGAAGCTGCCCAAATCCATAACTGTAATGAGAGAATGAGAGACAGGAGAATTGGATTAAAAGGCAGCTCGCTTTGCAAAGAAGGAAACTTCAACTTTTCCTCCCTTCTACCTCTTGTTACCCACCTATGAGAAGAAGGATGAAAACCAAAGGTAAAATTGTGGAGTGAGGTCAGCTCTGAGTGACCCCAGGGAATTTCTAAAGTGATGGGGTTAATTAGACATGTGGAAGTATATCCTGTTTGGTAGGGTCTCTATAAAAAGAGATGGGCATTACTATTCATCCATCTCTCCATCCCTCTACCTGCCATCAATTCAACAATTCTAACAATCAAGTCAACATATTTGTCTCTAACTTCTCTACCCTCTAATCCATGGCAGACCCATCTTGCTCCCCCAAACCCACCATCCAAGCTTCAGCAACATCAGTCCAACTAGGAGAAAACTTCAGTGTGACCTACGTGGTTCTGGGTGAGCCAGAGATTGCTGTGGACTTTAGCTGGGGATATCCAGGGCAGAAGGTAAGCAGCAGGTAATGGAGGCTGTGTATATGTGTATACGTGGTGGTGGAGTGTTGGGGCAGCGAGGGGGCAGTGAGGGATTAGTTAGGGCCATGAGATTACAGAGAAGTGGGATCAAGAGATGTTTATCTCTAAGGCTCCCTGAGAAGAACCCCAATTCCTCCTTGTTTAACCCCCCTACTCTTGTGTGTGAGATTTATCTGCTTGGCATTCATTGCTTTACCATAACAACCACAGCAATATGTATACAGCACTTAGGAATATGAAGTGATTTTCACATCTACCTTATTACTTGAATCATACAGAAATTCTGTGAATGCTACAGAATAAGAAAAGGTGGTTTAATGCAGGGGATTTGAGCAAAAGTTTGGAGTTGAGAAGACCAACTTGACAGCCAGGCATGGTGGCACATGCCTGCAATCCCAGCTACTCAAGAGGCTGAGGTGGGAGGATTGCTTGAACCTAGGAGTTTGAGACCAGCCTGGACAGCATAGTGAGACCCCCATCTCAAAAAAAGAAAAAGATGACCAATTTATTATGGGGCTTTGCCATGGTATTAAACCTCCCCAAGTTGTGGTTTTCTCATCTGTAAATTAGGTGAAATGGTACAAATAAATCAGGGCATTTGTGAAGATTAAATAACAATAAAAACAGTAGTGCCTGCCATATATTAAGTACTCAATACATGTTTGCTATTATTATCTCCATCCGATGGATGAAAAAACTGAGAATCAGCCTCAGAAAGTGACTTGTCTGATGCTGCCAGAGCTGGACTGGAGCCTGGATCTCCTGACTTCCAGCCGGCTCTGGCTGTTCCAGCCCATGGAATCAGCGTCATTGCATCTCCTCTCACAGTAAGCACAGTGCCACTGAGGTGAAGATACTTTTAAGTTGACAGGGAAAATAAGCCTTATTGTTTTCTTTTTTCAAATCAGGATTTACTTCAGAGTCATTAAAATGTTGCTATGGTTTGTAAGATTTGTTGGAGTTTCTAAGTATATTTTAATTGCTAAACCTTGCTTGAGGCTCTAGGGCAAAGGTGTTTGGGGTCCTTTGTTTTAAACAAGATGAATAAACAAGGAGGAACATGATAATCAATGAAGAGGTTGGACTGGCTGGGTGCTGTGGTCCTTTAAGCACAGACACTCAGACTCTTATTGCTCATCCATCACTTCCCAGCACAAACCTGGTGGGGAAATGGCTAAGCACCCAAGTCATACCTCTATGCCTTTTAGATTTGTATTCCCCTAACCTTCCAAGGAAGAAAGTGGATCTTGGGGCAAGGTGGCAAGCTGACTTTTGTGAGAAGCTTTTAGACTACACTTGCTTCCGGGTAGGGCCCTTTCAGTAGGAAGTAGACAAACTGGAGTGTCTTGGCCAAGATCACACAGAAAGTTGAAGAGGCAAGGCTAGAAGTCAGGTTTCTTAATTCCCAGGTTAGTGTGCTATCTGCCAAACCATACAAATAACCCTAAAAGCCTGAAAAGAGTCTCTGAATGTGTGCATGAGTGCATGCGTGCAGGTATGTGCAGAGGGGTATAGGAAAGAAAGAAGACTATCATACTGCATGTCCTCTCCTGTTCTCCTTTCCAACACATGTGTGCTCAAGGGACAGCTTTGGGACAGGATCGACATTCCTAAAGAGTATCAGTTTGAGGCTTGTGTAAACAGAGAGGTGGAGCATCTCCATCACATCCCCTAGAAATTTGCCACCCAAAATGTGGTCTTTGAACCTGCAGCAGATGTGGCACCTGGGAACTTGGTAGAAATGCAGCATCTTGGGCTACAACCTGGACCTACCGAATGTGAATCTGCATTTTAACAAGATGCAGATGTAATTTGTAGGCATGTTAAAGCTTGAGAAGCAGAAACTAAGAGATGATAGAAACTCATAGGCTGGCAATATATGTCTGCACTGTAGGTTGCCAACCTCTGGTCTGGATAGGAAAAGAACAATGAGTCTGTCCCATGTGCAGCTTTGATTCAGTGGTAAATTCTTGGATCACTGTGCTGAGAAATATTGATGGAATTATTTTCATGTTCAATTAGTGATACCTGCCATAGGTTTGGAATGGAGAATAGGCACTTGTGGGCTAGGTAGTCACCATCACTGAACTAGACTACCTCGAAAGCTCTTCAAGCTCTGAAATTCTCTAACTTTCATGCTGGCAAACTACTCTTGGGCTGGAAGCTGGGTGATGCCTTCTGGAAGTTGTATTGGTTCTGCCCTTAGCTAGCTCTGTGATCTTTGAGGAAGTCTCTTCCATCCTTGGAGCCTCAAATACCACGTCTGCCCCTCTCTAGGTTTACTGGGAAGCCTAAATAAGATAGGAAATATCAAACAGCTCTGTGGACCAAAAAAGGTTGTAGAAATAAAAGGTATTTATGTAACAATGATGAGGAGAATGAAGACAATTAAACAGGTTCAAAGAATATCTGTGGCATTCCTAGAACATAGAGAATGAATGGTCAAATCAGAGTCAGAATTCAAATTTCCCAACTCCCGGGTGGATTGACTGTGTCTTGGGATTAGTTCTACATTCCATACCTAAACCCTTGAAAAAGGAAATCATAGAAATGAACACATCCAAATTTAGTGATGATGATATGGTAACTGCTAATATCTATTGTATATGTGTAGTGTGCCAGGAACAAAACATAAAGTTTGTTACATGTATGATCTCTTTTAGTTCTCACATCAACCCTTTGAAGTGGGTATTGTGTATACTCCCACTGTGTGGGAAGAAACTGAGGCTTAGAGTGTGACTTTTCATTGAACATCTTGCTTTTTAATGTGGGATGATGTCTTACATCCAAGGGTTACAGTTATAATGGTGGAAATTCAGGCCCCAAGATAAGCCAGTTGAATGGGGGGAAGGAAAGGTACTTTTTGGGTAGAAGCAGATTGGCATATTCTAGTGCTCCTGAAATTGCACCACTAAGTGGTGGCAGGTTCTGCCAAGAAGGCTTGGCGTGAGCTGAGTTTGTCACCTCGTAGCAGTATGTGCTGCTCTGGCCCCTTTCAGGCTGAAGATACTGTAGCTGGCAGTCCTAGTGTGGGGAAGTGCCAAGTCAAGTTGGAAGGCAAGACTTTTAGACAAGATGACCAGCAAAGGTGGGGCCACAGAGCTTGGCTCGACCAGAATGCTGTGCTCCGTGTTTACAGCATGGAAACCATCTCCAAATTAAATCTCCTGTACTTGTCACTTGGGGAAAGGTGAGGGAGAGCAAATCAACAGAACACAGAAGCAAGAGAACATGAGCCCTTTTCCTATCCTCAACAGCTGGAGGCCCAAGGAATCCTGAGAACATTAGTTCTAAGTTTAACCAGTAGGGTCCATAAAGAAGTTTTCTCCCACCATTAAGCAAAACAATGTAGTGGGTAAGTGTTTGGGCTCTGAATTGATCAAGCCAGTTCAAGTCCTCTGCCACCATTTGCTGGTTGCGTCATGGTGGGCATGCTTGTTAGTCATTAAACCTCAGTTTTCTCATCGGTAACATAGAGACAACAATGGAAACTGCCACATAGAGGCATCAGGGAGATTCAGTCAGATCATACATTTAAATTCATCACAGTGCCTGACACAGTAACTATTCAAAACATTGATGGCTTTGAACAAAGTTATTGTTAGTGTCATTATCATCATCCTGATTGTTAGGGTATGAGAGGTCTAATCGCAACTCTTTTGCTTGAGTTCTGTGTCAGAAATCTTCATTAAGAAATAAGACAAAGAAATAAACAGAAGTGAGACCAAAATGCCACTTTTATTACTGGAAAGCTAACACTGGAGGATGTAGCCTGAATAGACAGAATAACAAAGACCTGCTACTCCATCCTGGCCAGCACAAGCCCCCTTCTTGGGAAAACCTACTTCTGTACAATTCACTGCCAAGACGATAGGCGTGAGTTCTCTGTAGGTCACCTGGCTCAGTGAGGAAAAGAAACAATTGTAGAGCTTTGTACACCTGTCCTCAAATCCTTATCTATAAGCTCCTGTCTGCAAGGAGTGCAGAGATCAGGGGAGGGGAGGGTTGAGATGGGGCAAAAGAGGCTGGGGAAATGTTTAGATTTTATAATAAGGAAGACTACTCCAAGTAAAAGGAAATATCAGGAGTGAGCAAGAAGAGCTTCTTCTAACCTTCATATGTTACTGTGTAACAAAAACAGTGGTGTACTTAGCATATTTGACATTTGGAGAAGATCATTTAACATTGCCTCCCTCAATTAGATAACACAATTATTTTGAGTAATAACTATATAACAATCAGAAACAACCTTTGGTTTTAAAACAATTGACACATCAGAATCATTCATTTTAGTCATTTACTTATTTTCTAGAGACAGGGTCTTGCTCTGCCATCTAGGCTGGAATTCAGTGGTGTAATCTCAGCTCACTGCAGCCTTGAGCTCCTGAGCTCAAGTGATCAAGCGATCCTCCAGCCTCAGCCTCCTGAGAAGCTGGGATTATAGGTGCTCACCAGCATGCCTGGTTAGAATTCATTTTATTTTTAAAGATGTTATTCAAACTCAGTAATAGTTGACATCTGCACTAAATTTTTCACTTACCAAACAAAGATATTATACTTTACATTTTGTACCTGTCTCAGTATTTTACATTTTAAACCAAAATAGAAACTTTAGGTGGTTCCACAGAATGACAGAACTGAATGATCTCAACTTCTGTTTTCCCTGCTTTACAATCACTGTGCTATCCTTGTTTATTCCAAATCTACTGTTTAAATGCTGGAATATGTAGTGCAACGGGGCTGGAGGCAGGAACTGGGCCCAAATTTCAAACTGTCATAAGCTTTCTTTTGAAATTAATGTGTGGGGCTTAGCCTAAACATTTCAAACTTATATATTACATAAGTTCCATAGTAACCTTAGCAATTATTCTGAACTTAGACCAACCAAGATTTTTGGGGGAGGAAGGAGGCATATTTTATCTCTGGCATTGTTTACGATTTCAGGCACCTGGTAATAATAAAAAGCAGATGCTTTTTGATCATTTTAAAAATTACTGGCTGGGCACGGTGGCTCATGCCTATAATCCCAGCACTTCGGGAGGCCAAGGTGGCTGGATCACCTGAGGTCAGGAGTTTGAGACCAGTCTGGCCAACATGGTGAAACCCCGTCTTTAGTAAAAATACAAAAATTAACCAGGTGTGATGACTCACACCTGCAATCCCAGCTACTTGGGAGGCTGAGGCAGGAGAATTGCTTGAACCTGGGAGGCAGAGGTTGCTGTGAGCTGAGGTTGTGCCATTATACTCCAGCCTGGGCAAGACTGAGCAAGATTCTGTCTCAAAAAAAAAAAAAATTCACAATCCTCTACAGACAATGCATACCCTTATTGCCCATATATCAGGGACAGATTGCATCCCTTTTTTGGCTCCTGTTATGCCACTGAATAAACACTGTGCAAGACTGGGAATCAGGATTTCTGGGTCCTAGACTTATCTTTGCAATTCTTAGTTTCTAATTGGGCAACTCTCATTTCCTCCCTTGGCCTCAGTGCTCCTAACTGTAAACGGAGGGGGCTGACCTGGGTCATCTCTAAAAATTTCTTTTCTGCCCTAAACTCTGCTTTGAGAAGTCATCTTTTACCAGAGAGGGTAGACTGGAAAATGCATTTGAAATCTGAATCTCTCTCTGTTCGGGGAGTGATGCTGATTTACGGGGACGAGTCAGTGAAGGGAGATCATATGCCTTTGATTTATACCAGAGGCATGATGTGCTCGGGCATACACAGTTCTGAAGGAGCTGAGAATAAAATAGAGGAAATTTCAGGGTTGGTTGCACTTGACGGGAAGAGGAGGAAACTATGACCCAGTGGGGGTGTTGATGGTGATGATGATGCTAGCAAACATTTATTGAGCACTTATTATATGCTAGGCATGAAATCTTCATAATGTCATCATGATGAAGATAATCATTATTTATCACCAGTTTGCAGATAAAGAATTTGGAACTGTGCTCAAGGTCACATAGTTGGTAAATGGCAGTTGTGGGGTTTGAATCCAGGTTGTCTGACTCTAGCCTATGTATTTTAACCACTGCGGTAGAAGACTGGGATGTGAGTAGTTGTTTCCCCTAGGCAGTGTCTCTGCTCTGGGCTGGCCATATCCAGGGAAGGGTGTTACTGGGTCCTGGCATTATAGAAAGGGTCTAGGAGGCGCTGTTAAAGCAGGGTTTGGCTTGGTTCCAGAACTTTCCTGTTTCTGGCACATTGTAAAACCACTAATTGTTAATATTCTGAGGTGGTTTTGCATCTCTGATCTACCTTCCTCTTCTTTGAGGCTATAGAGACTGAAGTTTCAAGGAGGGCCAGTGACTTATTTAAGGTGACCTGGATTTAAGGGCAGGTTT
Source organism: Macaca nemestrina (assembly GCF_043159975.1). Lineage (NCBI taxonomy): Eukaryota > Metazoa > Chordata > Mammalia > Primates > Cercopithecidae > Macaca > Macaca nemestrina. Next base: position 28,261,036 of record NC_092130.1, on the reverse strand, counting down.
GGAACCAGGATTTCATCAACTCGTCCTGCCTTGACAGGCAAAGTGTGACCTGGCTTCTTCCCATAATCTCCACTGTTGGTCTTGGGGTTCCCAGGCCACATTTTTCTACGAATTATCCAGGTCTGGCACTTAGCTACCTCTACTGTTAAGTGCTGGGTTAAACAGAGAGATGATATTCAACCCCTTCTCATCCCACCACAGGGATCTTTTGTCCATGGGTGAACTCTGTTGTTCTTGTACTGAGTTTCACAATGATTTTGAAATTTAATGATTCTACCAAGCATTATTTCCTCCTGTAAGGAACCCAAGAGGCTTATATTATACATTACTATTCCATTCATTTGAGTACAAACTCTCTCTGCTAGGCATAGGAGTCATAGACAGACATAGTCCCTGCTTTTATGAAGCTTACAGTGTAGTGCAAGACAAATGTTAAATAAGCCACAAAATAATTAGTTAATTACCCTTGTCATTATTTAATTTATTTTTGCATATGAGGGTATGGAGATTTTTTTTCCCCTAAATGTTATGTGCAGTCTAAAAAGAGCTATGAGCTCTTTTCTAATCTTAGCTTTTCTCTGAAATCTTATATTTCATTTTTATTATATCTCACTTTGTTTAAAAAATGTGGCATATTTTACAGTACACTGTCAAAAATGTCACATTGTTCTTTATCCCAAACAAATGAAATTTACCTTGTAACCAACTCTCTTTCTGAAATAGCTGCAGATCTGAACAGAGAACAATGGAAGGTAACACATCTTCTACTGCAATTGCCTTAACATTCATCATCTTTCCTCAATTTTTTTTTATTAAAAACTAGAGATTAGAAGTCTATTTTGTTTATATTTCAGCCAAAGTTTGTTGAAGATTGCAACAGTCCGGGGGCTTCCTGGACATGCATGCAATAAGTTGTAATACCTGATATATGTTATGGTTTTTTTTTCCCTCTCTGGATGTTTCAGTTGTGACCACCAGTCTTCTAATTGCGCTTCACAGTGCACCATAGTAATCCCATTTTATAGAGCAAAATGGGTGAGATGTTTCTCATTTTACACAATGAAGAATAGAATTACTGACTATAAGTTTGGGAATCTTGTCACAAGTGATATTTAGTCTCTTAAAACCTAAGCAGATCTAAATTAGAATAATACCATCTCTGCTTTCATCCATCCATTCAACAGATATTTCTTATCTGTATATATCTTGCACAATCCTGGCTGAGAATACCCTGGGGCACAGAACAGGCTAAGTCTCAGCTTTCATGGAGCTTATATTCTAGTAGTGCTGACTACTATAAATAAGTAAACAAATACACAAGATAACATCAAATTGTGATGAGGGCAGTGCAATAAAATTACTAGGGTTATGGAAATAAGACTAGCTTGGTGGTGATGGCCACATCTTTATTGAGGAAATGCCATTAAGTTGAGTCCCAAAGGAAAAGAAGAAACCAGCCAGGTGGGGAGTGGAACATTATAGCACATGCAAAGACTCTGAGGCAGGAGGCAGCTTAGTGTGTTTGAAATACCAGAGAAAAGCAAGATTTGCGTCTAAAGAGCAGAGGTGGTCGTAGGGAGAGTAATGGGATGGGTGACTACAGACGAAGCAAGGTCAGATCATCTCAGCCTTTAGGGCAAAACTAGGGAGTTTGGAATATTCTAAGTATAGCTGGGAAGCCAATGAGGAATTTAACAAGGCAGCCATAATTATATTTTAGGAATACCATTCAATGGAATAGTTTAAGGGGAGCAAATCTGAAAGAAAGAAAGATGCATTTGGAGGCTGTCACAGTGGTCCAGGCAAGAGATGATGGTGGCTTGGCCTATGACGGTGGAATGGAATTGGAGAGATAGAAAGTTTCAAGACAAATTTAGGGACCGGGGCAAGGGAAAGAGATTTAAGGCTATCTCTGAAGTCTGGCTTGAGAAATTTATTAGTTGCATTGTCTTGGGAAAAATTCTTATCCTTTCTGAATCTGAGGGTTGGCTGGGGCATGACGTGAGACCCTGGGAGGAGACTGAAGACCTAGGTGGGATAAACCCAGGGCAGGGAAGGGAAGATGGGGAATGCTGTTGGGCATCTGTGGAGTGGCTTAAATTGCTTCTCAAGAATTATAAAATGTCATAACCTGAAGAAACCTAAATTACCAATAGTGTCAGTTACTCAAGGAAAACGACAGTGACATATATTGTTTCAGCTTACACTCGTAATACCTAGTTAGTAGAAATTGAATAAAGACCTTTTCTTACCAAAATATGTATTATTCAAGACTTTTGGGGTTACAAGGAAAAGAAATGCAGCTTGAACTGGTCAAAGAAGAAGAAAAATTATTTGCCATTATCATGAAAAAATAAAGAGCTAAACTTCAGGCTTGGTGAAATCTAGGTGCTCCTGTACTGTTATCCGTCATCTGATTCCTCTGAGTACAGTATCTTCCTTCCTTTATGTTGGCTTTTCTCAGACACATTTTCCTGAAGGGGTAGCTAAGATGGAAACCCTTTCTTCAGGTTGGTATATGAGCAGCTCCAACAGAAAGTAAGCACCTGTTTCCCAATAGTTACAACATTAAGTCCAGGGGTAGGTTCTTTTTGACCTGGCCTGGATTGCATGCTCATCCCTAAACCACTCTCAGTGGCCAGTGAGTGAACTATGTGGATGGCTCAAGGTCTGGCTGGTAAAAGGGATTGCCCCTATTTAAACCATATGAACAGAAAATAGACGATTTCCAAGGAAAATGGAGCTGCTGTTGCTGGAAGCTATAATGCATGCCGGGGAGGCAAGAATGACAGACCCACCAGGGGTCCCATGAATTTCAGTTCAGAAGCTCACCTGCCAAACAGATAAACCCTGCATCTCCCTTCACTCATTGATTCCCCAGAGGTGGTCAAAACGGGGATGTGTACAGTCTGACAATGCACAGAAGGCAGAAGCAATGCATTCCATATTACTGTGGCTTCAGACCTGAGTAATATGAACATTAAGCCAGGTACAGAAACTTTTGAAACAAAGAGTTGGGTAGTTTGGTTTTTCATGCGTGTTAGGGGGAGATGGAGGTAAATGGCAGTGAGGTGGTTTTACTCAGCTCTCCTCCAAAGCAGACATTTCTTAAATCTCCCAAATGCTTGTCAGGTTCCTTAGAAAACATTTTATCACAGTATCATAGATTGTCAGAGCTGGAAGGTAACTCAGAAATTTTTCAATCCAAACTGGTTCTCTATTCAGATGAGAAAACTGAAGCCTGGAGCAGTGAATCTGGAGAAAGGTCTTGAATCCAGGCCTGTGGCTTTGTTCCTATGAATAGTATGTTGAGCTTCTTAATTGCTTCCTGGGTGAATTTGCTTCACATATGAGCTGTCTTTTCTCTTTTTTTCCTACAAAAAGAATCTATTTAGTTTCCTGTGGGAGATTATCTTGGTCCATATTTCACTTTGCTAATTCTCGAATTTAAAAATTCCTCTGAGAATTGAAGGTTCTTTGGAAGATGATGGGTGGGTGACAATCACCCATGAGTCACTTTGCCCACAAAGAACTTAAGAGCATGGATAGCTCTCTTGGTTCTTTGACAAACTCAGTCTCTGCTGGACTCCATATACCCCCAGATTCACTTTCATCCACACCTCAGAAAGAAAATGTCTTCTTCAGAAGCATCACTTTATTCAGTAACAAGCCTGCACATTCTGCACATGTATCCCAGAATGTAAAGTATAATAAAAATTAAAATAAAGTAAAAAATAAAAAGCATAAAAGAAGCATCTTGTACACATATCTTATGATAGAGCATCTCCTCCTGAATCAGGGCAGACTGGTCACATTAGATGAGAAACCAGAATAAGTGCCCTGATTAAGATCCTGAATGATGGACTCAAATATCCTTGCCTGTGAATTTAGGCTGTAACATTTATCAGTTGTGTGACCTTGACCAAATTATTAAACTTTGTTGAACCTCAGATTCACTATATTTAAAATGAACAGATTCATATAAGTCTACCTTATTACATAGTTGAGGTAAATAAACGAATGCCTAAAAGTACTCAGCACACTGCTTGGGAGATTTTAAGGGCTGAATTTATATGTTAGTTGGGTGGTAGTGGTGGTTGTTTTAGGCAACACTGGAAGACAGCTTGAAATACTGTGTAATTCATTCAAGATATATAGTGATTCGGAGTGGAGTGTGTACCGTGTGGGTTTGTTGAAAGATTAACTCTACTTGGCCCAAATCCCACTCTGTCTGTCTATCTTTGGAGTCTCTAAAATGTAGAAATTCTGCAGTTTCTGCTACAATAACCCTTTATTTTATCATACAATCTCAGTGACTTGTACATGCTCCCTTGAATTCATTGACTAACCCTGATATCTTCCTCTACTTCAATGGAATAGGTTCCTCCTCTGATCAATACCTGTCACTCAACAAGGACTCAGTGAAATGATGCACATATAGCATTTAGTCCACAGTGGCTGGCACATGGTAACTAATCAATAAAATGTTAGCTACTGATATTACTCTTATGACCACACCCTGGAATTATTATCAAGTACCCGGCACAGCGATAGCAATGAGAATGAGAATGATGATGATGAGGGATATCTGGGGCCACCAAGGCACAGATTTTACAAAAGGCTACGCTTTATTTACATTTATCATCCTATTTTATTTTTCCTGGCGGGAGAAATAATTTATTAGGTCAACTTCTTCTCATCCCTCTTTTTAAGGTGAATTAATGTCAATCTTTAAAAAACAAAACAACTTTTCTCATAGATCCTGTTTGTTACCTGCTGCTTCCAATCATTTCCTCTTTACTAATCTGGTTTGGTGCTTGAAATAGATCTTAGTGGCTCAATGTCATCTATTAGAGAGACAAGACTTCCCACATACAAGTTTGATTTCATTGTTGACGTAAGTTTTCAGGGCATTCTCTCAAGCATCCTATGATTTAATCCTGAAAATAGCCCAGGGTGCAAGCATGTTACTGTTCCTGTTTTTCAGAGATGGGTTAAGTAACTTGCCCAGTGCCAAAGAGGAGTAAGTGTTCCATGTTTGGATGGAAATTTGCTCTGCTGTATCACAAGGGCTCTCATGGGGTTTGGTGTAAGTTGTCTCTTATAATGGGTCAGCATGGGGGCGAAGTCATTACAGCCGTTCTTCATATTGCCCAGGGGACAAATGTAGGGAGGAAACAGAGCAGAGACACTGACGTTCACCAGAGGCTGAGCATGTGGGCTGCACCAACAGTAGTGGTAGGAGTTTAGTTGGTATCTTTTACCATTACCCTCAAGGGTCCTTCCACTGGCTCAACTCACTGCCTTATATTTGTCAGGTTTAGTAGTGCTTGTTATTTCTCTGTGTCAGTACTGTGACGGATATAGAGAAGGCAAACTAAGAGGACTATTTTTGAAATAAGATATATCTAGGCTTGAAATCAGCCATTTACTAGCTGTATGAGCTTGGGCAAATATAGTATTTTCTAAGCCTCAATATCCACATTTATAAAGTGGAGACAAGAGTGCTTGGGCATATCTTCATATTACAGGGAAGAGTAAGTTAATAGTAAGGATAAGTAAATAAAGCTGATCATCATCACTGCTTTTATTATTTTAAAAAGAAGAGCCCTTGAAGCATGAGGGTTGAATAGAGGAATTGGTTTGCATTCTGCAAACCCAATCATAGGCCCTCATTTCTCACTCCTTGTGTAATCTTGTTATTGTCCTTAGATTCAGTTCAATTCATTATACACTAATAATTTCCAAATGTGTATTTTAAGCCCCAGATATGCATCTGTAACTGCCTAATTAACATTTTTCTTAGGTGCTTCAAAGGCACTACAAATTGCTATGTTGAAAAGCAGGAGTTATAATCAACTCCCAAACCTGATCATGTTCAGGGTTCTCTCTCAGAGTGAATGGCTGCTCTGTCTGGCCAGTTGTGCAGGCCAGAAGCCTGAGGCTATTCTTAAACACCTTTTCTGATGTGGCCCATTAGAAAGTTCTGTAGGTTTGGCCTCTTTGATATACACGGAATGTGTCCGTTTCTTGCCATGCCCAGCACCTCCCTGGTCAAATCTGGCACTATCTCTTGGCTAGACTGCTACAACAGTTTCCAAGCTAGTTACCCTACAGCTACTCTAGCCTCTTTCAGGCCAGAGGAATTTTTTTTGTGGTAGGCAGTGATCCTGTGTCCAACCCCTACTACCCAGTCTTACATCTGAATATCTCTTTAGTGTTTTCTCCTTCATTTTAGAATTAAAGCATGCTCAAGGACGTGGCCTATAAGACCTATCAGGATCTGGGCCCTGGCTCTCCCTAAGGCTCATTTTCCATTATGTTGTCTCTTGTGTTTTCTCTGCTCAGACTTACTGACCATCTTACCGTGCTTCCTGCTCACTATGTTTCAATCGTAGGCACTTTGTCCATGGTTGTATCTCTGCCTGGAGTGTTTTTCCATCCCATCTTCTACCTAAACTGCAACTACTCCTCCTTCAGATCTTAGATTAAGCCTTCCCTGACCTCCACAACTAGTTCAAATCCTTCTTTTATAGGCTCCCACATTATCCTGAACCTCTCCTTCATCGCACATGGTACAGTTGCAATTTTACATATACTTTCAAGATTTTTATTTTATGTCTGTCTTTCCTGAATAGTCTTTCTCTGTTTTGCTCATCACTGTTTTCCAGCACCCAGCACAGTACCTGGCACATAACAGATGGTCAATGAATATTTGTCCAATGAATGAGAATCCTCAAAGAGGATTCATGTTTCTGGTCTCAGCCTCCTGGCTTCAAGTGATCCTCCTGCCTTAGCCTCCTAAAATGCTGGGACTACAGGCATGAACCACTGCGTCTGGCCTGATTCATGTTTCTGTACCACAGTTCTAGTTCATTGATCTCTAAGTGGTGTTTTGTATATCATTAGCTAATGTGCATGGTGATTTACTGCTAATAAGTGTCAAAGCTGAAACTTGAACCCAGGTCTTCTGTATGACAAGCAAGCAACTTAAGAGTCTAACTGGAAGGCTTACTGCTTAAATGGCTCCCTCTTGATTCAAGAGTGAAAGGGGTATGATGATCAGAGGCTTGCCTTAGGAGTATTCCTGCTCCAAAGTCAATGATCTAGAACTGTAGGTTTAGAGATGTGGATAAGTAAATGATTCATTGGGAAATGGCTCTGAGCCTTCTGAGAACCTTAGGAAACATATCCTTTTTTACTCCTGACTGGTCATGCATAGGACTTAGAAACGAATGATAACAGAATATATTTCCTATCCCTCTTTGACATCACCGGAGTTTCAGTAAAATGTCATCTTCTATAAAGGGTGGAAGGGAGTTTATAGAGCTGGCAAAGTCTGATCACCTCCTGTCTCTTCCACCAACCCAGATTTATGTTCCTACCTGCTTATTAACTTTTGATGAGAAATGTCCTGGGAAGAACCTGCATCTATGTGTTCCCTTGATTTATGTCTTCCACTGCATTCTCACTGCTACCATCATAAGATCCTTGCCACCTCAAGCACTGGTCCTATTTGGAGTATTGATAATATTCAGGGTACAGCATCAATTCTCCCTGAGCTTATGTATTTCTCATCTCAATATGATTAGTCTTCCTTATTCAGAGAAGCTCAAGGGACTACAATAGTTCCCTGTTACCTGCAACATCAACATGAGGTTCTTCTCCAGGGTCTTCAAGTAATGTCTTAATCTTTTTCCATTTGTCTTCATCTCCTATTACTCCTTAGTATATATCATTAGAATGTTTTTTCTCCCATTTTACATCAACCAGTTATATAACTCACGTGTTCAAATACTTACTGAGCCCTACTATGTGCTAGGCACTGGATTGCACATTAGGGTACAGCAGGAGCAAGATAGTCACAGCACCTTCCCTCATGGACCTATGAATCATAGGGAGAGATAAACATTTAAACAACTACATTCACCATTGCTTATTTGATTAAAATGGTAGCAAGGGCTACAAAGAATGGAGGGGTGCTCAAAGTGTGTTACAGGGGAACCTTACTTTGTAAAGGGAATCAGGGAAGTCTTCTTTGGGAGAAAACGGTGAAGTTGAATCAGAGATAATTCCTTATATTCATTCCCATTTTCTATCTAGTCCTGTGTTTTTTGAATCCCTAGGAAAAGCAGCCTTTCTTCCCTCTTTCTACACAAAAGCTACACATTCCTTAGTTGTAGCTTACTTCAGTGAGTTGACTGAAAAATATGACAGTTAAAAGCTCAGATGCGGCCGGGCGTGGTGGCTCACGCCTGTAATCCCAGCACTTTGGGAGGCCGAGGCGGGTGGATCACAAGGTCAGGAGATCGAGACCACAGTGAAACCCCGTCTCTACTAAAAATACAAAAAATTAGCCGGGCGCGGTGGCGGGCACCTGTAGTCCCAGCTACTCAGGAGGCTGAGGCAGGAGAATGGCGTGAACCCGGGAGGCGGAGCTTGCAGTGAGCCGAGATCGCGCCACTGCACTCCAGCCTGGGCGACAGAGCGAGACTCCCTCTCAAAAAAAAAAAAAAAAAAAAAAGCTCAGATGCTTAAATCAGAGAATTGAGGTCAAAACCCAGCTCCACTATCTCTTGGCTTGGTGTCTTTATGCAAGTTATTCACGTTGCTAAGCCATAATTTGCTCAAATGCCAGGTGAGGATTATAATACATTCCTCTCAGGATCATTCTGGGTGTGAAGTACTTAGCACTGTGCTGACACTTAGTAAATGCTCAATTAATAATTATCAAGATTACCATAATGATCAACTCCTGGGTTGACTTCCAGTACCTGTTTCCTTCTGTTTTTTTTTTTTTTTTTCTAACTCATTCTATAAACACTAGCCAGATACTCTGCCAGATGCTGGAGACACATAAGTAAATAAGGTGACCCTGCCTCAACCCTGGAAAATCCTTTTGGATCTCAGCTCCACCCCCATGGTGAGGGCCAAACCCACTCTTAGGCTCAAATGACATGAACCCAGGCCCTGACGTGACATAATATGGCACCTATTCCCACACCTGCTTTGGAGACTTGGTTCTGAAACTTTTTCTCTGCCTGGTGCCCTGTGCCTGGACCCCTGCCCAGGTTACCTGCCTCTACCTGGGTTTCCCACAGGGCTGGTGGTAGCCTTTTGCTTGCTGGTTCCTCTATCTCATATACCAATCAACACAGCTCTGCTTGCAGAAGCTCCTAGGAAAAGGCTGGTTCACTGATCATGCTGAGAGCTCCAAGATTAACTTTGGTTCTTGGTCAGTCTTATCTTCAGGTACATGGGATTTTTACCAAGCAGCTCATGTTGACTTTGTAGCTTTCACTCCCCAGGTTGGGCAGCACTGTGTGGATGCTAGGAGTGCTGACTTCTTGGCTGGGCAAAACACAAAACCTGCTGTCTCCAGCTCAGGACCACGAAGAAGGTCCATGGGTCTCCTGATTGTCCACTGATGAGAACTAGCTTTGAGAATACAGGATCAAATCTTCCTTTGTGGGAACAACTCCTGTATAGCCTGACTTGAATATCCACAGAATTGGGGGTGATGTATTCCGTATGATAACCCTCTTGGGGGTAGTGCAGAAATCTTTCACTCTTACTTAACAGAATAACCCTTTCTTTTTTAATGAACTCTTTATACAACAGATAAAGTGATGCCTCTCAGAGAGGGTGAGGCTTAGCTAGGAGGGTAGTACACAGACTGTGGTTTACCATCCTTGTCCACCTGCCCTCCTCAACCTTAGGTCTGCATTTGAGACCCATCTATGAAACATGCTAACTTAGGACTTGGGAAAACATTCCCCAAGTCTTGATCTTGGGTTCCTCATCTGTGGGGATTCATTCATTCATTCAACCACGCTCTTAACCCCAGATATGTGCCAAGCACTACGCTGGGAATACTGTAATGCATAAAATGGACATTGGGGTGATAGGGCTTACTCAGGTGAGGGAGACACAGTCATGAAAACTAAGCCTATGACAAAATGAGTGAAGGAGAGTTTTGCTGTCCTGAGAGAGGTGTGGTGTGGCAAGGGTGGGTGTGGAGGCAGACCTTGAGTGGTAAGGAACAGAGTCTCTCTCATAACAGTATAAACAAGGGGCAATGATACTATACCTTTTAACCTTACAGGTATTGATTGTGTAGCTAAGTGAGATAATTTGAGAGCTCTTTGGCTTCAGACACATGTAAAAACTGCTTCTCAAAAGTCACTTTCCAAAGATAGTAGCCCCTTTTCTTACATAATCTAATGAGAACTGACCCTCACGAAATCCTAAACTTATCCTTTATAGCCTTAATTGTAGTTATTAGTTAATTTTGTATTTAGCATCTGTTTTCTCTCTAAAGCTATAAGGATGGGGATTGTATCTGTCTTCATCTGTCTAACCCCAGCCCTGACTATAACTGAGTAGATGCTCGATAAATATTTACTGAATGAATCAATAAAGTGATTAGAGAGGACACTGAGATCTAGCATGTGGTTTGGAAAATTATAGTATTCTGCAGATTTGGGAAATGTCTCATTTGGGGATTTAGAGGCCACTGAATCAACCTTATCTTATGCATGAGAAATAAAGACCCAGAGAGGGGAGGCAACCTGGCCAAGCCACACACTGGGTCACTGGCTCACTGTGTTGTTGTTCTCTTAGTTCGTGGTTGTTTTCTTCATAGCTATGGCTGTTTTATCTGAAGTGAGATAAGCTCTTAGGATTGTCTCTTAAAGTATAAGTCTGTGCCTCTGTATAAGGACTCAGGTAAGCAGAGTAGCCACCCTTGGAAATCCCTCTCTCCTGGCCTGCGTCAATGCCTGGCACCCTGCCATTAGGGAAGCATCACATTGCATTCAGTTTTGTCCTCTACAACTGCCTGTTTGAGAAGGCATGTGTGATTGGGAGAGGTAGCCAAAACCCCATTTGGTAAAACATGTATCTAAGTGATCTGCTGCTTGGAATGTGAAATTAATATGAACATGAATGTTTGTTTAAAGAATGCTAGCACTGTAAAGAGAGCTATATACAGAAGGGATAGTTAACTGATGGGTAGAGAGGAGGTGTAGGGTATGTGAACTCAGTTGGATGCAGAGAGGATGCCACACGGACACAAAGAACCAAAGGGAAATGTTTGTAGAAATTAAGCATTGGCAAGCAACATGAGTTGCTGCAAGTTGCAGGCACTGCACTTCATGGAGGAAAAGGATGGCATAGATGAACCAGAGGCAGCTCGGTCAGTTTATTGTTGCACTCCCCAAATTGTTATTGAATGCTCCCAGGTGCCCAAGCCCTGTGCCAATGCTTGGAGTCTGGGCAGAGCAGAGAGAGATGGCAGTCCCTCCTCTCATGGTGCTTGTAAAGTGGATGGAGAGACAGCTATTAAGCAAGTAAATCATGGTAAAAAAAATGTATATATAAACTATGATAATTGTGCCAAAGGAATGGAATGTGATCCTGTGAGAACAAGTAATATGGAAACTCCCCAGGACTGTGTGCAATGGGGAAAGTGGAGGGGTAGGGGTGTGTGTGTGTGTATAGGGAGTGAGCAGCCTTTCCTGAGAAAAAAACGTGAGCTAAAACCTAAAGGGTGAGCTGAAGCAACTAGATAGATGAAGGCATGAGGAAAAGCGAGAGCTCCACGTAGAGGGAACAGCATGTTAAAAAGCCATGAGTCAGAAGGAAGCAGGTAGCAGGAAACGGAGGAAAGTAAGGGAGCCAGGGGGTTAATTTCTGCAACACAAGGCTTGGGAGGGCAAGTAGGGATACAGACCTTGCTGATCCTAGAGGCTCAGTGCTACTGCTACTCAGAGTGGTCTTTGTATGGGGGCTGCACTTCAATGGTGAGTTATAGATCTGTGGGGAGCTAGGCACAGAATGGAGGGTAAGCTTTTAGTGAAACTTGACAGAACAACTTTGTCTGCTGAAGCTAGTATTTTGCATGTCTTTTTAATTCATTTTCAAGAAATTCATTGTTATTTTACAATTTTTCAATTGTTTTCAATGGATTAGAGTCAAGGAAACCTGGTCGTTTACTCTAGAATTTGGTCTTTATTCAGAAGCTGTGGAATGATTTTGAATAGGGGCATGACAAAGTCATATGCTCAGTTTTGCAAGACTGTTGTGGGCATAGCAGAAGGCCAGGAGGCAGCAAGGGGGCTAATCCAGGGAGCCTGGAGAGAGGAGGCTGCAGCTTAGGCCAGGGAGGTGGCTGAGAAGATGGAGAAACACAGATGGATTTAAGATTGGGCAGGACTGGAAACTAAGGCCTGAACTTCTTTGGCAGGAATTTTTGTCAAGGCAGACAAAAGAGAACAGGAAAGAGGACTTCATTTGGTGAGAGCCTGGTGGGTTGGTCGTAGAAAGTTTTATTGCTGGCAGTACAGAAGGTCCTACATTTCCCAGAAAGAAAAGTTCTCATTCCCTCAATGAGCAAGAGAGCTGGGAGCACTTGTCTAGGTGGAGTCAGAAACAGGGAGCCACCCATGGCCCATCCACAAGTGCTGGGTGCTGGGCCAGAGAAGGGCACTGGGGAAGTTTGACCCTTGAAAGTGTTGGCTAGCTCTCTATATGTTGGCTAGCTCTCTTATATATGAACCTGCAGGTTCATATATAATGTGGTTAGTGCTTTCTGGGGCATGTGGAAGAGTGAAGAGCTCAGTAGACTGAGTTGCCATGGTAGGGGAAGACCATGTCCCAAAAAATAGGTTACTTTGTGTGAAGGGAGAATTCTACTCCAGTCTTTGCCAACAAAGCATCACCATTTTGATCTTTGTTTTTGATCCCAGGTGCGGTCTAGCAGTAGCCTAACCAGGTGTCAGGGATAGTTTGGCAGAGGAGAGACAGACATGGTGGGGTGCACCTGAGTGAGCTGTTACTGGTGTTATCTGGGCTCCTAAAGGGCTCTAGAAGACTGGCTTCTTTTAAATATTTCTCAGTTAAGTACTGGTCCTTTTGTGGATTCTGCTGCATTTGGGATATTTCATTTATCAGCCACATTGCTGCAATAAATCAAATTTGCTCTGGTCATACTCTTTACATAGTGGCAGTTGGAAAATGGATTCAGGTCTTTGTCAATTTAATCTCAGATCTGTTTTGCTGAAGGCGAAGCCAAGAGGGTGACAGAATCACAGGCCATTGTCACAATAGAAGGATGCTAGTCCTATCTGGTAGCAGTTGGAAGCAGTGGTTAGGTGGAAGGCATGACCCTCTGTCCACACTTCTCCTATTCACAATGCCTTTTACTCCTGTCAGGGCATGCAAATTTAATATGATAGAATTATATACTATCAGAGCATAAAGATATCTTAATAATTATCTATAACTTAGAAATGGCAAAAATAAGGCATCCTTGCCATTACTTTCTTTTCTCTTTCAGGCAGATGTCAAGAATCGATCCCCGTATTTTATGTAGCCTCAGAATCCTTCTCAACACACTGCTCCAAGCAGACACTACTGATCAGCTAGAGTTAGTATGTAGTCTAAGGAGACTTATATTAGTTTCCTTGGACTGCTTTAATAAAGTACCACAAACTGAATGGCTTAAAGCAACAAACCTTTTTCCTTTCACAGTGCTGGCAACTAGAAGTTCGAAATTGAGGTGTCAGCAGGGCCATGCCCTCTCCAAAAGGTCTAGGAAAGAATTCTTTCTTGCCTCTGAGTTTCTGGTGGTTGACATCAACCCTTGGTGTTCCTTGGCTTGTAGGTGCATCACTCCAGGCTCTGCCTCTGTCTTCATGTGGCCTCTTTCCCTATTTGTCTGTGCCCAAATTTGCTTCATTTTATTAGGATACCAGTCACAGGATTAGAATCCACCCTAGTTCAATTGAATAGAGACTCAAACATGCAGAAAATTTGTAAAGTCATACATGAAAATGATAATCTACACTTAGGATGCTGATGAACTCCAGGGAAGAAAAAGAGGGATTGAAATTGAGAAGACGTCCCCAGAGTGATTTGAATCTATTTGTAATCCATTACTGTGCCCAGCTTCCCACAGACCTGTAATTCACAGTAGGAGTGCAGCCCCACACACAGACCACTCTGAGTAGCACCAGGCCTCTAGGATCAGCAAGGTCTGCATCCCCGCTTGTCCTCCCAAGCCTTGTGTTGCAGAAATCCACCCTAGTTTACCCTCATCTTAACTTGATTACATTTGCACATTTATCTCAGGTGAACAGAAATTTTGGGGGGTATACTATTCAACCCAGTGTCAGACCTACAGCTATCCAGATCCCGTTCTAAATTCCTATTTTGCAGATGAGAAATTTGAGGTTTAGAGAGAAAAAGGAACTTGCTGAAAATTACATGATTATTAACAATAGGTGCAAGATAGGACTTAGAATTCCAGACTGCCAGTCCAGTGTTTTTCTGGTCTATATCTGAATGAAGCATTAAAATAAAGACAGCTCCTCTTTCTCAGGAAAGACTTAAATAATCTAGTTTGATTATTTAAGTTTGGTTTCTTTCTGTGAATTTCTACCCTCAAGAGTAACCCAGCTGAGCAAGAAAAGTGATGATTCTCGCTTTCAAGTTATGATGCATTCCATGAGACTGAATCTGAAAAGAGATTGTGGTAAAGTGAAGTCCTGACCTGCCATGTGCTGAGTGTTCCTAGCCTGGTTCCAAGCACCACTCTGGTTGTACAGGGATAGATGCTCAACAGGTATTTGGTGAGTTTGATGTGCAACACATGTTTGGTAAATAAAATTTTCATATATCATTTGCTTTTGCCTGTTTTGACACCGAAGAAACTTTGGAATAATAGAGCTGATTTGGGAAAGGTAGAGAGAACTGGAAGTGTCTCTAGACAGACTGTTAAAGATACAGACCAGAAAGAAATGGGAAGTGGCAAAACTGGGGACTGCCTTTTCCTATTGCATTCACATCATGCTCATTCTGACTCTAGTTTCCAGGGAAGGAGGGAAGAGAGCAAACATAGAATACCTTTGCAGTGTTTCTTGGCTTGCATTATGCCAGGCATTGGGCTGGGTGCTTTACAAACACCCTTGATGTAATTCTCTTAACTTAGGTAGATGCTATTATGCCTACTTTGTAGGTTAGGGGAAAGTAATTCATTTGTCCAAAGTCACACAGCTAATAAATCTTGAGGCCTGGACTGAAAGCAAATCTTTTCCAAACCCATTTTATTTTTAAAATTTATACTTAACTGGGTTGTGGGTATCACTTCTGTTTCAGGAGCAAGGCATGAGAGCCCTATCTTTGCAAATAATTTGCTTTGGATAAAGCTATTTCTTTTGTAGAAGCATCACATGTCATCTGAACTTTAAAAACTATTTTTGTGTGTCCCTTAGAAATTCTCATGAGATTTCCATCATACAGCCTTTAGATAGTGTGATCTTCACAATTACATGGTGGACCCTTAGGACCCTTAGGTGACTTAAAAGAAAAGCTTTACTGAGGTATAATTTACTTATTATAAAATTCATCCACTTTAAGTATGAAATTCAATGATTATTATTATATTACAGAATTATGCAACTGTCACCTAAGTTGAATTCCTTTGGTAGCTTAGTTTGTACACCGAAACGGATCAATTATCCAAGAGGATAAGATAAATCATTGCAGATATAAGGAACGACATGAGTAAAGGTGTCAGGATGTGCACACAGAGATCATATGAAGAGGAATGGATAGTCCTATTTGGCTGGGTATAAAATGAGTAAAAAGATAGAAATAAATAATACCAGGGCAGGTTAATAACAATGAACAGATCATTTCCAGAGAGCTAGTTTGGTAGGAAGAAGGCACGGACTATTTGTTGTCCAAGGCAAAACTGGTGGAGAAAGAAAGGAGGGAGGGTTAGTGACAGTTCCTCTGCTTTTCTCTGTACTGTAGAGGGGACCCCGGTGGGGCCTCCAGGCCAGCTGGATGACAGCCAGTATGCCGAATGATGGATTTGCCAGATGAGTGAGTCATTAATTCCCTGAGGATATGTTATCTTGGCTTGCTCGTGGCTTTATCTGTGAATGAATGGGCTTTGTCTGACCAGAACTTTATTGTCTCTTAATTTTGTCACATATGGCCCATTCCTGCTGTTTATCTTCTGCCCCTTGTCTTCACCCTGTTTGTTCCCCTCTATCTCCTCCTGCCTCTGTCCTGGAGGTAAAATGGCAGTGGGCAATTCTCCTAGAGTGAATTTGGGTATTTGTCTGACAGTTTTATGTGAACAATCCTTTGCTGAATTGATTTTCACTGTACTAGCTTCTGCCTATCAGCTTTTGAGCCCAGACAGTTGGCTTTGATAGATACTTTGCCACTCCATGATTTCTGCATTGGCCTTTTGGTGCTTCCTTTTTTCCCTGCATATAAGGACAAAGGCCACAGCCATCCTCAGCAGGTCATGAGCTTCAAGAAGGAAGAATTGTAATAGCAATTGTGAACTTCTTAGGCTTCCTCCAAAGGAAAGGGTGAGGTAAATGGAAGGCATTGTACAGTTATTATGTGATACCACATATATTAGTTTTTCTCTCCAAATCATTGCCTAGGGCTCTGTTTTGAAATTGGTTTTTACCCTCCTTGCTCTTATTGCAGCCTTCGATACTCCCATTCCATATTTAACTTTTCTGCAATTCAGCACCTGCTCTGTTAGCACACTTCCCTTCCAGGCTTTTAGTGTGAGGCACCTGCATTTAGAACAGCCTAAGCTGTGGGGGATCAGGGTGCACTCACAGCCCAAACTTCTAGAACTTCCTCTCATTCCAAGGAGGGTGAGGGCCAAGGAACCTGGACCCCAGAAACACTGCTCCTCCTGCCTTATTTAGTGTAGTGATTGAGAGTATGAATTCTGGCTTGAGCCATAGCTCTGCCACTTACCTGCTGTGTGACCTCAGGCAATACCTTAAACTCTCTGTGCCTTAGTTCCCTTATGTGTAAAATGAAAGCCACAATAGCACCTACCTCATAGGGTTGTGAGAAAAACTAAATGAGTTAACCTACGTAAAGCACTCAGAGCAATGTCTGGCATATAATAAGTGCCATGAAAGTATTAATAACGTTGATTTTCTTAGCTATTAATTCTTATTTCCTTTTAAGCATATTGGGATGGCGTCAGGAAGCCTGGATTGTGTTCCAGGCACAGTTGTTAAGTTGCCGTGTGACTCAGAGATGTCATTTCTCCAGAATTTGGCTTCCTCTTCAATTAAATGAGACTTACAGTCTCAGGCCCCTCCCTGCTCATTGCCCAGAGTTGCTCTGAGGATAAAATGACATAGCAGACATAAACAGGCTTTGTAAATATGAGAGAGCTGCCTGCAGAAATGGTGGTGAGATGTTCCATGTTCTGTGGAGGGATGACCTTGTGAAGGTATTTCTTGGAAGAGGTGGCTTGGTCTCAGGGAACAAGCGTCCTCCTTGGAAACAGTGAGATCCTGATTATTCTCAGCCCTTATTGGCTTAGCATTGTTTTGAGATGTCTTCTTTCTGGGGTCTCCTAGGAGAACAGTGGTGGTATTACCTCTCAGCATCAGAATTCTTAGTTGTAAACAACAGAAATCAGTGCTTGTTAATTTAAGCAGTAAAGTAGCAAAGGAGTTTATTAGATGGAGTTGGGTAGCTCACAGAGTGTCCTGGAGCACCAGAGAACCAGGAGGCTGTGGATCAGTGGCCAAAGTCACACAGCAGAACTGGTCCAGAAGGGATGCCACGGTAGCACTGCTGGGCACAGGCTCTGCAACTCATACTCACATAAGATAAGAGTGTTGTAGGGGACACCCAAAACTGGAATTCATCATGGTCCAGCAATCTCTTAGCGCAGCTACCCTCTGTGGGGAGGCTTGATTCTCCACCACTCCTGACTAGCTTTTCTTTTGGGTGGGAAACAGGACCACATAGAGCTTTGCATCTATCTCTTTTAAGTTCCACCACCAGAGGAAAGGACCACTTTCTTTTGGTTCCCATTCAAGGAAGGCAACCCAGAAGACAAAAGGATTGTCTCTGCTTGGCTGAGCTTTGGGCTATTGCCCATTCTTGGACCAATCAGTGCAGAGCTTGGTGGTGAAATGTCAGGATTGGCCCAGCTTGCTGCCACCGGAAGTTTAGTGCCCTGGGTGGAAGGATGCCGTTGGAATGGTGCAGAGGAGGATAGATTTCTCAGAAGTGGGGATGGGAGATGGGAAGGGCTGATCTCGGTGGTACTTTCACCATCAGGCGCTACAGGGGGTTTTACAGACTGCCTTTTTGTGTTTGTTTGTTTACGCTATGCGTAACAAACGCATGGACCAGGCCTTCATAATTCCATGGTAGCATTATCTCCCTGTCTCCACAGGGCTGTTTGATCACATCTCTCCTTGTATAAAAAAACCTTCATTACTTTTAAACTAGAGTCCACACTCCTTATTATAAACACTAAAGATTTAACCCCTTTCTTTTTTAAAAATTTGTTTTTTAATAATATATTTCAAGCATAAAGAATAATGACATGAGTACATATGTACCCCCAATGTAGCTTTAACAGATTTAACATTTTGCTGTATTTGTTTAATGCTTTTTAAATAAACAGTAATGGATTACAAATAGATTCAAATCACTCTGGGGACCTCTTCTCAGTTTCATTCCCTCTTTTTCTTCCTTGGAGTTCATCACCATCCTAAATGTAGGTTATCATTGTCATGTATGCCTTTATGAATTTTCTGCATGTTCAAGTCTCTACTCAATGCGTAGTATTGCTTTGTATGTTGGTAAACTTTATAGAAATACTGCCCTACTCTACATATCCTTTTGCAGTCTCCCTTTTGCATTGAACATTATTTTTGAGATTTATTCACACTGGTATGTATAGATCTAGTATATATTCATTTTATCTGCTATATAGTGTTTTATTCATCTATCTCTGATTGATGTGTTTCTCTTTTTCTTTTTTTCCACCATAAGCCCTGCTGCAGTGAGCATTCTTGTGTAAACCTTGGGGAGTATACCCAAGAGTGGAATCACATCAGGGGGAAGGACAGGCACAACAAAGTCATAGCCCAACAACTTCCCCACCATGCAGAGCTAGCAGGTGATTAAGCCCAGGAAATCCCTGGCAGGGCCGATCAAACAGGATTTAGCGGCTTGTGAAATGGGACTTTATTTCTTTAGATAATCTCTTGTGGGGGAGGGGGAGGGAGATCTGAGATCTGACTTCAGCATGATCTGGAGGTAGGCGAGCCCAGACTACTTAAAATATTTGCTGATCACAGAGATGGGCCTTTTGAGTGACAAGAGAATGGTAGAGTGTACCTTCACTCCCCTTTCTCTCATGCCACAAATGGCATTTACTCTGCTTTGGAAAAATGCAGGGGTAAGAAAAGGCATAGAGTTTGGAGTCAGAGAGAGCCAAGTTTGTGTCTCTATATCTGCCATTTACCAGTTGTGTGACCATGTTAATTACTTATATACTCTGAACCTCAATTTTCTTACCAGTGAAATGAATCCCACTGATGTCCTGTGCTTTCAGCCTCAGTGTAGCCACTGCCCTGAGTGGTCTGGATTGGGCTGTAGCCAGAAACCTCAGGTCCACCATGCCATGGTTCCTTAAGTCAAGTCCTGTTGGCTATAGAACTTCAGGTGAGCTCTGAACATTGATGTTTCCTCTTCACCCAGGATGTACTGCATCTGCAAAGCACTCTGCCTGCCTGCTAGGGCCTGAGCCTGTCTTGGAACTCTCTATGCATGACTATAAACCCAGCTAATACTTACCAGGCCTCTTCTTGGTGGGACTTGACCCTAATTCTTATCTATTCCTTCCCTCTGGCCCTGACAGTGGATGTGGAATTTCCAAGAACTCATATTTGTATCATCATGACCCTCATATAGGCAGCTCCACTTGTGGAGCCCTTGCTGTAAACCTGATGGTGAGCTCAGCCCTCTTCATGTGTTTACACTGAGGTTGTGTAGGAAGGGTTGAGAGCACACTTCACTTTTTGGAGCCAGATACATTTGGTTTCAAAGTGTGAGCTTCCTTACCTTTTTTTTTTTTTTTTTTTTTTTTAAAGATAGTATGTTTCTGGATGACTAGATAAATTTAAAAAAAGATAATAAAACTTTTCTCCTGGGGTTATCATAAATAGTAAAAATGTTATAAGAGTAATGCTTTTAGTATAGTGTCCAGCTGACAGTCAGCACTCAATAAATTACAAGTCGACATGCTGTAATAGGTTGAAGGCTACATGTAGAAGTGAGATAGCCAGAGTGATGAAAGACATGGGCTCTGCAACCAGATGGCCTGAGTTTATATTCTGAACCCTCCACTTCTATGATACAGCCCTGGGCAGGTGATCGAACCTCTCTATGCTTCAGCTCATTCATCCCCCAAAGGAGGATAATCATACCAAACTCACAGGTCTTCGACTGTGAGAAACAGATGATGTGACCTGTATGAAGCAGTGGGAACAGTGCCTGGCACACAGGAAATGTTCAATGCATGTAAATAAATTCACTACATTTATTATTTTATTTTACCATTATTTTAAATATATGTGTATGCATAAATGTATAGGCATATATGCCATGAACTCAGGTTACAAGAACATAACATTATTTTCCTAAAACTGAATCTACTTTCCTTCCTGAAGTCTATTCCACCGGGAGGCAGAGCATGGATTCTCATTACTGCCAGAGGAACTCAGTCATTTCAGTTATTTGGGACTTACAGGCTTAAACTCAGACAAATTCAGGATTTCCCTCTTTCCTTCCATTTCCTGGAGTTGATATGGCAAGGTGGCAGTGTCCTCAGACAGGCACACTTGCCACGACCTGGGCTTTGTCATCAGCACCCGTGGTGCTTGGCTGGTAGGACCAAGCTGGGCTATCACTTGGTCCTGTCTGTCTTTCACTGCATGTGGCTTTCTCATTTCCACTGCCCTCAGAATGGCATAGAGGTTGATATGAGGGGTTTTCTGTCCTCCCAGAACTCCAGATATAAATTGGAAGATGAGAAGGGTGGTAAGGAAAGGGGCATAGGGCCCGTTATTAGTGTCTGAAGTCTTTCCTTTTCTTTCCATGGCTTTCTCTCCACTAAGCTGGGAGAACATTGTAACTTAGTGGTAGGGTGGAGCGTGTGTGTGCTGATTTGCATTCTTCCTAGTCTTTCCTGTATTGTTCTTGAAACAAGGCTAAAAGTGAGGAAATTTTGCTGTCATTTTTTTCTGAGTTTTGTTGTTGTTGTTGTTGTTGTTGTTACACTTCTCATTTTCAGAAGTCTTCAAATGTTTTCACCTAGATCTTGGACTTAGGGGATTGAAGGGGAAAAACACATCACAGTATTTTACTCACTGTTCCACCTGGAATATAGTTTCACAAGCTGGCTAACTAAGCACTGCCACTGTTTCCCCCATCATCCAGAAGAAGAAACAAACTCAGAAGTTGAGTAACTTGCTTACAGTCATCTAGGGAGAAAGGAGTGACTTAAAACCAGGTATGTGAGGCTTCAAATACATGCTTCACAACCTCTTTCTATGTAATGAGCCACCTGAGACAACAGCATCACTTCCCCACTGACTGTAGGCATTGCCAGCCTCCTAATCTTCATCAGCCATAACCTGCTAGGAGGCCCACTCCACTCCCTCATCAGGGATTGGCTGAGCCATCCCTGAAGCTGCACAATGTGCTGATCACTGAACATTGGACGCTCCAACCACCCTGTAGCAGAACAGCATTGATAATAATGTGTCTTCTCTCCTTTTGTCTCGTTTAGTCCCGGATTTCTCTGTTTCCTACTTGACGTGTGCATACCCAGCACTCGGAAACACATGATTTATGTATTAGGTTGATGCAAAAGTAATTGTGGTTTTTTCCATTATTTTTAATAGCAAAAACTGCAATTACTTTTACACCAACCCTAATAAATCTCTGTTAATAGTGAATGAATGTGTATCAAAGGGTTAAAGGCCTATAAAGGGACTGGCTCTTAGTCCTCTTGGTCTGTGGTGCAACAGGGCGTCTGAGCTCTGCTCGTCCTAGCGGTCAGATTCATGGCAGGGACTTCTGCAGTGATCTCAGGCATACATGCTGCCTCTTCTGTGTGACCCAGAACAGAGCTCAGAGTGAGGTCGTATTGATTTCATGAGAAGCTGGGCCTGCATCTTTTCTTTCACTCTAGGTTTGTTGGCTCCTGCCTGTAAGATGGCTGAAGGCCATTGTTTTTGTGTGGAGGATTAATTAGAATAGATTTCTTTGACTTAGGATGCCAATAAAACCTGTGGTCTCCAGCTATTGATTTATGATGCTGTGCAGGAAGTGTGGGTCCCGGAACAGGCCCCAAGAAAGTAGTGGTGTCAGGCATTTTGATGCTCGGGTGGTTAATTGTGGCAAACTGGAAAAGAATAAGAATGCATTGGAGCTTTGGGGGGTACCATGGGGGAAGGGAGATTGGTACAAGGGCCACCATGATTCAGTGAATGAAAAGAGAATCTCATTTCCTGTGAATGATGTGACTGAGAGATTGAAAGGGACATTTGTGAACTTTGGAGACCAAGATGATTGTGAGCAAATTAATAGCTAGATATCTGAGACGTTTGTTCTTATGCAGATAATCGAGTTCTGAAGAGAGAGGTCACTGGTCCTTCAACTTCCCCATCATCTCAGAGTCCAAGTTATGATAAAGTTCTAACTCTTATTTCCCAGATGACCTCTCAGTTTAATTCAATTCAAGAAGCATTTATTAGTACCTACTGTGGTGCTGGGAGGGAAGAGGGTATAAGAAAGCAAAAGACTTGCTCTGTTCTCTTAAGGAGTTTGTCACACATGGGGGTGACATTTTCAAACCTGTGACTAGAATACAAAGTGGACTCTTGGGGGGATGAGGGTGGCGTAGGAGGAGAGATTTAGACTGAGAGTGAATGAGAACTTTTCATGATGGGTGGCATTTGAGCACAGTTTCAAGCACAGTGGCATGTGGCAAGGGGTTCCACACAAAGGAATCATCATCACAAAGAGGGTGTGCTTAGGACTTACTTGGGCCCTTTCCTTGGGTACTACATTAACTGGAGCTTAGGTAGATGTAATAAAAATAAGGTCAAAATATAAGTGTGGCCAAATCATGGAGAAACTGAAGAGCAGACTAGGGAGTTGAGGATTTGATTCTGTAAGTAGCAGGGAGCTATTGAAAGTCTTTGAGGAGGAGAGGGCCATGATTGATCAGACAGCCATTCAGGAAGCATGGTCCTGCAACCTGTGCCAATGGGATCAAAGCAGCAATGGAGGGGCAAAAGATGCCACTGAAGAGGTTACCACCACAGTCAGGAGAGAAGAAGATAGATACGTTAGGGGAGGTAGGGCAGGAAGGAGACCAAGGATGTGGACTCTCAATCCTCAGTTTTCTCATCAGTAACATGGGGGATCTATTTTTGTTTCTAGGGTTTGAAGACTGGAGGACTTAGGGGATGAAAGGAAAGGATGCATCAGAAATTTTTATTAGGTTTGCAGCCTGAGCATCATCTTTCTTAATCTCTTTTTTTCTTATGATGCCTTTTTTTTTTTTTTTTTAACCTGGGAAGTTGGTGGCTATTAATAGAGTATATCTGGGACCTCAGTGTGTATGAATGAGTGGCCAGTTTGCAGGCACAAGATTAACAAGGTACTGTCTTCCTGCCTAAATACTTGGCTTAGGAGTTGTAGAGAAGCCAGGCAGTGTGAGAGCAAGAGGAGGACATGTGGACAGAGCACCAGGAGGCTCTGCCTCAGACTACTGGCTAGTGATAAACAAGTCCTCCTCCTTCCTGACCCTCTGTCCCCAATTTGTCATTTAGTGATAACTTCCTGGCCTCAGGAGTCTTCTGTAAGGATGAAAAGACATTGTGCTGTCTTTTTAAAAGATAAAATACTAAAACTACAATTAGTTATTATAGCCCTTTTGGGAAGCAGCATAATGGAGCCAGTGAAGAGCACTGGCTCTGGAGTCCGGCAGCCTGGGTCTCCATTATTTACCAGCTGTGTGATGATAGGTAACGTAAATTCTCTGTGCTTCAATTTTCTCCTCAGTTAACACGAATGTAGTAATAGTTATCTGTTAGGTATGATGTGAGGAGGACTCACACAGTGCCTGGCATGCTTGTTGCTGGATGAATGTTTGCAATGACGAGAATGATGCTGCCACTGCACTGCCAATGATGGGCTCTCTGAATACTAGTGTGCCTTTGATACCCATAAACCCAGCAAAACTATGCTGCTCCCATCTTTCCTTCCAGCTACCTGCCTCAATTGCTATTCAAGGTGGGCATCTCATTGCATCACAGAACATCATAGCAGTTAAGCGAGGAGGTTTCTCTAGTCTAATACTTTATCTGTTATTTCAACTACTGATGAGAAGGAATCTTACCTCCTGGTTACAGGGAATGCTCTACCTCTATAGACAGCCAAGTCCATGTATAGATAGCTTTGAAGGTTAAAGTGCAAATCTAGTTACTGATCTCTTCCTTTTTTGTTTGTGTGTATTTGCATGTATGTGTAAAACACACCCAAAAGAATGACTTCCAGATACTCTTACTAATTCAAGAAGTGAGTCCTTAATAAAACATTGACTGTTGAAAAGGGAACAGTGGTAGAAAAAATAGTAAGATACATACTCAAGATTTGGAAACGTAGAGAAAGAAGTAAAATCAATTGAGAACAACCACCACATCTATAATGAGCTTCCCCCTCCCCGCCAGCCCACCCTTACCTGAGGGGACTTACAAATGTAATGAGAAGAAATGGACTTTTTGCTGTAGGCAGGATTTGGATTAGACATTCAAGAGCTTCCTGCCTGGGAAGTGATCAGGGGATGTCCAGGCTTCTCTAGATTGTTCACATGTCTTCCCTGGATGTGCCAGGAGGTGCTTTCATACCAGGAACTTACTAATTGCAAGAAGGAGAGGAAGGAGAAGGAGAGGAGAGTCTATTAAAATCCACTCTGTTAAGAAGTTCAATAGTGAGGCCAGCATTCAGAATGACTCATGCCCTGTCTGACTTCTTGACAGCTAGAGGTGCTTGGCTGGCTTGGGTTTCCCAGCTGCCCTGTGCTCAGAAGGCATTCAGGGGAGGCCTCCAACTGGCTTTAAGATTGATCTGGTTAGCACCAATATCACCTACTATGGGTTGTGAAAACTCTTTGGTCATAAAAGTAATAGCAATACAGTAAAAACCTTGGCTATCTAAGAGGCCTCAGGAAATGAAGCATTTTGGATAGTGGAATTTTCCATAAAACTGAGGATTTTTCCATTTAAGTAGAGGCTATTATTTTTGTATTTTAGATGGATTGAATCAATACAACATTTCTTGTTTGCTTGGAGACAACAAACAAATGGTAGTTATTGTTCTATGTCATTAATATAGTAGTTCCCTAGGGGATTAATGAACCACACAGTTTACCCCAAGACTAAATGCTGAAACCTTTGTGCCTGTTGAGATCTTCCATCTGCTTTTTAGTTTTTCTGACCCTCCTTGCTACAAGACATCTTTGCCTCTCATTTCTTGCTAATCTCAGTGCATCTGCCTCAAATGGTTTCTATTTTTTCTCTTAATTTATCTCTCTTGTCTTCATTTTAGTATTATAAAGTACCATTGATCTGGCAAATCGTTGTTGTAACTGGTATCAGATCATTCAAGGTAGAGGCTCTCTATATTAATTTATTTGTTTAATAAACAAGTATTGGGCATCTACTCTGTAGTAGGCAGCATGGTAAGTGCCAAAGATTCAATGATGAAAAACTGAGATGACAGAACCTGCTTATTGTTACAATCTGGCATCTGGCTTCTAAAGGGTGTGTTGGCTCAACCCTTTATACAGGTCCCTGTTTCTCACTATATTCTAGCCTAGTGGTTCTCATATTTGAATGTGCCTCAGAATAATTTGGAAGGCTTGTTACACACACACTGCTGGGCTCCACTCCTGGAGTTTCTGGTTCTTGGGCAAGAAGGTAAGAATGTGCATCTCTACTAAATTCCCATGTCATGGCCTGGGACTATACTTGGAGCGACACTTCCTTCGCCACATGACCTTCCCTTTGTTGTTCGAATGTCAGTCTTGTTTCTACTTGAAGGCATTTGCATTGAGGCACTTAGCAGATGTGTACCCTCTGTCTGATCTTGGCCTGGCTGCCTCTTGTCATCACGTTTTTAGGGAGGCCTCCCCTGAGCATCCTTGTTTATGTTGCTCTAGTCTTCCCAGTAACTCAATGTCACTGCACTTGGTTTTGTTCCCTTCTTGGGCCTTTGTCACTCTTTGAAATTATCTTTATAGGTTTGTCTCAGGGGTGGCTGTGATTGAAGAGATACCAACAGACCCAGGCAAAGAATGCACATTTCTTTAATGCAATTAAAAGAAGTAAGAGTTTAAGTGCATGAAGACAGCTACACAAAGGAGAGGGCAGAGCAGCATTTTTTTCACTGGAAGTCCCAGCCCTTCAAGTCCCCGTGGCTAGTTGTGTCAGCTGACTGAGGCAGAGATCCCCTAAGTCTCCTGAGCAGCCGCAACTCATCCATTCTCAGGGTCTTTATACACCCCAGTCTCCTGTTTACTGATCTGCAGACACAGAGGAGTGTTTGTTGCAAGGTCAGTTTCCCAGGTGAAAGGTCTCCCAAGCAGGATGGAACTTCAGATGTTCCTGAGTCTTATATTTTTATTTATCTGTATGATCTATCTTATTTTACTTGATAGCTGTCTCTTCTCCCACTAGCATATAAGCACCACGAGAGCAGAGGCATGTCTGTGTCCTCTTCCAGCATTTTCTGAGCACCTAGACAGGACCTGGCAGAGAATGGACACTTAATATATATAAGCTCCCTTCTCCTTCCCTCACCTAATAGCAAAGTAAGTATGTACCTCTTGAATGTAATTTATTTCTTTCAGGGAACTGAACAAGACACATTCTCAAAGAAAGCCTCTTCTGTTACCCTGCGGCTCGTTTCAGAGCATGCTGAAGAAGGAGAAAGGCAAATACGATTGAGAGGAAATGTTTTTCCCTCTGTATCTTAATGTGGCAAGAGCTCTTGGGCAAGACACCGTCTGTTCATGTTCAGCTTTCTTTTCCCTTCCTCTCATTTCCCCTGTTCTTGTGTCGCTCTGACTTCAGAGCCATAATAACAAACCTATTACTGCAATAAGATGCCAGAAGGGGAAAATGAGACTAAGTTACTGAGGAAGAAAGAGACGCAGCACCAACCCCGAGCCTTTCCAAAGAGTCTGCAGGCTGTTGAATAAGGCATGTCGGTTTAATTGCTTCTTTTCTCCCTTGGTATGGTATAGATGTGTCTGTTCTTTTTCTCTCTTTGTTCTCTATTAGGTTCACAAATTATTTTGCCATAAGATACTAATAGCGTTCTGCAAAGAGGCAGTGTAATTCTGGAGTGGCCATTCCTTGGGTTTCTCTCCCTGCCCCCACTGCTCCTTATTTTAACTGTTTCTCCAGCCAGATGAGAAGCTCTTTGAAGACAGGAACTACATCTTGCTGAAAGTTACTTGATGATTCTGTTGCTCACAGAAGCATGCACAAGGTTGCACTCTACAGGCATCTGAAAATTCTCGTAGAAGCAAAGTCTCTATTTCTTTTCCTAGCCCCTTCTCTTCCCACTTTGTGGTTGACTTAACCAAGGGAGATACTGAGTGAATGCTGACTTGTTTTCTGCTTTTCCCAAGGAAGGCTGACAGGTAAGTGCCAGCATTATGATGGTTTATACGTTTATACAAATATGATTATTGCAAACCCTGCTAGGTGTTAGGCTCTGTGCCAGGCATGGGGAATGTAATAGTGATCAAGACAGATAGGACCTTACTTTCTTGAGCCTATTTTCCAAAAGCAAGTTAGTTAACACAGATTGTAATCAAAACTATAAAGATAAAATAAGGGGCCAGGCGCGGTGGGTCACACCTGGAATCCCAACACTTTGGGAGGCTGAGGCAGGTGGAACACTTGAGGTCAGGAGTTTGAGACCAGCCTGGCCAATATGGTGAAACCCCATCTCTACTAAAAATACAAAAATCAGCTGGGTGTGGTGGCATGCACCTGTAATCCCAGCTACTCAGAGGATCACTTGAACCTGGGAGGAGGAGGTTGCAGTGAGCTGAGATCACACCACTGCACTCCAGCCTGGGTGACAGAGTGAGACTCTGTCTCAAAACAAAACAAAACGAAACAAAAATCAAGGTGATCAGAATAGTGGATAATGAGAGAGATAACCTTCTTTCCATGGAATGGTAAGGGAAGGACTCTGGAAAAGTCATCTGAGACTCTGAAAGTTAATCTGGGACCTAAAAATTGAGAATCAGTCAGTTCTATTGAAGAATAAGAGGATAAGCACATGCAAATATACTAAGGTGAGCAAACTAAGGAACTAAAAGAGGAACTATTGAGGAACTAAAAGAGGCTTAGTTTGGGAGAGGGAGAAAATGGCATCAATCCAAGCTAGAGGAGCAAGCAAGGACTAGATCATGAGTTGGATATTCATTTTGTTTAAATCCAACATCTTGTTCTGTTGCTCCTTTTGTCATTTAGAGCATGAAGAAGCCACAGATTAATTCTCAAACTTTCATGTACATCGGTCTCTCCCAGGGAGCTTATAAAAGTGCAATACTTGCTCAGAGCTTCTGATACAGTAGCCATAATAAGCACAGGTTCTTTCTGTTGGAAGTCACAGAAATTCAACTAAAATCAACCTAAGCAAAACCAAAACAGAAGTAATGACTTCTGTATTTGGGAATCAAAGAGGGGGTGTTAGCTTCAGGCATGACTCCATCTAGCAGTTAAAATAATATCATGAAATCTCCTTCTCTCTTTTTAAAAAAGTTGTTCTAATTTATTTATTGGCTTCATCCTTAGGAATGCTTTTTCCACATGGTAGTAAGAATAGGCATCAGAAGTCCAGGCTTATATTATCCTTACAGGTAGTGATCGCAGAGGAAAGGGTGCTATGTTCTCTTTTTCGTTTCCACGTTAACCCCTCTAATGGATTTGGATTGGCCCTGCTTGGGTCAAATTCCCACAGTGGAAGTGTCCAAAGAGACGATGTACGTAAGTTGGCTACTTAAGCAGAGGAAGTAGGGCCACTTGAGTGATAGAATCACCAGATTCGCATGGCATAGGGAAAGGATAATTTCCATAAAGAAGAAATGTTCAAACAGGAAAGACCAAAAGTAGCAGATATTCCCCACAAAAGGCTTGGGCAGGGCGGAATTGTGACCTCCTAACACTAGCACCATGACTCCTTTATGTTGCTAAATAACAGACAATGCTTTGAAAAGCATTGCCAGAGATCACTTTGCAGATTGAGAAACTGAAACTGAGTTCATAGAGAATGGGAATTCACCACAATGACAGAAAAGAATGCTATGAAAATTGTTAAAAGACCTACAAGAGTCTCATAGTCATAGTCTTGGTTTCTAGGTCTCCTTTCTTGAATGTTAGTAATGTTATACATGGTGGGTTCCCACCCCACTCTTTATTATATACAGAAAGCAGAAGTCAACTTGCTTATTTTTACAAAGAGAATATGACTCATTTGAAAGATATGATTTGTCAAATAGTTCAGAAAATTCTGCTGAAATTTTAGTTAAAATTGCACTGAAAAATAAGGGGAAAATAAACATTTCAAATGTGAAATATCTGATTGATGACTATAATGCTCTCTTTCTTGGTCTTCTTTTATGCCATTCAGTGAATTTAAAAATATGGTGTTATACACTATTCCTTCATAGTAACTAGCTATTGTATTATTATTTGTACTATTATGAATGAATGTCTGTTTTCTATTGGTTATTGCTGGTGTAGACACATATTACTGCATTTTATATGTTTATCTGAAATCTGGTCACCCTACTGAATTCTATTATTCTATTAGTTTGTTTCCTGATTCTGTTGGTTTTTTTAGATAGATAATTATATCATCTGCTATTATGAAAGTTTTATTTCTTTTCTCCTAATAGTATGCTTTTATTTTTCTTGTCTTACTAAATTGGGCATAGCTTTCAGTATTATTTTGAATGGTACTAGTGATAGATGAAATCTTGGCTTATTCTTGATTTGAAGATTTGAAGACAATATATAGGATTTTCATTAAGTAGGATATTATATTGGATATAAGTTAATAGAATATAGCCTTTATCAGTGGAAGCTCTTTCATCTGTCAGTTTTTTAAAAGGTTTTTATAATTAAATAGATATTAAATTTTATAAAATGTTTTTAAAAAAACCGTTGAGATAACAATGTGATTTTTATCCTTGCATCCATGATTGTGTAGAATTACATGGTTAGTTTTTTCTAATGTTAAACCATCCAACAATTGCCTTTTTTGAATAAATCCTACTTAATCATAATGGATTGTCTGAAAAATTATTTAAAGCTAACATTTTTATTTGGGGCTTTTATATGTGCTTGAATGGATAGATATATAATTCTCTTTCACTTGTAATGTTATTTCTCAGTTTTTATGTAAAGTTTATATAAGCCACCTAAAAATTAATTGAAAATATTTTCCTCTTTTTTTTCTTTTACAGTTTGTACAGCAAGGGATTATTATCTCTTCCTTGAAAGTTTATTAGAACTCTTTTGTAGAATTATCTGAACCTAAGCCTTTTTTTTTTTTTTGAGAGAGCAAAGGACTTTCATTATTATCTTAAATGTTTAAATGTTTGATTATTTAATATTTTATATTTTTTTCTTGTACCAATTTTAGTATACATATATATTTTTAAATTTTGTATTTCATTTAGATTTTCTGATTTTATGTATGGCTTATAATTTTGGAATTAAAAATTCTATTTGACCTGTTCTAAATTTATGGTTCAAAAAATTTACATACTGTCTTTAAAATGTCTTAACCTGCCATTTCAGAGGTTTTCTCACATTACTATTTTCAAATACCCATATTTTAGATTTTTTAAATTTTTGTAATTTTTTTTCTTTATTACTTTCTATATTTAAAAATATATCCATCCTACTTTTTTGGTATATCTGATATTCTTTTTTATTTTCTTGAGTTGAACACTTAGCTCGCTTATTTTTAATTATTATTGCTTTCTGTTAATTACATTTAAAATTATAATTTTTTCTTCTAGTGCAGCTTTGGCCATTTTCTACAATTATCAATGTGTATTGATTTCATTGTTTTTGATAAAAAAGTGTTTTATAATTTCACTCATAAATTTCTCTTTAACTCAAGGATTATTCAGTAGCATTGTTTTTGTTTTAGTTTGTAGACATATGTAACTTTTAAGTTATAATTAAAATTATTAATTTTATTCTACTGTGATCAGACTCTGTAAGATGTTGATTCTTTAGGATATGTTGAGCCTTCCTTTGTGTCTTTTTTTTTTGTAAATTTCCCATGAATGCCTGAAGCATCAATGTACTTCATTTGATAGGTACAAACTTTCATATATGTTTACTAGGTCTAGCTCATTAATTGCATTAAGAAAATCTTCTATATCTTTATTTGTTGTTTACTCGATCTATCAGTTTCTGAGAGGGGTGTATAAAAATTTCTTATTTCTCAATATAGTTCTGTACACTCCAACAATTAAATATCAAGTCCAGTTTTCAAACTTTCTTTTTTTTAAGCCGCAGAATCATTTTGTCACATAAAATCTTGTCCAAGATTCCAGTTCAAAGATAGATAAAAGCAGATCTATCCTCGTTGAAAGGAGGGAGGGTTGTGGGGACTGTATCCTTTCCTTAGTCACCTACAACCCTCCCCAAAACACTGCAAAACTCCGGTACTATAGGGAGCAGGGTTTGAAAACCATTGGGAAAGAGATGGGAGAACCAGACTTTAAGTCAACCCCATTTCTGTTTTTAATTGGCGTTGTCTCTTTAAACAGATTATTCTTCTTCTCCATACAATGAGAGGATTGAGGCAGATGCTTTTTTGAAATCTTCTCCAGATATGAAGTTCTATCATTCTAAATATTTATTGAGTGCCGACTAAGTGCCCAGCACTAAAATAATATGAACTCATATATTTTACCACCAAAAAACCCTACAATATGTCAATTGCTTTTCCTCCATTATCTCATTTGATCTTCAGATCAGCAGGGAAAAGTGGGCGAATCCTTGCATAGAGATCTGTTTCCAATTCATTGGAAATGGTCATTAGAAGACAGACAAGAATCTTAGTAGTTAAGACTATGGGGTTTGAAGTCAGGATTCAAATCTCATCCCTGTGACTTACTAGCCATGGGTCCTTAGGCAAGCTACTTAACTACTCTGAGGCTGAGACCCTTTTTCCTCTGTAAAATGGTGGTGGTAATGTGTCTAGTACTGTGGCTGGTACACTGTAGGTGGTCAATAAGTATTAAGGTGTCTTCCATTACAAGAACAGAAAACCAAACATGGGGAGGGGGGAGGGGGGCGGGATTGCATTGGGACTTATACCTGATGTAAATGACGAGTTGATGGGTGCTGACGAGTTGATGGGTGTAGCACACCAACATGGCACAAGTATACATATGTAACAAACCTGCACGTTATGCACATGTACCCTAGAACTTAAAGTATAATAAAAAAAAAAAAAAAAAAAAGAAGTAGAGATTCTAGGGTAGGAGACGGAAACAACAGATGGAAAACACACTGTGGAAGAATGCTGCACTTGAACATCAGTAGAAGTGACAGTTGGTGCTTTCTGACTTCCAAGCTAGATATGTAAATCTCAGACATGTTTTTCCTGGGACCTCTGGCCTTAATGTGTCTGGACCTCCCTTGGCTCCAAGGCCTCTGTTTTGACTGCCAAGAGAAATGGCACAGAAACTCTAGAAGCCCTGACTCGGAGTCTCTCTGTGGGTCTGCTCACGGCACAGCACTGCATAGGTTCATTATACAGTCACGAGAAGACTTTGGGTAATGTGCTGACCTTGTTATAATTAATGGATAGTGGGGTAATGGGTCTGTGTGACTCATTAGATAGAGAAAAGAGATCCATCTCTTCTCATTTTGTTTAATTGAAACTCTAAAACATTTATTACTTTGGGCACATGATAGTAACTGGATTTTTAAATATCAAAGTGATGATTTTAGCTGTTCCCCAAAGGGAAAACAGGATTGGAGGGGTCAAAGCAATAAAAAGGGAGACCCTGAAAGGGCAGAGAAAGGAAATTTGGAGGATTATGGTTTGTTTGGGTAAATAAATTGGGAAGGAACTTGTGTTCCTTCACCTCTTGGGGCCACAATTTACTCATGGTGAGATGAGGAGATTGAAAATGCTACCATCACAGCGACCCCCTGCACCCCCACCATCATAGTTGCTGAGAACTCGTTAGGAGCGACACTAAGCCAAGCACTTCATGTGCATTGCTTATTTGATCTTCATGCATGGTATAGGTACTATGCTTACTACCAATTAACTGAGGAAGAAGTAGAGATTTAAAGACATTGAATCACTCACCCGAAGCCACCCAGGAAGTAAAGAGTGACGTTGGGATTTGAACTTTGGTCCGTGTAACTCCAGAACTCTTGTTCTTCCCCCATGCATCATATCTCCCTTAATTATTCTTCCTGTTTAAATGTTCTGTGAGTTCTGTGAGCAGAGGGCTGTTCTTGTGCCCATAGGAGGCTGTCCTCTATTCCCTGAAAATTTACATTCCATGGTACCTCTTTGAGGGGGTGAAATTTAGAGGTAGGAAGAAGGTATTAGCTAACATTTTGTTAGAATTTCTTCCAGGCTCATTTGCTCCATTCCCACCTTTTTTTTTTTTTTTTTTTTTTGGTCATAGTTGAGAGTATTTACATATGATATTGTGTCCTTTTTATTTCCTCCCTAACTTAGGAATGTTAGCATTTCTGCAAGTTATTAAAATTACTCAGAATCATAATTTTTAATTTCTGTAAAGTGCTCAACCATATGAGGGGCTTATTACTTACCTAATCCATCCCTTACTGTTATACATTGAAGCTATACCAATTTGTCATTATTATAAATGATAGTATGAATACCTTTGGGCATAAAGCTTAAAAAAGTTTAGATTATTTCTTTGGGATTGACATCTCTATTTAAATCTGTTTTCTGATTGTAAATATTATACAAAGATACTTTAGAAGTTTTTAGAGGGAGGAGGAATTTAAAGAGGGAACTAATAACAGTTGTTGTTATTGTTATTATCAGGTAACATTTATACAGGGCTTTCTGGCTACTACCTGGAACTAAATGATGTTCTAAACATGTCATATAAACATCTAAATGATTGTTCTAAATATCTTATATGAATTAACTAATTCCCACAATAACTATGTGAGATACATACATGATTATTTTTGGTATATCTTGATTATTTCCTTAGGAAATTGTTTAAAAAAAAATGAACATTTTTAAGGTTCTCATACCTTTCACCAAACTGCTATTGAGAGATGTTGTAGCTATTTCTTCTCACATCATCAGGGTTAAAGAGTGTTCTTCTCTCTACACACTTACTAGCATCGTGTTTTATTATTTTAAAAAGTGTTTGAGTCCTGAGTGCTTTCTGTTGCATCATACTACATCCTAAGGATCTCTGAAGCTTTATTACTAATCTGTCATAAGTTTCCAACTGGTCAAACATAATAGCTGCATGTGGTAGCTACTAAAGTGTCCTGAAGCTGAGTAGAGGAAAAGAGCACGGTGCCAGGAAGCAAATACCAATGCACACATCTCCGATGTCACACTAAGATCTCAGAAATACAGGAGTCTCCATGTGTCTGCTCCTCCAGGGGTGAGTCTCAAAAAGCTCTAAGGGGATGAGAAACTCATACATTAGGTAGAAAAAGATAAAAGTGGTAGGCAAAGGAATTTTACATTTAAGATTCAAGGAAAATGACATAAATGTTCAACTCAGAAAATAAAAACTTATACTAAACTGTAACAGCAAAGAAATTCTCTCTGGATACCATGGAACCTTGCAGACTCTGACACAAGGAGGAAATATGTGATTCAAAAAGGCATAGTCTATTAGGTCAATGTGATGTCCTAAAATTCCCAATATCCATAAAGAACAGAGTGTGATCCTTGAAATCTTGTAGGTATTTAAGGTACTTCCCTATACTTTGATCAAAGATAACAGATCTCTCTTTCTCCCTGCTTCCTCCTTCTTTCTTTTTTCTTCTTCCTTCTTTCCCTTTCTTCTAGCTTTATGGATTTGATATGTTTTGGCTGTGTCCTCACCTAAATCTCATCTTGACTTGTAGTTCCCATAATTCCCACATGTCGTGGGGAAGGACCAGGTGGAGATAATTGAATCATGGTTGGGGGCTTTCCCCCATCCTGTTCTCATGATAGTGAGTTAGTTCTCACGAGATCTGATGGCTTTATAAGAGGCTTCCCTCTTTGCTCAGTTTTCATTCTCCTTCCTGCCAACAGGTGAAGAAGCCCATGTTTGCTTCCCCTTCTGCCATGATTGTAAGTTTCCTGAGGCCTCCCCAGCCATGCTGAACTATGAGTCAATTAAACCTCTTTCCTTTATAAATTACCCAATTTCAGTTATGTCTTTATTAGCAGTATGAGAATGGACTAATACAGGGATTCTTCAAATTGTAAAAGTAATGTATATTTATTTTACCATGTTAAACAATTCAGAGGTGCATGAAGAAGACGTTGATAATCTTCTTCTATCTTCCTTTAATTTCACCTTGCCCAGATAATCAGTGGTTACAGTTTGATCTGTATTTTTCCACACATTTAGAAAATGTTCCTGTAAAGGTAAGAATTTCTTCCACTTTCTTTCTTAAAAGGAAAAAATTGTCTATATTATTTGCTTTTCTGACTTAAAAATATATCAGAGAAAATGTTCTAGGTCAGGATACATAAATCAAACTCATGTAATAATAGCTTCATAATATTATACAGTATGGATGTACCATAAATTTGTTTGACCAGTCCCCTGCTAAGGGACAGTCAAATAATTTTCAAGTTTGTTTTCTCCCTCTTTCCGTTCCTTCTTGGACCAGCTGAACTGTTTCCTTCTATACAGGTGCTTATTTTTTTGTCAGATAGAGTCCCAACACATGAGATTATTTGGAGAAAGGAAACGTAAATGTTAATTTTTAATGGCTGTTTTGTCTTTTTAATTATTTACTTTTGTTGAACACTGTCACGTATGTATTTAACTTGGTATTCACGGTAACTTCTTTCAGTAGGTAAGGTAAGGGGCATTATCTCCATTTTGCAGATGCACCTCACTGAGATTAAATGATGTGTTCAAGGTCACTCAGTTAGCACATGGCTGAGCCTGTTCTTAAAACTCTTGTGCCTTTGAGGCTTATGCTTTTTCCATTAAATATTTCTCCTCTGCTTCTCCCTGGCTAAATTTTTTCGAAGATTACCTAGGAGAATAAAATGAAGCTCCATTAGAAAAATGGCCACATTAATTTAAAGATAATGATGCTAACAATGAAGGTGATACTGACACATAATTAAACAGTCGTCAAAGGGAAAGAAGAAGATATTTCCTCACAGTATTGTATCGGGTTTTTAAGAGTGGTTGTTAAGCTTTTAGAATTTTCAGTCCCCTGCCTCTGGTCTTCCATGCTTGAATGCTCAGAAGGATGAGGAGACAAAAGCTGGCCTTTGGCTTCTTTCCATCTTTTGTTTTGGATCTTTCCTTCTGGTGCCTTCCCAGCATCCAATTTCTTCCATTCATGAGGCTGTCTGTGAATGCCTGATGCCGTTTAGGGCTGAAGCCTGTTGAGGATGTTCAATTTCTAAGCAAAGAATAATATCAGGTCCTTAGGGGAAGCAAACCTGTATTCAACACTGAGAAAAACTGAGGAAGGAGAACATACCTCCGACCTCAGTCCTATCCTTTTCCTACCTAGATTCGGCCCAATTACTTTGTCCATCCTTGTATACTGTTTGTGCATTGTGATCCATCCCCTCTTCCTCTGTTAGTCTTTATACCTGAGTGTGACCACCAGTCTGTGGTTCTCGCTCCCTCAAGTATTTACATTTTATGACTTACAAGAAAGAATGAAAACATAAGCGAATGAGTGATTTGGAGAGTCCTTTTAGTGTTCCTGAAATAATTAATCACGATAGCTAACATTTGCTGAGCACTTACATTGTGCCAGGAACAATTTAACATACATATCTACTCTATGCAGTAGCTAATCTTCTGCTTTTACCAATGAGGAAACCAAGGCACAGTGATTAAGTGACTAGTTCAAAGTCATATACTGTATTTTACCAAGTTTAAATATCTTTATAAATAACTAATGATGCATTAATTATAAGATGCACCATTACTTTGTTTATACTAAAAATGCTGCTAATAAAACTAAGACATGTAACTGATTTTAAGAAATGATAAATGTGAAAAAATATGCACCTTAGAATCAGTGACTATACATGACAGAGCTGGGATTTGAACCCAAGTAGATCAATAGCAGTACTTACAGCTTTCTACCATGCTCTGTTTATGCCAAAAGATAGTCTTGACGACCATTTTATTAAGTCAGCTTTTTTTTTTCAAGTGTTTTGAAAGGGAGTAGTGGGTATCAAGGAGCAAAGTGTTCTGTGAACAAGTAAGTTTAGGAAAGGCTTCATCAGACAGAATATAATTTTTCTACTGTAGGACTTCTTAGAGCTGTTAATTTTTTATTTTTTATTTTATTTTCATTTTCGAGATGGAGTCTCACTCTGTCGCCCAGGCTGGAGTGCAGTGGTGTGATCTCGGGTCACTGCAAGCTCCGCCTCCCGGGTTCATGCCATTCTCCTGCCTCAGCCTCCCGAGTAGCTGGGACTACACGTGTCTGCCACCACACCTGGCTAATTTTTTGTATTTTTAGTAGAGACTGGGTTTCACCGTGTTAGCCAGGATGGTCTTGATCTCCTGACCTCGTGATCCGCCTGCCTTAGCCTCCCAAAGTGCTGGGATTACAGTCGTGAGCCACCACGCCTGGCCTAGAGCTCTTAACATTTACATGTATTTTGTACCTTCTGCGTCATTTCTCAACCTTTTTTTTTTTTTTTTTTTTTTTGTGGTAGAGTATTTTGTGGAACTTGAGCTTCTTGGAACACATTTGGAGTACACAGTAATCAGTAACTTCTCTAATCTGGTAACAAATGTGTCCAGAAGGTCAAGCTTCATTTTGCCTAATGAATCCAGTCTATGGGGGTAATTATTGCATATTGTCTAATTACCTATATCTTCAGGAAATTTTTCTCCTGGTCCACATATTTCATTCAGTATTAATTTTTTAGAAAGGTATTTAACACCAAGAACAGTGCTTTTCAAAGCATGCTTTCTGGCAATGGACTTCAAACTTTTTTGGTCAGGTATCCCTACCAGTAGAAAAAAAAAATAAGCCAATGTTATGGTTCCTTTAAGGACAAAATGTACTAATGAATATAAAGATGACTTGCAAACTGGGAGGCACTCATTTCCATTGTTTGGTTACTTTAAAAAATTGTTTTGCAGAAACTTTTTGTAAAGGTTACAGTTGCTTTTATCTGCAGGTAACAGAGTACCTGACTAATGATGCTTAAGCAATAACGGCTGTTCAAGTTCCTAAAATAGGAAGAAGTTTGGAGATAGGTGGTCTAGGGCTAATGTGGGGCCTCAACTATGTCCTGAATGACTCAGATGTTTCTTTTATGCCACCACCCCTCCCTAAAGTGTTGTCTTGATGTCTCAGGGACTCAGGATGTTTGCTGCAGTCCCAGGCATCACACCTCTGTCCAAAGCAGAACAAAGAGGTTGTGGTGGCATCAACTATACCTACTTTTTTTTTTTTTTAAATGAGAAAGGAAAATGTTCCTGAAGTCTCCAGTAGCCTTCTCTTTATGTGCTGAAAGTGCTGAGAGACATAGCCACACCTAGTTGCAAGCAAACTGGAGCCAGGACTGTCATGATCAGTGTGTGCCAGTGGCTCTCCAAGTGAGGTCTCTAGGCCAGCATTATCACCATCACCTGGGAACTTGTTGCACATGCAAATTCTCACTCCTTACTATCCCCAGGCCTACTGAATCAGAAACCCTGGAAGTGGGGCCAGCAGTGTGTATGTTAACAAGCTCTCTGGGTGATTCAGATACACTAGATTTTGAGAAAAACTGTCTCAGACCAATGATTTGTTGTTCCAGACTGGAGTTGTTGTTGCCCTGAGCAGAGCTGAGATTCCATTTGCAACACAAACGTTAGGGTTGGATATCGGGCAGGTGTCTAAGTGTCCAACGCAGGGACATTAAATGTTTGGCTGTTTTATATGTTATAAACAGGGATTATTTTTATTAACGTCAAAAGCAGTAGCAAAAACCAGCATTCTTAGCCTTGAGAACCAGCACTTTATATATTGTTTGCTGTGTAACCTTGAGCAAATCACTGAACCTTTCTGAGTTTGCTTCCTGCTCTTTTAAAAAGAGAAATCTTTGCAGAGTTCCTATAGGAATCATCTAATACGATGCGCATAGAAGGACTCGGAAAACCCTCACATTTCGTATGGTGTCTGCTCCCATGCGTGGATGGATCACTATCCCCCTGCATCTTAAGCCTTTGGCACTATTGCTCCTGCCTGGCTCAGGCAATCTCTGTGCATTGCTAATAGGGTTCCTGCAAGCATAGCACACCAGACTCCATCAGCAAAGTCCGGGTCTCCCACTTGCTCATGGCAGGGGGTAATGTCTTGGAAGAACAATAGAGAAGGGGGAGGAAAACTTCTGTAATGTACCACGCTTGTGTTTTGTTGTTGCTGCTGTTGTTTTTCTCCTGGCTTCTTACATGAATTCCTTGAATTTAACAACCTAGGGGCTTTCAAAACACTTTGCCAAGTAACTTGCAGCCAAACAATGACAATAAAAAGGTTCACGATGGGATATTGACAGTGGACATGGGTAGGTAATTCTCCCCTACCTTTCATCTCCCTGGCATTTGCAGTAAGAGAGGCAGAATGGGATTTCCTTAGGATGCACCAAGCATTTAAATGGCTGGAAGCTGTTTCTTTCAGTCTGCATGCATATAACATCTTCCACTGTACTGTAATCTCAAGCCTGTTTACAAGCTTTGAAAGTGTTATAACCATAAAGACCAACTGAGCATAGCTCTCCACGATTCAATCAATTCACTGACAAAGATTTATGTAGTGCCTGGGAGAGGATACACACTGATATCCAAGCCAAAAGGGGCACAAAGATGATTATTTTGGTGTGTTTGGCTGGTTGCTGATATATCAGCAGTCATCTGCCCATCAGTTGTAAGAGCCATCCCCATCCCTGAGTGGCAGGCAGAGGGAGAGAGGATGGCAGGGCCCTGGAGAGCTGGGAGACTCTACCATACAACCTTTGAAAACCAAGGTGGCTTTTTGAGACAAAGATGGCCTTGTCAGACTGAGGTGTGTGATTGTTTTAGATTGTAGGAAGGAAGGCTGGTGAGTCCAATCCTTATAGCAGACAGAAGCCCCATGTTACCATCTCAGGATGGAGTCAGAAATTATGGACCAAGAACCATAATCATGAATTCTTGTGAAATTCTGGAATTCTTTTAATTTTATTAACTCTTGGATGTGTCCACATAGCAACTAGCCGTCAATTGTGAAGAAAGCCTGTGTTTTATTTTATTTTATTTTTTCTGGCGGAAGAAGGTAGAGTGGCAGCAAAGAATTAAGGAGAGAATGGGTTGAGGAAGCAGTCATGGCTTCTGGTAGGGAAGTAGAGGGAGGGTGGGTGGTAGCAACTGACAGAAAATCATCTGGAAAATGAGGTGGGAACTGGTTTGCAGTTGAGAAAGATCGTTGAGTTTGAGCTATAGAAATTCTGGGTGGAATCCCCTTAGACTTCAACTGAATCAGGTGTCACTTGGGTCAGTGTCTCTTTTTCTCCTTATACCTCAGCAGGTTGGGGATTGGAACTATGTCATACCTTTTACCAAATATTAGACCAATAATTAATTGATTCAACACATATTTTGTATTTCCTGAGCACCAATAAGTGCTGAGTGCCATAAGTAGTGGTTGGTACACACACAATGGTGAAAAGTCATGCAAGATTTCTGCCTCAGAGTTCTGTTCTAATGAAGGAGACACATACTAACTAAAATAAATAAATAACTGTATTTATCAGTATAGGCGACAGGAGAGAAATACAGTGATGAATGAGAGGCTTATCAGTGAGCCACATTGGAGGGGGTGGTCAGTGGGGTCTTTTTTGAAGACATACATTTGAGCTGAGAGTTGAGAATGAGAATGAGTCAGCCACACAAGGTGCTATGGGGAGAGCATTCTTGACAGACAGGGGAATAACCAATGCAAGGGCCTGGAGGTGGGAGAGAGCTTGGCAGTTTCCAGCAGTGGAAAGAAGGCTAGGATGTTTGAAGCATGGTGAGCAAAGGCAAGGTAGAGAGAAAGGTATGAAATGGGATGTGGAGTTGGGGAGAGCCCAGATCATAAGGCCTTCATAGGCCGTGATGAGGAGTTAGGAGTTTATTTTATGACCAATGAGAAATCATTAAAAGATTTTAAGCAGTAGGTTGACAAGGACTATTGATAAAGGTCTGGATTGGATTGAAAGGGTCTAAAAGAAGTAGGGAGATAAATCAAGAGGCTGTCATAATAATGCTGAGAGAGAGTACAAGGATTTGGAATGGGGAGAACAGTGAAGATGGAGAGATGTGGATGGATATAAGACAGATTGTATCTAGGATGGCATGTGGACTGTAAGGATTTAAGCAGGTGGTGACAGCTACTAATAGCAACTCATGAGGGACTGTCTGGAAAGAACTGAAAGAGGATACAGGCATACCTCCAAGAAGTTGTGGGTTTGGTTCCACACCACCAACATAAAGTGAATATTGCAATAAAGCAGGTCACACTAGGTTTTTGGTTTCACAGTATATATAAAAGTATGTTTACACTATACCGTAGTCTATTAAGTGTGTAATAGCATTGTATAAAAAATGTACTTACCTTAATTAAAAATACTTTATTGGTAAAAATGCTAATGATCATCTGAGCCTTCAACAAGTTGTAATCTTTTTACTGTAGGATAATCTTGCCTCCATGTTGATGACACTGTTGACTGATCAGGGTGGTGGTTGCTGAAGGTTGGTGTAGCTGTGGCAATTTTTAAAAATAAGACAACGAAGTTTGCTGCATCTGCTGACTCTTTCCTGAAAAATTTCCTTATACCATGAAATGTTGTTTGATAGAATTTTACCAACAGTAGAACATCTTTCAAAACTGGAGTCAATCCTCTTGAACCCAGCCACTTGTTTATCAACTACATATATATACTCTTCTAAACCCTCTGTTGTCATTTCAACGATGTTTTACAGCATCTTCACTAGGATTAGATTCTGGCTGAAGGAAATATTTTGTTTGCTCATCCATAAAGAGCACCTCTTTATTTGTTCAAGTTGTATCATAAATTGCAGCAATTCAGCCACATTTTCAGGCTCCACTTCTAATTCTTGTTCTTTTGCTATTTCTACCACATCTGCAGTCACTTCCTCCACTGAAGTCTTAAACCCCTCAAAGTCATCCATAAGGGTTGGAATCAATTTCTTCCAAACTCTTGCTAATGTTGCTATTTGGAACATCTTCTATGAGTCCTTCTTAAAGGCATTTAGAATGGTGAATCCTTTCCAGAAGGTTTTTAATTTATCCGGATCCGTCAGAAGAGTCATGATCTATGGTAGCTATAGCCTTATGAAATGTATTTCTTAAATAAGAAGATTTGAAAGTTGACATGACTCCTTGGCTTATGAGTTGCAGAATGGACGTTGTGTTCACGGGCATAAAAACAACACTCATCTTCTTGTGTATCTTTATCAGAGCCTGTAGGTGACCAGGCCATTGCAAAAAAGCAGTAATATTTCAAAAGGAATCTTTCTAAGCAGTAGGTCTCGACAGTAGGCTTAAAATATTCAATAAACTATGCTGTAAACAGACATGCTGTCATCCCAGCTTTGTTGTTCTATTCATAGGGAACAGGCACAGTAGATTTAGCATAATTCTGAAGGGCCCTAGGATTTTTGGAATGGTCAATGGGCATTGGCTTCAACTTGAAATTACCAGTTGCATTAGGTCCTAACAGGACAGTTTATCTTTTGAATCTTTGAAGTCAAGCATTGACTTCTCCTCTCTAGCTATGAAAGTCCAAATGGTGTCTTTTTTTTTTTTTTTAATAATAAGGCTGTTTTATCTATATTGAAAATCTGTTGTTTAGTGTAGCCATTTTCATCAATGCTCTTAGCCAGATCTTCTGGATAAGTTGCTGCAGCTTCTACATTAGTACTTGCTGTTTCACTTTGTACTTTTATGTTATGTAAATGGCTCCTTTCCTTAAAGCTCATGAATCAGCTTCTGCTAGATTCCAATTTTAACTTTTCTCCTACAGCTTCTTCACTTCTCTCAGACTTCATAGAACTGAAGAGAGTTAGGGCCTTGCTGTGGATTAGGCTTTGACTTAAGGGAATGTTGTGGCTGGTTTGATCTTCTCTCTAGACTACTAAAACGTTCTTCATATCAGTAATAAAGCTGTTTTGCTTTCTTATTATTCATGTGTTCACTGGAGTAGCACTCAGTTTCTTTCAAAAACTTTTGTTTTGCATTCACAACTTGGCTGTTTGGCACAAAAAGCATAACTTTTGGCCTGTGTTGGCTTTTGACATGCTTTCCTCACTAGGCTTACTCATTTCTAGCTTCTTATTTAAAGTGAGAGATGTGCAGCTCTTCCTTCCACTTGAACTCTTAGAGGCTGTAGTAGCATTCTTAAGTGGTCTAATTTCAATAGTGTTGTGTCTTAGGCAATAGGGAGTCCTGAGGAGCGGGAGGAAGAGATCAGAATGACCAGTTGGTGTGACAATCAGAACATATGCAATATTTATCAATTAAGTTTGCTGTCTTGTATGAGTGTGGTTCTTGGAGCCCTGAAACAATTATGATAGTAATATCAAAGGTCACTGATCTGAGATATA
The DNA here is from genome assembly GCF_043159975.1 of Macaca nemestrina. NCBI lineage: Eukaryota > Metazoa > Chordata > Mammalia > Primates > Cercopithecidae > Macaca > Macaca nemestrina. The sequence continues at coordinate 28,217,241 of NC_092130.1, read as the reverse complement.
AGATATAACAATAATAATAAAAATTTGAAATATTTTGAGAATTACCAAAACGTGACAGAGACACAAACTGAGCACATGCCTTTGGAAAAATGGTGTCAATAGACTTGCTCAATGCAGGGTTGCCACAAATCTTCAGTTTGTAAACAAATGCAATATCTGTGAAGCTCAATTAAAGTGTAGCACAATTAAACAAGGTATGCCTATACAGGGAAGTATCTGTACTTGGGATAGATCCTTGAGTCTGAGCCATAGAATATCCAGGGTTGAATTCCCTGAAAATAAGTGTTGTACCACTTCTTACTCTGTAACTTCAACTATTTCACTGTGGAGTTAGTGATGGATTGGATATATAAAATAACAGCAGTCATTGAGCATTTACTGTTAATCTGACATGTTGGTAATTTCCTAAGTTCTTTTTATCAAAACTATGGAACAGATCTATTATTGATCCCCATTTTCTGGTTGTAGAGATGAGGCTCAGTAATGTTAAAAACCTTGTTCTGAGTCACACAGGTGAGGAGTGACTGAGCAAACTGAGGCCAGGGATATCTGATGGTAACTTCTTGTTTACATGACTATACTCTCATTTTTTTTTTTTTTTGAGATGGAGTCTTGCTCTGTTGCCCAGGCTGCAGTGCAGTGGCACGATTTCAGCTCACTTCAACCCCTGCCTCCCGGGTTCAAGCAATTCTCCTGCCTCAGCCTCCTGAGTAGCTGGGATTACAGGCGCCTGCCACCACACCTGGCTAATTTTTTATTTTTAGTAAAGACAGCGTTTCACCATGTTGGCCAGCTGGTCTTGAATTCCTAAGCTCAGGTGATCCACCTGCCTCGGCCTCCCAAAGAGGTAGGATTAGGCACCTGCCACCACGCCTGGCTAATTTTTTATTTGTAGTAGAGACAGGGTTTTGCCATGTTGGTCAGGCTGGTCTTGAACTCCTAAGCTCAGGTGACCCACCCGCCTCGGCCTCACAAAGAGCTAGGATTACAGGCATGAGCCACCATGCCTGGCCTATACTCTCAATTTCATAGACTGTACTTGGCATACAATTAACTGGACAAATGTCTTCTGTGGATACCTACTCTGTGGAGCATCTAAGCAGGAGATGTGACTTTGAGTGAGATGTGGTTCCTGTTTTAAAACATTGACACTAGAGTAGAGGGATTAAAAAGTGGTTCTTTTTAAAGAAAAAAACTTAGGAACTTACCAACATGTCAGATTAAAAAGTAGCCCCGGATAACTCATACAAACTAGAAATTGATGTATAACACACAAGAGGTTAAAACAAAAGGCTTTTAAGGTTGGAAGAAGGCAGAGTTTTCCCAGACTGTGGGTAGAAGGGTGCAGATTCAAAGACTGTTTCATGAAGGAGGTAACAGTAAAGATGGGTTTGCCTGCAACACCCAGAGAGAAGCCTGGGGAGCGGCAGGCACAGTGGGGCAGAGGCTGTCATTGGTTTAGGGCAGAAGTTGTGAGTATGGTCTGGGGACACTTTGATGTGTGAGATCAAAACTATTAGTCATCAGGTCGAGGTATCACACTGTGATTAACCACATGAGTTTTTGCATCGGCAATCCTGGTTTTTAGTCAGACACTTTCTCTTATTGTCTTCCTGTGTTATTTAATCTCCCTGATCTTTACTTTGTTTAAAAAATTACTACATATAAATGATTATGTATCTACTTCACAGATTTGTTCAAGATATTAAATGAAAGAAGCTATATAAAGTATGTAGCATAGTACCACACCCATTGTTAGGCCTCATATGGCAGCTATTAGGGGTGAATGAGGACTAGTAGGTTGAAGTTATAGGCAGGAAAATTGTACTCTATTAGATAATGCACAATTAAGACACTAGCTAGCATAGTGCTTGGCATCTACTAATCACTTGATAAGTGGTAGTTGCTGTTGTTGATGTAATTATTTTAAATACGAATTTAAATGTTATATGATGTAGAACTTCCGTATGCTTAGATTTCTCCCCTGAATGAGTTTGGATGTTGGATTCATTTTCTTCATTCAGTTTTTCATTCATTTATTCACTTACTAAACATACTGAATGCTTCATCAGGTACCATACTAAGTGCTGAGGTTACAAAATTTATTAAATGAGTTTTCTGTCCTAGGAAATATGTATGCAAAAAATGGACAATCAGTCATGGAATGCTATAGAGGAGATTCATGCTGAGGACTTCTGAGCAACTTCCCGTCTGGTGACTTCCAAAATTGTATTTCTGTATGACATTAGAATTGTAGAATATCAGAGCTGATACGACATTCAGGCTCTAGAGATTACTTAGTCCAAGAAGTTCCTTGCACCTATCAAGAAATTCAGGTCCTATTTCCCAGTGCAGATCCTGATAATGTTCTCTTTAATATTTAAGATCCCCAAGTAATTTTGATTTAGATGGAAGAATGCAAGAAATGAGTAGAATGATAAAGGACATTAATCAGCTTTACAGAAAGCAAATCATTAAATGAGAATTTTTCTGGGCACAAAGTATCATATATCATGTGTATCATAGTGGAGACAGAATAGCCTTGTGGTTAAGAAAACCCAATTAGACTCTCAGGTCTTACATTTGTGTGACCTTTTGTTGCATACCTAAAAAGGCACAGTCTTTTTAGTTCTCTGATATTTTCTTACCTGAAAAATGGGGATAAGGCAGTTAGAAATTACATTCAGCTAGCAGAAAGAAAAAATTCCCCAAAACAGTGACTTGAACAAATTAGAATTTTTTTTTTCTCATTTAAAGAAGTCAGAGAATAGGCAAACGAAGGCTTGTATAGCATTTATCCAATTCACAGTGACTCAGGCTCTGTCGATTTTTCTGTTTGTTATCCTTAGTGCATAGCTTCTTTCTTTATTCTTAGTGTGTGACTTTGTGCACAATATGGCTGCTGCAGCTCCAACCATCACATCTGAGTTTCTTGCAGGTATATAGGGAAAACATGGAAGGGAAACAGTCGTCTGTTAACTGGGTCAGTCCTCTTTCAAAGAATGTTTCCCAGAAACTCTACTCACAAACTTGGCCATGGGACCATCCCTAACTGCAAATGATGTTGAGAGATATACTGTTTTGTCTGGTACTTCACTGCCTCTAAAAAACTGGAGTTTACTTAGTAATGAATATACTAAGATAGTGGCTATTGGATACGTAGCTATCAGTCTTTATCATAGGAGCCAAATAATATCACTTATCTCCTTAAGTTTTGTGAGGATTAAATGAGATGATGCAAGTAAAGCACTTAGCTCAGTGCCCAAGCATACAGAAAGTGTTTATCTAAGAGGGGATGATAATCCCTGTCTTCAAAAAATCTGCCCATTTATTGGGGAAATGGATATACACATGAAATAATAATGTGATAGTATTGTATAGGACAAATGTGAAATTCAGTCGCCTCACAGCCCTTCTTCCCTACTGCCATCTCAGGACTGTGTAACAAAAGTTCTAGTATCTGACTTTTGTTGAATACTTCTCATTGGTCAGATTCTATGATATTGCCTTATACACGCATGATTTCATATGACCCTCAAGGCAACCCACATGGGGTAGGTGCTATGAGGCAGGTACTGAAAACTAAGGTTTTTTGAGGTAAGTAACTTGCCTCACTACATGCTTATAATAGGTTAGCTGGTATAGGAATCCAGATCTATGGGATTCTTAACTTGGTGCCGTGCACTAGTCCTGGCTCTGCCTGCAGGGTCCTCAGACAAGCCCTGTCCCCTCTCTGGGCTGCATTTCCTCATCAATAAAACACATGAAACTAGATGAGCTTAAAGGTAGTTTCTGGCTTCAAGAAATCTCAGAACTCTGAACACAGAACTCTCCTAAGAACTGGTAAAAGATAACTAAAAATAAAAGATAAAATCCTGATTTTTCACATTGGCTTTTGATGCTGTTAACCTTCCGTCTTCCTTACCTGAAGGAGTTAGTTCTTTCCTTACTGAAGGAGCATTAATCAGAATTAGATAATGAACAAGACACCTGGAGTCTTTCTCGGTCTGGGTTCAAAGAATGAAAGGATGGAATCTTAAGAGTCAAGGAAGAGGCGCGCATGGTGACTCACGCCTGTAATCCCAGCACTTTGGGAGGCTGAGGTGGGCCGATTACCTGAGTCAGGAGTTCGAGACTAGCCTGACCAACATTGTGAAACCCCATCACTACTAAAAATACAAAACAGCTGTATGTCGTGGCAGGCACCTGTAATCTCAGTTACTCAAGAGGCTGAGGCAGGAGAATTGCTTGAACCTGGGAGGTGGAGGTTGCAGTGAGCTGAGATTGCACCATTGCACTCCAGCCTGGGCAACAAGAGCAAAACTCCGTCTCAAAAAAAAAAAAAAAAAAAGAGTCAAGGAAGAAAAACTCCTAGGAGAAAATGGTGAATTCAGACTCTGTTATTCTACTCTTGCATACTTGACCATTATTTCCTTTGCAATTCCTTATCTAGCATTGGAGAGCATCAGTGATGTTGATGGGAAGGCCTATGCAACTGATTGTGAATAAAAGTCAATTTTGAATTTAAAAAAATAGAAGAAAAAATCATCATTCTCATATAGATATAGACATGAACATGTGTTCAGGATTTTATTTAACTCCTTTAATGAGAAAATGGGTTGTGTGATAACACAACCAGTTAAAGGAGAATCCGCAGAACAGGTACATCTATAGATCATGAATATTGAAATGAATTTGCAAATGGAGATAAAGTTATTTTTTTCCATGGGAGAAGGGAAAGGTTGTTCCCCCACTGTACAGAATTTATTTGCATGTCTATAGACAATAATTATTTTGCATTGCTATCAGTTAGCAAACAGCTTACATATTTGTGAAATAGTTCCCAAAGTCAGAATCAGCTAAGGTGAAAGGGTGAGCTGTAGAGAATGCACAGTGCTCCCCTGAAGTCATCTTTTTCCCTGCAGTAAGTCTTATAGTCCAGTCAGTCTGACCCTGTTTCCTGCCCAGGTCTTGGGTTTCTGCCTCTCTCAAACATGTGCTGTCCTCTGCTCTCTGATATTTCAGAGACATCTAATTCCTTTGGGTTTGACTTATGGTTTGCTGCTTCTAGAAAGTCTTCTTTGATCCTTATCTCTTTAATTGGGCATAGAAAAGCAGGTTGGAGAAGTGACTGAATTGAGAGATCTCATATCAGGAAGCTTCTCCAGGGCATGGCTCTCAGGGTGGATCAACCACCAACTGGTTAAGTAACCCCAGGCAAGTCACTTGACTTTGAGTCTATCTGGAATTTCCCAGAACTCCCTACAAAGACTGAATGGTTCTTGAGAGCTAGGGAAACTTTTGTCTTCTCCCTCTTTCAGAGGGACATTTGGGAGGCCACATGATAAAGTTGAAGTGTCCTAACGATAAAATTTTTTTTAACTTAATTTAATTTTAAATTCTGGGATACATGTGTAGAATATGCAGATTTGTAACGTAGGTAAATATGTGTCATGGTTGTTTGCTGCACCTGTCAATCCATTACCTAGGCATTAAGCCCTGCATGCATTACCTATTTATCCTGCTGCTCTCCCTGCCCTCCAAACAGGCTCCAGTGTGTGTTGTTCCCCTCCCTGTGTCCATGTGTTCTCATTGTTCAGCTCCCACTTACAAGGGAGAACATATGGTGTTTGGTTTTCTGTTCCTGTGTTAGTTTGCTGAGGATAATGGCTTCCAACTTCATCCATGTTGATACAGGAGTTAGGAAGAAATTACTTAGCCAGATAGAGTTTGGAAGTCAATGATAAGGTTTTCCTTTTAATGAACAGTGGCCCCAAATCATTTTATAACAAAGAGCAGCCTGCAAAGTCGAGCTGCGGACATAGACAAGCAAACTGGGAGCTTGTATGGGTGAATGCCAGCAGGAAAGAACTACCTTGGACTACATGTGTTCAAATGGCAGCTCCATCTTTCCTTCTCTGCCAGCCTCGAGTATGGTAAGGAGTAGACAAGATGGTGCCAGCCAAGGGGAGAGTTCATTTGCATAATATTAGGGTGGGGTGGCCAGACTTCCCGACGCTACGTAACCGTCACACCTCATGGAGCCAAACTGTGAGCCCTACGTAAATCAGACACCACGACCTCAAGCCTGACTATAAAATCTGGTGCATCTGCTGCTGGCAGGCCTTTTCCTCTCGAAAGTCCCCTCTCTGTCACTAGAGAGAGAGCTGTTTCATTTCTCTTTCTTTTGCCTATTAAAGCTCCACTCCTAAACTCGCATGTGCCCATGTCCTAAATTTTCTTGGCTTGAGATGACGAACCACTGGTATTTACCCCAGACAATGTAGCTGCTTCAGTGTCAATAGCAAAAAATGGAATCAACCCCAAATTTCATTTCTGTGTTGCATCTGTCACTAACTGTGACCATTGGCAAGTCCTTCAATCTTGGTTTGCTTATCTGCAGAGGGGCCACCATCACCCATGCCTGTGAGAGGCTGAAAAATAGCCCCCAAAAGAAATCTACATTAAATCTTTGGAAACTATGAAAAAGGGTCTTTGCAGATGTAACTAAGTGAAGGATCTTGAGATGAGGAGAGTATCGTGAGTAAGTATGGGTAGGTCCTAAATGCCATCACAAGCATCCTTATGAGAAAAGGGCAAAGGGCATTTGACACAGAGGCAAAGGCAATGTGAAGACCCAGGCAGGTATTGCATCACTGCAGTCATGAGTCCAGGAATGCTGGTGACCGCTAGACCCTAGATGAGACAAGGAAGAGATTAGTCCTGGGGGTCCCCAAAGGGAGAATTGCACTGCCGAATTTCAGACTTCTGGCCTCCAGAACTGAGAGAGTATACATTTCTGTTGCTTTAAGGTACTGAGTTTGTGGTAATATATGACAGCAGCTTCAGGAAATTCACATAATGTCCCACTGGCCTCCCAGGGTTGCTGTGAAGCTCAAAGAAAGAATGCAACAGTGCTTTGTAAATGGTCAATGCATGCTAGAGTTTCCATATAAACAAACAATTGGCAAGTAGTATGTGTATTTTATTCATAGATTGCACATTTACAGAGAACTTTGATAAGCAATAGTGACAAATTGCATGAAAAAATAAATGAGATAATTTTTCAAATAAAAATAATATTCAGAGCAAATATTCCCCTTGTCTCCCTTTAGGTATTAACCTCTTGTTGTCAATATAAAGGACTGAAGCTATTGTCTCTCTCTTGCAGCTGCCCTGCCCCCCGAGTTATGGGATAGGCTGTCTGAGGATGTATCAGTGCAGCGCAGGCACTATTTGCTGTATTGAAATAGTGTTGCTACTGAGAGAAGTGACAGCAAGAACGAGCAGCTATTGTTTTGTGGGTCCCATCTCAGAGTGAAAATTTTTGGCACAGCAGAGAGACAGTTGGAGTGGGATGCCTTTGCCCTGGAAGGGCTCGATGAGGCAGACTGCAGTAGCTGCAGTGCAGCATGGCAGGACTGAAATGCAGTGTTGAGATGCTGCCTGCCAATGCCCACTGCATTCCAGAGGTACAGACACCAATCTGAGGCAGGTGCCGTGTCAGGAGCAGGTGGAGGGGCTCAGCTTGCCAGAACAGTGTGCCTATCCTCCCTTCCCGACACACACACAATGTCCCCCCAAGGTGCTGGGTAAAGGACCCAGACCTAGCTCTTCGAGTATGACCTATCTGGGCTCATCTCTTGTTCTTGTGATTCTCAGCACTTGAGCCCAGCCACTCTACTTGTCAGCACCTCATCTTTGTTCCCCAGCCCAATAGTATGGTCTATTTTCCCTCCCCAAAATATTCCCACCTATCTGCTCTGGTAACTCACAATTATCACACCAACATTCTAGCCTTTAATTACTGAACAGTGAACACCTACTTTAAGCCAGGCAGAGACACATTGCTGGGATGCATGGTAAGCAAAACAGACTCAATCCCCACCTCCATGGAGAATCTTAATGGGCAGATGGCATTTGTGCAAACAATCAAAGGAAGGACTATATAATTACAAACTATGATATACTATGGAGAAAGGACAATAAGGTGCTAAAGGAGGCAAAAATGGAGCTGTTTTTAGGTTGGAGAAATGAGAAGCCCTCTCTGAGGTAGAAGCTTTTATCTGTAGGCATGATGGATAAATATGTTTCTCTGGTGTGTGCAATTTGGGTTTGATAATGGGGGCAAGGGGTCTCTAAGAGGAATGTACAACAGTTGCAGGATCTGACCTCTGAGGGGCAGAAAGGAGGTCATGTGGCTTCCATGGAGCAAGCAAGGGGACAAGAGGTTGGAGATGTGGGCAGAGGCCTGATTATACTGATGCTATCTTAAGCAACTGTATCTTTATTCAATGTGTGGAGGAATTCACAGAGGCATTTTAAGAAGGAGAATGACACAATCTGATTTTTTGACCGCTGGATGAAGAATGGGTTGGGAGGGCCTGAGTGAAAGCTGAGACAATTAGGAGGATATTCTGAGACAGAGCCTAGTCACTATTGAGCCCAGCCTTTTCCCATAAAGATGGACTTGACTGGTGCCCCAGATTCCCCCATTGAGTTGGTGGAAGAGCCAAATTATTGAACCCTGGTTTAATAATTTCTAGGCCAATATACTTGCCATTGCACCACACTACACTTAAGTTTCTGTTCACATGGATAATTGATAATTGATGTCTCATCCTTCAGTGGGAATTAAAGACATTTTGTGGTCCTATAGTAAGTATTTCATGCAGAGTGATGAAAGGAAATTCAACAACTAGCTTTTCCATGAATTTATAACCTTACATGCATGACCACTGCAGGCATGTCCATCATTGTGTTCAAGGCAGGATAATGTGATCAGAAGATTTAGGGCTGCAGAACCAGATCTGGTTCAAATACCTTATTACTGTTTATTAAGCTCTGCCACCTTCAGCAAGTTACTTTACTCTCCTGAGTCTGTTTCTTCAACTAAAAGTGGGTGTAGGTGTAAGAGAGTACTTTATATCATGTTGTTTTATTAAAAGCAAATATGCATCTGGCATATAGTAAGTGCACAATAACTGTTTATCAGGATGGGGATGATGATGTTGATAGTGTTATGCTCCTCAGTCAAAGACAGAGTGTATCCTTGGGGAGACAGGAAACTTCAAAACACACATCTTTTCAGAAAACAGTTACTTAAGTGTACTTTTGATGAAGCAGTTCTATAATATATGAAGTGTTTATTATATACAAAGATCTGTCCTAGGCATGATTCATGTCCACAAGGTGTTTATATCGGGAGATAAAACAAGTCTATAGATAACTCTAATACTATGTAGAAATAATGTTTCCCGGGAAAGATGCTAAGTGAAATGTGGTTTTAATGACAGAGGTGTGCCATTCCACTGGTAGAATTCTGCAAGTCCTGTGGACAAGGTGGTTCCTCGAATGGGGTTTGGAGGATGGGTAGAATTTTGTATTTTGAAAATGACACAGTTACCACTTTGGTTATTTTCTTGGTACTATAAAAGCTATACCTGATCTCTTTAGAAAATTTAGAAAAAAATCAGTAAGCAAATAGAAGAATATCAAAATCTCCTGTGATTTTACCAGGGTGATAACTCATTATCCTTGGGTTGTATAATTTTAAAAATATTTTACTATGCAAATATATACAACCATAATTATACAAATGGCATTGTACTATATAAGTTTTTTTTATTCAAAACACATTATTTTTTCTCCACAAAATTGTATTAGACCTTTTAATGAGTACATGATATTTAACTCCTGGAGATACTATGCTGTGTTTAACCAAACCTTTTTATACTTGGACATAGAAGACGTTTTGAGGTTGTTTTTTGTTTATGTTTTGCCCGTTACAAACAATATTGCCATAAACATAGTTGTAGCTAAATAATGCAGTCACACATGACTATTTTCTTAGGCTAATTTCTTAGTAGTGAAATTCCTAGGCCAAAGGGCATGTACTTTTTATATTTTATTTTTTCTAAGTCCTGGAAATGAATAGCAGGTGTGTGCTTTTAAAAGGCATTTTGTTTGTACTGGGATGGGCAGGTTTTTTCTTGTTCTAACTTTTATTAATAACCTCAAAAAGTTATGTTAGTAATAATCCCCTACCCCTTGGAGACTTACGTATTTATTACCTTCGAATTTTGGAAGCACGTTCACACTCTTTCACTCATTAATCTGATTGTCGCAACAATTCTGTAAGTAGGCAGGTAGACATGATTCCCCATTTTTCAGATGAGGCAAACGAGTCTCAGAGAGTGAAGTTGGCTGCTTAGGGAAACACAGCTAGCGAATGACAGAGCTGGGACGGGCGCCCGTCTGCCAGCATGGAGTGCTGTTGCTCTCTTGCCTGGTACCGTGCTGCCTGTCTGCTGCTCACGACCACTTTATCGCTTCATGAAATTAGCATGCTGGGGATTATTAGACCTGTGATATTCACTAGACCTGTTTTTCCAAGTTTTATACCACTTTCCCCTAGCATATTATTTATTTAAAAAAAACTGCAACCTTGGGACATTTTTCTTGGCACTCCACTACTGTCTCAGGTTATGGCTGAATAGGCTTTGAACAGGCAATGGGGAAGAGGAGACAGTATTTCAAACAGTAGGAATAAAGTTGTGTAGGCAGAAATTAGGACAAAGGCTTCAAACTGGCTACTGTCTGGCTAGCTTTGGCTCACAGAATTATGTTGTTTAGCCTATGTTTAAAAAATTATGAACCAGTTGTCTACATTTGATGATAGGCTATTTCATGTAGATTTCTGCATTGCTGGGTTCTTTTCATTCAGAAGCTCTGGTAGCTGTAAGCTGCCTTCAAGCTGAGCCATGATTAACTGGAGCTGGGCAACTTCCACCCTCTTTAGAGTGGGTAGAAACATTCCAGTTTGCCTTCCAGCCTCATTGATCCCTGTTGTTTTCTGAGGGTCAATAGTCATTAGAAGTATGCCTGGTATACTGTTTTACTTACACCTAACTGGTGCAGGCCACCACGTTGCTGGCTGGGCCTTTCAGGCATCTGAGTATACAAACCCTTGCCTTCATCATGTGCATGGAATGGTTTTCCATTTTGATCGGAGCCTAGAGCACATGCCGGAAAGAAAACTGGACAGGCATTGGAACTTTATTTTGTAGACACAAGGAAGCCACTGAGGGACCTGGCACTCTTAACTAACATTTTAGTGCCCTGTCCTGGAGCAGCTGCCTCCTGTTCATTTCACTGTTCTCTCCTTTTGCTGTGTTTTCTCTTTGTCATCTCTGTTCCCAGTGGGGAGTGTTTCCAAAAGACTAGGCAGATGTTTACATCTCCCTTTTAATGAAGGCACTGTGGCTCTTCCCTCCCTCTGAGGACATCTTGTAAATTGCTCTCTTGTTGTGAGAAGAGAACCCTTGTTTCTTCTGAGGCTCTACCTCCTTGGGTGGAGAGGAGGGCAAATAGAACAGGAAGAGTTTTCTGTACTGTTAACAGGTGGATTCTTCAGGACTTAGGAAGAAGAAGAAAGCATTTCATCAGCTGTTACCAAGGGGTTACCAGTTGATCGATTTGTGTGGTGATCAGGTTGTGGGAAGTGCTTGCTTTTTCCTAGGTGAGGCAATCATCCTTTCCACATCTGTGGGATTAGACCCACCCCATCCCATGTCCACATCACAGGGCCAGTTGGAGGACTGAGTGGGAGAATATACAAGAAAAGTGCCAAGTGTTACATAAACATTAGCATGCTTTCCATCAAGAGGAGAAAACTGTTTTCATGGGAGCAAATGGGTCCTGGCCAAGCGTTTTTGCAGGGTGATGAGTGTAAACTCAACACTAAGTGGAGTAGATAATTCAAGGTGCTGAGATAATTCAAGCCAACGATTTCAAGGGGTTTGGAAAACCTCACAGAAAAACATGTCCTTGCCAGCTCACTTAACCTACTTCAAATCCAAATATTAAACTTTTTCTGACTATGAGAGTGGTCTTGGTTAAACTGTCAACCTATAATAAAGTGCCTAAAAGCATAGTCTCTGGCCAGTGGCTGCACCTTTGAGTCACATTCTTTTTCTAGCTATGTGATATTTAGGTCCCAGTTGTCTCATTTACAAAGCAATCATCTGAGCAATAGTATCTGCATCATAAATTTGTTGTGAGAATTAAATAAGGTGTGCAGGTAAAGCCCTTAGCAAAATGCAAGGCCTATCCTAGGTGTTGAGTAAAACCAGCCATTCTGAATAGTTCTTAGCTGCTGTGGCTGACTGATGTGGGAGGGTCTGCATGCAGGCCTGCTGGGGAGCAGCCCTACAGAAGCAGCATCCCCACCCTGGGAAAGAGCATGAACTGAGGAGGCCATGGCAGTCTAAGAAAGGACACAGCATTGGGAGATGGAATGTGGGGAATTCAAATGTCCCCATCTCCATGGTGTTGTCCTGGAAACCTTGTAAAGGTGACAGATCATTGCAGTTTCACCCTCCTTCTCCCATCTCAGCAGGTGTGGGACCCACCCTCGGTGGTGAGGAGGAGAGAAAGGTAATCAGGTTCCGCTCTGGATGGGCAGCCCTCTCCAGGGAGCCTGTGACGCGCTCTGCAGCAGCCTGGTGCAGAGCCGACGCGGGAGGCAGGCTGGGTGGGGCATCGTGCAGAGCTGGTTATGGGTTACGGCAGGCGTGGGTGTTTTATGGCTGTGGCGGTGGCGCAGGCTTGCTAGTGGCTGTTTGTGAGAAGCATTATTACTTGCCTTTTTATTACCTGCATCGAAGACGTTCTTTCTACAGAGCTTGCCCCTTTGTCCAAAGTCTCTCTCCTTTCCTGTTCTATCAGAAACACGCATTGTGTAGAAGCACAGAAACTACCAAAATCACATCACACACACTACAAATCTGTGCACACATATAAACTGGCGGCCCACCTCCCTCTGTATGCCAAGAATCCCCACACATAGGGAACAGGGCAGCCGGTACTTGTGGGGCATGGGGAAGGCCCCACACCACTTAGCTTCTCCGTGACCTTTGGTCTCTTCCCTCTTCCTTTCTTTCAAAGATCTGTTAAAGGTGCAAATGCAGAAAATAACAGTCAGCATTGCTGTCCAAACTATCAATCCACACATATTTAGTCTGTGTCTACAAATACAAGGCTCAGCATGCTCGTCACCAAGAGCCACACAGGTTTCCAGTATAACTAGAGAAGTGGAACCCACCCAGAGCCCGGAAAGGGGATGTGCTAGACAGGAGTCTTGGTCTTCCTCCTGCCACTTCCTCAGCTGTGTGACCTTCTCTGTCCCTTCCCCTTTCTGGGTTTCTGTTTGCCTGTTTAAGCAATAAAGATTTCATGCCAGGTGATCTCTGTGTTCCCCTTTAACCCCAACATTCTGTAATTCTGTGGAGTCTGTCATTTTGGTTTCCCCACAGCCCTCCACTCTTTCTTTAGAATGAAGCATTATTGGTAAAAGCCCATATTTCAATGCCTTTCGTCTGCACCTGCTAATGCAGTATCTCCAGTCCCCGGCAAGGCCCTTTAAGCTATTTCAGGGGGTCCCTAGGGAGAGTCCCATATGTGCTAACAAATAAATCTGGTCAGCTATTACCTGGCATCTGCCATTTCTCCCTTCTGGATGCCCTCTCTGATGCTCAGAGCAATGCTCTGCTGTGTTCATTGGTTAGCAGATGTTGCTTCACCAGATCCTCCAGTGCCCAGAGGCAAGCCACCTCCTGCCAGGCCCTGCTACTTCCTCAGACCTCCGTGGCCTCCAAGGGAGGGAGCTCAGTGACGTCACAGTGCCCCCCAACCCCGACCCCACTCCCACCTCTGCCCCTGGTGCCTTCGGACTTCAAATCTACTCCAGGAAATCAGTTTCCACTGCTGTCAGTTACTGATTCTCTTGCCACTGTGTGAGGGCTCTAGGGGTAAAGTAGGGGAGAATGCACCCGTTTTTCTTTAGCTCCCCACTGGAATGTGCACAGTTTTGCCTTCCAATGGCTTATAGAATTTTCAGTGGGAATTCTTTCCATGTTGGTTTACTTTCAAGACATAAACCCACCAGAAGCTGGGATGAGGAAAAACTGGAGTGTAAGAAATGCCCTGGATTCAGAATTACTCTACCTTCCAATAATAAAGGATTTGGTTAAGGGATAATATAGAATTGGAAAGTTTGCAACATAGAATTTTCTTAGGGGATACAGGAATGTTTATATTGTATTCTGATCCATATTCTTTATGCCTTGTGTCTCCTAAGGGACTTACAATTACGAGAGACTGTACTAAATAGAAAACAGGCATCATTTTACTCCAGTGCAGACACTAGCAAACTGAGAGTACGCAACATGAGCCTGAGATCTAAAGGGAAATTTTTCTCCCTCCTGTTCTGAACCTGCATCTTGAGATCTAACTGCCTGCATGGGTCAGGAGAGGGAAGTGATACACCTCACTTTGAGCACCTAGCCTAGTACCTGGCATGTAGGAGATAGGTAATTTTGTACATGTTGGTTGATTGAGTGAGGAACTAAATATAGGAAAGAAGAGAGGGAGAGACAGAGCTGGGCTCAAAAGACAGGCCACATCTGTCACACTGGCAGATAAGTGAGAATCTCTGGCTCTCTTCTCCCAGTCATTATTCCAAACGTTCCATTATAATTGATTTTGTTTTAGCATACACACATAGCATGTTTCTTCATTCCCTGATGGTAGTAGTGAGAATGTATACTCTTTGCTTCTCCTGGAAATGTGGGTAAGTAAGCCTAAGATTAAGAGCTGTGCTAATGATTTTAGTAATTGGCATCACCTACCCACAAATCCTGTAAGCTTTTCTTGTATAACTGATGCTTCTGTGCCTTTTAAGCTTAGGGACAAAATGGGTAGAAGCCACAGGAAGACAAAACTCCATTCAAAGAATGAAGTAAATTTTTTTTTTTTTTGAGATGGAGTCTCACTCTGTCACCCAGGCTGGAGTACAGTGACTCGATCTCAGCTCACTGCAAGCTCTGTCTCCCACGTTCACGCCATTCTCCTGCCTCAGCCTCCCAAGTAGCTGGGACTACAGGTGCCCGCCACCACGCCTGGCTAATTTTTTTTTGTATTTTTAACACATATGGGGTTTCACAATGTTAGCCAGGAGGGTCTTGATCTCCTGACCTTGTGATCTGCTCGCCTTGGCCTCCCAGAGTGCTGGGATTACAGGAGTGAGCCATTGCGTCCGGCCCAAACATGAAGTAAATTTTAAGATAAGGTAGGTGATCTTTGGGGGTAGTGTTACTCCTTACTGGAAGTATTTAATCAGAGGCTGTATGACTACTTGGTTAGAAGGTTATATGAGAGATTCAAACACCAGAAGGGCAATAAATTGGCCCTAAAATCCTCTCTAAGTGTAGGAGTCTATATTTGTTTGGAAATTTTTTAACACTAGTTTTACTATAAGTATATAAGGAGACATCACCCAAACCACGTGTTAGACTTCCTTTGTAAGCTTGATACAGAGATGGGTAGGATGAATAAACTGTTCATAGCTAGCAGGCCATCTAATATCATCACTCATACTGTCAAAAATGGGGCTAAAGGATTTTAAACCATTGGGTCCAGCTTACAATCCCAGTTCAAGTGTACTTTTTCATGTCAACTGTCCAGTGGAGCTCCTCTTTCTCTCTTAATAACCTCTTCACTGATGACCTTATCAGTAAGATTGACTTTCTTCACACTACACTGTAAGGATTACAATAAAAGAGACTATGTCTGTTATATATATGGGTGCATCCTGAGCACCTAGCATAGTGTCTGTCATGTAGTGGATAGACAATGAGTTCGTACTGGTTGATTTAATACCAAACCTCTCCATTTAAGTCACAGTGTACTGAATACCATAAATTCAAGGACAGAAGTCTATGGTCCAGAGATAGAAAAAATACTTCTGACTGCATCTTAGTCCTTGATCTAGAGTGTCAACATCATCTTAAGACTGCTTAAGGACCCAGTTAAAGAGAGGTGTAGGCTTGTTCCTGAATAACAGCTGAATCTGCTTAAGTCAAGGGTCCTATTTTATATATCAGTGCATTTGGGTTGGTGTGGCTGGCTGGTGAAGATGTAATATTTTCAAATGATGTACACTGCAGAATATTAATTGGAGAGAAACAAGTTACTGTGAACTTTTTATCTAAGGAAGCCAGAGGACTGTGTGGATGAGGCTAAGTAAGAGCATTCAGTCTTCATTATGAATCTGTTAGGAACAACTTCTTTCATAGCTAAGCATGATTGCCATAAACTGGGATAGTTCTTTTGCAAATGTGTGTCTTTGATTTCAAAGAGATGGGCTCAGAGAGTAGCAGTGATTGCATGTACTCCATCTATGCAAGTGGAGATAATCTGGAATATAATGTGGTGAGTATTTCTAGGGGTTTGTGATCTTAATTGGATCCTCCATGCAGCTTGGCTATCTTTCCACAGGTTCCAAGTCACATCCCTTCTCCATTTTTCCTTCATGGCTCTTACCCAATTTTACCCCTTTCTGAAAATGCCCAGTTTTGTCATTTTTTTTTTCTAACATGGATGAACTTTACTACTTCACTGAAAAGATGGATCATCATTATCATTCTTGCCACACCAACTGCCTCTTATGATATCTACAAGCATATCTCCTTCTATCTCTTTCCCTCCTTTCTCCCTGTGTCAGAGAGAGAGAGGTGGGGAGAGAGAGAGAGCGAGAGAGATTCATCCTGCTGGCTAAGGGCCATCTCTTTGCCCATCTTTGTATCCAATTCACTCCCTTGTGAATCTTGTTTTGTCAGTCATTTGCTTTGTGGTCTTTTCCTCAATTGCCACCTCCATCATACTTGTTCTTTCTTCTCAGTGTATAAATATAACCAGTACCAGATTCCCCACAAGCTATAGTCTGATTTCTTTCCTCCTCTTACTAGTCAGTTTTCTTCAAAGGCATACGCTAGTTTTCAGCATTTTTACTACAGTCTGTTTATCAGAACCCATTTAGTCACCCAACAGTACGATGTCCTCTCCTCCCCTACGCATTGCAATTGCTCCTTCTACCTGGTAGTAAACTGTGTTTTCAAGTCCTGTAGGTATTTCCTGTGCTATTCCTTCTCAAACTCTTCGTGACATTTGGCATCGGCCATCTCTTTTGATTGCTGTGGCATGACTGTTGCTGGCTTTCCTCCCCTTTGCCCGACAGTCTTTCTCAACCAGGGATCCTCACCTGGGACACATAACACAGAAAATAGTTTGAGTGATGTTATTTTCTCAATTCTCCTATGGAAGGTTCATAACTAGTACCCTTCTGGGAGAGAAGTTAAACCATTACATACAGGGATGCCTCAGGGCATTTGAGTTTCTCTCCCTCAGTGCTTGAGAAAAGCGTGGCACCGTCTCTGCTTTCTTCCAGGATTTATTTCTTTTTCTTCCCCTCCTCACTCTGATTTCTCATTCTTCTAACCCTAAACATTATCTCTGGATGGACACTTCTAAGCCTGTGGCAGGAACTACCAATTATAATCTTGTGATTCTGAAAACACTCTTAAGCCAGACCTCTGTGCTAAATGCCATACCCTTGTATCTGTTTGCCTCCCTGACAGCTCTCCTTGTATAGCTCACAATTAACTCAAATGCAATATGTCCAAAATAAACTCATCATCTTTCCCATAGACTTTCTTGTTCTCCTAAATGGTATCATCATTCACCGGGACACCCACGCCAGATCTGGGAGGTGTTTAAGATTCTGTTTTCTCATATATCCTTTCCTAATATAATTATTTACTAAATTGCTTCCATATTTACTTTCTTGGTGTCTTATTAATCTCTTATCATGAATTTGATTCAGGCCCTCAATCTCTAGATTTCAACCAGGTAGAAGCTTCCCAAGGGTCTCCTTATTTCAAAGCACACTACTTCCCTCCCACCACCAATAACCACAGAACAATTAATCTAATATTCAAATGGGATTATGCCTCTCCCCACTTCAATGTTTTCAAGTTCCCACTCCATGTCTACAATAGCTTTTATCTACTACAATGCATTTTGAACTGTTATTTGGTGGATAGGGTCCTCCATGATTGGTCTTTGGTCACCTCTGGTCTCATAGCTTTCTTACACACCATGTATTCTAACCATTTTCATATGTTTACCCATTGTTTACTCTTGCCCTGGGATGCCTGTCCCCGCTTTGCTACCTTAAGGGCCTGCTGCCCATATCTGGTTGAAATTCTTTTTCTCTAAATTTGCTCCCTACTCAGTTACACACTAATCAAGGCACACACCACACAGTAGTTACTTATTTACCTACTGGTCTCTTCAATTAGACTGTGAACTTATTAGGGGCAGAGGCAATGCTTACTGGATTTCTTCTTCTATAACTAGCATTCAGATACAAAGAAGGCACTAAATAGATGCTTATTTAATGAGCAATAAGTCTGAAATAAAATTTTCAAAGGCAGAAGAATAGATTCATTGTTTTAACTAATGGCAAAGAGAGGAGTCCTAGATTTAGAATCAGATATTTGAGATCCCATCCCAACCTACTGATAACTAGTGATCTGTCACTGGGTAGATCACTTAACTTATTTTAGCCTCTGTCTTAGTCTGTTCGTGCTGCTATAACAGAATACCTGAGACTGGGTAATGTATAAAGAACAGAAACTTATTTTCACACAGTTGTGAAGGCTGTGAAGTCTAAGATCAAGGGGCTGGCAGGTTCTGTTGTCTGATGAGCGTCTGGTTTCTGCTGCCAAGATGGCACCTTGACTGGTGCATCTTCTAGTGGGGAGGAACACTATGTCCTCACGTGGCAAAAGGTGGAGGGGCAAAAAGGGCCAAACTCTGTCAAGCTCTTTCATTTTTATTTTTAAATCATGTTTCAAGCCCCAAATCAAATGCATTTTTAAAATGAAATGAAGCATATATAAAATACTAATTTTAATGTTAACAATAAAATAATATAATTAATCCTCCACCTTAAGCCATCTCTTTATCAAGACCCCAAGTCTCCACTCCATCAAGCCCTTTTATAATGACATTAGTCTATTAATGAGGGCTCTGCCTTTCAATACTGTTGCATTGGAGATTAAGTTTTCAGCACATGAATTTTGGAGGACACATTCAAATGATAGCATTCCATCCTCGGCCCTCAAAATTCATGCCCTTCTCACATGCAAAATACATTTTTTTCATCCCAATAGCTCCTCAAAGTCTTAACTTGTTCTAGCATCAACTTTAAAATCTAAAGTCCAGAGTCTTATCTAAATCAGATATGGATGAGACTAAAGGCATATTTCATACTGAGGCAAATTTCCCTCCAGCTGTGAGCCTGTGAAATCAAACAAGTTATGTCCTTGCAAAGTACAATGGTGGGACATAGGAAAGAAGAAGGGGGTAACAGGTTTCAAGTAAGTCCAAACCCAGCAGGGCAGACAATATTAAATCTTAAGGCTGAATTTTTTTATTTTTATTTATTTTATTTTATTTTATTTTTTGAGATGGAGTCTCGCTCTGTCGCCAGGTTGGAGTGCAGTGGTGTGATCTCGGCTCATTGCAACCTCTGCCTCATGGGTTCAAGCGATTCTCCTGCCTCAGCCTCCCAAGTAGCTGGGACTACAGGTGCGCACCACCACACCCAGCTAATTTTTATATTTTTAGTAGAGACAGGGTTTCACCATGTTGGTCAGGATGGTCTCGATCTCTTGACCTCGTGATCTGCCTGCCTCGGCCTCCCAAAGTACTGGGATTACAGGCATGAGCCACCACGCCCAGCCAGCTGGAATCTTAAGAATTATCTTCTTTGACTCCACATTCTACATCCTGGACACACTGGAGTGGGGGTTAGGCCTCCTAAACCTTTGGCAGCTCTGCCCGGTGGGATTTCCTGAGCACAGCCCAAACTTCAGCATGTACACATTGAAATTGCATCCCTGCGGTTTTCTCAGCTGGTGCTACACAGTGGTGGCTCTACAGGGGTCTCAAGGGTGACCCTGCCCCCATGGCTCCACTAAATATTGACCTAGTGGGGGCTCTCTGTGGTGGTTCCAGTTCCATAGTTCTGCTGGGCATTGCTCAGGTGAGGGCTCTCTGCAGTGGCTTCATCCCTGTAGCAGATCTCCGCCTGGGACCTAAGCTATCTGAGGCATCCTTTGAAATCTAGGTGGAGGGAGCCATGCCTCCACAGCCCTCGCACTCTGCTTGCCTGTAGAATTAGTACTATGTGATACCACCGAGGCTCAATACTTATGCTCTCCAGAGCAGCATTCTGAGCTGCACCTGGGCCCACTTGAGCCACAGCTGGGGTCGCTGAGGTGGGCTGCTCTGGAATGTGAGAAGCACAGACCTCAGTCAGTCCTGGGAAGTGAGTTCCAAAATGCCACAGGTACCCTGGGCCCCTTCCCCAAAAACGATTCTGCCCCCAAGTCCCTTGTATTCTGGGCCTGTGATGCAGAGAATAGCCTTCAAGATCTCTGAAATGCCTTTAGGGTTATTTTCCCATTGTCTTGATGAATAACACCTGGCTTCCATGCTAATCTCATTATTAAACTGCTACTTGGTCACAGCCTTGGTTTTTTTCCCTCTAATATGCTTTATTATTCTTTACATGGTCAGATGGAAAAAATTTCAAATGTTTACATTCTGCTTCCATTTTGATGATAAATTCAATTTTTAAATCATTTCTCTCTTCTCATATTTTACTATAAGCATTTAAGAGAAGCTACACGGAACCCCGAATGCGTTGCTGCTTAAAGATTTCTTCTGCCAAATATTCTAGTTAATTTTCTTGAGTTCTGCCTCCCACAAAGCCCTGGGACAGGGACATAATTCAGCCAAGTTCTTCGCCACTTTGTAACAAGGATGGGCTTTCCTCCAATTTTCAATACCTTGTTCCTCATTTTCCCTTTGAGACTTCATCAGAATAGTCCTTACTGTCATGACCTCCTAAATAAGATCTAACAAGGTGCAGACTTTTCCTAGTGTTCTCTTATTCTGACTCCTCACTAGATTCACCCTTAATGCTCCATTCATGGCAATACAAGATCTTTCCAGCATCCACTTCAAAACCATTCCAGCCTCTGCCCATTAACAAGTTCCAAATCCACTTCCACATTGTCAGGTCTTTATTATAATGACACGCCCACTGCTCTGGTACCAACTTCTGTCATTTCATTTGTGTTACTACAACAGAACAGCTGAGACTGGGTAAGTTATTAAGAACAGACATTTATTTTCTGATGGTTTTAGAGACTAGAAGTTCCAAGATCAAGGTGTTGGCAGGTTCAAGAATCTGAAGAGGGTTCAGTCTCTGCTTCCAAGATGGTGCTTTGAATGCTGAGTTCGCACATGACAGAAGGAAAAAGGACAAAAAGGAGCCAGTGTCCCTCCGCCATGACCTTTTATAACGGTATTAACCTCTCATGACCCAAGCACCTCCCAAAAGGCCCCACCTCACACACAGTGAAAGCATTGGATTAACTTTGCCGTGCATATTTTGGGGGACACATTCAGACCACAGCAGTCTCACTTTCCTCATCTCTAAAGTGGGGGAAGTATAAAGTACCTTATGGGTCCCAGAGGGCAGATTATGAAAGATCACATGAAATCTCATGAGAATCAAGAATATGAAAGGGCTGCGAGATGGAAGAGATTTTTACTATTTTGTATAAAATAAAAGAGCTGAGAGGAAAGATAAAACCTCTGTGTTCAAGTTTTCTATATCTTGATGTACTGTTCAAAACCACATCTGTGGCTTTTGTGCTCTGGAATTAAAGAATAATCAAGCTAAGTATCTTGCCAGGTCATAGCATATGAGATTATGCTGTTATTCTCCAGCAATCATGACAGTGGAAGCGTTGACATCCATTTATATGTTGTAAATTGGTTCACTCATTCCATTAATTTTTCTTGAGAAACTATATGGAGTCAGACACTGAACTCAGTACCATGAAGAATATGGAGAAGAAATGGACTGGAATCATGTCTTCAAGAAGGTTTCAGTTTAGGAAGAAGCTAATACATGCCACTTTTTACTTTGCTTTGTAGATATTTATAATAAGTCACAGAAAGGCTAAAGAGGGATCCTGGGAGGACTTCAGGGAGGAGATGATATTGGCCTTAAGAGATGGACAGGAGGTGAATATGTAGGGTGGGCAATGGGGAAAGAGACTCTGCAAATGGCATCAACCCTACTTGTAGAAATTCGGGAGTAGGTCAGATTTGCCCAAGAAAAGGTGGAGAGGCATATGAAGAATAAATAGGAATGGTAAGTAGAATCATTGAGTGCAACAAAATAGTGCAATAGAGGATGTGGTCTCATAGTTCTCAGCTGTCAGGATTTTCTTCATTAAGGAAGAAACCTCTATTTGGTAACACCTGAGAGGGGATCTCAATATTTGCTCTCCAACTTCTGCTGGTGTCATTCTGAATGCTTCCTACTTGACCTGACATTCAATTTCATAACCCCCATTGTAATACTGTGAAGTAAATTTAATAAAACTTACCTTACCTCTCAGGGGTGTCATGGAGTATAAATGACTACATCCTAAGCAAAACATTAATTGGGTTTTTCAGGTAAAGGTGCTCAGTAAGTAAAAATGCTAATGCTGTTATGAGTTTTCCCTCCTTCTCTTTCATCCTGGGAAGCAGGAATGATGTTTACACAGCCATGCAAAACCATCTTCTTCAGCACTCTAACCTTATGGGAGGAAAAATATATGTGTAGTAGTAATAATCAAGCTGGGTTTGAAGCATTGAGAGGGAGGGCTTGTCCACTGGATGGTTCCCTGGGGGAGGCAACTTGTAAACCCTATTTTAATCTTCATCAACAGGAGACATGATCCTGTAAAGGAACATTCTTAAGAAGTAGAAAAGTGTTTGTTCTTGCAGATTGACAACATCACGGATCAGACTGTAGTGCTAATTTTGTTTGTTTCTTGGTGGTACACAGTTAAACAAAGGAGACATGGTCTTGTCTATTTGGCCCCTATGTGGCCCTGCTAAAGTCTATTTAACCTAATTACTTTCAGGTGGAAGCTTTCCAGTCACGTATGGAGTTAGGAAATATTCATTCCCAACAGGGAAGACTTCCAGGAGACGGTCTTCCATGAGCTCTTTCATTTCTGCCTATGTTTTGAGCAAAAGACATGAACAGCCTTGTGTAGGACTATATGTTAAGGATATTTATACAGCAAATAGCTTTGGAAGATAAAGATATTGTCCCCCCTCTGGAGGATAGGGCAGATTTCTTTCCTGACCAGGATATCAAAGATAATATGTTACTCTGGGGCAAAGGTGTGTCAGATTTGCTAGTGTCTCCATGAAACATTGGAGGTTTCCTAAGCTTAGGGTTCCTCAGCTAGATCACAAACACATTGTGCTTGCTGTATCTGCCTGGCCCCATCTCTGTATTGCCCCATAAAATTTGGGGGTAAGGGAAATAGAAGCAAACATGTAGTTTATGCTGCCTGTTGTGCTGTGAGAATAAAGTCCTTTGTCTCTGACCCAGGAATCTCATGCCTTCTGCTAACGTGTATGGAACTATGGCAGACTAAATTATTAGTTTACCAGATCTCAGACCCTTCCTAGTTCTTGATACTGAACTTGCTACCTATTTTCTATCCACATAATTTAATGCTTTTGTATCTATTTTCTTTCCTTTTTTCTCCTAACCATAGGAGCTATGCACTGCCTTAAATCAGTGCCTCGTTATAGCACCCTGGGAGAGGTAATGCAGCAGCTTCCTGACTGCTTTATTGCCTCCAGTCTCTCCTCAGTCTTCATTCATGTCCTACACAGTTGCCAGACTCAAGTCCCTGAAGCACAGCCTTGATCACGTCACTCCTTCACTACACAATATCTAATGGCTCCCTATTGCCAGAATGAATCATAACCTCTAGATGAAATAAATACCTCCGATGGTCAGGCCTTACTGTGTATCTTCAGTTCTCTGCTTTTACTATTCTTCCTTTTGCACTCCACTTTCTAACCAAGCCAAACCATCCACATTCCCCAAACACAGTCTGCCATTTCCTGCTTCATATCTGTTCTCATGTTGTTTCTTCTGGCAGGAATACTCATATTACTCTATGCCTGCCCCCGAAATGCTATCATTTTTTTTCACTTATGCTTAAATATGAATTTCTTCAACATGCTCTCTCATTTTCTACCCCAACCAAAGCTACCATTTCTCGTGGCACTTTTTTCATTCAGTTTTGTGCTGCAGTCACTGATATTCATCTTACCGTTAGTTGAGGGCAAAGATCGCCTTGTGCTCTTCTTTGTAACACGTCATCTCGCTCATTAGCACTTTTTAAATGGGCACTCAGGTAAGTGTTCTGAATCACATCTTGATTTGATAGATGACTCCACTGGAGTTCAGACAGGCAAAGATGTTTGTTGAGGCTACACAGCAAATTGGTGAGAAAACATGTGGACCAGAATGTTAGTCTTCTGGTTTGAAGCAAAGGAGGGAATGTTTCACTCCCTGGGAAGCCTGATGTTGGCATTATGTGCCTTAAGGAGTTGGCAGCTGTATGTTAGAGGGGAAGATATTAGTGAGAAAAATCAGGCTCTAAAATCTAACCAAGCAGTTTGCTTCCTAGGTGAAGCTACTGGGCTTTCATTCAAATATTATTTATTCTGATTCTAGTTTACAAATTCACCCATAAATGGAGTGACATTAAGTATCACCCCATTTAGAGACGTGGGGGGGGGGTGTGGCTTCCCACAGGTCCCCAAAACCCTGCTCCAGAGGTGGCTGCTGCAGCCCTGCCCCTGGCTGGTAGCCAGACTCTTGGGAAAGTCCAGTCTTTACTGCCTATTGGAGATCAGGATGGAGCAGCTAAAATTCCTGCCCTACAGCAAATCTGCTGACTCCCTGGGCTGTTTTGGAAGAGGGAAAGGAAGACGATTTTATCAGTTGTTCTACAGGAAAGAGAAGTATGACTCTCAGGCTGCCTTTCCGGGAAGATGAAGACTGCCTAGCTAGTGGAGGGTCCTTCACTGCTGGGGGTCCCTGACGGAGAGGTGAACACATACTTCTCCTCAAGTTCACATTCCTGACCATTAGCATCTTTCGTAGATGATTAAACAGTGAGCTGGTTCTCTGATGGTAACATTTATTGAACTGTTCATCACATGCTGATCACAGATTCTTAGAGCAGCAAGAAGCTTTGGGCTTGCCTAACCTAATCCGATAGGGAAACTGAGGCCCAGAGGGGCCTCTTAACTTATATTTTCTCTTCTCTCACTCCAAGGCCATGGTCTTTACGGTGACGTTGAGTAGAGAGAATAGTGTTGATTAGGGCAATCAAGAATAGAAAAACACTACAGAAATACTCCTGGAGTCCAAGGAAAATGTGTCACAGAGGAACAGATCCCTTGCTAAGAAAAATGGACTGCATTCCCGGAAGATGAAGAAACAGACTTTAAAACAAAAGTAACGCACAGAACCTCTAATCTGGATAAGATACTGTTTTTTAAGGAACAAATTAAGAAACACTTCTTGTTTTCCACACACGAAAAAGCTGGAAAGGGGTGACAAGGCAACCTTACACAAATGTAAGCACTACCGTGTGCAGTATTAGGTTTATTAGGGCGAGTTGGGGGGAGCTTTTGTCCGTGCCTTGAATCACAATGGATGCAGTGGAATCTCCGTCATTAAAATTTGAAGGTAGATAAACAGTAAATATTTCCAGGGATAATTACTTAGCGCGGGGCAAACCTCAAAGTGTTGGAAGTTCTAATTCCTGTTGGATCAGGGCCATAGAGCTGGGGGTATTTATCTAAAGCTTATCTGAATCATCTCAGCAGCAGAGGTAGGTACAATTTGGCAGCCGCTCTTCACTCGGTTATGTTTGGGAGGTTTAATAATAACAGTTACAAAAAACTCTCCCTAAGGAGACATTTATTATTCCTACAATATCACCAGTAGCAGAATCACTCCTCCCTATTTCCTTTGCCCTGCCCCTTGCACTCCATCAGACCTCATTTACAAATCCCAACAAACTCAGCAAAGCTTCCTTTGCAAAAATGAAGCTCTTCCCTGGATATGTTTCCTGGAAGAGTCTTTCTTCAGTGGAATTTTTCAACAACTGAACTAGGAACATGGATATTTGTTGTTGAATGTTTCAATTCTGAGTTGTATTTATTAAGTGCTCTTAGGTCCTTATCCGACAAGACAGGGCATGTTCAGGGTGGTATGGCCATAGATCTCTTACGTCCTTATCATAGAGAAAAATATAGAAGAAAAACATGTCTCTCCACCAAGAGTTTTTGGGCTCAGCCCCCAGTTATGTCATCAGCTTCTAGGGGTTTAACCTTAAATACATCACTTTAAAGCCTGAGCCTTCTCATCTATAGAATAAGGGAATGGATCAGATGATTTTAAGATATGTTCCAGTTCTAAAATACATGAAGCCACCATCAGAGCTAGAATGGATGTTCGATATTTTGCAGTTTACTTTTCAGATAGGGAAGCTGATGAATTGGGATAGTCACTTTGTTTGTTTGAGTATCACGCTTATCAAAGCCAGATGAAATCTGCACATGAGTTGGTTACATTAGCACTAAGGACAATAAATAGCACGTTTCCTAAACGTGTGGTACAGAAGCAAAGCAGCACATTAGGATTAAACATTTTGGGAAGGCTGCATGAAGGGGAGATGGGATTTGCTACAAGAAAGGGAAGGATGGTGGGGCTGACAGCAGAGGCAAAGGCACAGAGATGGGGAGGTGGCAGCCGCGTGGGAGCCAGAGTGAACACTAAGGCAGGGTGATCCGAAGTAAAGCACGTGTCTGCCTGCTGGCACTTCCACCCAGATTCTGGGTAGCATATAGACTTGGTATTAAATGATGTAGAATTGTGTTGTGAGAAAAGTTATTTTCTTTTCAATTCTCTTTTAATTCATCTGATTATGTCAGGGAGAAAGACTCGTGTGTGAGCTAATATATTTTTAAAAGCCTCTCAATGTTTTTTAAAGCAAAAAATGCAAGTTTTAGGTTCAGAGACATCATCAAGTAACAGTGTTTTTTAAATGTAATAACTTTGGCTTGTTCTTGTATTTATTTTGAGGTTTCCTTCTATTTATGGCAAGTGATAGAATCTTTCCACTTGTATAATAATGTGAGGTTTCCTCTTTAAGTAATTTTAAATGGAAACGTATCTTTTTAAATTAAAGTACTAAGTAAATAACAATGCAGGTGGTAAGAGGGCATGGAAAAGTCCAGAAGTAATGTAGGAGTGATGATGTTTGGAAAATCTTGAGGTGATTGTTAAGAGCCTGGGTTCTGGAGCAAGACAGGAGTGAGTTCCAGTATTGCCTCTGATACTTACCAGCTTTATGACTTTGAGACTGATTTTGGGGGTTACATGGAGATGGAAGAGCAAAGAAAGATAATGACGACTTTAGGAAAGGATTTACAGGATTGTCAGGAAGTGAACACAGCTTGTCTCATGCCTTTCCTTACCACAAGCTCTGACCCTTTGGAAACAGGTGCTCCCGTGTGAAGCACCTCCACCTTCAGGGCTGGGCTGTTTTAATTCACTTTTGGTGCTGTTAGTCCTACTGACCCCCCTTCATTCTGTGGATAGAAAGATACTGTGGCATGGTGGAAGGAACATTGGGCTTGAACTTGGGAGACCAAGCTTTGAACCACTGACTCTTTTTGGAAAAGTCACTGAATCTCAGTGATCTTGAACATCAGTGTTAATGATATGGGGATAATTACATCAAATACCCAGGATTATTGTGGGAATGACCGCCAGGGCATTCCTAGCACGCAGCAGGTCTTCAATAAGTGGTTGTCACTATCCTCAAGTATATATTACATACAGCTCATCAGCACATCTTTTTGGAGTGTTTATCTGTTTTGTTAACACTGTGCCATCACAAGAGATAGATACTGCTCTTTAGGCAGTGAAATTTCTGAGGAGTAAACTGCAGACTGTTAAAAATGCTCAGCATGACTGGGTAAAAGGGCATTTCAGCAAATAGTTCTGCAACCTAATCTGGCAGATTCTTGACATCGGCATGATCTTGGCTCTCAAATTTCCCCCTTCTGACTCTTGACCTACACAAAAGAAAACTTGCAGAGACATCTAAATCTAGCTTTGTATTATGTATTATATGTGGCAATCTTACTTTCCAGGTGTCTTGTATATTCTCAGGCCTCTTTCAGTTACAAGTGATAGAACTGGAATGCAACAGGATTAGTCAGGACAGAGAACTTTTCAACCCATGAAAGTTAAAAGGGGAAAGTGACTGATTCATGTAACTGGAAAATAGGGAGGGTGTTGACTACAGGCATGGCTGGATCTAGGTGCTCAATGATATTATCAGGACTGGTAACGCAAATATCATTTTACCTTTGATCATCCAAACAGAATTTAAAATGTTGTGGTATATATGTGAGCGATTTAAGGTGTTGTCAACTCTTCTGTGATGACCTCCTCATAGTAGCCATCATCATTCCTAAAGGATGACATTGATTAGACATTCACTATATCTAGAACTAGTGCAATGGACATGCTTAGAACTTTTAGACAGTTGACTCTCTGAAGGAGAAGCTGAAAATCTAAAACCTCACTTCTGTTTCTACTTCAGAATGCCAAGGTAAAGTGCCACATTTATAAAAAGTGTAATGCACTATGATATTAGGGCAGAAGATTCCAGACGACAACCAGGCTTCTCCCTTGATTGTATAGGGGATAAACTTGAGGCTCCGAAAAGTTAAGTTTCTTTCCCAAAGATATACAGAAATTCAATGACCTATCTAGTGTTACAACCCAGATTTCCTGAGTCCTAGTTGAATACACTGTTAATTTTTTGAGACAGGGTCTCACTGTGTTGTCCAAGCTGGGGTGCAGTGGTGTGATCTCAGCTCACTGCAACCTTCGCCTCCCAGGTTCAAATAATTCTTGTGCCTCAGCCTCTTGAGTAGCTGGGACTACAGACCCTCGCCACCATGCCCGGCTAATTTTTGTATATTTTGGTAGATATAGGGTTTCACCATGTCAGCCAGGCTGGTCTTTAACTCCTGACCTTAAATGATCCACCCACCTTGGCCTCCCAAAGTGTTGGGATTACAGGCATGAGTCACCATGCCCAGCTTGAATATACTTTTTCTTCTAACTTGGTCATACCTCAGAATGGCTCAGCCTCTGCCTGCTGAATCTGCCTGTCCGTCTCATTTAACCTAAATAATCTGCTGAGGATTTACTCTTCTGAAAACCCCTAGCCTGGCCCCAAGTAGACTTCTGTGCTGGGACACAAGCCAAGCCAAGATAGGATGAATCTGCTAAGCAGGACAGTGCTATCAGGACATGCTGGGCAAATAGTGAACTGTGGGGCATGAAGTACAATCTGAGGTTCTGAGACTTCCATCTCCCATAAGCTAGAGGCTGTCTGAACTGATTTGCTCAGGCGGTGTTCATTTATACATATTGTCACGGATGAAGCATGACTTGCTCCTGCTTAACTTTCAAAAGTGTCCCCCATTAAACTATCATAAGCCTCGCTACTGTGGCTCTCCACATCTGGGCACTGGTTCTGCTTTGCAAAACTCCTAGTAGCCCAGACTCTTAGAAGTTTGCCTCTGCCTTACTTTTGGCCCCTGGTATCAAGATTTGGAGGTTGAACTTTTAGGGATCGTCTTGTCCATTCTTTTCAGCTGAAGCTGAGGAAACCAAGTCCAGAG
This sequence comes from Macaca nemestrina, assembly GCF_043159975.1. NCBI lineage: Eukaryota > Metazoa > Chordata > Mammalia > Primates > Cercopithecidae > Macaca > Macaca nemestrina. Next base: position 28,187,670 of record NC_092130.1, on the reverse strand, counting down.
ACACTAAATGATTTGCTCAAGATCACCAGCAATAAGAGAAAGGCCTTCGGTCACTCATTCAGTAGTCTTTCTACTAGATCCTGCTACCTATGTCTGTATCTTGGAACTTGATGACTTACGCTGTCAATCTTGGGCCTGCCTTATGTTTTGCTGTTTTCCTGGTAGTGCCTGGACACATCTGACTATTTGTCCACCTTGACCCTTTGTCATCATTGTAATTCTTAGATCTCTGGATATGTGGCTACCTGTTTATACACGACTTTTACGAATATAAATTTTTTGGAAGGGGGACACAATTCAGTCCCTAGCAACCTCTAAAATATTACATTTATATAAAGGACAATTATGTCATTATTAATAAAAACATTAACTGCTCTAAAATGCCAGGAACATTAATAACATCATCCCTCAAAGGAAAAATGACATCATGAAGCTCATTGAGCTGTTCAAAGATCCATGTGGACTAATTTTGTCCTGGGAGGAGAGAGGGATTTAGGAAGATCTCACTTTGGCTCCATTGAGTCTCCCTGGGTTAGGAGTGATGTTTTCATTTTTGTTTGGTTTTGTTTTCTGAGGAATCGGCAGCGGGTCTAATTAATGCCATCAAAAGCATGACATTTAATTAACTAAATAGCATGTTGAGCCTAATGATAACATATTTCAGCACCCGGCAGGCGGTGATGGTCTCTTGGGCCATTTCAGAGGAGGCCTGTGATTTGATAAAGAGAAACCCTTCTCAACAAAATCAGGAATCCCCCGAGAGTAACCAGAGAAGCTGCAGCAAGAGTGCCAGCCAGGCAGATTCTCTTATCTCCTGGACTCTGCTTGGAGAGGCCCAGGAACAAAGAAGAAGAATGGCAGGGGAGGAACGGGACCGCTGCACAGCCTCGTCATTTTTTAAACATGTTTCTTGGAAATTCAGAGGCATATAGGCGCAAACTTAGCTTCTAAATGGCCTATTCCCATACCTTGGTTTATTCCAGTCCCATTGGTGAATGGATTAGGGGAAACAAGGCAGGATAGACAAGTACCTTGTAAGAGAATGTCTGAAGCTAGATTGCCAAGTCCCTCTGAGCAGCCGAGTATGTGGACGTGGGTGCCCTCTGCTGGACACTGGAGAATCTACAGTGATGCTTATCTGGACCCTCACCCAGGGACTGAGAGCTTCAGCCTGGAGTTGAACCTTCTGCGTAGAGTCCCCAGGGTCCCTTCAGTCACAACAGGCCCCTCAAAGGCTGTCTCAGAGAAGTGCGCTTTTAGATCATTCCGTGGCTTAACTTATCCACGTCTCTCTTTGCCACCCCATTTTGGTTATGTTCCTCAAACATTCATACTCCCTTAAGTTCAATTGTGCTATTCTTTTTCCCCTCGTCTCTTTTGTAATAAATCTGGATGAAATTACTTGTATATGGCATCACAAACCGCATCCTGTGGGTCATATATTTAGACTCTGATTTTAGAGAAGGGCCAAACAGAGGCTTAGAGTGGTGAAATGACCTGTCCAAAGTGACAAAGACCCAGCAGGGACTAAAGCTCAGACTACCCCACTCCTGTTTCATTTTCCTTTCCTCGATATGCCTCTTTCCATAGAAAGACAGTATATCCTGGTGGTGAGGCTGAAAGCTCTGGAGACAGAGGTCCTGCGCTTGACTCTTGACTTTGCCATGCATTGGCTGTGTGATGTTGGATAGGGTATCCTTTGAGCCTTTTTGTGCCTGTGTTCTCATCTAATAGAGTGGTTGTGAGAGTGAAATAATGTAAGGCAGATAAAGCATTCAGTACAGTATCTGGCACATAGTAGGTGCTCAATAAATAATATTTACCATTAGTTCCATGATTGTCTAGTGGTATTAGTTGGAAGTTATTTTTGGTGGTTCTGTAATGGAACTGCTAGAACAGAATTTCCTAAGTTGTTTTTCTCATTAAACATAAAAATCTACCTCTTTCCAAATGGAAGCACCTTCTAGATAGAGTGAGCAAACTGGGAGGTGGGGGATTTTAGGGATAATATTTAAGTAACTGACGTATAGTTTACTAGAGACAGTGTGGTCCAAGATGAGACTGGAATAGCTACTGTGAGGTAGGTGGCCTTGAATTTGACTTTATTCTGCATGCAATAGGGGGTCATGGCTGATGCTTGAATAGGGCAGTTTTTCTTTTCCCATTTCCCTTGTATGGATTGCTTCTCCTACAATGTGAGAGCTCGCATGATTGCTGTTCCCATCACGTGTGCACGTGCACATGAACACGCCCATCTTGGGGCTTTCAGTATTCCAATCACCTTGAGATTGTCACCAAGGAGCCTAGTGTTGCTTGCAGCCACGTCAGAATGAAGAACAATCTGGGCTGTCACAGTCTGCCAGTGGTGAGGGCTTGTCACTTCTAGATTGAGTGTTGTTCCTGTGCATGGAAGTCGCTGGTGTGGGTGAAAAAAAGCTGAGGATGCTGGCAGAGGGGAAGGAAAGGAGGCGAGTGGCTGCTTGAATGCAGGAGGTGAAAGAGAGATTCTTTTCTGCCATTGCTGTAGGGATTGTCCCCAGGAAAGGGGCAGTCAATCATGTGAGCAAAGGATGCCTTGACTTCCTCAGGGTGTACTTCATCTTCTGTTGCTGGCTACTGATGGCTGAAGTCAATGCTTTGTTCCTCTGCTTGCTTGGCACTTTTGCTTTCTGGATTTTGCCAATTGTCATTTGCTGGGGTGAGCAGGAGATATAACTGGGAGAAAGGAAAAAGGTAGGATTGTGATAGATGTTTCAAATGGAAGCTTAATGGAATTTGCCCTTTGGGGGATGCAGCCCTTATAACCCCCATCAGGGACTCAATAACTTGGAGCTCCAAGTGTCCCTGATAACCTTTTCTGTTAGAGGCAGATTGGCAGGCCTGTAGGCTATGCGTGGATGCATTTGTTTTGACGCTAGAGCACTCTTTTTTTTTTTTTTTTCAATGTTAGGATGAGATGGCACAATTTTAAAATTGGATATATATTTTTTTCATTTAGAAATTTGAATTTCTGGCTTCTCTTGAAAACCAGATCATTTGATGACACTGGTCTGCTTTCTTCTTTGGCAGCAATCTATAAGTAATAAAAAGACTCTGCCCTGTTTTAAATAGGTCAAGAATTCTCTAGTTCCCTACAGTTTCCACCCTGATCCATTATCTTGATCAGCTTGGCCTTATAAACACTGTGTAACCCAACAGTGTATGACCCCTGCCTGATCCAGGCTAACCTCTCCATTTCAGAAATAAGAGATGTGAGGCTCAGAGAGGGCCTTTGATTTACCCATGGTCACACAGCCTCCCCCATGGACAGAGTAGGCCCCATTTACATATGATTTGAGCGGTGATCGAAAGCACTTACCCTTTTTCCTTTACTTCCAAGTGAAAAATTTACCTCTCACCCTGGCCTTCTGTTCATTAGAAGTCTACAGTGAACTCAAGAAAGAGAATTATTTAGCTATATTACCTTTCTGGCCTTCTTTAAATCGTATCTTATATCTTTGGCTGTTTCTGCTTAGAGAGCTAACCTCGGTCTGACCCATTCTGACTCACTCAGACACACAGGTAGGCCAGAGGGTGTTGCCATTGGAAACTGAGGAAGTGGAGCCAGAGCCTCGAATCCTCAGGGGGAAATCAGTTCTGGGTCTGGGGCTCCTCATCTGGAAAAAGGGTTCATAACCTCAGGAGGTGGTTGTGATGATTAAAAGAGTAAAAAGTTAAATGTGTTTATCATAGTAGCAGCAAACTGGAAAAAATAGTAACTCAATGTTAGAAGTTATTATTCTAGAGAGACTCAGAACTGAAGGTGTCCCAGGAGATCGTACTGTCCAACTGGCTCATTTTGTGGTGAAAGCCGTAACATGCTTATAGTAAAAATCTGAGGGGAGAAGAAAATACAGTAAAATATAAAATGATTTTTCTCCCTATCACTACCTTCATTTCGGTCTAATTTCCCCAGAGGCAATAATTGTTAAGTTTCTTGTGTGTTCTTTCAGATATTTTATTTGCATGTACATTATAAATAACTTGCATCCTGTATTTTGACACAAATGTAATCAGACTACTCATGCTGTTCTGATACTTGCATTTTTTATTTAACAATATGTAGCAGATCTCCTTTCATGTCAGCACATGAGGGATTTTTTCTGTTTTCAATGGCTGTTTATTTCACAGGAAGTTTATACTATAGCTTATAGACCAACGAATGTATTCTGCAAAAGACCGGATACCTAATATTGTAGGCTTTGTTGGTCATAGGATCTCTGTACCACCTGTTTCTCTTCCCTTTTCTCTTCTTCCTCCTCTTTCTTGTCCTATTTCTCTTTTTAACAATGCTTTGAAGATGTAAAGCCCATTCTTAGCTCACAAGTCATACCTAAACAGGCTGTGGGCCAGATTTGGCCCATATGGTAGCTCATTTACACAACTTTTGGGTAGACAGGTTGCTACTGTACATAATGCTGCAACAGGCATCTCTGTGCTGCATCTTTCAGTGTTCGTTTGAGTTTGCCTGTAGGATATATTCACGGGAGTGGAATTACTGGGACACGTTTCTTTCTTTCTTTTTTTTTTTTTGGAGTCATGGAAAGCCTTCTTACTTTTTTAATTTATTAATTATTATTATTATTTTTTGCAGGAATAGAAATGATGGGATATAATTTTTTTAAAAATTTATTTATTATTATTATACTTTAAGTTCTAGGGTACATGTGCATAACGTGCAGGTTTGTTACATATGTATACTGTGCCATGTTGCTGTGCTGCACCCATCAACTCATCAGCACCCATCAACTCGTCATTTACTTCAGGTATAACTCCCAGTGCAACCCCTCCCCCCTCCCCCCTCCCCATGATAGGCCCCGGTGTGTGATGTTCCCCTTCCCGAGTCCAAGTGATCTCATTGTTCAGTTCCCACCTATGAGTGAGAACGTGCGGTGTTTGGTTTTCTGTTCTTGTGATAGTTTGCTAAGAATGATGGTTTCCAGCTGCATCCATGTGGGACACATTTCTTAATCGTGAAAGATATTCCATCAAACTCCTCATTTACAGGTGGTATAAGAGGTCCAGTGAAGAGACTGATCCAGAGTTGCTCAGCAAGTCAGTGATAAGAGCAGGACTTAAACTTCCTTTCCCAGCACTTAACTGGGGCTCTTTCCACTGTTATGCAGACCCTACCTGATATGGTTTGGCTGTGTTTCCACCCAAATCTTACATTGAATTGTAGTTCCCATAATCCCCACATGTCATAGGAGGGACCCCATGGGAGGTAATTTAATCACGGGGGAGGTTACCATCATGCTGTTCTTGTGACAGTAAGTTCTCAAGAGATATGATGGTTTTATAAGGGGCTTTTCCCTTTTGCTTGATACTTCTTTTTGATGCCGCCATGTGAAGAAGGATGTGTTTGCCACCCTTTCCGCCATGACTGTAAGTTTCCTGAGGCCTCTCCAGTCATGTTGAACTCGAGTCAATTAAACCTCTTTCCTTTATAAATTACCCAGTCTCTGGTATGTCTTTATTAGCAGCGTTAGAACAGACTAATACATCCCTGCTGAGGGCTCACAGGGAATTTGTTTTGGGACATAGAGTTGGAAAGATCCAAGCTTTCTCAAGTCCAGAGGGAGGCACAGAGCAGTGTCACAGAACCGAGGGACCTGAACGCTGTCAGATCTGTTTTTCCTTCTGTCTCATTTCTGCTTCTTGCAATTGCTTTCCATGATGTGGGGCAGAAGCTCCAGGGTCAGTTTGTGTCATGTGTGTGGCCTGAAAGGAAAAGAAAGCTTTTGCCTGCAATTAACAGAAAACTCTGGCACAAACAAATAAAAATACAATTTATTACATCACATAACTCCAAGTTTAGAGGCAGGGCAGTCTCTAGGCAACATGCAGGCAGTGGCTGGATACTGTCCTCATGGACCCTGGGTCTTTCTGCTTCCTGTTTCTGTTCTCAGTGCTAGCTTCATCTTTAAACTGATGATAAAAGGGTTGAACTAGTTCCAAGTGTCATGTTGTCACATGTAGAAACAATGGCAGTCTGTGGCTTCTTCTCAGGAAAGAGAAAACTTTCCCAGCATACCTGTAGCATATTTCCCTTGATTGGCCAATACTGGGACACAGGACGGCTGTTGACTCAAGTACTGATAAGAGGGATGAGAATACCATCACTGACAGAAAAATGATCTGGGGTTGAATGGATGTTGGGGCATCTACTGCCCTGACTATTACTTGGTGCTTATCTCTGAACTCAGGTCTGGAAACTTACAGAGAATAATTTGAGTTGGATTATTTTAGGTTACATGCCCATTTCTTAGACCAATCCCTGTGATCGACGAGATAGGCCATTGTAGTTGTCAAGCTTGACCAATGGCTATGGTGTAAGCAAATGGCAAACTTTGAGAACAGAGAAAAGGTGAGGAGAATCTGCTTCCCCCAAGAGAAAGATACCTTCCACTGGTGTCCTCTTCACCTTTCAGAAGATCCCAGGTCTTAGGAGGCAGCCTAAGTAGAGGAGAAGCACTAGCATTGACGTCAGATGTCTTAGTTGAGAGTCCTGCCTCTGCTATTCACTAGGCTGGATTTCCTGTTTCAGTGCCAGAGTCTATCCAATGGGGATAATCATGCCCAAGATAGGCAGCCAATCTCACAGGTACCTTATGAGGACTGATGAGGAAATGGTGGAAATAAAGCAAGGGACCCTCCAGATATTATAACCTGAGGGATGCTATCTGGTCCTATGGTGTCTCTGGACAGTGGGAGGAAGGAGTCTTTCTCTCTAGGCCCTGTGTGCTTATAACCCAATGTTGTGGGGAGGAGTAACCTTGGAGGAGGGGTGCTGGAGGGGACAGGGAGAGCAGACAGCAGTGCACAGGTGGAGCTTCAGACTGAGGCTTGTCCCTGCTTCCCTCTCCAGGGGCTCTGCCATATTTCTCTGCTTTTTCTCCTTGTGATCTCTCTGTACACTATTTTGAGACCCAACTGACTATCTATTCTCAACAGATTATTCTCATCCTTCCTTTTAAATAATTGCTTTGTTAGCATTGAAAAGACACATTTGACTGGGCGTGGTGGCTCACACCTTTAATCCCAGCACTTTGGGAGGCTGAGGCAGGTGGATTGCTTGAGGTTAGGAGTTTGAGACCAGGCTGGCCGACATGGAGAAACCTCGTCTCTACTAAAAATTCAAAAACGAGCTGGGCATGGTGGTGGGTGCCTGTAATCCTAGCTACTTGGGAGGCTGAGGCAGGAGAATTGCTTGAACCTGGGAGTCAGAGGTTGCAGTGAGCCGAGATCATGTCATTGCACTCCAGCCTTGGCAATGAGAGCAAATCTCCCTCTCAAAGGAAAAAAAAAAAAATACATTCAACCAAACTGCTTTTCACCTTTTGTCATTTTGTTAATATATATTTTTTTTAATTTAAAAGTTTTCCTCTCTTCTGAATCTTTAAAATGTATTTGGGACATAACAGGATAGTTCAAACACTTTTACTGAGTGCGGGCTTTAGGCATACTAAAGTGAGAAAACACATGGTTGCTAACAAGTGGGGCTTACGTTCTAGTGATATCAGTGAGCAGAAGGCCACTCCTCTTCCCCTTCTTCCCACCACAGCACTGAATGCCCTATCTGGGGACCTGGGCATCCTTCTGGAGCCAGTCTCTGAGAAAGGGCGGGTGAGAAAATATTAAAGACTAAGACAACAACTGAGATAAATGTGGTCCCAAGATTCCTTTCCCACAAAGGTTTCCTGAAAAATGGCAACAATCCTAATTGTTGCTTATTAGCTATGCAACCCCTAGCAAACATTTGGCTTCCCTAGTGCTTAGTGTACTTATCTGCAAAAAGGAGACAAGACCTATCTCATAAGGTTACTGTGAAGATTACATTAGGTCATCCAAGGACAATGGTGCATTGAGTGTGTAAGAACATTGGCTCTGGGGTCAGGCTGCCTCATTCATATCCTGTCTCTGCCTCTCTCTAGCATTGTGACACTGAATGATTTAGTTTACCTTCCTGTGCCCCAGTTTCTTGACCTACAAAATGGGAATAATAATAATATCTACCTCATAGGATTGTTGTAAGGATAAAATAAGTCATATAAATTCTTTGATCCAGGCCTCACATCTAGAAGTGCTCAACAAAATTATCATTTTGTCTACCTAAAAGTGTGAGTTTTTTCCGAATAAAACTATCTTTTAGACTGTAAAACATTATGATGACATCTATTTATCTTGATGTTTAGAAAATGATCATCAGTAGAAGGTTATCCCTCATAACTGAACCTTTGTAAGCCGTCCCTTCAGGACACAGATGGGCTGTCGTGCTGTGCCTATCATTCACTAGACAAATTATAATTGAGCTTGCATTTCTCACATTGAACTATGATCAGTGCAGGCAGAGGCACACACAATACTAGGCAGAGCAAGACACGGGAAATGGCTCCAAAGAGCTTACCTGGGGAGAAAATATATGCACATATGACCATAGATGATAATAAAAGGCACCTTGGAATTGCCAAATGGAGGGTGGCAAAGAGCTTCTGAGCAGGGAGAAAACCCATGATGTCATTTCATCCTCAGCAATATTAACTGGCTGTGTGACTTTGGGCACGTTGCTAGACCTTGGTGTGCCTCTATTTTCTCCTGCATTACAAAAGGAGATAAAATTTTATTATATTAGCAATCCCAAATTGGTATTCACAGTTGGATTTTGTTTGGCCATTAGAGAGTTGTTAACTTTTAAATTAGGCATCAACATTTAAACCTTCAGAGATTTCGTGGAAAACTCTAGATATTGAATTCTTTTTGGAAAATCCTAATAACTGGTAACAGGTAGCTGGAATTAAGTAGCAACCTCCCACCATTTAAAAGGTGAGGTATATGGTTTTCAGGGCCCTCTGCTCCTAGTAGATTTTATTCCCACCTATGCGCTTGGCTCATTTCCGTTTGCTGCCTGGACCCTGTAAGCATTTGAGTTTGTGACACCTGGAGCAGGTCATTTCCTTAATATCTTTTTATCCTTTCAAGGGATTACTAAGTAGGGCAAGAGTTACTACACCCTCTCCAATGAAGAGGAAATAGTGAAAGGTGGAGAGATGGATATTTGGACATACAAGAGATGGAAAACAGATGTAGGACTTCAAAACAGGCCTCAACTCCTTGTCTGTTGTTTTCCTCTCTGACTGGTGTTTCACCCTTTCTCCGGGACCTAGAGTGTTTTATTGACTCTTTTGGTGATGATTATGATGATAACTGCTATCATTTAGTATTTAGTATGTCTTAGGTGTTTTCTGTCACTTAATTATTTTGAGCTATTGCTATTAACATCCTATTTTGTAAAAGTGGAATTAGAGGTTTAAAAAAGCCAAGGAATTTGTCTGTAACTACACACTTATTAAGTAGTGAAGCCAAAATTTGAACTCAGGTCTATCTGAGACCATATCCCTTGTCCTTAACCTTAAGAGTCACACAATTTTATTTTATTTTTTTCTTTTTATTTATTTATTTATTATTATTATTATACTTTAAGTTCTAGGGTACATGTGCATAACGTGCAGGTTTGTTACATATGTATGCTTGTGCCATGTTGGTGTGCTGCACCCATCAACTTGTCAGCACCCATCAACTCGTAAATTGTTAGGAGGGTAGATGTAATCTTAAATGTTACCACAAAATAAAATTTTTAAAAAAATCCATTAGAGATACACAATTATATTTTTGACCGATTTATACAAATATATTAGGGATGAAGTTGGGAATTTGAAGCAATAGGTTAGTAGAGATTATGTAATTTATTTTTTCTTATCTATATTTTCTTCAATGTTACTTTTATAAAAGGAAGTAAAAAAAGTAGCTTTTAAAAAAAAAAGAGTCACACAATTGCGGAGACAGGGCCAACCTCTTGTCTTGTTGAATAACATTGATATGTACATTTTAGAGAGATTAATTTTATACCTCAAACAGATGCTCATTTCATGTGCTCTGAGCATGAGACCCCTCTGAATAATACGCAAATGATGAAATGTGATGCTCTTAGCAATACACTCACTGAGAAGGAACAAGAGCCCTCCAGAGGGGTCAGGGGTCATCATTGTTATGAGAAAGGAGGCTCCAGCTGTCAGGATGCATATAGGGATGTATTAACATCACTCCCAATGTCAGGGAGAGGTGAAGGAACAGCCTGGCTGTGCATCCCGCACAGAGTCCTGAGGCTGTGCTTCCGGCGCAGTTTGACTCAGCGATCTCCCTTGAGATCAGACTGGCTGGGCCTGCCATAACATCACACATTTATAGGATCTTAGGTTGGAAAACACTGTAGGGGTCATCTAGACCCACTGTTATATGGGGATATTTTCTATAAAGCCCGCAACAGGCAATTTCTGTTCTGTGCTTGAAGATTTCTGGTGATGGCAAGCTCAGTGCTCTATAAGACAATCATTTCCACATGTGTTTGACATTTCTTTACATCAGGTTCTGATCTACATGCATGTTTAATCCTCTCTTCGTTGTGTTGTCCACTGGAGCAGTGTGGAATGCCTCCTCTCTTCTGTATATGTCAACCCTTCAAGTTGTAATGTGGTAAATATGTTCCACCAGATTGTCACTCCTTGGCCATAAATACCCACATTTGCCTAAACTGTGCTACACAGAAGAGTATCCAGATTCCTTCCCATGTGTGCTGGTTATTCTCCATTGACCCCTCCTCTTCACATCCATTTTTATTCTTTTCTGTCCTGTTCCCTACTGTGGCGGATTGACTCATCTGGGTTACTTCACCAGGCTCCTTTGCTGGTTGGCTCTATATTGGGTTAGGCTGATGGGGAATGGAGGAAGGCAACTGGAAGGCAGGAGGAGACAGAGGACGGGGTACTTCTCCCCACTCCTTTCTTGATTCAGCACGACTCTCTGGTAGTCACTGGCATCCCTCCATTTCTCTAGTTCCTGCTGAATGGCTCTTCTGGCATAAATCTGGCTCTCACTGGAAAATGATGACACCATCCCTACTGTTGATGCCCCTTCAGCCTTACAGTGTTAATGGCTTTCCCCTTCTGCTGATCTCCAAGTGACTCAGCATATCTTGTTTGCCCTTTAAGCCTATCTGGGCTTCTAGCAGTGGCTCCTTTATTAAAATGTCTTCATTTGCACCATTGTAGTGAATTCTGTTTCCTGCTGTGACTCTGAACTGAATGTATTATTCTTGGTGCCCACTGCTAAGTTTGCTTACGTATGTTCTGTGTTTTCTGTTTATGAAATTATCAAGTCTAGCCACATTGCCAAGATCATTGCATTTGCTGGTTAGCCACTGGCACACATTGTTGGCCCTCCCAGAGTTTGTGGTTAACTGAAAGTGTTAGGTCCTTCTTTATGGATTCAAGTGTCAAACCCATCTTTGGAGCAAGATCACCTGGGTTTAAATACTGGCTCAATATTAAATAATAAGTTTTGAGCAGGTTACCTTCATCTCTCTGTGTCTCCGTTTTCTCTTCTAAAAAATAGGATAACACTAGCATTCATTTCAAAACAGGCTTTGTGCAGATTAAGTGAATTATTGTACATTAAGCCCTTATAACAGTGCCTGATGCATAGTAGGCCTCCAATAAATGTGACCTTCATCATCAAGATAATCATTTTTTACATACACAATTGCACATTTTAATCTAAATGCATAACTTTTTGCCTCTTTTTTTTTTTTTTTTTAAAAAAAGCTTTCTTTACAAGGATATAATCCTGAATGCCATTGGTGTTGTAATCTTGACACTGTCCCCTAAAGCCTTGCTGGTTGAATGTGTGCCACAGATCAGCAGCATGAGCATCGCCTAAGAATTTGTTAGAAATTTGGAATCCCAGACTCTGCTCTAGACATACTGAATCAAGTCCTGTTTGTTAACAAGGTCCCAGGTGATTTTTGCATGCATGAAAGTTGGAAAAGCTCTGCTCTCTCACATTTATTGTTCTGAATTATTGCTGTCAGCTGGTTTGGAGAACATGTCCGTCTCTAACAGGGAAGACACCCATTGCTCATGTTTAAGATTACCAGACAGACCGGTGTTGCAGCTCTACCAAGTCTAGCAATGTTTCCAGGAGTCAAACCATCCTGGGAAGGAAATTTAGAGCAGTGTTTTTCACTGTTGGGATTTGGAGTCAGAAAACCAGGTTTTGAATTGTACTCTGCTTTGTGTGTATGTGTGTGTGTGTACACACTGGGATACATACATACATGACAAATGAACTTACTGTGAAGATTTGCTATGAGGATTAAATGAAATAACCCATGTAGAACATTCAGTGAATAGTCCATCACATAAAATGTTTCCATTCTTTCTCCTTTCCACAAGTCATACGATACATGCCCAAATGGTAACCCATCCCTGGAAGGAAAAACTGTATTGATATAACAGGAAAATTTGCTTCAAACAGATTGGTAAGATTGGGTTCATTTGAAAGCTGTAGTCAATGCCTCATGGTTTTGTGAATACCACTGCTCATTTCTCTGGCCATGTGTTTCTGAATATGGGTTATATTTAACTCATTAACTGCAAATAGAAGTATGGTATAATTAAGCAGTAAAGAAAAGATTGCTGGTACATAAACTTGAATTAGACACCACTGGCGTATATTGTATACATATAAGTATTTGTAATGTGACTAAAGTCTAAAATAGGATAATGTTGGGGTTGCTGATTAATCTTGACACTAATTAAAACACACCAATTACAGAGGAAGTGATATGCTTTCTGTGATCAATAGTTGACAGATAATCCTGGGCTCACCCAAGGCAGCTGGCCTTTCTTTTCCAGCTGCATAGATCTGAAGTCAAATAATCTGGGCTCACATGCCAGTTCTGCCACTTGCTTCTGTGATTCTGAATAACTTAACCCACATTTCTCTACTACCTCAGTTTATTTAACTACAAAATGTAGAAGATAATAATTTTACCTGAGGAACACATTCCTGAAGACCATGCATACTTCAGAACTTATGTAATTCAAAGTCAATTTTACCATAGGACCAACAAAGGAAGGAGGGAGGGTATTTCTGTCTTTGAGCTAAAATGATACCACTGACATTTTGAGAATTAAGAATTAGCATAAGCATAAATTATAAATCCCTCAGTTCATAAACTTTAAGATTATATTATATTTGACCAATGTGTGGGTAGGGGAGAGTGGAGAATCAATATTATATTACAGTTTGTGCATAAAGTAAGATTTTACCTGTTTTTAAAAAATTATACTTTAAGTTCTGGGATACCTGTGCAGAACGTGCAGGTTTGTTATGTAGGCATACATGTGCCATGGTGGTTTGCTGCACACATATCAACTTGTCATCTGGGTTTGAAGCCCCACAGACATTAGATATTTCTCCTAATGCTATCCCACCCCTTGTTCCCCACCCCCCAACAGGCCCTGGTGTGTGATGTTCCCTCCCTGTGTCCATGTGTTCTCATTGTTCAGCTCCCACTTATGAGTGAGAACACTCAGTGTTTGGTTTTCTGTTCCTGGGTTAGTTTGCTGAGAATTATGGTTTCCATCTTCATCCATGTCCCTGCAAATAACATGAACTCATTCCTTTTTTGTGGCTGCATAGTATTCTATGGTGTATATGTGCCACATTTTCCTTCTTCAGTCTATCATTGATGGGCATTTGGGTTGGTTCCAAGTCTTTGCTATTGTGAACAGTGCTGCAGTAAACATATGTGTGCACGTGTCTTTATAGTAGAATGGTTTATAATCCTTTGGGTATATACCCAGTAAAGGGATTGCTGGGTCAAATGGTATTTCTGGTTCCAGAACCTTGAGGAATCGTCACACTATCTTCCACAATGGTTGAAGTAATTTACACTCCCACCAACAGTGTAAAAGCGTTCCTATTTCTCCACATCCTCTCCAGCATCTGCTGTTTCCTGACTTTTTGATCATCACCATTCTAACAGGCATGAGATGATATCTCATTGTGGTTTTGATTTGCATTTATCTAATGACCAGTAATGATGAGCTTTTTTTCATATGTTTGTTGGCCACATAAATGTCTTCTTTTGAGAAGTGTCTGTTTATATCCTTTGCCCAGTTTTTGATGGGGTTGTCTGTTTTTCTCTTGTAAATTTGTTCAAGTTCCTTATAGATTCTGGATATTAGACCTTTGTCAGACGGATAGATTGCAAAATTTTTCTCCCATTCTGTGGTTGCCTGTTCACTCTAATGATAGTTTCTTTCACTGTGCAGAAGCTCTTTAGTTTAATTAGAACCCATTTGTCAATTTTGGCTTTTGTTGCAATTGCTTTTGCTGTTTTAGTCATGAAGTCTTTGCCCATGCCTATCTCCTAAATGGTATTGCTTAGGTTTTCTTGTAGGGCCTTTATGGTTTTAGGTTTTACATTTAAGTCTTTAATCCATCTGGAGTTAATTTTTGAATAAAGTGTAAGGAAGGGGTCCATATAAGGAAGTTTCTGCATGTGGCTAGCCAGTTTTCCCAACACCGTTTATTAAATAGGGAATCCTTTTCCCATTGCTTGTTTTTGTCAGGTTTGTCAAAGATCAGATGGTTGTAGATGTGTGGCGTTATTTTTGAGGGCTCTGTTCTGTTCTATTGGTCTATATATCTGTTTTGGTACCCGTACCATGCTGTTTTGGTTACTGTAGCCTTGTAGTATAATTTGAAGTCAGGTAGCATGATGCCTCCAGTTTTGTTCTTTTTGCTTAGGATTATTCTTGGCTATACAGGCTCTTTTTTGCTTCCATATGAAATTTAAAGTAGTTTTTCTAATTCTGTGAAGAAAGTAAATGGTAGCATTATGGGAATAGCATTGAATCTATAAATCACTTTGGGCAATATGGCCATTTTCATGATATTGATTCTTCCTATCCATGAGCATGGCTTTTTTTTTTCCCCATTTGTTTGTGTTCTCTCTTATTTCCTTGAGCAGAGGTTTGTAGTTCTCCTTGAAGAGTTCCTTCACATCCCTTGTAAGGTGTATTCCTAGGTATTTTATTTTCTTTGTAGCAATCGTGAATGGAAGTTCACTCATGATTTGGCTCTCTGTTTGTCTATTATTGGTATATAGGAATGTTTGTGATTTTTGCACATTGATTTTGTACCCCGAGACTTTGCTGAAGTTATCAGCTGAAGGAGTTTTTGGGCTGAGATGATGGGATTTTTCTAAATATATAATCATGTCATCTGCAAACAGAGACAATTTGACTTCCTCTCTTCCTATTTGAATACCCTTTATTGCTGTCTCTTGCCTGATTGCTCTGGCCAGAACTTCCAATACTATGTGGAATAGGAATGGTGAGAGAGGGCATCCTTGTCTTGTGCTGGTTTTCGAAGGGAATGCTTTCAGATTTTGCCTATTCAGTATGATATTGGCTGTGAGTTTGTCATAAATAACTCATTATTTTGAGATATGTTCCATTGATACCTAGTTTATTAGGAGTTTTTACCATGAAGGGGTGTTGAATTTTGTTGAAGGCCTTTTCTGCATCTATTGAGATAATCTTGTGGTTTCTGTCATTGGTCCTGTTTATGTAATGGATTACGTTTATGGATTTACGTATGTTGAACCAGCCACGCATCCCAGGAATGAAGTTAACTTAATTGTGGTGGATAAGCTTTTTGATGTGCTAATGGATTCGGTTTGCCAGTGTTTTACTAAGGATTTTTGCATAGATGTTCATCAGGGATATTGGCCTGAAATTTTCCTTTTTTATTGTGTCTCTGCCAGGTTTTGGTATCAGGATGATGCTGGCCTCATAAAATGAATTAGGGAGGATTCCTTCTTTTTCTATTGTTTGGAATAGTTTCAGAAGACATGGTACCAGCTTCTCTTTGTACCTCTGGTAGAATTTGACTGAATGTGTCTGGTCCTGAGCTTTTTTGGGTTGGTAGGCTATTAATTACTGCCTGAATTTCAGAACTTGTTAATGGTCTATTCAGGGATTCGTTCTTCTTCCTGGTTTAGACTTTTGAGGGTGTATGTGTCCAGGAATTTATCCATTTCTTCTAGGTTTCCTAGTTCATTTGTGTAGAGGTGTTTATAGTATTCTGTGATGGTAGTTTGTATTTCTGTGGGATCGGTGGTGATAGCCCCTTTATCATTTTTTATTGCTTCTATTTGATTCTTCTCTCCTTTCTTCTTTATTAGTCTGGGTAGCAGTCTATCTATTTTGTTGATCTTTTCAAAAAAACAGCTCCTGGATTCATTGCTTTTTTTGAAGGGTTTTTCATGTCTCTATCTCCTTCAGTTCTGCTCTGATCTTAGTTATTGATCTTCTTGTCTTCTGCTAGCTTTTGATTTGTTTTCTCTTGCTTCTCTACTTCTTTTAATTGTAATGTTAGGGTGTCAATTTTAGATCTTTCCTGCTTTCTGTTGTGGGCATTTAGTGGTATAAATTTCCCTCTACACACTGCTTTAAATGTGTCCCAGAGATTCTGGTACATTGTGTCTTTGTTCCCATCGGTTTCAAAGAACTTATTTATTTCTGCCTTCATTTTGTTATTTTCCTAGGAGTCGTTCAGGAGCAGGTTGTTCAGTTTCCATGTAGTTGTGCAGTTTTGAATGAGTTTCTTAATCTTGAGTTCTAATTTGATTGCCCTGTGGTCTGAGAGACAGTTATGATTTCTGTTCTTTCACATTTGCTGAGGAGTGTTTTACTTCCAATTATATGGTCAATTTTAGAATAGGTGCAATGTGGTGCTGAGAAGAATGTATATTCTGTTGATTTGGTATGGGGAGTTCTGTAGATGTCTATTTGGTCCACCTGGTCCAGAGCTGAGTTGAAGTCCTGAATATCCTTGTTAATTTTCTGTCTTGTTCATCTGTCTAATATTGACAGTGGGTGTTAAAGTCTCCCATTATTATTGTGTGGGAGTCTAAGTCTATTTGTAGGTCTTTAAGAACTTGCTTTATGAATCTGGGTGCTCCTGTATTGGGTGCATATATATTTAGGATAGCCCTTCTTGTTGCATTGATCCCTTTAACATCATGTAATACCCTTCTTTGTCTTTTTAGATCTTTGTTGGTTTAAAGTCTGTTTTACAAGAGACTAGGATTGCAACCACTGCTTTTTTTGCCTTTCCATTTGTTTAGTAAATATTCCTCCATCCCTTTGTTTTCAGCCTCTGTGTGTCTTTGCACATGAGATGGGTCTCCTGAATACAGCACACTGATGGGTCTTTACCCTTTATTCAATTTGCCAGTCTTTGTCTTTTAATTGGGGCATTTAGCCCATTTACATTTAAGGTTAATGTTGTTATGTGTGAAATTGATCCTGTCATCATGATGCTAGCTGGTTATTTTACATATTAGTTGATGCAGTTTCTTCGTAGTGTCAATGGTCTTTATATTTTGGTGTGTGTTTGTGGTGGCTGGTACCAGTTTTTCCTTTCCATATTTAGTGTTTTCTTTAGGAACTCTTGTAAAGCATGTCTGGTGATGACAGCATTTGCTTGTCTGGAAAATATTTTATTTCTCCTTCGCTTATGAAGCTTAGTTTGGCTGATTATGAAATTCTAGGTTGAAAATTCTTTTTTTTTAACAATGTTGAAATTTGGTCCCCGCTCTCTTCTGGCTTGTAGGGTTACTGCAGAGAGATCTGCTGTTAGTCTGATGGGCTTCCTTTTGTAGGTAACCTGACCTTTCTCTCTAGCTGCCCTTCACATTTTTTTCTTCATTTCAACTTTGGTGAACCTGACAATTATGTGTCTTGGGGGTTGCTCTTCTCGAGGAGTATCTTAGTGCTGTTCTCTGTATTTCCTGAATTTGAATGTTAGCCTGTCTTCCTAGGTTGGAGAAGTTCTCCAGGATAGTATCTTGAAGTGTGTTTTCCAACTTGGTTCCATTCTCCCCATCACTTTCTGGTACACCAGTCAATCGTAGGTTTGGTCTTTTCACATAGTCCCATATTTCTTGGAGGCTTTGTTCCTTCCTTTTCATTCTTTTTACTCTAATCTTGTCCTCATGCTTTATTTCATTAAGTTGATCTTCAATCTCTGATATCTTTACTTCTGCTTAATTGATTTGGCTATTGATACTTGTGTAGGCTTCATGAAGTTCTCGTGCTGTGTTTTTCAGCTCCATCAGGTCATTATGTTCTTCTCTATACTGGTTATTCTAGTTAGAAGTTCCTGTAACCTTTTAACAAGTTTCTTAGCTTCCTTGCATTGAGTTAGAACATGCTTCTTTAGATTGAAGGAGTTTGTTATTACCTACCTTCTGAAGCCTACTGTCAATTTGTCGAACTGATTTTCCCTCTATTTTTGTTCCCTTGCTGCTGAGGAGTTGTGATCCTTTGGAGGAGAAGAAGCATTCTGATTTTTGGACTTTTCAGCCTTTTTGCACTGCTTTTTCCTCAACTTTGTGGATTTATCTACCTTTGGTCTTTGATGTTGGTGACCTTTGGATGGGGTTTCTGTGTGGACATCCTTTTTGTTGATGTTGATGCTATTCCTTTCTGTTTGTTAGTTTTCCTTCTAACAGTCAGACCCCTCTGCTGCAAGTCTGCTGGAGTTTGCTGGAAGTCAACTCCAGACCCTGTTGGCCGGAGGTCCACTCCAGACCCAATTTGCCTGGGTATCACCAGCAGAGGCTGCAGAACAGCAAAGATTGCTGCCTGTTCCTTCCTCTGGAAGTCTTGTCCCAGAGAGGCAACTGCCAGATACCAGTCAGAGCTCTCCTGTATGAGGTGTCTGTCAACCCCTCCTAAGAGGTGTCCTCCAATCAGGAGGCACAGGGGTCAGGGACCCACCTGAGGAGGCAGTCTGTCTCTTAGCAGAGCTCAAGCTCTGTGCTGGGTTGCTGGGTGATCTCCTGCTCACTTCAGAGTCAGCAGGCAGTAACATTTAAGTCTGCTGAAGCTGCACCCATAGCCGCCCCTTCCCTCAGGTGCTCTGTCCCAGGGAGATGGGAATTTTATCTATAAGCCCCTGACTGGGGCCGCTGCCTTTCTTTCAGAGATGCCCTGCCCAGAGAGGAGGAATCTAGAGAAGCCGTCTGGCTACAGAGGCTTTGTGGAGCTGTGGTAGTCTCCACCCAGTTTGAACTTCCTGGTGGCTTTGTTTACACTGTGAGGGGAAAACCACCTACTCAAGTCTCAGTAATGGCAGATGCCTCTCCCTGCACCAAGCTGGAGTGTCCCAGGTCGACTTCAGGGTGCTGGGCTGGTAGCAAGAATTTCAAGCCAGTGGACCTTAACTTGCTGGGCACCATGGGGGTGGGACCTGCTAAGCAACACCACTTGGCTGCCTGGCTTCAGCCCCCTTTCCAGGAGAGTGAACGGTTCTGTCTTACTGGGGTTCCAGGTGCCCCTGGGGTATGAAAAAACTTCTGCAGTTAGCTTGGTGTCTGCCCAAACAGCTGCCCAGTTTTATGCTTGAAACCCAAGTCCCTGGTGGTGTAGGCACCTGAGGGAATCTCCTGGTCTGCAGGTTGCAAAAACTGTGGGAAAAGCCTAGTATTTGGGACGATAGCACAGTCCCTCATGGCCTCCCTTAGCTATGGGAAGGAGTTCCCCGGCCCTTGCGCTTCCTGATTGAGCCGATGCCCTACACTGCTTCTGCCTGCCCTCCATGAGCTGCACCTACTGTCTAACCAGCCCCAGTGGGATGAACCGGGCACCTCAGTTAGAAATGCAGAAATTGCCCACCTTCTGCATTGGTCTTGCTGGGAGCTGCAGGCCAGAGCTGTTCCTATTTGACTATCTTCGAGATTTTACCTTTTTATCAAAGTATTTCAAAATTGTGTAAGCTGTGGCTGTCCTATATGGAACTCACAGGGCTGTGAGAAGTAAATGGATCATGCATGTGCATTACACTGTGCATGGTGTCTTCCCCATAATATTAGCAACTATTTATTCACTATTTATGAAGTGCCAGGCACCAGATTCTTCAGGCATATTATCCCCTTTACTTTTCACAATAAACTAATGAGATGGATGTGTTAGTTATTTATTGCTGTGTAACAAATTAGCCCAAAACTTAGAGGCTTAAACCAACAAGCTTTTATTATCTCTCACAATTTCTGAGGTTCAGGAAACCAGGAGGGTTTAGCCGGTTGGGTCTGGCTCAGAGTCTCTCACAAGGTTGTGGTCAAGCTGTTGGCCAGGACTGTAGTCATCTCAAGGTTCAAATGGGGCTGCAGAATCTATTTCCAAGCTCACTTGTGGTTTTTGGAAGGCCTGAGTCCTCACTGGCTGTTGACAGGAGGCTTCAGTTTCTTTCCACGTGGGTCCCTCCCTATGACTGCTTACAGCACGGCTGCCAGCTTCTTTATGAGCAAGAGATCTGATGCAAGTAGGATGGAAGCCACTTATTTTCTAACCCAGGCTGCAGTGGCATCCCATCTCTTCTGTTATATGTTACTGGTCACACAGACCAACTCTAGTACATTGTGAGAGGGGACTATACATGGGTGTGAATACCAGGAGACAGGCATTAGGGGATACTGCTATTGTCCCCTCCTTCACAATGAGAAGATTGAGACCCAGAGAGCTTATGTAAGTAATCCAAGGTTGCACATTAGTAAGTTAAACAAACAAACAAACTAGGTTTCACATTTAAGCAGTTGGTGGCAACTTCTCCATTCTTAACCACAGCACTATTCTGTGTGCAGAGTAGCAGCATATCCACATTAGCTATAATTGCTGTTATTTCACTCCCAATAACCAGTCTGCAGAGACATAATTCTAGGGTTGGACTCATTTAAAGGCAAGAGTGCTATAGTAAACTTCTCTCAGCCTGGCAGTTTGAGTATGTACAAAAAAATCTGAAAACGGGTCTCTTACCTATATGAAGTATCCAGCCTTGTTAGGGCAACAGAACAGCAGAAATTTCTAAACTTTGAACTTCTATAGTACTTGTTGCCCTTACTGGTTCTTTTTCTGGGTGGTGAGGGGGAATGTTTTATAAGTATTCCTTTTGTATAGTCATTTATTTTTCCTACATGTATTGTTGCCTCTAAACTAGATTGCAAACTCCTCTTGAGTTGAGTTCTGTCCTATCCTTTGTTGAGGCCCACCTAGCATCAAGTAGAGTTACTTTTCACATAATGGGAATCCTCAACCAATATTTAGTAGTGGGGATTATGTAAAATTATTAGAGAACCCAAGACAGTGTAATGAAATGGCAAAGCATAGAGCAGAAACTGCCTTTTGATGTCAAAAGAGAGGGAGGTTAAATTTTCTTCTTGAAATGTGTTCCTTTTTTGGATGCCCAATCTTTGAGCTGTCTCTGAAGTATGGCTTTCTTTTATCTATAACATAACACACTCCTCTGAGAAAATATCCCAGTCCCTGACCCACCCATACCTCTCATTCCCACAATAGCCTTGGTGTTCTTGAGTGAGCCTGTATTATCCACATAATAGCTTTGAAAAGAGTCTCTCCTTATATTTTTGTGGAAGAACCTTCAAGTTTTGAGGTCGGAACTGTCATTAAGGAGCCTTTATCCACTGTCATCCCTTGAGGTGAATGTGCATTCCTGTCAATGAACGAAGGGTGTTGATTCCATTTGCACATTTTACCACAGAGTTAAACACTATGATTTCTTTCTCCCCACCCCCATTTCAAAGTAAAATCACCCTTAACTTCTTTCTTTTCTGGTTTGCTTTTGCTTTAGCATAGTGTCCCAAATTCTGGCCATTGCTTGCAAAGTGTTGGAAACCATCACAATTCTTATTTCTTTTCTTTATAGTCATTTCTTTTCCCTTGGCTCAGCCAAATTGAACTATATCAATTGCTACTTTAATTTCTTTCTCCTGTAATGCTTCCAAAGGATCAGCACTCCATATGAAGCCACTCCTCAAAAGTGTGTATGTATTTTATATATTGTCTTCCCTCAGGAGCCAGAGACTCCTGCAAAGGAAAATGAACAAGGACTACAGTGATAGCTCCATGGCATGGCTTTCCTTTTTTCTCATCTGTAATTTTTTTTAAAATTCAGATTAGGAGTCACACTCTGTCACCTAGGCTGGAGTGCAGTGGTGCAGTCATGGCTCACTGCAACCTCAAACTCCTGGGATGTAGCGATCCTCCTGCCTCAGCCTCCTGCCTCAGCCTTCCATGTAGCTGGAGCTACAGGCGTGTACTACTATGCCCAGCTAACTTTTATTTTTTGTTTTGTAAACAAAGGGCCTCACTATGTTGCCTAGGCTGGTCTTGAACTCCTGGCCTCAAGTGATCCTCCCATCTTGGCCTCCAGAAGTAAAATTTTAATTTCCGATACTGACATTCCAAGTGGAGAAATGATTTCCTTGAGTATTTTAGTCCCACTGTTTAAGCTCAGAGAATGTGAAACAATAAAGATGGGAGAGAGGCAATTGGATCACCCAGCTTCTTGTTGCCCAGCTTAACAAGGGTGATTATTAGCACAATTTAAGGGACCTAAACTTTAGACTTTCCAAAATGTTCACTCAGAAAGCTGGCGTTGCAATGGAATGGGGACTATAATGGGAATCGGCCTTCCTGGGCTCTGTTCTGGCTCTGCTACCTATAAACTGTGACCTTTCCTGGCTTCATTTGTTTCTACCATAAAATGGGAAGATTCATTTGCTACATAAACAAACACTTATTGAGCCATGACCAAATTCAAGGCATGGTATTAGGAGCTGGGATCTGGTCCCTGATGTCCTCTCCAACCCTTTGTTCTTCAACTTCTCACTCTCTCTGTTCCATTCAGAATGTCAGTTCCCCAAGGTGCCAGTATCTTGCTTCTTGCCTCCAGGTTTCTGTACTGCTTCTTACTCACCATTCTGGTCTTCTAGGATTAGATGTTACCTTCTGGAAGGCTTTTCTTACCCCTAAGTCTCGATTTGGGGTCCCTTCCCATTGCACTCTGTATGCACTTCTCACTTCACACTACTCCCACTTTTTGGAATCAATTCTTTACTCATCTGTCTCCTATTACACTGAGAAGTTCTTGAGGGTGGAGACCAGGTCTTACTTGTACATTCCCAGCTCCAGCAACAACCAATTATAACTAGTTTTTACTGATCGTGTATTCTGTGCTGAGCTTTTTGCTAAGCATTTCATATCTATGACCTCAATTAGAACTCAAGTAACCCTTTGAAGTAGAAGCTTTTTACTCCTTTTACAGCTATAGAGTGAGGCTTAGAGAAGTTATGTTTTTTGCCCTGGGAAACTCCGCTGGAAAGAGGCAGAATGGGGATTCACACACAGTCAGTTTGGCACCAGAATCTCCACAATATGTGCTGGGTGCAATACAGCTAGATGTTAAATGAATGAATGTTTCAGTCAGCCTCAGGGATGAAACAGCAATGAATTCTGTGCTTAAGAAGTACATAATCTAAAGTAGGGGCTGCCAGCCCCCAGACCACAAACCTGTACTGGGTTGTGGTCTCTTAGCAATTGGGCCGCACAGCAGGAGGTGAGTGGCAGGCGAAGTATTACTGTCTGAGCTTTGCCTCCTGTCAGATCAGCAGTGGCATTAGATTCTCATGGGAACACAAACCCTATTGTGAACTGCATGTGCCGGAGATCTAGGCCGTGCATTCTCTGTGAGAATCTAACTAATGCCTGATGATCTGAGGTGGAACAGTTTCATGCTGAAACCATATTCCCACCCTATCCCGTCATCCATGAAAAACAGGTCTTCCATGAAACTGATCCCTGGTGCCGAAAAGGTTGGGACTGCTGATCTAGAAGGAGGAGACTTGGAGATGATGGATACGTTCATGGCCTTGATTGTGGTAATGGTTTCATGGGTGCATACTTACCTCTAAACTCATTGGGTTGTATACATTAATGATGTACAGCTTTTTATATGTCAATCATCCCACAGCAGAGTGTGTGATTTTTAAAAAAAGAAATGCATCATATAATTGGTATATGAGACATGAATGCATATCACTCAGTGTCATGAAAGAATCTGTTTATCCCAGGAGCTCACAGCCCAGTCTGTCATCTCCTGTCCTGGGGGTTCTTGTCAGGGGTGATACCCTCCTGCCACCATTGGCCCAGCTGTGTTTTCTGTGGCTGTGCTCTGCTCTCCCCTGGTGGCTCAGAGGAGCAGGATAGTCACAGTCTAGCCCATCAGGAAACAGGGCTCTTGGGGTAAGGGCAGAGGGGAACTTTCATGTACTAGGAGAGTCTCCACCTGGGGGCTCCCCTTTATTCCTGCTAAGGCCCTTTGGAGTAGTTGGTATTATAGGTTTCAGAGACAAGGAATCGAAGTTCATAAAAGAGAGCTGACATATCTTATAGGTAGTGGAGGGTAAGGTCTGGCTTCAAATCTAAGTTCCTTGCAGTGCAAAGTAGATTTCTATTATGTGGGGGGGGGGGAAGGGGGGATGTGATAGCAAGTATAAAGATGACTAACTGCCACCCCTGCCATCTGAATTGCCTGATGGTCTCACCATTAATTACTGGTTTAAATTTTGGAAGTTTTTTTTTTTTTTTGAGTTACTGTTTCTTGAGTATAAAACCAAGAACTCAGCAATTTGTTAGGAGAGTAGGATTCTAATGGGAAGTGACTTAAAGCGGATGTGTAGCTGTGAGAAGGACCTGATTGGGCCTTTAGGGAAACCCCTGCAAAAATGAGAACAGACATTCTATCCAACTGTCTTCCAAATCTGTTTCACTGGTTTGGCTAATTCCCAGAACTAAGAAATCATCCAC
This sequence comes from Macaca nemestrina, assembly GCF_043159975.1. NCBI lineage: Eukaryota > Metazoa > Chordata > Mammalia > Primates > Cercopithecidae > Macaca > Macaca nemestrina. The sequence continues at coordinate 28,163,053 of NC_092130.1, read as the reverse complement.
ACTATTCTTTCCCCTCTCCCATCTCAGATCTATAACTCTCCTTCTCCACCTCCACCAAAGGGAGATATCTAGCAGTAGCCTGACTTTGACAAGGAAAGCCTAACGATACAGAGTTACATATTGCTTAGAGTTCAGCAATATCTAACTGCTCTTTAACAAAATACAGCCCCCAAACAATTACGTATATACACACACATCTGTACACAAGAAAAGGCCTGATTCCTAAGCATCTGGGCCTGTCTCCCAGCCATATCACAGGAAGGAGAAAGGTAGCGAAGAGAAAAAAGACTGTTTCATCCCTGCCCTTTATATGTTTTAATTACTACTAAAACGTTATGACTGAAAGAAATGATTTCTAGCTAACCAGCAATTAATTGGTTTTCTGCCTCCCCAGCAAATACATATCTCCTAAGATTTGGATGAGTCTGATGGGCAGGGCGAATGCTGGGCCAGGACCAGCTGTGTGTGTCCATCATAATCCCCTTTGGTCCCCAAACTAATCTGGAAGTAGCACATCAGAATTAGTGGTCTTGGCAGCTAAGGAGGTTGAAAATGGGGTGGGAACAAATGAAAGAAAGAGTATTAGCAGTAGCAGTAGCAGCACTAAACAAAGACAGGTAGAAAAAGCATCCTCAGAATGAATCTTAAAAATTGCAGAATCGATGGACTCCTAATATGCATCCCATGGATAGACTTCAAGCCCCTTGAAATATAATACAAAACTCTGTGTGGATGGGCATTTTTTCTGGGCAAGGGATCTATGGTTTTTATTAGGGTCTCAAAAAACTTCATGATCCCCAAGGTTAATGGCCAATAGTACAATCTACTGACCATTCTTTTCAGATGAAGAAACTAAGGCTGAAATGGGGTTCATTGTCCAGGTTGACACTGTAAATAAGTGATAGGCCAGAATTTGGATCAATGTCTCCAAAAACATAATCCTATATATTCCTATTCTACCACACTTCCCCTCTGTCCTGGTTTCAGGGTTAGCACTTGAGTGGTTGATGGAGGTTTAAGGACATAGATAGCTCCAAAAATATAGTGCATTGGCATCATCGGTCTTTGCCTCTCCCCACTCGCCTTCATATAGGTCCTATCCTACGTTGGAGCCCATTTATATAGTTTGACTTTCCAATACCTGATATCTGTTAAGACCCCATCATACCATTTTATTTACCTGAGGACATGGTCACTCTAAGACTGTGAGGGTCTGTAGAAGCAAAGAAGTGGCTTTGGACAGTGGGGCAGGTCAGAGCAAACCTTTCTCCTCAAGAAATATTTAACCTCTTCTGTCCTTGAATCAGCCTAATATCTTCATCGGCCTTTGGTGTCCTTGATTGTTTTTCAATTTACTTTTCTGTTGAGGTACAGCCTACACATAATAAGATATATAAACTGTAATTGTAGAGCTTGATGCATTTTTATATATGCATACATCTGTGTGACTACCACCTAGTATAGCACATTTGCAGCAGTCCAGAAGGTTCTCTTATGCTCTTTGCACTTAATATAAACTTTTTCCTTACAAGCATCACCATTCTGACCTTTATTATGATAGATTTATTTTGTCAGTTCTTGAATATCCTATAAATAGAATAATACAGCATGCACTCTTTTATATCTAGCCTCTGTGCTCAGTGTAATGTCTATGAGAGTCATCCATGTTAAGTGTGGCAATAGTTCATTCTTTTCCATTGCTGCATAGTATTCTATTCTATCAATCTATCGATCATGTTTTATTTATCCATTTTCCTGCTGCAGATCATTTGGGATCATTTCTAGCTTTTGGCAATTATGAAAAAAGCTACTGTGGACATTCTTATACAGGTGGAGCAGGAGAGTTATAGATGAGAGATGGGAAAGGGGACAGAATAGTGTGGATGATTTCCCCTAAGGAATGGAATTATTGGATCATTATAAAAACATATCTTTAGATTTAGTAAACACAGCCAAACTGTTTTCTAAAGTGGCTATACCAAACTCCTCTGATTTTAAAGTCAGCCAAACTTATCACTGAGGACTGAACTCTGATCGTTTTGTTTTTCTTGCTACAATTCTTTTCTAAGGTGCCTGGGAAATCATATCTAAGAAACCATAAAGTCTTGTTTAATGGGTTTTTCTTCTGACCTGGCATTTTATGGCTTACTCTCCAACCTGACTCTGGTACGGCATGGTGTAAGAGATGGCAGACCCTCTTATCTAACTTAAGCATTCCTTCCTACTGACTCTAAGTCTTTAGACAAAGCCTAATTCTTTCAACCAATTGCCAACTAGAGATTCCCCTAACCCGCCTATGACTTGTAAGCCTCTGTTCCAAGATGTCCTGCCTTTTTGTCTGAGCCAATGTATACTTTCCATGTGTGTATTTAATATTTTATCTGCGATTCCTGTCTCTCTGAAATGTATAAAACCAAACTGTAACCATTGCCTTGGGCACATTTTCTTAGGACCTCTTGAGATTGTGTTTCTCTGGGCCATGGTCACTCATTTTGGCTAGGAATAAACTTCAAATATATTGGCATGACTTGTTTTTTTCCCTTATCGTCACCTACCTCAGACCTTCCCAGATCCATCTGACTGTGTAATTGTCTGAATTCATCTCAGTCCTAATTCCTGTATTAACCTCTTCCCTAACTTCGAATTCTCCCACCTTGGCTTTACTGAGTCATCAAAGGTTAAATCTAATACCTGATCTAATGTGGAAGAGCCCATAGTGAACACATGGTTCAACTCAACATTTCAGAAGTAGAGAAAATGAAGCCTGAGTGTGGGTAGGTGAAGAGATTGTCCAGTGATGCTGAAAAAGTTCTCAGCTGACCTGAGATGACACGGGATTGCAAACTGTTTGACAGCAGCAGGGGATATTTCTTATTCATCCTATCTTTTTCATCTTCCAAGCTTTGTATAGCACTTATTATATGAAAATGCTTAAAGAATAGTTGTCAAAAGAAAAATGAACTGGAAAGATTCTTAGAGATGATGTAGTTTAGTGTTTGCCAAGTTGTGAAAACATGTAAGTCTGGCTTATAAAAATTTTAAGTGGTACCCTGTTAAATGACAGTGTATCCCCTTTGATAAAGGTATTTCCTCTTCAATTCTCTTTTAATCATTGCAGTTAACTTGAGAAGAATGTCTCAATTTGGTTCTCTATGTCAACTCATTAACACTTGCCAAACTCTCCTCCTAGAAAAGGGAGAGTAGGACATCTAGCTAGATTTTTCATGATGCTTTGTTTTTGTTGCAGTTTTTCTTTACCTTTTACAGTATTTATCTTCTTTTAGAGAATGTAATAAAAGTTTTTTATTTATGGCTGTGGTAGAAAGATTTCTTTTTTTCAAATATATTTATTTAAGCATAGGCAAAAACAAGTGGTTTCACTTGAAGAAAAAGGTGAAAAATGGGGTATACGTATGTGGCAAATAATCATGAAGGTGGTCAAGAATGACTGACAGTTGATTAACATTCATCTAATTAAAATTTGTTTTTGACTAGGTGGGGAAACAGAGCCCAGGGAGAAGGGACTTGAGTGGCCCTTGGAGTTTTCTGCAAGGACCCTCAGTATAGTACTCATTATGTACAAATCCAGTCATGGTACATATTACTTTGGGAAGGAAAGAGAGCTATAGCCTTAGGCTCCCCATTTATGATAAAGGAGACTGAGAGATTATCTGGGGCATTTTAGAAGCTCTTCCACTGAATACAGTTGTCTTTCCATAGAAGCTTCTGTAGGCAGTTTGCTGTCTTGCCCAGAAGAGTGATTTGGTGGGGGAGTAGTGTTCCAACGACACTGTTGCTGTCATAGTGTAACTCGTGTGGCCCCTTCTCTCCTCTGTCCTAAGATAGGTGTTGTCAAATGGCTCCTTCTCCAGTGCAGCTCTGCTTACAATAAACACCTTAGATGCTCCTGTTGTCAAATTGGTTCTCCTTCCTTAGCCTTAGAGCCCCACAGCCAATTTCCCTTTTCTGTTTTATCTTCAATAATTTTCCTACACTGTCTCATATTCTAGCCACACTGAAACACGCATCTTCCTTGTTTTCTTGTGCATTCCTTTTCAGTGTTTCCTGTTTCTGGAATGTTCTTTCTTCATCTCTGGTCATCCACTTCCTACTGAGCACCTTTGACTACCCTCATCCAAAGGACTCACTCTTTCAAGAACCCTTTTATGATTCTTGAACTGGAGGTGATCTCTTTTTCTCTTACTGTAAACAGGATCCACATTTTGCTGAATACCCTACTAAAAGTAATTTGCAAAGTCCTATTCAAGTGGATTATTTGATTTAATTATGACAATAAGCCTCTGAGCTAGGTATTATTACTAAGACTATCATTTTATAGTTGAGGAAACTGAGGCACATAGAGGTTAAGTAACTTGCCAGAGGTCACACTGTTGACAAGCAGCAGAGCCAGGATTTAGAAAAAGATCTTTTCTAGTCCATAGTTCCCACTCTTGATTGACAGGCTATCCTGACCACCCTTGCCACCTGCAGCTTTCTGTATTACAGTTGGTTAAATGAATTATGGGGAGTTCTTTGTTTAGCTCTTCCTGAGATTCTGCAGTAGCCAGACACATGTCTGAAGTGTGAAGGCAGAGATAGTAAATGGCTTTTTTTCTTACTGTCAGTGGTTTGGAAAGCTGAATCTGGCAAAAGTGTCTGCCTTGCACCAGCCAGGGTTGTCCACAGAGTCATAGCACCAGCAGCTGTGGAATCACGGTAAGAAAGCTGGGCCAGGGGGGTACACCAGAGTGCATTCTTTCTGCTTTGATGCAGGGAGACCTCCCAGTTCACAGGAGGAGGAGTTCCAGCTTCAAGGAGAGCGAGAACTTGGCACTTGTCCCTGGGCTGCTGCAGCAGTAGCCTTGCACAGCCTGCTCCTGCCCAGGGATGCCATAAATCGCTTGGCCATGGGCTTGACAGCCAGCTGCGATGTGATCAGAAAGCCAACAGGAGCCACTGCAGAGCCTTTGGTGGCTGCTTCCTTCATGGGCCTCTCATCCATCATACTAGATGGAAAAGTCACTGGGACAGTCACCTTCTTTCCCAGTGGGGATTCAGGGGTGAGACAGTCAAGTCCCAGGTAGGCAGAGTGCATTAACTCTTTCAAAACAGCAATCCTTTATCTCAACAGAGCACTTTCACATTTTCCTCATGATTTCACAGCATTATCTTACTTAATTTCTCCCCATTCATTCATCCATTTATTGAAAAAGTAACTCATACACCACTACCAGGCAAGAGGCATTACTTCCTAACAGCTTCCAAAATATGAGAGAAAAGAAATGGTCCCGTTTTACAGATGAGGGAACAGAGAGAGGAAGCCATGGAAAGCACACCAGCGTAGTAAGCAAGAGCTTCACATTTTAGTTCTGGGATTGCTATTACTATTTGACGAAAGCTGGGAAAATAATTTTCTTTCTCTGAGACAGAGTTTATTCACTGCTTTTCATAAATTATCTGTCCTTAGAATTCATTATTTTTTTAAAAATGAAAGTTATCCTCGCATATGATTAAAATTTAAAACTTCTAAAAGGTATAAAATCAAGCAAAGCTCTGTTTGACCTTTCCTCTTGAGCCCTAGTTTCTCTCTCCAAAGATGACAATTCTACCTTTCTAAAAAAAAAATGTGTGTGTGTATAAAACAAATGGGAATATACTGTGCTGAATCTTGCCTTTTTTTTTTTTAAAGCTAAACAGTATATCTTAAAAATGTTTCCATGTCAGCAAGATATATCTAACTCATTCTTTTTAAAGGTTACCCATAATTACATTGTAGAAATGTACAATAATTAATGATTTCACCAGTTTGTCATTGATAGACATGTAGGTTGTTTTATTATTTTCTCTTATTGTTGCTTTATAAACGATGCTGCAGTGAATCTCCTTGTACATTTATCTTGGCATACTTTTGGGTAAATTCCGAGCAAAGAAACTGCTGAGTCAAAAGGAAAGTGAATTTTAATTTTTGATAGCTATTGCTATATTGTCTTCCAAAGTTTGCCTTGATTAGCATTCCAACGAATAGTGTAGGAGAGTACTTGTTTTCTCACAACTTTCCTTTTTTTTTTTTTTGGTAATTCTTTTTTTTGGTCAATCTTATAAAACCTATTTTAAATTAAATAGACAGAGCCCTACTATGTTTGAATCTTACTTTAAATTTGATTTTTTTGCTGTCTTCTGAGTTGTTGTATGTTCCATTTCTGATGTTTGGTTTGTTTTCTTTCCTCTATTAGATGTGAGGCTAGGAAAACATAATTGTTTGAATGTAAAATAATAAAGATATATTTTATTTAAAAAAATCAAACTGTAAGAAGAAAGGCAGGTCCACATCTGTGAAATTCTCAGTTAGCCAAAGCTGTGATAACTAAAAGCTGCAAGGGAGGAAGGGAGAGGGCAGTGTCAGGGAATCAGGGAAATTGTCAAGAGTAAGTTTCTAGGGTGCTGAACTATTCTGCAAGGGGTTGGCATGTATTGGTCCTAGTCTTATGATTATAAACTTCTGGCAGCAACTTGCAGGTCTCCTTCCACGATGCTTGTTCTTACAAAACTCAGTCAAAAATGATAGATGGAAGCCCAGATGCTGCAAGGCCTGCTTGGGCAGACTTGGCATATTGGCAGAGTAAGACAAACAAAAACTTCGTAAGTTTATGAAATGTTAAAAGATCTAATACTTACAGCTGTCAATGCCACTAACTCCCTGGGTGATCCTGGGCAAGTCTCTTTACCCATTTGGGTCTCAGATATTTTATCTGCAAAATATAATTAGGGATTGGATGAGGTAAGTTCTCATTATTGAAGTGTGACCCACTAATGGGCCACAACATAATTGTTCTTTTTACTTTTAGTATCGTTCTTATATTTTGTCAAAGGTTAGAGAGTCAAATAATTGTCAATATCAAAACGTACCACTATACCTAATAATTTTACATTTTTTAGATTAAAAGTTATCGATAAGTAATATGCATATAGGGCCTCTGTGATTTTTTCAGTTTAGCTTTTGATATCTCGCTATAAAAGATAAGAAGTCAGTTGTCTTTCACCAAAAAGCTCCTCCCTTAATTCACACAAATACACTTTCCATTCTTCTATCCTCCTATGTAGTTACTGCATATTCTGTTGCATGAATAGGGTATGTTTATGTTATGTAAATGCTATTCTTTGTTGAGCCATCTAGAGTACCATGATTATTTTTCCTTTCCTCTCTTTTTGTTTTCTGTGAAGTTAATAATTATCTTCTTGTTTTATTTGTTTAAGTTTTTCAAATGTAATTTTCCAAAATTTGTCCCCAACTGCCATAATCCCCCTCGTGTGTGTCAGTCTCCTGTCATTACATTCAGACATGTTAGGTATTCTGTCAAGTACATATTCTTGGAAATATCACTCTCAGGAGCTTGCTTTAATCTGCATTTGTTGCTTTCTGAGTTTGCTATACCACTTTCATTCTGGGTATTTCTTCATCCTGAAGAATTTCTTCTCATTTTTCCTGAATTGAATCTTATGTTTTCCTCTTCCTTGTTTTACTTTCTCATTGTAGTAAAGCACTTCTTTCAGTAGTTTTCTTAGAAAGAATGCACAGGATAAAACTTTTAAAGTAATTTGCATAGCTGAAAATATCTCCAGTTTGTCTCTACGTTCTATTGGTTTTTTGATTGGGTATAGAATTCTGGGTTAAAAGTTATTTTTCCTTAGGATTTTGAAGGCATAATTGCATTTTATTCAAGCTTCTAGTATTGCCATTGATAAGCCTGAAGCCTATCCGCTTATTGATCATTAGTATGTAAGCTGTTTTTTTTTTTTTCTTTTGTGGAATCTTCAAAACTTTTCTTTATTCCAGCATTCCAAAATTTTAACTGATGTGCGTTGGCTTAGCCCTGTTTTTAATCCCTTATGTTGGGCTTTTTAGTGGGTCTTTCCATCTGGAAATCAGGTTCTTTGGTTATGGAAAATTATTTTGAATTATTTCTTTGATAATTTTCTTTTCACCATTTTCTCTTTTCTCTCTCATTAGAACCCCCATTATACAGATTTTTCTGGGTGAATTCTCTATCTTTTTCATATTTTCTTATCTATTGCCCACTTTTTGTTTTTCGTCTTTTTGCTCTCGTGTTTGGGACATGTCTTCAGCTTCCTCCTTCAACCCTTTGTTTAGCTTTATTTTAATCCTATCAAATCTTTAACTTTGAAGAATTCCTTCATGTTTTCAATTACTCCTTTCATATCTTCATATTTTTACTTATAGATACAATATGTCTTCTTCTGTCTCTGAGAATATTCATGACAGTTGTCTTTTGAGGTTTGCATCTTCCTGCATAGTATTTGTTTCACCAACTTGCTTTTTATCTATTTGTTTGTTTGCTATCTTGTTGTGTTCCATTCATTTTAGGGTCTCTCCTCAGATATCTAATCCTCTTTGGTGCTCTGTTCATTGTTAAGGATGACAACTAAGAAGCTAATTGGAAGCTTTATGTACATGTGTGTTTCCATTTTAAAGTTATCAGATTGGACTATTATATTTTATTTATTTGTTTTCCTATTTTCTTGTTTTTAATGTTGGCTCCAATCCAGTAAGTTGACTTCATAACCTACTAATGGGTTATGACCTGAAGTTAGAAAACTATGCTATAGAAGGTCTAGAGGGAGACCTTCAATTGCAAGTACATATAACACAAGCTGGATACTTGGATACTGTCTTAGACTCTTCACTCGTCATCTTCCACATCCAACAGCCTTCTACATGTTTAGGCTCTATGTCTTACATGCCTCTTGATTGACTTTCCTTCTCTGCATGTACTGTCTCTACTTCCTCCCTGCCACATGGACCAAGCTGACTGTCCTGGTTTCCTTTCTGCTGCTTAGCCCTCTAGTCCACCCTCCAAACTGAAGCCAGTCATCATTCTAAAAAATGCATTTGATGAAAAGTCTGTAATAGTCTTCACTTGTCTACATCCTACACACAAAAAACAAAACAAACAAAAACAAAAACAAAAAACCACTAAATACATCTAATTCCTTAGCCTTGTCTGGCCTTGATTTCTCCTCCAAGGTCATTTGTCACTAATTCTGCTTTTGTATCTCATGATGAATCAATGTTGACTCATGCATAAGTCCTTGAATCTTTCATGCTCTTTCATGTCTTGGGCATTTGCTTTTGAAGATTTTTCTGCCTAGAATTCCCATTTCACCCAATACTGGGCTCATTCCAGGATCAGCTCAATCCTTTATTTCTCTTTTCTTTTTAAAAATTATTCTTTAAGTTCTGGGATACGTGTGTAGAACATGCAGGTTTGTTACATACATATACACATGCCATGGTGGTTTGCTGCACCTATCAACCCGACATCTGCATTAGGTATTTCTTCTAATGCTATCCCTCCCCTAGCCCCCCACCCCCCAACAGACCCAGGTGTGTGATGTTCCCCTCCCTTTGTCCATGTGTTCTCATTGTTCAACTCCCACTTATGAGTGAGAACATGCAGTGTTTGGTTTTCTGTTCCTGTGTTAATTTGCTGAGAATGATGGTTTCCAGCTCTATCGATATTCCTGCAAATGACATGAACTCATCCTTTTTTGTGGCTGCATAGTATTTCATGGTGTATAATGCCACATTTTCTTTATCCAGTCTATCATTGATGGGCATTTGGGTTGGTTCCAAGTCTTCGCTATTGTGAATAGTGCTACAGTAAACATACATGTGTATGTTTCTTTAGAGTAGAATGATTTATAATCCTTTGGGTATATACCTAGTAATGGGATTGATAAGTCAAATGGTATTTCTGGTTCCAGATCCTTGAGGAATCACCACACTGTCTTCCACAATGGTTGAACTAATTTACACTCCTAGCAACAGTGGAAAAGTGTTCCTATTTCTCCACATCCTCTCCAGAATCTGTTGTTTCCTGACTTTTTAATGATCGCTCAGATTGGACTATTTTATGAGAGAAGTCCTAATGTTGGCGTCTTTGAGTGTTTTATCCTTGAGCTGGTTAGATTCTTCAGGTAAGATCTTGTCTGAGGGATTTTGCTGTCATTATTTTGGTAGTCCAATCAGAGAAAACAGGAGCCTCAGCAGTCAGGATATTACTACTCTCTTAGGCCCTTGTTGCTTGTGTAATACCCTCCTCTTAAACTCTTCCCAATACCTTCCTATTCGGAGATCTTTGGTTTATTCATTCTTCAGAATAAACTTTCAGTTTTCTGTCAAAGTTGGCTAGGGGCAATTTTGCAACTATATAGATTGGGGGAAGACATCTGGAGGCCTAACTTTTCTCTTTCAAAACATTTTATTAAGAAAGGTTTTAAACATACATCAAAGTAGAGAGAAGAGTATAAAACCCAATTAAATACTTATCAATATTTTGCCAGTTTCTGCTACTACCTAAATTTACTTACAACCTATCCTCTTGTGTTCAGCTCTAACTTTGCTTGCTTCCAGAGGTCCTGGTACCACCAATCTCTGAGTGTTTTTTCAGTGTCTACTGAATGGCTTATTCATTCATTTATTCATTTCTTCACCACTACCTTAGGATTCTGCTTTCTTGAGTCTACTAATGAATTTATCACTTTTCTTTTTGCTTTACCGCTTCCAGGCTATTATTGTTACTATCTTCTCTTCTGGTTTTGTTGCCATATCGAAGTTTCAGTTTCCCCACAGATTGTACCTTTTTCTGACACTGGAGATTTTTAATCCTGGGCTGATCTACTCTTTGATGGGTGGATCTTTTATGTCTCATTTCACTCTTCACATTCTCCTAGAAACTTTCCTTGACCTCCCCATTATGACTTCAGGGTTTTTCCTGTACCCTCTCATTTTATCCCTTTCTTTATCCCACTACATCTCTTATCTCATTGTCTTGTAATTACTTATCTCCTTCATTAGACAGCAAGTTCTGGGAGGACAGGGATACCTTCCCAGAACAAATTATACATATAGAAAAGTATTATTAATTATATGCCGTGTACCAGAAATAATTGTTTTTCATGAACAACTTATGTAATCCTCAGAATAATTCTAGGATGTAGACAATATCATTATCCTCAATTTATATCCGAGAAGACGGAGGCACTGTTACTTAATTAGTTGCCTGAGTTCACAGCATCAGTAAGGAGAAGAGCTTGGAATGAAACCCAAGTTTTCCACTTTCAGATTCAGGCAGGTAATGGGTAGGGGTTTCAGATCCAGTTATAAAATAAATGAGTACATGAAGGCATGATTGAACTAACCAGTCAGGCCCAGGGCACTAAGGAGGTTAAGAGGTCTCATCTCACCACTTCACCAAGAGCACTTCCATCTTCAGTCCTGTGGCATTGAGTATTTCCAGTCTGTGACAAAAGGGTTGGAAGTCATTACTATTCAGAACCGTAGATATTCATCTGTTCCCTCCCCTCTGGGCACCAAGAGAAGAGACCTTCAGAATCATAATGTAGTGGTCTCACACAATCTGCCCAAATGGAGAGTTTGAGTTGAATTCTTGTCTGAATTCAATCCTCTCCAGAGCCTAACAGAGTGCTTGGAATTTAGGGTTCTCAGTATATGTTGCAATAAACCAGGCAACAAGTCAGATTAATCAAATGATGAATTATTTAGTCACTGAATACCAAGTTAGAAGGCATTTTAGCTCACTTCATACCTAAGCTTTTAGCATTAAAAAAATTATAAGGTAAGACTTGGTCTTTCCCTTCCTGTCCTTTTCTTGTACCTGCTCTTTCTCATCCTGGTACTAGTCTCAAATGTCTATTGTCCAAATGCTGTCCATTTATGTGTCCTGATCATTTCCTCAGGATCTCCCACCTGGAATACTTTCTTTGCATATAAATCAACTAATATTTGTATATTCAAAAAATGTCTATAGAGTGTCGACTCAATGCTAGTTTAGTGGTAAGAAAAAAACAGCTGTGGGCCTAAGGATTGTCAAGTCCTTAAATTCCTCTTGTGTATTTTATCTTGGGCTTGGCTTTGTAAGGGTTACAAAAAGGTATGAGGCTATCTCTGTCCTCCAGGAATTTACAGTCTGGATGGGAAAGCAGAACAAATACACAAATAATTAGTGTGCAGTTAAACTAAACTGTGAGAATCTTTGCCTAATGCAGTGGGTTCTCTGAAAAGGGAAGCAGCCATGTGGGTGAGGTTGGGCATGTACTGCAGGAATGTGTGCACAAAGACTAAGAATGAGGAATCAAACACTGGAGGGTTCCTTTATAACTGTCGAACTTTTCCACTAGGATGTCAAGACGTTTCCTACTTTGGTCACTCTATGTCACTGGTGCCTAGAATAACGCTCAATACATGGTTGTTGAATGAAGGCATGAATATTTTAGTGGGAAGGAAGAGTGATAGATAGACGAGGCAGATCCAGAGTACGGGCTGACTTTTCTCCCCTGAGGATATACGTTCTAATGCCCCAGGTATTAGTAAATTATCTCATAAACTAATCTAAAAAAATCCCTTCCTGTCCTGACAGTCTCTGGTTTTGTGATTCTAATCCCTGTAGAAGTGCTAATAGTTGATAATGGCTTAATGTTGGATTCTCCCTAGAGCAATTTGCATTTTAACACTGGGATCCTAAAGATGCCTGCATTTCTAACCAGGCATCTTTGGTTCTGTGACAGAACCAGGAGGGGCTTGGGGAAATTTGTGGGCTTCAAGGGATGGACCCCTGAGTTTTAGCTCATATGGCTTTCTCTGCTCTGCCTACCCCGAAGGGTGGCCCATGAAGAATAATTTTGGCAGTCATTTTTTCACCCCAGGGAAACTAGGAGTTTTGGAGATTCTTCCAGCTCCTTCTCCTCTCATTCCCTTTTCTCTGAATCAACCAATGGGCATCTCATACACTCAACTCTGTGGCACCTAAGTTATGTTCCTATAAATTGTCTGCCAGCTCTGATTTTTAGTACTGATGGGCTTTCTAAGGCTGTGTCTCATCTCTCAGCTGCCAAGTGAGTCCCCAGGCTTATAACAGAACAGTTGAGCAGGTGGTCCTTTGTGGGTATATGTGTGAAAGAGTTCAGGGACACAGCAGATGCAGGGTGAGGACAGAAAGAGGGAAGGAGGTATGGGATATAAATGAATAAATAATAGCTAGAAGAAAAAATTTGAAATGTTTCCAGCACAAAGAAATGATAAATGCTAAAGGCAATGGATATCCTAAATCCCCTGACTTGATCATTACACATTCTATGCATGTGTAAAATATCACATGTACCCCATAAATATGTACAAATATGTATCAATAAAAAGTAAATGTAGAAATAGATATATTTGTCAATCAGTTGATCATTTGATTGATGGTCAGGGACTTGGACTCTATTGTATTAATACTCATTAATGTTTAAAATGACATTCCAGGCCTCATTTGGGGCAGTGTTCCATTCCCATTGTACCTTCCCATCTTTCCTCTTACCTTAGTTGATGAACTGTCCACCATGTTTCAGAATAGGGTCCCTGCTTGTATTAGTTAGTTTTCATACTGTTATAAAGAACACTACCAGAGACTGGGTAATTATAAAGGAAAGAAGTTTAATTTACTCCATGTTCTGCCAGTTTAACAGGAAGCATGTCTAGGAGGCCTCAGGAAACTTACAAGCATGGCAGAAGGGTAAGCAGCCACTTTCTTCATGAGGCAGTAGGAAAGAAAATGAAAAGCTCAGGGAAACTGCCATTTATAAAACCATCAGATCTTATGAGAACTAACTCACTATTACAAGAACAGCGTGGGGTAAACTGCCCCCATGATTCAATCACCTCCCACAGGGGCTCTCCCTCAACACCTGGGGATTACATTTCAAGATGAGATTTGGGTAGGGATACAAAGCCTAACTATATCGGTCTGCCCCTGGCCCCTCCCAAATCTCATGTTTCTTTCACATTTCAAAACCAATCATGCCTTCCCAACAGTCCCCCAAAGTCTTAATTTATTCTAACATTAACCCAAAAGTCCAAGTCCAATGTCTCATTTGAGATGAAGCAACTCCCTTCCATCTATGATCCTGTAAAATCTAAAACAAGTTAATTACTTCCAAGATACAATGGGGGTATGGGCACTGGATAAATGCTTCCATTCCAAGTGGGAAAAATTGACCAAAACAAAGGGGCTAGAGGCCACATGCCAAGTCCTAAATCTAGTGGGGCAGTAATTAAATCTTAAAGCTCCAAAATAATCTCCTGTGACTCCATGTCTTATATCCAGGGCATGCTGATACAAGGGGTGGGCCCCATGACCTTAGGCAGCTCCTTCATGGGCTGGTGTTGAGTGCCTATAGCTTTTCCAGGTGCATGATGCAAACTGTTGGTGGGTCCACCATTCTGGTGTCTGGAGTATGGTGGAGGCTCTCTTCTCACAGCTCCACTAGGCAGTGCTCCAGTGGGGACTCTGTAGGGGATCCAACCACACATTTCCCCTTTGCACTGCCCTAGCAGAGGTTCTTCATGAGGGCTGTGCCCCTGCAGCAGACTTCTGCCTGGACATCCAGGCATTTCCATACAACCTCTGAATGTAGAGGAAGAGGTTCTCAAACCTCAATTCTTGACTTCTGTGCACTAGCAGGCCCAATACCATGTGGAAGTTGCCAAGGCTTGGGGTTTGCACCCTCTGAAGGAACTGCCCCAGCTGTACCTTGGCTGCTTTTAGCCACAACTAGAGCTGAAGTGGCTGGGACACAGGGCACCATGTCTCAAGGCTGCACAGAGCAGTGGGAGTCCCTGAGTGGGGCCCACGAAACTATATTTCCTCCTAGGCCTCCAAGCCTGTGATGGGAGAGGCTACCACCAAGATCTCTGTCATGCTCTGGAGACATTTTTCTCATTGTCTTGGCAGTTAAAATTTGGCTCCCTCCTTGTTACTTATGCAAATTTCTATAGCAAGCTTGAATTTCTCCCCAGAAAATGGGTTTTTGTTTTCTATTGCATCGTCAGGCTGCAAATTTTCCAAACTTTTATGACCTGGTTCTCTTTTAAACATATGCTCCAATTTCAAACCATCTCTTTGTGAATGCATAAGACCGAATGCTTTCAGAATACTCCAGGTCACATCTTGAATGCTTTGCTGCTGAGAAATGTCTTCCTCCAGATACCCTAAATCATCTCTCTCAAGTTCAAAGTTTCACAGATTTCTAGGGTAGGGGCAAAATGCTGCCAGTATCTTTGCTAAAGCATAGCATGAGTGACCTTTATTTCAGTTCCCAGTAAGTTCCTCATCTCCATCTGAGACCATCTCAGCCTGGACTTCATTGTTCCTATCACTATCAATATTTTGGTCAAAGCCATTCAACGAGTCTCTAAGAAACTCTAAACTTTCCACATCTTTCTGTCTTCTGAGCTCTCCAAAGTGTTTCAACCTCTGCCTGTTACCCAATTCCAAAGTGGCTTCTACATTTTCAAATTCTCTTTATAGCAGTGCCCCACTACCTTGGTATCAATTTACAGTATTAGTCTCTTTTCACACTGCTGTAAAGACATCTGAGACCGGGAAATTTATAAAGGAAAGAGGTTTAATTGACTCACAGTTCTACATGGCTGGGGAGGCCTCAGGAAACACATTCATGGTGGAAGAAGCAGGCACCTTCTTCACAAGGTGGCGGAAGAGAGAAGAGAAAAGCCCGGGGGAAACTACCGTTTATAAAACCACCATATCTCATGAGAACTCCCTCACTATCATGAAAACAGCATGGGGGAAACCACCCACATGATCCAGTCTCCTCCCACCAGGTCTTTCCCTCAACACCTGGGGAATCACATTCAAGATGAGATTGGAGTGGGGACACAGAGCCTAATCATATTACTATTTTTCCTACCTTTGAGCTTCAATTCTCACTGTTTTTTCACTTGAAGTGCCCCCTGCCTGACCTCCATATTACCAAATCCCACATATTATGAGACCCTATCTCATCAAGACTTTCTTCTCCCTACTCCACCTTATTTGAGTAGAGACCTGAATGAAGTAAAGAGCCATCTGTGCAAGGATCTGAAGGAAGAGGTTATGTGCAGAGGGAACAGACATGGAAAGATTTTGTCTGGAACCTGCTAGGTGGATTTCTAGACCAGCATAGACACCAGCCAATGTGTGATTCACCTTTGTATTGTCCTTGGTGATGATGAAATCTGTTTGGATGAATCGGTGTTATATTAATGTTTGAGGGTTAGACCCCTGAATGGGAGGGGAGACATATACTGGGTAGACATATCTATGTCTACATGGATGTTACCTCATTAAACCTTATGACAGATTTATAAGTTAGGTATGATCATTACCTACCCTTATTTAAGAGATTAAAAAAAAGTAACATTCAGGTCAAGTGACCTATTCATGGTCACTCAGCTATTAAATACTGACTCTTAGGATACAGAGTCAAATATTTACCACAGCCTATAAGGCCCAGCATGGATGCCCTTCCAGCCAATGCCCTCCCAACCCATCCCTCACACTTCACTTTCTGCACCCACCAAACTGGCCTTCTCTTTATTCTCCAATAAGCTGTGCTTTGTCCATTACTGGGTCTTTCCTGGAAGTAGCTCTTCTCTGTAGATGCAATGTTCCCCTCTCTCCTCTGCTTGGTTAATCCCTTATTCTCCAGATATTTTTTCAACTGTCATCACCTAAGGGAAACTTACAGAGGTTTTAAAATAGGCCTATAATTCTCTGCCACTCTTTCTATTGAGAGGAAGGGTCTGTATTCCTGCTCTTCAATCTAGACAGGTTTATGACTGCTTTGACCAAGGATGTGGTGAAAGCGAGGCTACATAACTTTTGAGGCTGGATTACAAGATGCTGTTCAGTTTCTACCTTGTTCATCAGAAGAGTTGTGCTCGGAGACCTGAGCTGCCTCACAGGAATGCCAGCTTTCCTAAGACCCCATGCTGGAGGTGCTTTTTGTAGGTTTTCTGGTTCGCAGCCAGCCAACCTCTTGACTGACAGCCAGCATCCACACTGTTATGGTGGGTAAGCCATTTTAAACACTCAGTTCAGTCAAACCTTCAGGTAACTGCGGCCTCACACCATTAGAGAACCCAAGAGAGAATTCCCAGCTGAGACTTTCCAGAATTTCTGACTCACAAAATTGTAATCAAAATAAAATGGTTGTTTTAAGCTATTAAGTTATGGGGCAATTGATTGTGTGGAAATAGATAACTTTAATGAAATTATCCATTTAACCAGTTTAGATCAGGCTCCTTTTTGCATGCTCCTATAGGACTTAATTCCTTTTCTTCAGAGCACTTGTCTCAGTTGGCCACGATACACTCAGTGTAATTATACGATCATCTGTCTCCCTACTAGACTGGAAGCTTCATAAGAAAAGAACCATTGCTGTATTTCTGGATTGTTCTATCATTTAGGAGTGAATATAGCTGCAAGTAATAGATTTTACTAGCAGTGTCCTAAACCTATGCTGCTTGTTTCCCTCATGAGACATAAAATGTGAAGATGACTGGCTGTTGGTATTAGTTTAAGGACCCAGACACTCTCCCTTCCTTTTTGGCCATACTCAGTGTGTTGTATTTTCATCCTCATGCTTGTCCCCTCATTGTTGCAAGATTGATGCTTTGGCTCCAGGTATTATATTTTTATTCATCATCCCAATAAGCAGGAAATAAAAGGACAGAGAAAAAAACATTTTTTCCCCTCATGGATATGTTATTTTTCCAGAAAGAAAGTCTCCAACAGATTTTTATTTATATCTCATTGATCAGGACTGAGTCACATTATGGAAAAGAGTTAGCATAGCTGGTAAAAGGCTATTACCTTTAGAAGAACCTGCACGTAAGATTGGCCCTTGGCTGGCATCCGAAAACTTGGTGTTTGACCCATTCCCAACAAATGAGGGTGGTTTCTGGCTCCTAAACTATATAAATAAGATGATTTATGCTGAACACTGCTTTCCTTTTGAGAATCTAGAATTTTGATATGTGCTAGGTACAGGGCACTAATATGACCACTTCCCAATAAGAACCTTGGATTCTGAGTTTCAAATGGGCTTCCCTAGGCAGAAACATTGCACATATGGTACTGCATTTTTAGTTTTATTTATTTTTTTGCTGCTGGAATAGGGAACAATGATGTGTCCCCTCACCAGGTGGTGACAGCATAATGAAGCCTGTGCATGGATTTCTCTAGATTCCACCTTGTGTCTTTTCCCCTTGTGGGTTCTACTGTGTATCCTTTGGCTATAATAAACTTGAGCCCTGGATGCTTCTAGTGAATAATCTCATGTTTGTATAATCTTTAAGACTCCACCTGGAACACATGCTTTCTAGTAGACCCATAATAATCAAAGAATGGGAGGGATACGATGACTGTCTTAGACCAGCACAATTCATCCCTTTGGCCTAGGGATAGGTTTGCTCCACCAACTGCACACACATTTTAGGTTCTGGGACTGATTGGGAAGGGACTATATATGTGTGCTGGAGAGTGATGTTTAAGCCTGTAACGGTCCCTAGCACATAAAAGGTGTGCAGTACACACATGGGGAAAGAAAGAAAAAGAATGAAGAGGGCAGAGCAAGATTTTGGCTCCAGGTGTCATTCTTTCCAAAGCCTAGATATTATCCCATGTGCCACATGCCACCTGCTTTGTGTTGTTTCCTCTGAGTGCTATTGGGAGGATCATATAACAGGGCTTTTAAAAGGACCATACGGTATACACATGAGCAGGTTCTCTGTCAGTCTACATGCAATGGCGCAAGGCAAATTTACTTTGTCTACTTGGAAAGTGGATAAAATAGCATCTACTTCCATCCCATCTGGTATTATGACTGGAGTCATATTTTGGACTCCAGTGAGTATTTTGGAAACACTTCTGAGTTGGTTTGGATGGGAATTTTAGTCTGTTTTCTTAAACAATCCCTGCATCAAGCCAAAATAATTTCATTTTGAGAATTCTTGCTTTCGGTATCTTTGTATCCTAAGTAAATGTTCTTCATGAAGAAAATTAGGATCTTGCAGGCAGTGTTTCCTTTGTTGGTTGAGATGCTGGGGAAATTGCCCAGGACAGTGGGACACGAGGATAGGGTACTGTTAACCTAATGCTGAGAGGAGAGTCAAGTGGGATCTTGCACACAGTAGGACTGTCTGTGCATGAGAGCTAACGATAGTGCACCAGGAGGAAATACAACACACAGCACTCAGAGGATATTTACAGTGGCTTTTTCCTAAGTTTGCTGTGACCTCTGCCAACAATAATTATTTGGGAGGCTGTTTATGAAAGAAACGATGATATCATTTTGATTCATAGAATATCACTTCGAAGACTGATCTTAGATTTAAGCCGGTCCAGGACCTCAATTTTACAGATAGATAAACTAAGGCCCAGAGAAGGCAAGGGACTTGTCCAATGTTGCAAAGGAAATTAATGTCAGGACCAGAATGAGAAACTGATCTGCTGACTCTCAACTACCAGTACTTTCCCTAGAGACTACCAATTGCAGAGTGGGTAGTAATAATATTTCTCTAAGATTATGTAGGTCTTTATATGACTTTTCAAGGCATTTTCAGAGGTAGATCTGTATTTTAGTTGTCAGGAGACTGAAGTACAGTGTGTTAAAGGGAGTTACTAGGATTTGAGCTCAGTTCTTCTAACTAACTAACTATTTTTTATTTTTACACTATTCTGGATAGTGGAATTCTAGCAATTATAACAACAATTATTATGACTGCTACTCTCAGAAGGCTTTTGGCTACAATTAACAGAAAACCCACTAAACGTAGTTTAAGTACTAGGGATTGATTTTTTTCATCAAGCAACAGCAAGCGATCTGGGCAGCTTCAGGGTTGAAGAATTTGGCAGCTTAATGACATCATCACAGATGTCATTTCCTTCTATCCTTTTGTTCTGCCATGCTATCAGTAGGGTTTTCCTTTACAGTCACAGGATGCTTTAAATTAGCATGATGATCCTAATGACCAAGAGGCTTGTGGTAGCCTTATTTACCAATCACAGAAAACTTTCCAGGCAGTTAACCTAGAAATACTCTTCTCAGGTCTCAATGGCCAGGATTGGGTCACATGTTCATTCTCAAGCAATCACTGGTAAACAGAAAAGATTAACATTGCATTTGGACCAACCAGGATTCATTCACCGAGACAGGGTGGTAGAGTCAACTGCTGCGTAAAGGTAACATGCCCAACTTTACACAGCTGGAAAATGACAAGGAAAGAAATGATACGCAGATCTGCCTGACTTCACAAGCAATGTTCTTAACCACTGCATATAACCACCTCCCATTCTTGTTCCCATGCTCTCTCTCTTCTCCCCATCGTTTCCCCTCTACAGTATCATTTGCCAGATTCCCAGCCTGCATGCCTAAGTTGCTTTGGCTGGTGATTGCAGGATCGTCTCCTTGCCAGGTCAATGTCAGCAATCAATCCCCATCTCCTGGGCATGAAAACCAGCCGATTAGAGCTGTAAGTAGGTGTTTAACAACACAGAGGCAGCCAGAGCGTCAGTCAGCAATTTTTTCCTCTGGCGGCTGGGCATTAGCAAATATGCTGAGAGAGGCACCCCTGTTCCAGCTGCTGGGAGGAGGCAATCTCACCACAAAAGATGATTTGAAAAAAAGAGAATTACAGGATGTCAGAGATAAAAGGACCCCTAGGCATGGCCTAGACCAGCTCCATCCTTGTATTGATGAAGAAACTAGGGTCCAGAGTAGGGAGGAGATTGTTTGGGGGTCACACAGAAAATAATAGTTGGATTCAGAACTCAAGACCAGAGCCTGGACTAATCCAATACTATTTCCAAGACATTTCAAAGCCCAACCCTCTATTCTATTGCTCTGTAATTTCCACCCATGAAATTAGTTTCTTAGTGAAATGACATCTGAAAAAACAAAGGCATTTTGGACTCTATTGTCTAATCTCAGGTGCCTCCTGGCAATTTCTAGAGAGAAGTGGCCACTAACATGGGTTAACTGCTCCAGACAAAGTCCTGTTAGGTCCTTAGCTGAAGACAGGGCAGCTACCTGTAGCAAATTCCCATTCCTGTCCAACTTCCTTCTTCCGTTCCAGCCACTTTAGTCTCTCTGGTTTGATCAATCAGAAAAAGTCCTGGTGAACTGGAAAAATCTAAAGGTATGTGAACCTTGGAGCTCCACAGTCTAAAAGAGAATGTTCTCAACTTTAGAGGAAAAACTTAAAAAGCAGGTCAGAGTGCAAGGATTCCTCCTGACATCTTAAGATGACTTGAGATCCCCATATTTCTAATAAATCATATGTATATGGGTTTGGGGAAAATATAAGAATTTAAATGGCATTTGCTAAATGCTAACAAGAGTGATAATAGTAGCAGTTGCTATTTTGACCTTCACTCTGTGACAAGCACTGCGCCCAGCCCTTCACATGCATTTTTTTCCTTAGTCTTCACAATACATGACACTTTTTTTGTCTATTTGTTTATTGTTTGTCTTCCAAGATTAGAAAGTCTGCTTCACTATCATGGGAACCTTTTTTTTTTTTAAAACACAATATCCCCAACTCCTAGAACAGTATCTACCACATAATAGGTGCTCAGTTAATACAAACTGAATTCATGAAGGGACAGTAGGCTGTTGATGTATGTATGATTGTTCTTCATTTTATAGGTATGACAACTGAGGGTTAGAGGCACTAATTTGTCTAAGGTAACTATATCAGTTTATTTTTGGCTGCAATTAATAGAAAACCAACAAATGTTGGTTTAAACAAATAGTTGGGTTTTTTTTTTGTTTTTTTTTTCTGCAACAAGTATACTGGTGGTACTGTAGATGAGGATTCCACTTCAATGATGCCGTTAAGGACCCAAGTTTTATCATTCTGCTGTGCTTCCCTCTGCCATCCTCAGTCTGTTGGCTTTTGAATTTGTGCTTGTATACTCATGCTTACAAGATGGTTATGACCTGAAGTGTTTGCTTCAGGCAGCAAGTTTGTGTTCAGGGAAGAAGCAAGAGGATCGAGATAGCGCTAATTACATGTATCTCTATTATTACAAAAAGTGAAAGTCTTTCCAGAAAACTCAGGCTGATTTCCATTTAGATCTCATAGGCCAGACTTGTGTGACATGATTACCCCTAGCTGCAAGGGAGGCTGGGAGAAATGAGTACAGCAGACCCTTGAACAACATGGGGGTTAGGAGCCAACCCTTTGCACAGTAAAACTTCCACATATAAATTTTTTACTCCCCCAAAACTTAACTACTAACAGCCTACTGTTGACTGAAAGCCTTGTGGATGACTAACATATACTTGGTGTGTTACATATATTATATACTGTATTTTTACAATAAAGGTAGAAAATAAAATGTTCTTAAGAAAATCAGAGAAAATATATTTTCTGTTCATTAGGTGAAAGTAAGTAATCATAAAAGTCTTCATCCTCATCATCTTCATGTTGAGTAGGCTGAGGAGGAGGAGAAACAGAAGGGTTGATCTCTCTTGGGGTGGCAAAGGTGGAAGAGGTGGAGGAGGCTGAAGAGGAGGCAGGAGGAACAGGCACACTGGTATAACTTTTATTGAAAAAAATCTATGTCTATGTCTAAGTGGCTCTGTGCAGGGTAATTAAGGCTCAGTTGTATTCGGCTTTCTCTGGTTCCATAGAGAGGCAGGAAAGGGATGTAGGGATTAACAATAGGTTTAAGTTAGTCAACAAATGTGTCTGCTACAGTCATGCAGGTAGCAGTGATAGAGGCAGGATTGGGACACAGGCTCGTTTGCTTCCAACGTCTGTGCTCTTATCGACCAAAAATTAGCTGGCCTGACTTTTACTCCTGATCTCAATAGAAAATGATCAACATGGGAATGCTTGTTCTGTTCTGAGTCCTAGTTTCTTTATTTGCAAAATGAAGAACTGGGTTAAATGAGGTCTGTACTCCCTGCTAGCTATAAGATTATATAATTTTGTGTCTCAGTCTGGCAAATACCCACTTTTAAAAGTCTTATTTTTAACCAAATCAAAATCACCATTGCAGCGGGGTAATATATTTCCCAAGGTCCAAATGCGTAACATGGAATTGATTTTTTTGGGGTTTGTTTTCATAGATGGTGGTATGTGTGTTTATGTGTGTCCCTTTGAGGTATCTGATTTAGTTTGAGGTGGTGAATGGAGATTGATTTTTGTCTGTGGTGATATGTAAAGCCCAATTGTTGTTGAGGTTCCTGCTTAAATAGTTCTTCCTCCATCCTCTCCTTTTTTTGCTCCCTTAACAGACCAGCCTGGTGGAGACCTTATGTTTCAGGGTTTGATTTGATTTTCTATTGCTTCTTGCTAGCAGTAATTCTCTTCACAGGGCTGAGAATTACTGCTAATAAGAAGCAATAGAAGATTGCTTCTTGGGGGACATGAGTGCTGGTCCCATGTGTTTCACTAATCAACTGTGGAAAACTGAAGAAGTCCTTCTACTTCTCTTGGTATCTGTTTTCTCATTCATACAATGACCAGGTTAGATGAGATAGTCTATATCTTAGGATCCTCCTCCTAGCTCTGATGTTTATATATCGGCAGTTGTAAGGGGACAAAGCAGATTCTAATTAATGAGCAGAAGAACACATTAGCCTTGTTTTCTTCATTTACTAAATGGTTATAAAGATTGAAAGACAAAATAGAAAATAGTAAATAAATACATGACATAACTACTATTTTAAATAAGTATTCTTAAAACTCCAGGCCAGACATTTATTTGTTTGTTTTGAAAATATACCATTGCATTTAGAAAATTCAGAGTGATGTTTTGGGAGTCTCTGCAAAACATGACACCCAATGATGTGGAAATAGCATTGGGTGTTGAAACAGACCAGTCTGGGTTACATCTTAACTTGGTCATGTTGTGGCTTTGTGACCTGGGTCATGCTATTTATTCTCCAGGGTTCTTTTCTGCAAAATCAGGGTTAAATATATTGACATCAAATGATTATTGTGAGGGTAAAATAAGCAAATTTATGAAAAGCATTCAGCACAATGGTTGGCACATGGTAAAGACTCAGTAGCAGCTGTTTTTAAATCCTTCTTCCTTATTGACGCATCTAGAACCAAACAAAAGATTTGGCTATTTTCAGTTTTCCAGGTGAACATTTTCTTCTCTGGTAGTAGAGCTGCTTTTGACAAGACTAGACATAAAGCTTGATGCATCTTTACTATATTGGCCACCTGTAGTTCTGTTTTTGGAGATGGGGTAGAATGAGTGAATCTAGCTGGCAGGACCCCTACCTTCTATTCTTTCACTTAAGAGATCTGAGACATTAGGAACATCATTGAGTTCCTCTCTTCTTCAGTTTGCACATCTGCAAATTTTGATGGTCATTTCAGGGGGCTTTTATTAGCCCTCTAATAATTTGAACATACTTGACACTTTCTAGAACATTATGAAAATATCAATTATCAGTTCTGTTATTAGTTCATCCAGCTATCTTTAAATTGGTCCCCTCTTGTTCAAATTCTTTCTGAACTTCAAGGTCAAAGTCATTCCACCTGTTAAGGGAAACCTTCCACCTCAACTCTTTAAGATCTCCCCCAACTCTATTCATAGCCCTTGCTGCTTGGCTCACACTCTGTTGGTGATTGGAATAGCAGCCATATAGGGTTTGGGTTATTTCTCCCTTTGTACAACATTTCTCCCTGACTTGATATTGATATTGCCTCTTTCACATTATTGTAAGTCTTTCATATCCTGTATCCATGCAAATCTCTTAGAGGACAGTTAAAAAAATACATGTTGGCTGATTGGTTTTCTGTATGTGTGCATGCATATGTTTCATTGTTCAGCCTGACTGATTTTCATTTAGGAACAACATATTTTTATTTAAAATGTATTTATTTCTTTGGGAGGTAATATCTGCTCATGACCCCAAATTAAAAATATCCAAAGATTACACTTCTGTGAAATGTGTTCTCCCTCCCCTCTCTCTTCCCTGGTTCCCTCCCCAGAGACAACTGAGAAATTGTTACCAGTTCTTTGATGGTCCTAGCCAGAGCTGGTCTATATATTCCCTTTTCCTTATAATGGTAAGTTTCTCTTATATATCCTCATGTTTTTACTTAATGTATTATGGATAAGTATCTATTATCTTCCTTATCAGTCTAAAAAGATTTTGGGGGTATTTTATAGTTTATTTAAGCAATCATATTTTAATTAAAAATTTGCAATGAGGTAATTGCAGATTCACATGTAGTTGTAAGAAATAATATGGAGAGATCTCATGTACCATTTATCTAGTTTATCTTAATGGTAGCATTTTGCAAAACTATAGTACAAAATCACAACCAGGTTACTGACATACAGTCTACCAATCTTATTCAGATTTCCCCAGCTTTACCTGTATTTGATATGTGCATGAGTATATGTACATTTTGTTGTGTGTATGCGTGTTCAGTTATATGCAATTTCATTATGTGCAGATTTGTGTCTTTACTACCACATTCAAGACCCTGAATGAGGATCTGTTGTGTTGCCCTTTTATAGTCACACCCACTTCCTTTCACCTCTTCTCTGTCCCAATCCCTGTCAACCACTAATCAGTTATTCATTCCTAAACTGTTATTAAAAAATGTTATATGAATAGAATCCTATAATATGTTACCTTTTGGAACTGTTTTTTTTTTTTTTTTTCTCACTGAATGTAAATCCCTGGAGACTCATTCAGATTGTTTCATTTTTATTGCTGAATATGCACGGTCATCCACCACATAACATTTTGTTCAGCAATGGACCACATATACAATGGTAGTCCCATAAGATTATATTTGTGCATTTTAACTGTGCTTTTTCTCTCTTTAGTTATGTTTAATTACACAAATATTTACCACTGTGTTGCAGTTGCCTGCAGTATTCAGTACAGTAACATGCTGTATAGATTTGTAGCCTAGAAACAATAGGCTAAACCATAGGGACTAGATTGTAGTAGGCTAGCCCATCTAGGTTTGTGTAGGTACACTCTGATGTTTGGACAAAAACAAAATCACCCAACAATGCATTTCTCAGAATAGATACCCATCGTTAAGTGATGCATAACTGTATTTATGACTGTACCACAGTTTATCTCACCATTTATCTGTTGAAGGACATCTGGACTGTTTCCAGTTTTTTATTATTATGAATAAAGCTGTGATGAGTATTTGTACACAGAGTATTTGTGAACATGAGTATTTAATTTTCTGTGATAAATGCCCAAGTGTGTGACTGCTGGTTTGTATGATAATTGCATTTAGTTTTATAAAAAACTGCCAAGCTCTATTTTTTACAGTGGCTATACCATGTTATATTCCCACCAGCAATGTATGAGTGATCTAGTCTCTCTGCATTTATGCTGGCAGTTAGTGGCATTACTATTTTTTATTTTAGCCATTCTGATTGGTGTATAATGATATTCCATTATGGTTCTAATTCGCGTTTCTCTGATGGCTAATGAGCAACTTTTTATGTGCCTTTGTCATCTGCATATCCTCTTATTTGAAATGTCTGCTCATGTATTTTATCCGTTTTCTAATTGGATTTTTTTTACTATTGAATTTTGAGAGGTTCTGATATATTTTAGATACTAGTCCTTTATTGGATTCGTGGCTTGCAAATATTTTCTCCCAGTCTGTAGGTTGTCTTTTCATCTTTTTCCCATGGGCTTTCATAGAGTGAGAGTTTTTAATTTTGATGAGATCCAATTTATCAATTTTTCCTTTAATGAATCATGCTTTTGAAGTCAAGTCTAAGAATTTTTTTCCTAGTTCAGGATCCAGAATATTTTTCCCCATGCATTTTCCCAAAAGCTTCATAGTTTTACATGTTATGTTGAGGTCCATGACCTATTTCAAGTTAATTTTTGTATGTAATACGTGATTTAGGTTTATTTATTTATTTTTGTCTATTGATCTTCAATTATTCTAGCACCACTTGTTGAAGAAGCCATGCTTCCTCCATTGAATTACTTTTGCACCTTTATGAAAAGTCAATTGTGTATATTTGTATGGTTCTATTTCTGGGTTTTCTTTTCTGTTTCACTGAACTATGCGTCTATCCATCCACTAGTACCACACTCTCTTGACTACTATAATATATAATAAGTCTTAAAATCAGGTAGACTTACTCCTTTCACTTTATTCTTCTTTGCCAAGATTGCTTTAGCTATTCTAGGGACTGTGTCTTTCCACTTGAATTTCAGAATAACCTTGTCTATGTCTATAAAATCCTTGCTGAAGTTTCAATAGTCATTGCATTAAATTTATGGGTCAGTTTGGGGAGAAGCAACATCTTTACCATGTTGAATATTTATTATGAGCAGCATATGCTCTCTATTTAGGTCTTTAATTAATAAGCATTGTGCAATTTTTAGCATACAAGTGCTCTGTGCAAGTTTTGTTGAGTTTATATCTTTTTTTTTTTTGGAGCAGTTGTAAATGGTACTATTTTAAATTTCATTTTCCACAAATTCATTGTAGTATATAGAAATGAAATTAACTTTTGTTTTTTGGTCTTGTTTCCTGAAGCTTCCTGAACCCACTTAGTGCTGAACAGTTATAGGAGTTATTTTTAATGGATACTCTGGAGTTTTTATATAGATAACTGTGTCATTTATAAATAGACAAAATTTTATTTCTTCTTTTCTATTTAATATGCCTTTTGTTTCTTTTTCTTGCCTTATTGCAATAGCTAGAACCTCTAGCACTATACTGAGTGAGAGTGGATATCCATGCCTTATTCCTGAGCTTTGTGGGGGAAGAATTCCATTTGTCACCTTTAAGTATGATGTTAGCAGAAAGTCACCTCCATTTTCTAAAGACTACTGAATAACCTTACAATTCCAATGTAAGATTGTACTATAATTGACTTTTCAGGTTCTTTATCAATGAGTTTTTGTTGCTTTCAATCTTTGGCACAATAACACTTTTATGCATGTGCTCATACACCTGTCACTTTTCATATGTTCATGAATATATGGATAAGATAAATTCCTAGAATATGGCCCTCTTTTCTATTCTGTCTAGACCCACTTCCTAGGTGATCTTTCTCTGCTGTGTGGTTTTAAATACCATACAATGACAACTCCCAAATATGCGTTCTCACTCTGATTTCTGCCCTGAATCCAGATCTGTGTATTCATTTTTCTCATGTAGTATCTCCATTTGGACATCTAACATGCTTTCAAGGTCAACATATCTAAAACTGAACTCCTAATTTGCCTGTATCCATCCCTTAAAACCTGTTTCTTTGAAGCTCTCCCTATTTTAGTAAATAGCATTCTGCCCTTCCAGTGGCTCAGGCCAAAAACCTTGTGGTCATCCCTACTGCCTCTGTTTCTCTCACACACACCCAAACTTTCAGCAAATCTTGTCCTATGATTACTTATCCCCACTCCATGGCTACCACTCTGGTCCAACCACCCTCCTATCTTCCTTGGATTATTGAGTTGCCTCCTAGTCTCTCTCCTGTATTGCTTCCTTACAGTCTGTTCCATACAAGAGCTCACACTGGTTCTCTAAGAACTAATTTCTAGGCTTAGACCTTCCCAAAGGCGTCCCATTTTCCACAGAGTGAAAATAAAGGTTTGTACTCTGGCCTGGAGGGTTCTATATAATCTGACCTGTGATTCCTGCCTGCTCTGGATCCTGCAGCTCTTTGAGCTCCTGCTTTGCTTACTTTGCTCTGGCTATGTTGACCTCATTTATCTTCCTTAAAATGCAAGTACTCTATGATCTCAAAATACATACCATCCCCATGACTGGCATACTCTTTCCCCAGGTATACATATAGCTCATGTCCTCATTTCCTTCAGGCATTTGCTCAGTTTTTACTTGATCAGAGGGGCCTTCCCTGCATACCCTCATCCCACTTTGGAATTCTTCCTTCCCTTTAACCTGATTTGTTTTTCTGCATGTGACTTAGCATCACCTGAAATATTATGTATTCTCTTGTTTATCTGTTTATTGCAGACCTTTTCCCCAATAGAATGTAAGTACTATGGGTGAGGCTTTGTTGGTTTTGTTAGGGGGCTATTTTCAGCGCCTCCAACAGTGCTCAATAAATGTTTGTTGGATGAGTTAGTAAGTAAACTTCTGAGTCAAATGGTATGTGCATTTAATATGTGATAGATATTGCAAATTACACTACACAAAGGTTGTACTAATACTATACTAATACTTACCCTCCCATTGATAACATACGAGAACCCTTTCTTTTTTGTACATATGTCATTAATAGTTCATCTTGAGACTCTTAGCTTTGTACTATAACATTCAGAGACATGATGGGTTCAACCTCCACACATTTACCAAGCCTCCAGGACAAATCTCAAAACATTTCGTATGGTTCTGGTTGTTTTAACAACAAGACAACTGAAATAACTGAGCTCTCAAGGTTTGCGTTTTCATATAATTTCACAGAGAAGAAGAATCTGGCAGAGCGTTCATAGCTTCTGTGTTTTGTTTACATGGAAATGTGAACAGAGGTAACCTTATCTTTCTATTAGATTTGCCCTCAAATCCCAACTCAGATAGCACAGGAGAGCCCACTTCCTGGTGACTTTTTGGTTTTTTTTTTTTTTTTAGAAACAAGAACACTTCTCTTTACCCAGCAAAGTGCCTCCTCCAAGGTCCCAGAACCATTGAGGGTGTTTGGGGGGTTGTGGGGCTGGGAGTAGAGATTGCATGAATGAAGACTGGACCACTCCCAGGACTAGACCAGAGAACAGGAGACTTGCTACTGACTGACTATTGTATTCCTATTACTGGACCTCTAGTAGGTGCTAGGTATGTAGTTCTTGAGTATTTATTTAATATCTGACTGTTACTGATAAGAACAGTCCTGAATATTAGTATATTGCTTTACAATCCTTAAAGTGGCTTTCCGTGATTCCCAAACAGCACTCATCTCTTGAGCAGAGACCCAAGAGGTAGGACAGGAAGACTGGAAGTGAGATTTGGCCCTGGTCATATTTTCCAAAGTGAGTAACTTGGAATATCAATATATCAAACAGGTTTCTTAGCAGCAGAAGGTTTCTTAAAGCCTCTGCACAGATTCTAGGTTGCAAATGTGCTTTGTGAATAGCTAAGAGGAAATAAAGCGTGTGGTGTTTGCCAACCTATTTGAACCAGTCTTTTATTTTCTAAAGTGTATCGTGGGCCTGGGGTTCCAGGGAATAGGCTTTCAGGAAGACTGGACATTTCTGTCCAGGGTACGCACTTGAAGACAGATGATCTCTTATTCCAGTCCTGACTCTTTTCTATGGTTTCATTTCAGAGTTTTCATCTTAAGAGAGAAAACTGACACTCTCCTTTGATTTTCAGGATAAAGTGTATAGGACCATCCCTAGAAGGCCCCTGATTCATTTAGGCCATTTGGAGCAGAGCAGTGAAACATCTCCACAAGGTCTGAGTTACTCAGTTCTATGGGTTGTTTGATCTTCTAATTAGCTGTCCTTCTTAATTCATTTTTCACTGGTTGGCACATCTGGCTAAGATGCATGTTTGGTAGAACCTATTCAGGTGAGATCAGCAGAAACAGGGAGGCGCTGAAAGTCGTTAATGAAACCCTGGGTTCTTCACTTTACACTCATTTTCTTCTCATCCAATTTTCTTGTTACAGGTGCTGACACCAGGACAATAATATAAGTTGACACAGATATGGGGCTGCCACTGAGGAGAGAGAAGACTGAAAGAAGCACATAGATAAAAGGTAGATAGGTTCTGAGGATGAGGGCTAATTTTCAGCTGGCAGAATCAGGGGCTGCTTCAAGGAGGAGGTGGCCACTGATATAAACTGTCGTTTTGGGAAAAGTTAAAATTAATAGTTGTTATTTAGGCAATTTGACTATTAAAAAATTTAAATGTACATATCCTATTGCTTGATTCCATAGCAACTACACTTCTAGGAATTATTATGTGAAAGTACTCACACGAGAATAAAAATGTATATTTATCAATAGTGAATTATGATATATCCAAATAACAGAATACTATATCAACTTAAAAATAATATCTTTTTGTGTACCAATGTGAAAATATGTTCATTATGTGTTCAAGTAAAAAATCAGGTACCATATATTTTGTGTAGATAACATTTTTGTAAAAAAAGTTAAACATTTAATAGCTTATAATATAAAAATAGAATATAGAATTAAAACATAGATTAAGTTGCTAATAGTTGTTATCTCAGAAGGGTGGGAAACTGAGAAAAATTTTATGCTCATATTTTTCTATAATATTCATTTTAAAAATAAGAGTCATATATTACCTTTATGGTTAGAAAATAATGGTAAATTTTTTTTTAAGTACTGTTTTGTTTGTGTGACAGATTGTCTTTTCTTAGTTCTTAAGAGGCACATGGGAATTCCAGAACACAAAAGGAATATGTACTTTCTTTCTCTTTTCTCTTCCTCTTTTCCTATTTCTTTTAGTCTTCACTTAACCTGCTTTTGCTGCTGTCCCTTCTTTGTGCTTTCCAACTCTCTTAAGCCCTCAGCAACCAACCCACCTTCCCTTGTCTAATGCCTGAGTTAGTTTCCCTATAATTCCCTCTTTATCTTTCTTATATAAATGCACTTGTGTAGACCATCCTAAAGTTTAAAAAGCTTTCTCCATTGCAGTGGGCAGTAGGCTGCTTGATGGGTGAACAGAAGGGAAAGGGATTTTGGTATACGCTGCTCTACAACTGCATCTCCTTTATGGCATGGTTGTCTATTTTTTTCCCATCTGTAAAATAATAGAGTTGAATTAAATAATCTCTAAGGATCTTTCCCAAGCTAATATTCTATGATGACTTTAAGAGAATGTATTTATTTATGACTTTAAGGTTTTCTGGCTTTCTAACACTCTCACTGGCCAGAGGAGAAATATCTTTGTATCACATTTCTTAAAAACATGCTGACAGTGAGGTAGCACTGAGAGTCAGGAAATTCAAAGTCTTGACTTCACTTTGACCTCATTTTGTGGCCTTGGACCATTCACTCTACTTCCCTGGGTCTCAGTTCCTTAGCTTAGCAGCGAGGGTATCTCTCTCTCTCCTTACTATAAGGAGAACTTTGGGGGTAGATGTGGGTATTGACCTGGCTTTCATCCTAAGGATGTGATAAGCATCAAATGGGCAAGCAGAGGTGAAACCACTTTTGTCAGCCTAGAGCAGGGTTTCTTAATCTTGGCAGTATTGTCATTTGGAGCCGGATAATTCTTTGCTGGAGGTTGTCCTTTGTACTGTAGGATGTTTAGCAGCGTCCATAGCCTCTACTTATTGAATGCCAGCAAGCTTACCCCATTCCCCCTGACTGTGACAACTAAAATTGTCTCCCAATATTGCCAAGTGTGCCCTGGAGTATACAATCAACCATGGTTGAGAACTGCAGCTGTGGAGTGATATGTAGAGACTTCAAGCATTGTTAATTATATAACTACTTTGAGAGGGAACAAGTAAAAAGAAAAAAATCATGTAAGTGTAATTCCAGAGGGTACCAGAGATGATGACTCCTGTGAGGAACAGAAGATAATACATGAGTGGAGACAGTGCCAAATACAGCATCATTTCTGGGCAGTCATATTTCCTGTGGGAACAATCTGTATCCTAAAGAAAGATGGAGAGATCAATCTTCTTGAGGAACCCTTCCCCCATGACCCAGGAGAGGAGGGTTTTATAGTTCTTGCCAACTCCTAGTTACAGATGCTGATGGGAGGGAGATCTCAAAGAAATATGAAGGATACAGCTTATTCAACAAGGTCAGAAATATATAGAATTGCATGGATGATAGGAAGCATTTACTCAACTCTCCCATTCAAGTACCACACTGATCTGTCTAGTATTCTTTTTTTTCTTTATTTTTTTATTTTTATTTTTTGAGACAGAGTCTCACTCTGTCATCCAGGCTGGATTGCAATGTGTAATCTTGGCTTACTGCAACCTCTGCTTCCCAGGTTCAAGTGATTCTCCTGCCTCAGCCTCCTGAGTAGCTAGGATTACAGGTGTGCACCACCATGCCTGGCAAATTTTTGTATTTTTGGTAGAGACGTGGTTTCACCATGTTGGTCAGGCTGGTCTTGAGCTCCTGGCCTCGTGATCCGCCCGCCTCAGCCTCCCAAAGTGCTGGGATTACAGTCATGAGCCACCGTGCCCGGCCCTGTCTAGAGTTCTTAATTCTATTAGCTACTTGACCTTGAGCAAATTACTGATTTTCTCTGAGCATTTGTTTCTTCCTTTCCTTTTTGATCCCAGAAGATTATCTATTTCATTAATAACATAAAAATAGTTATGAACAAGACTAATTATTATATTACCCAGAGTTCCATGTGCTTTATGTGTAGTACCTCATTTAGGCTTATAGCAGTCTCATACATCTTGATACAATCTTGTTTTAGAGACGAAGAAACTGAGGATGAAAAAGGTCTTAAACCCAGCTCTCTCTATCTCCAGAGCCCATGTTCTGGTCCACCACTCTAAATATCACTGCTTCACAGCAAAACACTTAACATGCAACACAACATTCTTCATTACTGTTGGTTGCTTATCTCTCTTTCTCATCTTCTAGACTGAACAACTAGAACCCAAGGGTTATGTCATATGCACTGTACTATTCTGAAGTTACCATACCTTAGGAATAAAAAAAACTAATGGTGGAATTTTACACACCAGGACCCAGCAGGGCAGCAGGAGGGCATGGAAAGAAATGAGACAGAAACGTTGATCTTTTTAAGCAGCAAGTAACTAAAAGCTATTCATAGACTTATAAACTAGGATTAAGTGGAAACTGAGAAGTCATCTGTTTCCAGTGCTTTGAATTTTAATATAAGGAAAGGAAAGCATAGACAGGTTAGGTACTTGTTTATGCTCATACTGTGTTAGTTGCAGACCAGGGTTGAGACTGGACTCTGGCTTCCAGTTCAGTTTCCTTCCATTGTATCAGTGGGATGCCATGTAGTGTAATGGATTAGAGTGTACCATCTGAAGTCCTGTGACCTGGGCTGTGGACTGAGATCAGAGAAAACTTCTGTGACTTTCCTTTTCCTTACCTGTAAAAGGGAGTAACAATAGTTCCTATCTCAAAAGATTGTTATGAAAATTAAATGAGATACAGTGCAAAAAGTCTTAGCACAGATAAGGCACCTTACTACATGCCTATCATGTAGTAAAGTCTCAACAAATGTTAGCTATAATTCTTATTATTTAAAAAATAATTGTAGAGAGATTTCTGGCTAGATGTTTTTGTGTTTTTTTTCTTAGAATGCAACCTATGTTCTTTTAAAGCATTTTACATACAGTAAAATTTACTCTTTTTTGCATATAGTTCTAATGAGCTTTTGGCAAACACATGCAGTCACATAATCACCACCACAATCAAAATTCAGAACGGTTCCATCACCCCAAGAAATTACTACTTTTTTTGCCCTTCTAATCAACCCCACATCTACTCTCAGACTTGGAAACCACTGATCTATTTTCTATTCTTGTAATTTCGCCCTTTTGAGAATGTCATTTAAATGGAACCATATACTATGTGGCCTTTTGAGTCTGTCTTCTTTCACTGAGTATACTATGTGAAATTTATCCACATTGTTTTACATGTATATGTGTTTATGTACGTGTGTTTGTGTGTGTGTATATCAGTATTTCTTTTCGTTTTATTGCTGAGTAGTATTCCATGGTATAGATATATCACAGTTTGTTCATCCATTCAGCAGCTGAAGGATATTTGTGTTGTTTGCAGTGTGGTGTCATGATGAATAAAGCTTCCATAAACATGTGAAAGGTTTTAGGTGACTATAAGTCGCCATGTCACTCAGTGAATATCTAGGAGTATGATTGCTGTGTTGTATGATAAATGCATGTTTATTTTATAAGGAACTGCCAAACTGTTTTCCAAAGTGACTGTAACATTTTACAATTCTTTCCAACATGTATGGGAATTATAATTTGTCCACTTTCTTGCTAGCACTTGGTATGGTCAGTCTTTTAAATTTTGGCCGTTCATAGAGGTGTTATCTCACTGGAGCTTTAATTTGAATTTTCCTGATGATTAATGTTGTTGAACATTTTTTTGCTTGCTTATTTGCCATTGATATATATTTGATGACGTATGCGTCCAAACCTTTTGCCCTTTTTTTTATTGGGTTATTCATCTTTTTAGTATCAAATTTTGAGAATTCTTTGTGTGCTCTAGATACAAGTCCTTTGTTAGATATGTATTTTGCTAATATTTTATCCCAGGTTGTGGTTTATCTTTTCACTCTCTGAACAGTGTTTTTTTGTGAAGTAGAACTTTTGAATTTTGGATTAGATTTGAATGAAATCCAGTTTTCACCTTTTCTTTGATAGATCATGGTTAAGGTGTTGTGTCGAAGAAATCTTTGCCTAATCTAAAATTGTAGAGATTTTATCCTATGTTTTATCTTAGAAGTTTTATAGTTTTAAGTTTAACATTTATGTGTATAATACATTTTGACTCAATTTTTATAAGGGATGGGAAGGATGAGTTGAGAGTTTTTTGGCATATAGATATTTAGATATTATTTTCATAATGCTAGTTACAATGTAAGCAACGTAATGCTATTACAATGGATGCAGCTGCTGTGGCCGATATATCACTCGTCAGTATCTTAGGGGGATTGATGATTTCTACTACTGTAATTGTGATTATAATTATGATTATCCATCTGTTTGTCCATCGTCTTTTCTCTCAACAAATGATGTCTACTATGAAACAGTCACTGTACTAGGTGAAGAATTATCAATATTATTGACTATGTCCTCAAACATCCCAGGCTAATTAAGAAGGGTAATTACAGAAGGGCACAAATTTATAATGATTATAATCCAGGTGCAATGTCTATTTGTCAGTCTGATGAGAAGTTAATTTTTTGGATATGAGATGGGAGGAAACATGAAACCTGACAAAGTCAATTCTTTTAATTTCATAGCTCACTTCATATCCTGGGGACAAAATAAGCAGGTTTTAATTAAGCCCAAACCATCTCCAGGGACTTTGAAAGTGTCTTGTAAACAGTCTTGCTAGTGGATCACGTACCCAGAGACAGAATTCCAAGAAGAAATTGTTTACCTATCTTGCATTTTCTCTCTTCTCAGTAATGCATTGACTTGTCTATTTGAATATCTATAAATAAAACTTCCCCGAAGATAATTTTTAAAATGTACTTGACATCTTCAGGCCCATATCACATCAATTTCTTTCCCATGTATGGAGTGGTAGAAAGCACATGGGAATGAACCTGTGGTCCCTCTCTCTCAGCAGGGAAACTATATGGTATACATTTTTATTTTTCTTTACCATAGTTCCCTTATCTCTAATACATATAGTGCCAGCCTTTTGGGTTTTACTAACTTCCAGAGTTATCTTAATTGGATATTAAAGAAATTAAGACAATGACTGTTTTGCTAGAATATCATCTTGCTTTCCAAATATGGTAGGTGAGATACTTCCCATTGCATTAATTCCTGCACCAACAGCACTTATGCAGTGATTAGTCTCTATATGCCAGGCACTCCACTAGGCTTCAGAGATACAATGGTGAATTCAAAACAGACATAATCCTTGGAGCTTATTGGTTAGTAGGGGAGTGAAACTAAAGCTGATAATCACAAACATAAATGTACAATTACAAACTATATTAAGTTGTAGGAAGTTCTATGCTGACTGAGTCTCTAGATCATCTGACATATACCCAATACATTTTATGAGTTATCTCTTTTCTAAATAATTCTGTGGTTGGTTATAAACGAAGTGTATGTTTATTTTATGAGGAACTGTCAAACTGTTTTCCAAAGTGACTGTAACATTTTACAAGTGGGAAGGAAAGGGTTGTTTCTCAACTAAGAATGAAGAATATTATCACCTTGTCTCAAAAGATTTGGGAAATATAATAAAGTAGCTTCAGTGACCTGTCTTGGGTATACCATGAAAAGTCAATGTCATTTTGCTAGCAAAAACACTAATAACTTAGAGAGCAAAGGTAATATCTGTTTTCATTTCTGTATTAAGACTTAAACAGCAGGAGCTGTTTTTTTTGGGGGGGGGGGTTTGGTTTTTTTGTTTTTTTTTTTGATATGCTCTCTTTAGAATTGATTCTCCAGTGTGAGAGTCTCCTGATGACTCAGAATCATCATCACGAACAGTGATCTTTTGGTCTGTAGGATTCGTTTGCTGGAAAGAACTATGTGTCCCCACTCTGAATGTCCCCTGGCTACAATTTCCTGAGTTCTTATATTCGCTTTTGTGTGTGTTTCTGTTTTTTCCATTGCTGCCATCTCTCAACCTTCCTGTTCTCAGTGTGCTTGCCTGTAATAGCTCCTCTACTCCTTTTGATTTTTTATTTCTAATCTGCTATGGTTTGGGAAATAATAAAACCATGTTCATTAGAATTGTTTGCAAAATAAGAACAGGCTCTGGGAGAAAACAGAAATTATTTCCCTTTTGCAAAGTGTATCAGCTTTATGCATGAAGGATTTTGTATGCTTGAATATCTAATTTTAGGTAGTATTAATAGTTTAGGTCATCAGAAAAGTGTCTTTAAACAAATGAGGTGATTACTATAAACCAGAGAGTTAGGTAGCCAGTTAAAAACCTGTTACATTTGCATGGTGCTTTTCACTTTTTAAAGTGTTTTGTTTTGCCTTTTAGCGTACTTTATCCTGTCTAAACCAGGTGGGGAGAGATTGGATATTATGAGGAAACTCAGACCTGGAGATGTGATTTCCTTCAAGCTGCTTGGCAAATTGTTGACGTATTTATGGCCTGAACACAGGACTCTTGACTCTTAGACTGAAGATTTTAGGAGGACAGGAAAAAAGAATAGAACTCAAGAAACTGACATTTTACCTTAACCCACGTAGGTGAACTAGCAACGGAAATCTCAAGTGTTTGGGGGCAGAAAACATAACTTCATTTTGGCCAGATCTGAGTTTCTAGATATGCTTGAATCACTCATAAAGGCACAGTGATCTTTTGGTTCCTTCAATATTTTAAAGTCTTATTTTGTGTGTCAGAGCAAATTCATCAGTGACTGCCATGTATGGAAGTTGGTGAAATGTCAGAAAGAGGATAGAAAATGTGAATGAAAGTAAGAGCTTCAAAATTGGGTTGCCATATCTGATAAAGAGAAATGCAGCATGTCATGGTTTTGACATTAATTTTTTTCCTTTCATTTATTTTTTATTTGTTGATATTTATGAATATTTATTTGGTGACAGGTACTATGCTCTTAGGGTTTAAAGATCAACAAAGCATGGCACTCAAGTTGCTTACACACTAGGAAGGAGGGCTGATAAAAATATTCTCAAATTAGATTGTTGAGATTGCTCTACAAGTGTAAACACATGTCGATTAAATTGTATGCTTAAAATTGGTGAATTTTGTGGTATGTAAATTATACCTCAACAAAGTTGTTTAAAAAGCCAATTAAAAAGCACATGATGAGAGCCACAATATGGGTAAGTTCAGTGCTATGGAAATTTGAACACCACACCCAAATTCAGAGAGACAGAGAGAGCCTCTAGAAGGCCTCCAGAAGAAGTGATATATAACTAGAAACCTAAAGAATGCATAAGGAATACTGGGGCACAGAGTAGAGAAAGATTGAACTTGGCAACAAGAAGAACATGAGCAAACATCTGAAACTGAGTGAGAACATGCCTGGTGTACATAGTGTAAAAGGTAAATAGTTACAGAACTCAGCATAGGAGGAAGAGTGATAAGAATTTAGGCTGGAGAGAGGTACAGTAGTTTAGCATTAGGACCTTACATATCATGAAGAAGAATTTGAAATTTATTTTAAAGGCCATTTGGAGCTATTAAAAATTTCAAGATATGAGAATGTCATGAATAAATTCGACCTTTGAAAGATCAGTCTAGCTATAGTGAGGTCATTTGTTTAGGAAGAGAAAGCCCAGAAGAAGACCAGCAATGCAGCTGATTCTATAAACTCATGGAGTGAATGTGAACTACATAGATGAATGAAAGAAGATGGTAAAATTAGCATGCCAAATTAAATTGCGGGAGGTAAGGAAGTTACAGATATTGCAGATAGGCCAGGCATGGTGGTTCACACCTGTCATCCCAGCTCTTTGGGAGGTTGAGGCGGGTGGGTCACCTGAAGTCGGGAGTTCAAGACCAGCCTGGCCAACATGGCAAAACCCCATCTCTACTAAAAATACAAAAATTAGCTGGGCATGGTGGTGCACACATGTAATCCCAGCTACTCTGGAGGCTGAGGCAGGAGAATAGCTTGAATCCGGCAGGCAGAGGTTGCAGTAGGCCAAGATCACGCCACTGAACTCCAGCCTGGGCAACAGAGCTAGATTCCATCTCAAAAAAAAAAAAAAAAAAAGTATACACACACACACACACACACACACACACAAAATATATTTATATATATACATACATATATTTATATATATGATAGTATATATATATGATAGTTCTTAGGTTTTTTATTTGGGCAGCTATGTAGTTGAATGTGCAATTTGCTGAGAGAATGAATGCTGGGTATAGGTTAAACTTGGAAAAAAAAAGAATAGTGAATTCAGCTTTGGGCATTTTAAAGTTTAGGTGCTTTTAGGGCATTTAAAGTATACTAAGCAAGTGGGTAGATAAGTCTGATGTTCAAAAGAGAGAGATCAAGGCTGGGGATATAGACTTTGGTGGTTAGCAGCACATATGTGATGATCAGAGTTATGTGACTAAATAAGATTTCTCTGAAAAAGAAGAGGATTTGAAGCAAGAAGAGAAATGGGCAGCAGTGAACAAGATAGACAGAGACCTTGTCCTCAAGCAACTTATATTCTAGTGGGCAGAGATTAAACATGTAAATAAATAAGAAAATGACATAATCCAGGTACCAAAAAGCACTTTAAAGAAGAGAAACTTGGCTGGGTGTGGTGGCTCACACCTGTAATCCCAGCACTTTGGGAGGCTGAGGTGGGTGGATCATGAGGTCAGGAGTTCGGGACCAGCCTGATCAACATGGTGAAACCCTGTCTCTACTAAAAATACAAAAATTAGCTGGGTGTGGTGGCACATGCCTGTAATCCCAGCTACTCAGGAAGCCTCCTGAGTAAGCAGAATCGCTTGAACCCAGGAGGCGGAGGTTGCAGTGAGCCAAGATCATGCCATTGCACTCCAGCCTGGGTGACAGAGCGAGACTTCATCTCAATAAAAACACAAAAAGCAAACAAACAAAAAAGAAGATAGAGTCAATAAGAAGCAGAGAGGCTACTTTATCTAAGGTGGTCAGGGAAGGTAATGTCCATTAGGTTAAAACCCTAGTGGACATCAAAATTCACTGGAAGAGTGGAGGAAGAGGAGACTTAGAAGGAGATTTAGAAGAAATTGCTGGACTTGTGTGAGGAAAATGAGGAATTACAATTACATGGAACTAAAACAAAAAAGCACCATTTCAAGGATGATTAAGTGTTCAGTGTTGCGGAGATATTAAGAATGGATCTTAGAAATGGAATGAAACTTGGCCCTTGGATTTAATGACAAAGAGGCCATTGGTGTCCTTGGTAAAAGTAGTTTTAATGGAGTAATGGAACACTGGATGACAATGGAATGAAGAATGCACAAGAGAATGGGAGCTGAGAGAAAGAAAATAGCTAATATAGACACATGTTTTAGAGGTTTGGCTCTGAAGAAGAAGGGAAAAGTAAGATGTCAACTGATATGTGAGAATAGGATTTTCTCTTTGTTTTTTTAAAAGAGATCAGATAGATTTTCATATGCCTAAATACTGCAGGAATGGATCTAGGAGAGAAGCAAGGGTTGATAATATGAGAAAGAGGAGTTAAAAGGTGTGCAGGAGACAAAGTAGTCCTAAGCTTCCATCGTCTTTATGGCAGGTTATGTGCTTTGAGTGAACATCAAGGGAGTGATGAAGTAGGTGATTTGGAAGGTCAAAAGAGGTTCGGATCATCTACTGTGTTAAATGTGAAAGA
This sequence comes from Macaca nemestrina, assembly GCF_043159975.1. Lineage (NCBI taxonomy): Eukaryota > Metazoa > Chordata > Mammalia > Primates > Cercopithecidae > Macaca > Macaca nemestrina. The sequence goes on along the minus strand of NC_092130.1, from coordinate 28,122,185 downwards.
GCATTAAACAGGGAGCCACTGGAGAATTGCCAGGAAGCACTAGAGGTGATAGATTTGTAGTGATGCTAGACTGGATTTTTTTTTTTTTCCAGTACACAAAGCTGCCCTGCTATAGAGAAAAGAAGTCTGAATGTTGAATTAACTCAGGATGGAGGCTTTGGATGGGCAAAGATAACTCAAAACCTTGATTGAAAATCAAGGATTAAATGAAGAATCAGTCTCACTTGGATGTATATGCAAGAAAATACAGGAAGAGACTGCCAGAGGGGATTCCAGGGCCAAATATTTCAATAAGAAAGAGGAACAAGATATCCTGGGCAAAACAGTTATGAGGGGCAGAAGTACATGACTCAAGAAGTAGAGATAGAAGTCATTGAAATTCAGGAGGTAGACACAGGGAGAGGCCAGGGTGTTTAAATAAAGTCCAAGCTCTTACCCTTTCTAGCCATGTTATCTGAAGCAAGGCAGTCTATCAACACATATTTCTTGATTGCCTACTTAGTGCTAGGTAATGTGGACAATAGTGAACAAGATAGACAGAAGCCTTGTCATCAAAAAGCTTACATTCTAGTGGGCAGAGATTAAACATGTAAACAAGTGAATAAACGAGATAATCCAGGTACCAATAAGCACTTTAAAGAAGATAGTGTCAGTAAAAAGGGGAGAGGCTACTTTAGCTAAGGTGGTCAGGGAAGGCCTCTCTGAAGGGAAGATGCTGTTGAACCTGAGTAATGGGAGGTGGTAGTCATACTAAGAACTGTGGGGGAGAATACACCAAGCAGAAGCAAGTGCAAAAGATCTACCACAGGGGCAAGATTGTCGTGTTCAAGTGGCAGAAAGACAAGCACAGTTGACATGTAGGGAATGAGAGGGAGAGTGTTGGATTTGATGTCAGAGATAGGTGGGTTGCATGATTTAGGACCTTCAATGGTCATTCAAGGGATCTTAGGTTTTGTTCTGAGTGTGATGGGGAGCCACAGGCAGGTTCTAATGGGGATGTGTCTACTGATCTATGCTGCAGTGTGAAGAGTTAACTACAGGGAGTTGGGAGTGGAGAAAGGAAGACCACTAAGGACCTGGTTGCAATTTCTGAGGCAAGAGGCAATGGTGACTGGGGCTGGGCTGTTGGCAGAGGAGATGCTGCAAAACGGTGAGATTCAGGATGTATTTTGGAGGTATAAATGATAAAACTGCTAATGGGTGGTTGGGATTAGAGGAATAAAAATGGGTGGGATTAGAGGAATAAGAATAAGAGAAGATGAAAGGATCACTCCTGTTTTAGACCTGAGAAATGGGTAGATAGTGTTAGGGAGGGGGTGGGGTAAAAATCAATAGTTCTATTTTAACAATGTTAGATTTGAGGTACCTACCACTTCTTTATGTACATGTAGTGCAGGTGGTTAGATATTTGTTTAGATTGCATGACAATTGTCAGAACTAGAGTTATAGGTTTGGGGGATTTGAAACCTTAGGTAGCATTTAAAACCATGGTGCTGACTGAGATCATATCAGGACGGAGAATTGGGAGAAATAGGACGACTGAGGATTGACTCCTGGAGTACTGCAACATTTAGAAACTTTGAAGAGAAAGAAGATTCAGCAAAGGAGACTGAAGATTCAGGAAAGCAGCAAATGAGTCTGGAAGAAAATGAGGAGCCTGTGGTATTCCAGAGGCCAAGGGAAGAAAGCCAATCAGATGAACCATTCCCACTCCCTTGTTGGGCAGAGGGTCACAGGGATCCAGGCTGAGCAGGAAGTCAGGGAAAGGAGATTTGGGCCTTGCTATCCCTAATAGCTCTCTTCCTTTCATTCTCTGTTTTAACTTCAGTGGACCTCACCTTTGAGGAAGAAGATCAACCTATTTTAAGAAAGTCCTTACAGACATGAGCAAAAATCATTAGAAGTAGAAAGTAGTATGTCATTAAAGAGCTTCAGATAAAATCTCTGGAGGGTTTTTGTAATGTCTTTCTGACAGAAAAATGCACACATTCATCCGTCAAAAGCTGGGCCTCAAACATATGGAAATAGGAAAAGCATTCTTAGCCAGAGGAATCAGCATAAGCAAGGCTCAGAGGAAGAAACTGGCAGCCTGGGTGTGAAGGATCCCAATCCATTCACTTTGGTCGGCTCACAAACTGTTTGCTTGATCAATTCTGTGCTCCACCCATGCCCAGAACTCACACAAGAGACATTCAATGCAATGGTTCTTTATCAAAGATAAAAATATAGATGAAGCCAGAAACTCAGAAGCTTAGCATTGCGTTGCTGGAATCCTCTACCAGTACTTTTCCCTCTCCAACCTTTAATCCAAGTTTGTTAAAATCCTTTAAACTGCTGTGGTCTCCCATGAGGAGAGGCAGCAACAGAAATTGTACTGAAACCCTAAGTCCCCAGTGACCTAGCATAATCAAATGGACATATTTCATTAAACAAATGTCTCTGCCATCTGCTATACTCCAATTAGGAATGCATGAAGAACATATTTCTCAATTATGTTGGAGAACATTTCTGGGCTCAAAGGCCCCGGCAAACAGCCTTTCCTCCAGCCGTGCCCAATGGGGAGACCTGCCTCTAGTGTGTGGTGGCCCTCATGTTCTTTCCTGTCTTTCCTCTGAACTCCACCACTAACTTTGTGTTATTACTGCATTCCCTTTGGGATCAGAACCAGTGTGGTCCAGCATCCCAAACAAATATCCTACATGCTGGTTTAAAATTATTGTATTGATTATTTAACAACTAATGTTTACTGAAATCTTTGGTATGGCCAGGAGCTGTGATAAGCATTTTACATGGATTATTTAATCTAAACTTTACATCTTCTCTGCAAAGTAAGATCCCCACTCTATGAGGAAACTGAGGCTCAGTGATCTTAAATGACTTGTCCAAGGTCTCATAGACTGAACTTAAGCAGCCTGACACCAGAGTTCATTTTTTATCCAGTGTGCATTATAAGAAGTACCATACGGTAACAAGGTATGATATAAGTATGATATGAGTGCCACCTGCCTCTAGGAACTTTTTATGTGGATGGAACAGGGGTTTAATCAGGATGGGTGGAGACAAAGGAAGTGCTAAGTATAGGTAGAAAATGGAAGAAATTACCCCTTGAATTCCAAGTCAAGACACTGCTATAGTGTGCTTGAATCAAAACAGTGGTATCGTATGCTTGCACCTTATATCCTATCTGAAGTGTGACTGTAGAACAACCTGCCACATCTGTTTACCCACCTCTGCTCTCTACTTCTAATCCTGTCTGTTATTTAACCAGTCAGCTGGGCTAGCCCTTAGCCCTCGTTCATCCCATCAGGGCTCCTGATGCTGCCGGAGAAAAATTACAGAATGTTGTGATTTTCCAGTTCTATAAATTCATGGGCATCCATCTCAGCTACCTACATGCCACTGCCCAGCTATCCTCCTGTCTGTCCTTAGTCCCTCGTTGTTCAGAATTTGTTTCTATCAATCTTCATCATCATCTCCAAGCCTCCGATATCACCACCTTGTCTTTGCTGTGGGAAGGTGGCTTTGCCATCTGCTTCATGTGGAAAACAGAGGTGACCCCTCCAGTTGCATGCACTTACTATTAGCTTCTACCCTTGGCTCATTCCCTGTTATCTAGGTTAAATCGTGAGATTATTGATATTTACTTAGGACATTTTATAATCTAGCTACTACGGAATGTCTACATGCATTAGCTCATCCAAGCCTTAAAACCACCTCATGAGAGAGGAGCTACTTATTATTATTTATTTTTAATTGACAAAATCATATATATTTATGGTGTACAACATGATGTTTAAAAATATGTATACATTGTAGAATGGCTAAATCAAGCGATTAACATGTACATTACCCTACATACTTCTTTTGTGTGTGTGGTGAAACACTTAAAATCTCCTCTCTGCAATTTTAAGTGACCAGTATGTTGCTATTGTATAATAAATCTTTGAATTTCTTCCCCCTAATGGAAACTTTGTATTCTGTGATCAATATCTCCCCCATCCAGTGGCCCCCTCTCTTCCTCCCAGATCCTGGTAACCACTATTTTTCTCTGCTTTTTTGAACTTGACTTTTTAAGATTCCACATATAAGTGAGATCATGCAGTACATGTCTTTCTGTGCCTGGCTTATTTTACTTAACATTATGTTCTCCAGGTTTATTCTTGCTGTCACAAATGAAGGGATTTTTTTTTTCTTTTTAAAGGCAGAATAGTATTCCATTGTGTATATGTATCACATTTTCGTTAGTCATTTATCCACTGATGGATACTTTAGATTGATTCCATGTCTTGTTAACTGTGAATAGTGTTGCAACAAAAATGGGAGAGCAGATATCTCTTTGACTACTGATTTCTGATTTCATGTCCTTTGGGTATATACCCAGCAGTGGGATTGCTGGATCATACAGTAGTTCTATTTTTATTTTTTTGAGGAACCTCTATACTGTTTGCCATAATGGCTGCGCTAATTTACATTTTCACTATCAGTGTATAAGAGTTCAAGGGGAACTATTTTCAATTCTCATTTTGCAGAAGAGAAAATGAGGCTCAGAAAGGTTAGGTACCTATTTCTCAGGATTATGTCCTTATAGTGTTTACCTTCTCATTATATACATTCTCTCTATAAAACTGTGTCTTCTTATATGATATCTGTCACCATCTATATGCCATGACCTAATCAATATTTTCATCCTAGAATTCTCCTTGAGCTCCTGTTTATTTAGATGCCCAATGGGTGCCCACTGGCATCTCAAAATTAAACTTCACCTCCATTCTCATTATCATCAATCACTAGAGTTGCTCATTTTGCAATATTTTCTGTCTCCATGAATAATACCACTATTGGAAGTTATGGTGAGATTAAGATAATATTATGGTGGTTGGTTATATGGGAAAAGCAGAATTCGATCCCCAGCTTTCCACCAGTCCTTACAAGAGCCCCAAAGGAGACTGATGCAAAGCAAAGGAATAATCTGGTTATTAATTGTGGTTTTAGACCCCATGACTGGTATAGAACTGAAAGTAAATCAAGCTGGGCTTATGAAGGATTCCTCTCTCCATTCGTAGATGAATTTGAGTGGTACTAAAACAAGGTAGGTTGAAAGGCGTGCTCTGTTTCTAACCCAATACCCAAACTAGAAACTCCAATCTGACATGACAAGCCATATACAAATGTAGGAGAGACAGAGGACTTGTAGCCACTTGCTCTAGACTTTTATAGGCTGGGTTCTAGATGCTCTATAGACAGAGGAGGAGAAAAAATATTCCTTTCTCTAGGCTCGTGGGAGAAAGAGGGTGAGCCAGGCCTCTATCTTTGTAGAATGAAACAGAAAAGGAAAAAACCTGTCTATTTTTATTACAACCTACTATGTCCTTTTTGAAAGCTTCTCTCACTGAGGCTGGGGTACCATACGATGCCCTGGAATTTAATAGTCCAGATCGACATTCTTCTTGGGAATGGAATATCTTTTCTTGATCTCAGTCCTAGGGAAAAGTAATGAAGAGGCTTATGTAAAAAATAGCAAGAGATTTTGAATTCCTTCTTTCAGAAATTTTCCTTTTATATCAGTGCTGTGACTTTCTTTCTTTCTTTTTTTTTTTTTTTAACCTTCTCAAGCCTCAGTTTGTCCCTCTGTAAAATGAAGATAACGCTCTACCTGGTACATAATAAACCATCTGTAAATGTAAATGTGTGGTGGGGTGGGGGAGTAGGAATGAGAAGGTTGAGGCACTAGTAGCTAGGGTGGTGGCTGTGGTTGTGGTCACAGTGGGTGACAGTAGTGGTTCTTGTGGTAGGTAATAGACATCTACTAGTGAGTTAGAATAGAAACCTGAGAAACGACCTGATTTTTAATCCTTTCTCTTGCTTATCACATTTAATTCATCAAAACATCTATACATTTCATGTCATTAATTTATTTCAGGTCTCGTTGTCATTATCCATCATTTCTTTTGGCCTAAGAGGTAGAGTAACTTTGCCAGGACCACACAGGGAGGATCTAGTGCTGTCTCAGTCCTCTGGTTTTAGGTGCTTTCTCCTCTACCAGGGCAGAAGAACAGAAGTGCCAAGAGTGGGCACAACTGGGTTCAACTGTGGCCCCTGCACATACTAACTGTACTCTCTGGGTAACTTACTTGTCCTTTTACTGAACCAGCAAAGCGGATCAGAGTGTCAGAGCTGTCAGGGGCCGCAAATTCTCTCATCCAAGTTCCTCATTTCAGAGATGAGGAAACTGAGGCCCAGCAAGGGGGAGCCATCTGCTTCAGCTCACTTAGTAAATGTGAGGCGTAGCCAAGCTCAGAACCCTGTTTTCTAATTTCCACTAGCTGCTCTTTTTAATCACAGTGATGTCCCACTGCCAGCATTAAAAAGAAAAACATTGATAAGATAATCATGGCACCTACCACATGGGGTTATTGTGAGGATTATAGGAAGTACTGGGTTTAAGAAATAAGTGTTAGCTTTTTGGAGCTTTTGTAACAAAGTGCCACAAACTGCATGGCTTAAAACAAGATAGATGAAATATTTCACACTTTTGGAGGCCAAAAGTTCGAAATCGAGGTGTTGGCAGAGCCTTGTTCTTTCAGATGGCTCCAGGGGAGCCGTTTTCCTTGCCTCTTGAAGCTTCTGAAGTTTGCTGATGATCTTGGCATTCTTGGCTCATAGACGTATGGCTCCAGTCATACAGCTGTCTTTTCCCCATGCGTTGTCACATCAGATTCCTTCTGTGTGTGTCTGTCTCTGTGTCCACATTCTCCCCTTTATAAGGACACCAGTCACATTGGATTAGAACCCAGTCTAATTACATCATTTTAACTTGACTATCTCTGTAAAGGCCCCATTTTCAAATAAGGTCCCATTCTGAGGTACCGGGGTTAGGACTTCAATATATTAATACCTTTCTATGGGGACACAATTCAACTTATAGTGAAGTACTTTGCCCAGCCTTGGGTACAGAGTAAATGCTCAGTAAATATTTTTCTTACCAAAGAGCCTCATCTCTCAAAGCAGAGCCCAGCCCTGAGGAACAAGACTGACAGCTTTGGCTCAGCAAGGCTCACATTACTCAATTATACATTCAGCTCTGGAGGAAGGTGGCCTCTGTGTTCTCAGGGAACATCATCAATATTGTGACAGTCCGACATGTGTCAGCCACTGGGTTCCCCAGGGCTCCTTCTCTGGGGATCCTTCTGAAGTTGGAAAATTAGCCTCCAGTCCTGGGTGGTCTGAGCGATGGCCTGCCCAGAGGCGGGAGGGGAGAGGATCAGAGTGTCAGAGCTGTCAGGGGCCTCAAATTCTATCTCATCCAAGTCCCTCATTTCAGAGATGAGGAAACTGAGGCCCAGCAAGGGGGAGCCATCTGCTTCAGCTCACTTAGTAAACGTGAGCTCAGAACCCTGTTTTCTAATTTCCACTAGCTGCTCTTTTAATTATAGTGATGGCCCACTGCTAGCATCGTTGTTGGTTTTGTTTTGTTTTGTTTTTGGTACTTTGTACAAAGATTCTTTGAATTTCTCCACCTGTGCAATGGGACAGGTGCTCTAGGCCAGCTCTGACTAACAGAAATACAAAGTGAGCCTCATAGGTAATTTTAAATTTTCTAGTGGCTACATTAAATAATTAAAAATATGGGTACAAAGTACACTCTTCAGATGATGGCTCCACTAAGAGCCCAGACTTCACCACTATACAGTAGATCCATGCACCAGAACTGAACTTGTACTCCCCAAATCCATAAAAAGAAAAACATTGAAAACAGATAAGATTAATTTTAACAATGTATTTATCCAAGTATATCCAAAATGTTATTATTATTTTTTTAAATTTATTTATTATTATTATACTTTAAGTTGTAGGGTACATGTGCATAACGTGCAGGTTTGTTACATATGTATACTTGTGCCATGTTGGTGTGCTGCACCCATCAACTCGTCACTTACATCAGGTATAACTCCCAATGCAATCCCTCCCCCCTCCCCCCTCCCCATGACAGGACCCAGTGTGTGATGTTCCCCTTCCTGAGTCCAAGTGATCTCATTGTTCAGTTCCCACCTATGAGTGAGAACATGCGGTGTTTGGTTTTCTGTTCTTGTGATAGTTTGCTAAGAATTATGGTTTCCAGCTGCATCCATGTCCCTACAAAGGACACAAACTCATCCTTTTTGATGGCTGCATAGTATTCCATGGTGTATATGTGCCACATTTTCTTAATCCAATCTGTCACTGATGGACATTTGGGTTGATTCCAAGTCTTTGCTATTGTGAATAGTGCTGCAATAAACATACGTGTGCATGTGTCTTTATAGCAGCATGATTTATAATCCTTTGGGTATATACCCAGTAATGGGATGGCTGGGTCATATGGTACATCTAGTTCTAGATCCTTGAGGAATCGCCATACTGTTTTCCATAATGGTTGAACTAGTTTACAATCCCACCAACAGTGTCAAAGTGTTCCTATTTCTCCACATCCTCTCCAGCACCTGTTGTTTCCTGACTTTTTAATGATCGCCATTCTAACTGGTGTGAGATGGTATCTCATTGTGGTTTTGATTTGCATTTCTCTGATGGCCAGTGATGATGAGCATTTTTTCATGTGTCTGTTGGCTGTATGAATGTCTTCTTTTGAGAAATGTCTGTTCATATCCTTTGCCCACTGTTTGATGGGGTTGTTTGTTTTTTTCTTGTAAATTTGTTTCAGTTCTTTGTAGGTTCTGGATATTAGCCCTTTGTCAGATGAGTAGATTGCAAAAATTTTCTCCCATTCTGTAGGTTGCCTGTTCACTCTGATGGTAGTTTCTTTTGCTGTGCAGAAGCTCTTTAGTTTAATGAGATCCCATTTGTCAATTTTGGCTTTTGCTGCCGTTGCTTTTGGTGTTTTAGACATGAAGTCTTTGCCCATGCCTATGTCCTGAATGGTACTACCTAGGTTTTCCTCTAGGATTTTTATGGTATTAGGTCTAACATTTAAGTCTCTAATCCATCTTGAATTAATTTTCGTATAAGGAGTAAGGAAAGGATCCAGTTTCAGCTTTCTACTTATGGCTAGCCAATTTTCCCAGCACCATTTATTAAATAGGGAATCCTTTCCCCATTTCTTGTTTCTCTCAGGTTTGTCAAAGATCAGATGGCTGTAGATGTGTGGTATTATTTCTGAGGACTCTGTTCTGTTCCATTGGTCTATATCTCTGTTTTGGTACCAGTACCATGCTGTTTTGGTTACTGTAGCCTTGTAGTATAGTTTGAAGTCAGGTAGCGTGATACCTCCAGCTTTGTTCTTTTGACTTAGGATTGTCTTGGAGATGTGGGCTCTTTTTTGGTTCCATATGAACTTTAAAGCAGTTTTTTCCAATTCTGTGAAGAAACTCATTGGTAGCTTGATGGGGATAGCATTGAATCTATAAATTACCTTGGGCAGTATGGCCATTTTCACGATATTGATTCTTCCTATCCATGAGCATGGTATGTTCTTCCATTTGTTTGTGTCCTCTTTTATTTCACTGAGCAGTGGTTTGTAGTTGTCCTTGAAGAGGTCCTTTACATCCCTTGTAAGTTGGATTCCTAGGTATTTTATTCTCTTTGAAGCAATTGTGAATGGAAGTTCATTCCTGATTTGGCTCTCTGTTTGTCTGTTACTGGTGTATAAGAATGCTTGTGATTTTTGCACATTAATTTTATATCCTGAGACTTTGCTGAAGTTGCTTATCAGCTTAAGGAGATTTTGGGCTGAGACAATGGGGTTTTCTAAATATACAATCATGTCATCTGCAAACAGGGACAATTTGACTTCTTCTTTTCCTAACTGAATACCCTTGATTTCTTTCTCTTGCCTAATTGCCCTAGCCAGAACTTCCAACACTATGTTGAATAGGAGTGGTGAGAGAGGGCATCCCTGTCTTGTGCCAGTTTTCAAAGGGAATTTTTCCAGTTTTTGCCCATTCAGTATGATATTGGCTGTGGGTTTGTCATAAATAGCTCTTATTATTTTGAGGTACGTTCCATCAATACCGAATTTATTGAGCGTTTTTAGCATGAAGGGCTGTTGAATTTTGTCAAAAGCCTTTTCTGCATCTATTGAGATAATCATGTGGTTCTTGTCTTTGGTTCTGTTTATATGCTGGATTATGTTTATTGATTTGCGAATGTTGAACCAGCCTTGCATCCCAGGGATGAAGCCCACTTGATCATGGTGGATAAGCTTTTTGAAGTGTTGCTGAATCCGGTTTGCCAGTATTTTATTGAGAATTTTTGCATCAATGTTCATCAGGGATATTGGTCTAAAATTCTCTTTTTTTGTTGTGTCTCTGCCAGGCTTTGGTATCAGGATGATGTTGGCCTCATAAAATGAGTTAGGGAAGATTCCCTCTTTTTCTATTGATTGGAATAGTTTCAGAAGGAATGGTACCAACTCCTCCTTGTACCTCTGGTAGAATTCAGCTGTGAATCCATCTGGTCCTGGAGTTTTTTTGGTTGGTAGGCTATTAATTATTGCCTCAATTTCAGAGCCTGCTATTGGTCTATTCAGGGATTCAACTTCTTCCTGGTTTAGTCTTGGAAGAGTGTAAGTGTCCAGGAAATTATCGATTTCTTCTAGATTTTCCAGTTTATTTGCGTAGAGGTGTTTATAGTATTCTCTGATGGTAGTTTGTATTTCTGTGGGGTCGGTGGTGACCCTTTATCATTTTTAATTGCGTCGATTTGATTCCTCTCTCTTTTCTTCTTTATTAGTCTTGCTAGTGGTCTGTCAATTTTGTTGATCTTTTCAAAAAACCAACTCCTGGATTCATTGATTTTTTGGAGAGTTTTTTGTGTCTCTATCTCCTTCAGTTCTGCTCTGATCTTAGTTATTTCTTGCCTTCTGCTAGCTTTCAAATGTGTTTGCTCTTGCTTCTCTAGTTCTTTTAATTGCGATGTTAGAGTGTCAATTTTAGATCTTTCCTGCTTTCTCTTGTGGGCATTTAGTGCTATAAATTTCCCTCTACACACTGCTTTAAATGTGTCCCAGAGATTCTGGTATGTTGTATCTTTGTTCTCATTGGTTTCAAAGAACATCTTTATTTCTGCCTTCATTTCATTATGTACCCAGTAGTCATTCAGGAGCAGGTTGTTCAGTTTCCATGTAGTTGAGCGGTTTTGATTGAGTTTCTTAGTCCTGAGTTCTAGTTTGATTGCACTGTGGTCTGAGAGACAGTTTGTTATAATTTCTGTTCTTGTACATTTGCTGAGGAGTGCTTTACTTCCAATTACGTGGTCGATTTTAGAGTAAGTACGATGTGGTGCTGAGAAGAATGTATATTCTGTTGATTTGGGGTGGAGAGTTCTATAGATGTCTATTAGGTCTGCTTGCTGCAGAGATGAGTTCAATTCCTGGATATCCTTGTTAACTTTCTGTCTCGTTGATCTGTCTAATGTTGACAGTGGAGTGTTGAAGTCTCCCATTATTATTGTATGGGAGTCTAAGTCTCTTTGTAAGTCTCTAAGGACTTGCTTTATGAATCTGGGTGCTCCTCTATTGGGTGCATATATATTTAGGATAGTTAGCTCTTCCTGTTGAATTGATCCCTTTACCATTATGTAATGGCCTTCTTTGTCTCTTTTGATCTTTGATGGTTTAAAGTCTGTTTTATCAGAGACTAGTATTGCAACCCCCACTTTTTTTTGTTCTCCATTTGCTTGGTAAATCTTCCTCCATCCCTTTATTTTGAGCCTATGTATGTCTCTGCGTGTGAGATGGGTCTCCTGAATACAGCAGACTGATGAGTCTTGACTCTTTATCCAGTTTGCCAGTCTGTGTCTTTTAATTGGAGCATTTAGTCCATTTACCTTTAAGGTTAAGATTGTTATGTGTGAACTTGATCCTGCCATTATGATATTAACTGGTTATTTTGCTCGTTAGTTGATGCAGTTTCTTCCTAGCCTCGATGGTCTTTACATTTTGGCATGTTTTTGCAATGGCTGGTACCGGTTGTTCCTTTCCATGTTGAGTGCTTCCTTCAGGGTCTCTTGTAAGGCAGGCCTAGTGGTGACAAAATCTCTAAGCATTTGCTTATCTGTAAAGGATTTTATTTCTCCTTCACTTATGAAACTTAGTTTGGCTGGATATGAAATTCTGGGTTTAAAATTCTTTTCTTTAAGAATGTTGAATATTGGCCCCCACTCTCTTCTGGCTTGTAGAGTTTCTGCCGAGAGATCTGCTGTTAGTCTGATGGGCTTCCCTTTGTGGGTAACCCGACCTTTCTCTCTGGCTGCCCTTAAGATTTTTTCCTTCATTTCAACTTTGGTGAATCTGGCAATTATGTGTCTTGGAGTTGCTCTTCTCGAGGAGTATCTTTGTGGCGCTCTCTGTATTTCCTGGATTTGAATGTTGGCCTGCCCTACTAGGTTGGGGAAGTTCTCCTGGATGATATCCCGAAGAGTGTTTTCCAACTTGGTTCCATTTTCCCCCTCACTTTCAGGCACCCCAATCAGACGTAGATTTGGTCTTTTTACGTAATCCCATACTTCTTGCAGGCTTTGTTCATTTCTTTTTCTTCTTTTTTCTTTTGGTTTCTCTTCTCGCTTCATTTCATTCATTTGATCCTCAATCGCAGATACTCTTTCTTCCAGTTGATCGAGTCGGTTACTGAAGCTTGTGCATTTGTCACGTATTTCTCGTGTCATGGTTTTCATCTCTTTCATTTCGTTTATGACCTTCTCTGCATTAATTACTCTAGCCATCAATTCTTCCACTTTTTTTTCAAGATTTTTAGTTTCTTTGCGCTGGGTACGTAATTCCTCCTTTAGCTCTGAGAAATTTGATGGACTGAAGCCTTCTTCTCTCATCTCGTCAAAGTCATTCTCCGTCCAGCTTTGATCTGTTGCTGGCGATGAGCTGCGCTCCTTTGCCGGGGGAGATGTGCTCTTATTTTTTGAATTTCCAGCTTTTCTGCCCTGCTTTTTCCCCATCTTTGTGGTTTTATCTGCCTCTGGTCTTTGATGATGGTGATGTACTGATGGGGTTTTGGTGTAGGTGTCCTTCCTGTTTGATAGTTTTCCTTCTAACAGTCAGGACCCTCAGCTGTAGGTCTGTTGGAGATTGCTTGAGGTCCACTCCAGACCCTGTTTGCCTGGGTATCAGCAGCAGAGGCTGCAGAAGATAGAATATTTCTGAACAGCGAGTGTACCTGTCTGATTCTTGCTTTGGAAGCTTCCTCTCAGGGGTGTACTCCACCCTGTGAGGTGTGGGGTGTCAGACTGCCCCTAGTGGGGGATGTCTCCCAGTTAGGCTACTCAGGGGTCAGGGACCCACTTGAGCAGGCAGTCTGTCCGTTCTCAGATCTCAGCCTCCGTGATGGGAGATCCACTGCTCTCTTCAAAGCTGTCAGACAGAGTCCTTTGCGTCTGCAGAGGTTTCGGCTGCTTTTGTTGTTATCTGTGCCCTGTCCCCAGAGGTGGAGTCTACAGAGACAGGCAGGTTTCCTTGAGCTGCTGTGAGCTCCACCCAGTTCGAGCTTCCCAGCAGCTTTGTTTACCTACTTAAGCCTCAGCAATGGCGGGCGCCCCTCCCCCAGCCTTGCTGCTGCCTTGCCGGTAGATCACAGACTGCTGTGCTAGCATTGAGGGAGGTTCCGTGGGTGTGGGACCCTCCCGGTCAGGTGTGGGATGTGATCTCCTGGTGTGCCTGTTTGCTTAAAGCGCAGTATTGGGGTGGGAGTTACCCGTTTTTCCAGGTGTTGTGTCTCAGTTCCCCTGGCTAGGAAAAGGGATTCCCTTCCCCCTTGCGCTTCCCAGGTGAGGCAATGCCTCGCCCTGCTTCAGCTCTCGCTGGTCGGGCTGCAGCAGCTGACCAGCACCGATCGTCCGGCACTCCCCAGTGAGATGAACCCAGTACCTCAGTTGAAAATGCAGAAATCACCGGTCTTCTGTGTCGCTCGCGCTGGGAGTTGGAGACTGGAGCTGTTCCTATTCGGCCATCTTGCTCCGCCCCCCCTACCAAAATGTTATTTTAACATGTAGTCAATATGTGATTGTCAGTGAGATAGTTCACATTTTGTCTTCTTGAATTTTTGAAATCTCATATGTATTTAACAGCGTATCTTTTTAAAAATATTATTTTATTTTATTTTACTTTAAGTTCTGGGCTACATGTGCTGAACATGCAGGTTTGTTACATAGGTATACATGTGCCATGGTGGTTTGCTGCACCTATCAATCAGTCATCTAGGTTTTAAGCCCCGCATGCATTAGGTATTTGTTCTAAAGCTCTCCCTCCCCTTGCCCTCCTCTCCCGATAGGCCCCAGTGTGTGATGTTCCCCTCCCTGTGTCCATGTGTTCTCACTTAACAGCATATCTTAACTTCAACTTACCACATTTCAACTGCTCAGTAACCATACACGTCCAGGGAGCACTGGACAGCACAGCTCCAGGCCAGTGGTTCCCAGAGCTGCTCTGTCTAGGGCAAAAATGTTGGTGTAAATGTATTATTTCTACTTCCTGAGAAATGACTGTTCTTACTTCAAGATTATATCCTTTCTCTCTTGAAATTTTTGGTCAAAACGTCCTCCCCCATGCTGAAATTAAATCATGGTGATGTACAGACAAAAGATTTTTGGTTTTGTTTTTTAAATGTCTTTATTTGACCAAAATATGGGAACACTAGGCCAGGTCCTTATTAAGAATATTTACATATATAAGTATATTACATGTGTGTATATATTTTTAAATTTTTTAAATGGTTACATTCCTCTTAATGTCATTTCCAAAATATATGTATATTTTTGCTGATTTATGAAATCATCATTATCAATTGTCTAAGATTCATTGCTACTCTGATCTTCTGTAAATGCCATTAGAAGTCAAGTTGAGGTAAAATGTCTCTCTGTCCTTGAGGACAGGGGAATGAAAGCAAAAGTATAAAGAAGGATCTGCTTGGCTAATTGGTTCTGTGCATTGTAGAGCATTTGGGTTTTACATCACTGAGTGGGTGTGTAGAAGGGCTTTTACTGGGCCAAGCCATTGCACTGGATACTTCATTTTTCTCTAGTCTTAGGAAAAAATGTGAAGGAATACTGAGAAATTACTGCATTTCCTCTCTATTCTGTCCTTGGGCAGGCTAACTACTGATCAGTCCCTAGAGAGTGTGCATGGGGCAGGCTCAGTGCCTGGCTCTTACAAGTATTTCCATATGGGGAAGGCAGCCGGATGTTCACTGGGAAAACATAGCCAAGATTAAAGTCCAAATTCCTTACCATGACCTACTCACTCTTACATACTCTATGCCATGCCCAACTCTCATCTCACTTCTTTTCACATCTCCACCTTGTATGACATTCATAAAGGTCTGCTTCCAGCTTCTCAGGCACTCCATGCTTTGTCATGTCCCACGCTCTTTGTACATGCGCTTCCCTTTGCCTAGAAAGCTCTTTCCTCCTTCCAGCTAATCTTTCTGGGTTCAGCTTAAATAGTACTTCCTCAGGGAAGTCTTCCTTGATTCTCCAGTCTTAGTGAGATCTCCTATTATTATTTTTCCTAGCTTCTGCACTTTATAACATCTAGCCCAATTATATTTCAATAATTATCTGTGTGATTTTTTTTGATATATGCCTTTTCTACCATGCTGTAAGCTCCAAGAGGGCAGATACCAACTTGTTCAAAGCTATTTCCTGGCACCTAACACCATACTTGATGCATTAGGCACTCACTAAATATTGGATGAACAAATGAATGAATGTTCTACATGTTGACAGTGTTTATTTTGGGGTAGTTATTTTACATGCAGAAAAAGGGACAAGCCAAGCAAATATCCTTTTTTCTCTGTCCAGTGGCTCTCATTGGCCCAGTTCTGGGCTCTATGGCATGCAATCCCTTGGCATTTGTAAATCCTAGAAGATTCTGTATGCTTTCTTCTGAGCATACCTAGCAGAGAAGCTGTTGGTGAGTCTGCCATTAGCACTTCACTGGGAATCATGAGGTGGGCGCTTGTCATGTTTCCGCTCCTCATTATCTGAGTGATAGGAAAGCCATTTACATTTTAAACTCAACAGATTGATCAGTCCCAGGTCATAGTTTCAGTTTGGCAGCTTCAACCTGAAATAGGTTTGTCAAGATCTATCAAATGTTGGAAGGGCTGGATTCATGATCTCTGGAGGTCCTTATAGACTTTGGGGGCTGGAGAAATCTTGTCAGAAACTGTGTTGCTTGTGACTCTGTGTTTTGATAAATAGAAACTTGCCAGGGAAATAAAGGTTACCTCTTTTTTGTCCAAGGTTGCCAGTGAGTCACTGGCTGTGCCTAGAATAGAAATTGGCTCAGGAACATGATTATGACTGTTTTTAAATATCACCTAGATATTTGTTACACAATGAATAGTTTTTCTCTTTTTGAATGGAAATGGACTATGGGTACTGAGGAAAGAGGCCCAGACTCTTAGGGAGGAACAGATAAATTGAGGCCCTGCCCCAGGAACATACTGCTAGGCCTCAGCCTGGGGGAAGTGTACTGGAGCGGAGGGAGCACTGGACTTGGATCCAAGAACCCTGGGTTTTCATTCCAGCGCTAATGCCAACTACAGGGGAGGCACTTGCTTTCTAGGCCCCAGTCTCTTTCTCTGGAAGATGGTAAGAATCAACTTGGACCAACTCAAAGTTTAAAACTTCAAAAAGTGTTGATTTTATTTCATAAACACAAAGCTCTCTACGAACAGGATTCCCATGATTATTTTTGTTGCTGACTTGTTAAGGATACTTTCAATGTAGCCAACATATGAGGAGAGTTCTCTTCACTCAGTCATTCATTGTAAAGAACAAATAATGCACCTCTCTGGGACTCAGCTTTCCTGTCTGTGAAGTCAGACAAGTAAATCTTACTCTGTAGGTTTACTGAGTTTCTATGACAATGAAATAAGCAAAGTGATGTCAACATCCTTTAAAAAATGTGAAGCTTTGCTTCCTTTGCTTTACAATCTTTTGCCTTTGTTTCTTCTTCTTCTCTTTCCCTTTTACCATCTTTACTGGGCATCTGCTATGTTTCAGAAATAATTTCAGTTATAGAGGACACATGTGTAAGACACTTGACCCAAGTCATGCCTTCAAGCAATGTTTGAATTTATGTGGGGAGATAGATATGGACATACATTAATATGATACAGTGTTTTATAACAATTGATTGGGCACTTACCATGTGCAAGGTACTATTCTAAGCACTTACATTAACTCATTTAATCTTCAAACTAACCAAGTAGCATCAAAGGGTACTATTATTTTTCCCAGTTTTAAGGAGGATAAAACAAAGTCCAGAGAAGTTAAGTAACTGACCTAAGGATACAGAGTTAGTATGAACTGGGGGTAGTTTAGCTATAGTGCCAGTTCTCTTAACCATTAGCAAGATAAAGCATAGTAGAAACAAAAGAGATAGTGGGAGTTACTTACAACCAACGGAGATCAGGGTAAGCTTTACAGAGGAAATTACAAACCAGCTTTGCTTAGGAGTTTTGCATCAGAGAAAGCATGGGAGTTTTCTAGGTGGTAACAAAGGGAAGGGCCTTCCAGGCAATTGGACAGCTAGAGTAAAGGAATGGAGGTACAGAATAGCCTAGGAAAGCATGAGGATCTCCATGATCTGGCTCTTGCCAACATTTCTGACCTCATCACCTCCACTTCTGCCTTGCTTTCCTTGTGCTGCCCACGCTGTCCTTCTGGCTGGTCCTTGGACATGCCAAGCTGATCTTGCTTCAGATCCTTTGTGGTTGCTCTTTCCTCTCCTGGGATTCTCTTCCCCAGTATAGGTTTATTTTTGCCTGCCTTTCCTGACTTCACTGTAATGTGCAAAAGGGCAGGAACCTTGTCCTTCTTGCTCACTGCTGTGTCTTTAACATTTACAATAGTGCCTAGCAAGTGGAAACTGTTCAATGAGTGTTTTTAGAGTGCATGAGGGCAAAGTGGAAGATTGGCTTTGATGGGATAAGGCTGTTCCTGTGGGCAGGGACCCTACAGTGAAGATCTTGAAATGACTGTAAGCCATTCCTATGACGCCTTTTCTAATAGTGGTTCTTCTCCAGGGCAATATTGCCTCTCCCCTTAGGGGAGGTTTGACATTGGCTGGAGCATTTGGTTGGTCACAGTAGAGGAGAGTGGGCATTGCTGACAATAAGTAGGGAGGTCAGGGTGCCATATGTCTTGTCATGCAGAACAATCCTGGTACAACAAAAAGGTCCCATCCAAAATGACAATAACATTTCCAAATACCCTTAAGAAACACAATGAGCAGCCTCCAGGGTGCTGGGCAAGAGCATATTCCAGTCTTAGCCTTTTAGAAAAAAGGGCTTGAAATGGAGTTTAGTTTTATTCATCTGTAAGCTATAGCTCTTTTTCTTGCCACTGGGCTATTTGTGCTAGTAAAGAAGAACGTACTTCATGAACTGTAAGATGCTTTGTTTGTTAGTTATGTTCTATATTAGGTACTTATATTCACATGCATAATACTATCATTGTTATTTTCATGAAAAAGATGTCAGCCATGATTTCATTTGAATTTGACAATTCCCCTTGTGAAGTAGTATGGCAATAGGATAAAACACATTATGTATCTCTATATATGTCTGTTATCTCTTCATCCATCCACCAATCTGTCCATCCGTCCGTCCGTCCATCCATCCATCCATCCATCCATCCATCCATCCATCCATCCATCCATGCAGCCATTCACCCATCCATTCATGCATCCAACAAAACAAAGACTCCAAGAGATTTTCCCGAGATCATGTGGTAAACAAATTGCAGAGCTGGTACAAAAACTCATGTCTACTGATTTGCTGCTTTTTCTCATGACCACAATATCTTCAGGCCCTTGTTTTTGTTGTATGTAATGATGATGATAATAATAATGCATTAACTTAGTGTTAGGCTGGTTCAAAAGTAATTGAAGTTTTTGTCATTAAAAGTAATACTTTTGATGGTGCAATTACTTTTGCACCAACATAATAATTTAGCACTTTCTATGTATAAGTCATATCACTGAATCTTCATCACAATCCTGTGAGGTATAGGTACGCTGAGCATCGTTTCCCATTACAGATGAGGAAACTGAGGCTCAGAGAGTCAACCTCTCTGAGGTTACCAAGCAATGAAGAGTAAGAAGTGGGATTTGGGGTGACTTTTAATTGCCTTCTGGCAAGGACTGATCTAATATCTTCATGGCTCAGAGAAAAGTAAGTTTCCCCTACCTACTCTGTGAGCCTCAAAGTTGACTTGCATATCTCCCTTCCCCAACCAACCCAAATGTTGCAGAAGATTGCTGATATGACAGACTTCTGCTGTGCTCACTGCTTTTCCTTAAGCTAAAGGAAGAAAAGAGAAAGGAAGGGACAAGCAAAATGTTAGTGTAGAAGGAGAAGAGGCTGCTGATTCCTGAACTTATGTAGCTACACAGTCACAGATGTGGCAGTGACCTGAGACAGACAACTGCCCTCTTGATATAAAATTGCACCTACTTTATTTCTGACAAGTCTTGTCTTAAATTGAGGACCTCTTCTGATGGGGGCTCACACTTTCCAAAGAGACCGTTTCCAAGGATGGACATTTCAAATGGTTAGAAAGTTCTTCCTGCTCCCGAGATGAAATCTTTTGTCCCTGAGTCATGACTTTGGTTATGATTGTCTGCTGCATCCATTCAGTGTGAAGTTGAAATTCCCTTCTATAGGACAGCACTTCATATATTTAGAGTCAGTCTTACCTGAGTTTTATTTTTAGGCTGAATGGTATATAAATTTTCCCAGCCATTTAAAATAACCTATTGTTTTCCTTTTTTTCATCTCCTGAATACTCTGTGGACACATTGTCTGTGTCACTCTTGAAATGTGAAACCTGAAATGGGATACAGTATATTCTGGAGGGGAATTGAACAAATAAACAAGTACACAAACAGGAGAATGACAGGCAGAGTTGCTGTGATAAAAATAAAACAGGAAGTAGTGTGTGCTTTGGAGGGGGAGATGGAGGGACACTGATTTAGATGAATGGAACCCATGCTCTGAGGGTTGATTTTATGGAGACAGAAGTAGGTTATTTACTTCAAAGGCCAGTTTACATGCTAGTAAGGAAAATATATAAATGTACGTATGTATTTTATTCAGACTAGGCCTGGGAATGGGTAGACAATGAACTGAAAGTAATTAAAACATCTCTCCACAGCTCAACGAATCTTAGCATTCATTCATGATTTCAACAGACTTTTAGTGATTTTTTTTTGAGTGAGGGAGGACTGTGTGCTGGACACTACACTGCACGGTGAAAGTAGGATAGAGACCAAAACAGAGTGTTCCTCCTTCTCTACCCTGTCTTCCGTGCTGCAGATCTGGCAGCTCTAAAGGGCAATGGGTGCAATGTTAGACTCATGAGGCAGTGTTAGACCTGCCTTGTCTCAGGGTAGGCAGAGGTAAATTCTGCAGAGGGTTAAAGCTGGATTAACGGCCCATGAACATTTTATTTCTCTCCTGGCTGAGCACAGTAAATATCGATGGTAATATAATGTTCTTTTTCATTGAGAGGAGAATGAGGGACACAAGAGAGGAGAGAATTGACCTTTTAGCTCTGAAAGAGGAGAAGAATATTGGAGAGACAATGTCCTAGTCAAAATACACACACACACACACACACACACACAGAGAGACAGACAGACAGACAGACAGAAGGAGAGAGAGAAAGACAGAGAGAGAAAGAGAAAGAGTAACACTTCTGGAGTAATAGTCTTTTAGTAGATAATTTATTTTTAACCTCTTCTGTATTGTAGAGACCGCAAGAAAAATAGAATAAACAACTCTAGACCTTTCTCTAGGAAAGCGCACATATGCACAGGCACATTGAGTGCATTGTATGATGTGGTACTCAGACCTACTGAGGAGTATCTATGGCTTGGTAAGGAAAAGACACAATTGTGGTTCACATTTTGAATTTAGTTTGTAGATATACCTTGCCTGGCTTAAAGGTACATTACAATTTTATTGAATTAGTTGCCAAGAACTAAAGTGAGAATATTTCTGCATAAAAATTTGGGTGTCTGGCTTCTCTTAAAAAATTAAAATATCTGGGATCCTTAAGCTTGCATGGTGGCCATTGCTGGGCTCCGATTGTGCTGTCTTTTTATACATGTGGAAAAGTCTCCCCGGTTGTCATCCGTCTTCCTTCTCACACCCACCTATAGGCCTTTTAATTTTGTCCCTTAACTAGAAGGGGTTAAGATCAAGAGACCCCTCCCTCTTAAAGACACCTTTTGTTTTGTTTTGTTTTGGTTTTGGTTTTGGTTTCAGAGAGATCTCTAGGGAACCGTGAGGTCTAGTATCCTAAAAACCTGCTTTCAAAGCAAATCTCACATGGTGCCCCAGTGTATGAAACAGATGTCAGGGCACATGGGCTCCACACCACTGCCAGTTAGTTTGGTGTGTCCCAGTCTTACTTCGGTGGCTCCCAAAGCACCTCTGGGGGACCTTCAGGACTCCACAGGGCACATTGGAAAACATTTATGTATCAGCAGGAACTCCTTTGGTTGCGTGTGACAGAAGCCTACCTCAAGCTAGCTTTAGCTAAAAAGATAATTTATGGGTTTATGTAACTTTTGGTGTCTATCGTTAGACAAAGCTGGGTCCAGGAATCCCAGTGAGGTTATCAGGGATCCCCCTTGCTCCTTTCTTTGCTCTGAGTTGGCTTCATTCTTAGAAAGCTGGTCTCCTTTGGTGGAAGCAGATGACCACTGACAAGACTCCAGACTTGTGTCATCTCCACAGCTAGCAGTCCTTTTAGAAAAAACAAACAAACAAACAAACACTTTCTTCATAGTAGTTCCGACAGAATCTGGGATTTGATTTTTTTGGATCATTTTGGGTAAGTGCCCATCCCTGAGTAAATTAGTCTATGCAGGAAAGTGGGGCCAGATCATTGGCTAGGCCCCCAACTGTAAGTCCAGTGAAGATTATTATAAAACTCCAGTGAATGGGGTCAGTTTGAAGCACAAACCCAGAACTTTGGCCTCTAATCCTAGCGTATCTTCCATTTTATTATTTATTTATTTTTTTGAGTCAGGGTCTTGCTCTGTCACCCATGCTGCCATGCAGTGACGTAATCATGGCTCACTGCAGCCTCGACCTTCTGGGCTCAAGCACCACCATGCCTGGCTAAGTTTTAAAATTTTTTTGTAAAGATGGAGTCTCACCATATTGCCCAGGCTGGTTTTGAACTCCTGGGCTCAAGCAATCCACCTACCTCGGCCTCCCAATGTGCTGGGATTACAGACATGAGCCACCATATCTGGCCCACTTCTTCCATTTTAGACACGGGTTCATCTTTATTATCTAGTTTTCTGTGATTCTGACTGATATGTTGAAGTATAACAGTAATCATACTTGACAATAAATCAATCCCAAAGCCATAGAATTTTAGTGATAAACGGGCCTAAGTGGGCTTATCATTCAAATGAGAAAACAGGCCAAGAGAGACTGACTGACTCATACAAGGTCAACTGACAATTTATATGAGACTATCAAAGTACCCTCACATCTCTTATCTCATTTGACAGTAGGAAGAATCCTATGACACATTGAACTTGGGTAGTGTTTTTTCCAAACATTTTCTCATCAATGAGATCATTTTATCCCCATAACAACCCTGGAAATTAGGAGAGGATAAAAATTATTCACCCATGTTTATAGGTAAGGACACGGGGTCAAAGCGGGTAAGATACTTGCCCAAGATTCCATGGCATATAGGGAGAAAAGCCAGTTTAGAATTAATCTGTCTGGCTCTGGGCTCTTTTTCTGTATCATCTTTATATTAAACATTAAATTATATTCAAGGACCTTCTACATATGTAATAACCTAAAGCAAATGGATAGACTGATCATTATCAAGGTTTTCAAATCTTACCATTGCAAGTTACAGATTTTATTTATGTTGTACCAATGACAAATACAGGGGCAATAGACTAGAGTAGAATTTGTTCCTTTTAGTCATAGGAACAAAATTTAAATAATGAAATTTTGGGAAAATAAAATCAACAGGTAACAAAGTAAAATTCAGAAAATTTTAGATCTGAAAAGAATCATGGAATAAAAGGAAGACTAATTATCTTCTTAATAGGTGAGCAAATTGAGGTTCAGAAAGTTGATATAATTTGCCTCAGATCCTATAGATGATCCATAATACAAGCTAGAGAAGAATACAAGTCTCCCAACTTCCTGTTGCCCTAAGGACTTTTACGATGATGATTGAGAGGCAATGTGCTGTGGTATAAGACACTGGATGATCTGCCCAATGTTCTTATTGTTCTTCTGAGAGTGTAAGAAATGCCAGCCGTTGGGGTACTCAAGGGGAATTCTCCAGACCTAGAATTAGGTAACATTGATTCAACCTCTAAGAAGTTAATTCTCATTAATTTTCCTTTAATTCTTCTGACTTTTGATGGCATCAAAGGAAAAGTCTATCTTGGATTCTAATCAGACTTTATGCCTTTCTAGCACTTTCTAATTTCCTTTTTTAGCAGAGTATACAGGCCTTAGGTTCAAAGTATTTGGTAAGCAAGAGTGGTTGGCTAGAATTTAATGGCATTGTTTTGTTTCTATTGCATCTATTAGCCACGTATGGAAAATGATGTTCTTTTCTAATTCATGAAATGATCTAAAGTTTCTTTAAAACTTTACTTAATTTTTATCCAAAATTTAAATCAAAGTATTGATTTATAAAAAGTTTTATACACATAATAGTCAGGGTATGGTAATTGTACACAGATATGACAAAAACCAAAATAATGATGAATGTATGAAGTTGGGGAATTACTGCCACAGGAACTGAATGCAAGGCCATTTTCAGGGCCATGTTGAAGAGTGCACTTTGACCTCAGAGAAACATAGATTTGACTCCCAGTTCTACCACCAAAATTAGCTGTGTGACCTTGAGCTAGATACTTTATATCTCTGAATTTGAGCATCAAAAGTTAATAATATGACTTATTTGCAAGGTTGTTGTGAAGATGAGGAATCTAAATGACAAGTACCAAGCTCAGTACCTTGCACATAGTAGGCGCTAAAGAAATGGTAGCTCTCCAGAGAGCTGAGCTTTAGATCTATATGAATGAAAGAAGAGAAAATGAAAGAATGGGTGGCAATAAGGCACCCAATGCAGCCTTGATTTTAATCTCCCACCTCATTTTTTTGTTTCTCCTGAACTGGTCAGGCAAGATCACAGCTGGTTAAGTACATCTTTGCTCCAGGAGGTCTGTTTGTCACTTTTGGAAAAAGAAAACTATAATCCTTGAGGCTAATTTCTTACTAGAAGACTGACTGCCTGTTTGCTTGATGGAAAAGCAGCCTTGGGGCCATGCTGGGAGGTTGATTCATTTGTTATTCCTGCGTAGGAGGCCTTGGTTTCTGAGTTGTTAAAGAACAAACAAAAATATCCCTTAAAAAGTAGGCTATGGTTTGGTGAAGCTTGAAATGCAATCCTATGGTTCAGCCTTAAGAGAAAATCTTCATCAAGCCTTTTGAGGTTTGCCCTGGTGGGCTGCTATAGTTTGTTGATTTGATTTTTAAAAATTTTGCATTAAATGTTATTTGTCTTGCTTCCTGAGATGTTTGTCTCACCCTCAAATTCTGCAGCTGAGGCAAGTGCCTCACATGCCTCATCCTAGTCCTAGCCGTGTTCCACAGTAACCACTGCACCCCTGCCACATGGGGAAGAGAGATTGTAATTATACCATGAGATTCCCTGGTGGGCTTAAAAGTAAATATCAGAGAAAGAGATTTTTTTGCTCAGTATGATCTGGACAATATAAAATAGTTTGCCCTATGAAGTGATGATAGCCCTGCCTTTGTGAGAGTACGAACTAGAGTAGTGACTTCCTAGCCTAGAGGCTAGGAAGGGGGAGGGTTGTTGTGCAATGAGTGGAAGAGGGATGTAGGACCTTCCTTTGCAATTCTGACATGCATGTGTTGAATCCATTCTTCTGTTGGACCAGTCTATTATTCATTCAACAAACATTATTTCAAGTGTCAGCACTATGCTAGAACTGAATGTGAATACAAATGTAAAGACACCATATGGGTATCCTCAGGAGTTCACATTTCTCACTTATGAGTGTGACAGGAGTAGACTTTAACTTCAACAAAGTAGCTAGCATAAACCAAATGCTTATTATATGCAAGCCACAGTTGCTAGGTACTCTACACAAATTATATGTTTGTTATAGAAGTAAAATGTACATACAGTAATGTCCCCTTATGTGTGGTTTTGCTTTTTGCAGTTTCAGTTACCTGAGGTCAACCTTGGTCTGAAAATAGATAAGCACAGTACAATAAGATATTTTGAGAGAGAGAGAGAGAGAGGAAACCCACATTCACATAACTTTTACTATATCATATTGTGATAATTGTTCTATTTTATTATTAGGTATTTTTGTTAATCTCTTAGTATGCATAGTTTATAAATTAAATTTTATTGTAGATATGTATGTATAGGATAAAAGATAGTATTTATAGGGTTTGGTAATGTCCAAAGTTTCAGGCATCCACTGGGGGTCTTGGAATGTATCCATTGTCAATAAGAGGAGACTACTGTATAGCAAAATCCCCAAATGTTACATTAAAATTTGTTAAGTTTTGATATTTGACCCATGTTTTGATAAACTAAATTCTACCCATGTAACCACCATCCCAATCAAGATATAGAACATTTTCATCACTCCAGAAAGTTTCTATGTGTCCCATTCCCTAGAAGCAATCTCTGCTTTGTTTTCTAGCACCAAACATTAGTTTTGCCTGTGCAAAGGCTAAATATATGTGAAATTAAACAGTGCATTCATATTTGAGTCTGGTTTCATTTATTTAGCATGCTTTTAACATCATATGTATTATTGTGGGTTTTAGTGGCTTTTTTCTTATTACTGAGCAATATTCTGTTGTATGGATATACCACAATTTCTTTGTCCATTCACCTATTGGCAGATAGTTGTTTCTAGTTTTTGAGTCTTACAAATAAAGTTGCTTTGCACATTTTTTGTACCAGTCTTTCTGTTGATATGGTTTTCTACTGAGTCATGAGGTAGGTTTATATTTAACTTTTATATATATAAACAAACTACCAAATAGTTTCTGTAGTGATTGGGCCATTTCATACTTCCTCCAGCAATACATGTAAGTTCAAGTTGGTCCTCGGCCTTGTTAATATTTGGTGTTGTTGGTATTTTTTTAGCCATTCTAATGGGTATGTAGTGGTATCTTGATTTTTTTTCTTTTTAAAAATTATGTCTTAAATTTATGTATAGTAAAGTTGACTTTTTATTGATGTATAGTTCTACGAGTTTTAACTACGTCTAGATTTGTATAACCTCCTGCCACTACCACAATCAGAATATAGAATTATTCTATCACCTGAAAAAGTGTTCTCATGCCACCCTTTTATAATCAAGCCCTCCTCTCACTACAACCCTGTAAATTACTGATATATTTTTCTCTCCTTATAGTTTTGCTGTTTCTAGAATATCATATAAATGGTCAGGTTCTGGTGTGGTCCCTCTTTGTGGTTGTAAACAGCTGACTTCTAATTGTGTCTTCACATGGTGGAAAGAGGGCAAGAGAGCTCTCTGGGGTTCTTTTTATAAGGGCACTAATTCCATTCTGGAGGGCTCCACCCTCATTAGTAGGAGGCCCAACCTACTAATACAATCATATTGGAGGTTAGGATTTCAACATATGAATTTTGAGCAGATACACATTCAGTTCATTGCATATAACAGTGTGTGTATGATAAAGTGTATGTTTAACATTATAAAATGCTGCCAAATTGTTTTGCAAACTGGTTGTATCATTTTTCATTCTCACCAGTACTCTATGAGAGTTATAGTTGTTCTGTGTTGTGGGTTAAATGTGTCCCCTCCAAAGGATATACTGAAGTCCTAAACCCGGTACTTTGAACGTGACCATGTTTTGGAGTAGAGTCTACAAATATACTCAAGTTAAGATGCGGTTTTACTGGTATAGAGTGGCTTTTTAATCCAACAATAGGTGTCCTTATAAGGAGAGACATTTGGAGATATAAAAATAGAAGGAAAACAGCTGTGTGAAGACAGAGGTGGGTATTGGAGTGATGCAGCCACAAGCCAAGGAATACCAAGAATTGCCAGCAATGGCCAGGAATTAAGAGGAGGCAAGAAAGAATTTTTCCTAAGAAACTCCAGAGGAAGTGTGTTCCTGCTGATACCTTGATTTTGAACTTCTCACCTCCAGACTATGAGAAAACAAATGTCTGTGTTTTAAACCACCAAGTTTGTGATAATTTGTTATGGTAGCCCTAGGAAACGAATACACTCTACGTCTTCTCCAGCACCTGTTTCTTTTTCTTTTTCCTTTTTGGGAGAGGGCTTCATTCTAATAGGTATGTATAGAATCTTATTGTAGTTTTAATTTTTATTTTACTAATGGCTAATGATGTTGAGCATCTTTTTATATATTTGCCATTCATATTCCTTAGTGAAATGTCTGTTCAAGTCTTCTCATTTTTTAAAATATTGGGGTTTCATTTGTGTGTGTGTGTGTGTTTGTTTTTTTTTTTGAGACAAAATCTTGCTTTGCTGTCAGACTGGAGTGCAGTGGCACAATCTTGGTTCACTGTAACCTCTGCCTTCTGGGTTCAAGTAATTCTCCTGCCTCAGTCTCCCAAGTAGCTCGGACTACATCATGCCTAGCTAATTTTCTTTTTGTTTTTTTGTTTTTTTTTGTATTTTTAGTAGAGACAGGGCTTCACCATGTTAGCCAGGCTGGTCTGGTACTCCTGACCTTGTGATCCGCCCACCTCGGCCTCGCAAAGTGCTGGGATTACAGGCGTGAGCCACTGCGCCTGATCAGATATAGTTTTTTGCAAATATTTCTCCCAGTCTGTGGTTGGTCTTTTCAGCCTCATAACATTGTCTTTTGCAGGGAAGTTTTGAATTTTGATGAGGTCTAACATCAATATTTTCTTTTTTGAATCATGCTTTTCATATTGTTATTTATAAAATCTTTGCCTGGCTTATGTCACAAAAACATTCCCCTATAGTAGAGTTTAAAATTTAACTCTATAACTGATCAATTATCTTTTAAGGAAACTAGAAGATAAACATCTAGCTATAATTTTTACTCCTGTAGTTGCCTTTTCTGGCATTCTGTTTTCTGTTGATCCAAGTTTTGATTCAGTGTTATTTTTCTTCTGCCTGAAAAACTTCCTTTACCACTTGTATGTGCAGGACTGCTGGCAATTCATTCCTTATACTTTTATTAATCTGAATAATTAATTTATTTTACCTTTAATTTTGAAAGATATTTTCATTGGACATAAAATTATAGATAGGCAATTTTATTTTCTTCAGAACTTTAATGATGTCATGCCTTTGGCTTCTGGGACTTCTATTTTCTCTGATGAGAAGTCAGCCATCACAGTTTTGTTGTCCTCTGTATGTAATGTGCCTTTTGTCTCTGGCTGCTTTTAAGATTTTTCTCTTTATCTTTTGCTTTCAGCGGTTTGACTCTGATATGTGGTTTTCTTTATATTGACTCTGCTTTGGGGCTTGCTGTGATGTTTCTATTTCTGATTTGATCTTGTTCACATTATTTGGGAATTTCTCAGTCAATATCTTTACAATTATGTTTTCTCTATTTTTTTCTTTCATCTCCTTATAGGACTCCAAATACACACGTTATATTTCTTGGTGTTTTCTTGTATATCATGAGGCTCTGTCCATATTCCTCACAGTCTTTTTTTCCTCTAATTTTTTACGTTAGATTATTTTATTTATCTATTTATAGTTCACAAACCCCTTTACCTGTAGTTTCTCTTTTGCTATTAATTCCATTCAATGAATATTTCAAATCTAATATTGCATGTGTCAGTGCTAGAATTACCACTTTGTTCTTGTTAATTATTTAAATTTATTTTTTGATAATACCCTCTCTTCATTCATTATAATCATTTTATTCCCTGTAAGTTTTTGAGCAATTTATAATAGTTGCACTAAAGTTCTTGTCTGCTGGTTGCATCTGGGACATTCTGGGGTCTATTTCTATTATAGGTATACCTTGGAGATATGGTACGTTCAATTCAAGACCAGTGTAATAAAGCTAATATCACAATCATATCACAATGAAGTGAGCCAAACAATTTTTTTCTTTTTTTGGTTTCCCAGTGCTTATAAAGGATATACTCACACCATAATGTAGTCTACTAAGTGTGCAATAGCATGGGTATAACAACACTGTACATACTTTAATTAAAAATATTTGTTTAAAATGCTAACAATCATCTGAGCCTTCATCAAGCTGTAATCCTTTCACGAGCGAAGGATCTTGCCTCAGTGTTGATGGCTGCTGACTGATTAGGGTGGTGGTTACTGAAGGTTGGGGTGGTAGTGGCTGAGCCTTCATCAAGCTGTAATCCTTTCACGAGCGAAGGATCTTGCCTCAGTGTTGATGGCTGCTGACTGATTAGGGTGGTGGTTACTGAAGGTTGGGGTGGTAGCAGCTGTTTCTTAAATTAGACAACAACAAAGTTTCTTGCATTGATCGATTCTTCCTTTCATGAAAGATTTCTTTGTAGCATGTGATGCTATTTGATAGCATTTTACCTACAGTAGAACTTCTTTCAAAATTAGAGTCAGCCTAAGATAAATTATTCGAGGGAATTTTTTTAAAAAGGGAAAAATAATAGAGGCAGTTTTCTCAAACCCTGCTCTTTCTTTATCATCTAAAATTTTCTAATTTTTGGAGTCTCTAATTTAAGTGGCTCAATTTTTTTTCTTGTTATTTCCACTCACTGAATTAGAATTTTAAATTTCCTTCAAAATATAAAAATATATTTATATGATACTATAAATCCTTAATTGTCATTTCAACAATATCCACAGCATCTTCACCAGGAGTAGGCTCCATCTCAAGAAACTTTCTTTGCTCATCCATAAGAAGCAACTTCTCTGTTCAAGTTTTCTCATGAAATTGCAGCAATTTAGTCACATCTTTAGGCTCTACTTCTAATTCTAGTTCTCTTGCTATTCCACCCCACCTGCAGTTATTTCCTCCACTAGAGTCTTGAACCCTTCAAAGTTACCCATGATGGTAGGAATTAACTTCTTCCAATTACCTGTTAATGTTGATATTTTGACCTTCTCCTATGAATCACAAATGCTCTTAATGGCATTTAGAATGGTGAATCCTTTCAAGAAGGATTTCAATTTACATTGCCCAGATCTAAGAGAGTAATCCTTATGTGTGGCAGCAATGACCTTATGAAATATATTTCTAAAGTAATAAGACTTGGAGGTCAAAACTATTCCTTGATATCTGAGTTCCCAAATGAATATTGTGGAAACATAAAACATCATAAAAGCAAGATTATTCTTTCTGTACATCTCAATCAGAGCTCTTGGTGAGTAGATACATTATCAATAAGCAGTCATATTTTAAAGAAATCCTTTTTTTCTGAAAAGTAGTTCTCAACAGTGAGCTTAAAATATTCAGTAAACCATGCTGTAAACAGATGTGCCATTGTCCTTTGTTGTTCCATTTCTAGAGCACAGGCAGAGTAGCCTTAGCACAATTCTTAAGGGCTCTAGGATTTTCAGAATGGTAAATGAGCATTGGTTTCAACTTCAAGTCATCAGCTGCATTATCTTCTAAAAAGAGACGCAGCCTGTCCTTTGAAACTTTGAAGCCAGGCATTGACTTCTCCTCTCCAGGTATGAAAGTCCTAGTTGGCATCTTCCAATAGAAGGCTGTTTGGTCTCCATTAAAAATCTGTTGTTCTGTGTAGCCACCTTTGGCAATGATCCAATGAACTTAGTTACATCTTCTGGATAATTTGCTGCAGCTTCCCCATAAGCACTTGCTGCATCACTTTGCACTTTTATATTATGGAGATTGCCTCTTTCCTGTGCTAGCCTCTAACTTTTCTTCTGCAGCTTCCTCACATCTATCAGCCTTCATAGAACTGAAGAGAGTTAGGGCCTTACTCTGGATTAGATTTTGGCTTAAGGGGATATTGTGGCTGGTTTGATCTGTCCAGATCACTACAACTTTCTTTGTATCAGAAACAAGGGGGTTTAGCTTCCTTATTATTCATGTGTTCATTGGATTAGCATTTTTAATTTCCTTCAAAAATTTTTCCTTTGCATTCACAACTTGGCTGTTTGGTGCAAGAGACCTAGATTTTGGCCTGTCTTGGCTTTCAGCCTGCCTTCTGACTAAGCTTAATTATTTATAACTTTTGGTTTAAAGTGAGAGACATGTAACTCTTACTTTCACTTGAAGAATTAGAGGACATTGTAGGGTTATTAACTGGCCAATATCAATGTGTCTCACAGAATAGGAAGGCCCCAGAATAGGGAGGGAGATGGAGGAATAGCCAGTTGGTGAAGTAGTTAGAGCATACACAACAATCATCAATTAAGTTTACTGTCTTATATGGGTGTGGCTCATGACACCTCAAAACAATTGCAATAGTTACCATCAAAGATCACTGTTCACAGATCACTATAACAAAGATAACAATAATGAAAAAGTTTGAAATGTGAGAATTACCAAAATGTGACATGGTAACACCAAATGAGCAGATGCTGTTAGAGAAATGGCGCCACAGACTTGCTCCATGTAGGGTTGCTGGAAACCTTTAATTTGTAAAAAGCACAATATCTTAAAGTGCAATAAAGTGAAGCACAAAAAAGTAAGTTATGCTTTTTTCCTTGAAGATGGGTTACATTTTTCTCTTTCTTCTCTTATCTAGTAATATTAGATATTATAGATGGTATAATAAAGACATTATGTATATTTATAAAAAATTTTCCTCAGATTTATTC
The DNA here is from genome assembly GCF_043159975.1 of Macaca nemestrina. Taxonomy (NCBI): domain Eukaryota; kingdom Metazoa; phylum Chordata; class Mammalia; order Primates; family Cercopithecidae; genus Macaca; species Macaca nemestrina. The sequence continues at coordinate 28,090,354 of NC_092130.1, read as the reverse complement.
TTATGGGTAGTTAAGTGACTGGGTGATTATAATGAACTTGTGGAGGCTGGATTTTACACTCTTCTCAGGTATATATATTTCTGTATTGCTTTTAGTCCCAGGAAGAATCCCTTAATCCTGAGAAGTTGTCTTTACTTCATGCCCTAGCCCTTCTGGAGTATTAATGGAAAGCTCAAGGCATTTTTCAAGCTTTTCTAGCATTGCATGATTAAACCCCCAAATGCTGTCTTCTCTGAAGAGGACAGCAACTGAAATCTCAGTTTAGGCCTTTAGATTCCACTGTGGATTTCTGCTGGGTTCTTTGAGTCTATCTCTCACAAGACCTATTCAAGAGTGGGCCAAAGATTTGAGAGTTGTTTACACCCTAGTTTTCGTGCTTACTGCCCACAGCATCCCTCTTTCCTGAATTTTCTCTGTCAATTTTCAGCCATACTGATGGCACTTAAATTTTTTTTTTTTTTTTTTTTTGAGGTGGAGTCTCGCTCTGTCACCCAGGCTGGAGTGCAGTGGTGTCATCTTGGCTCACTGCAAGCTCTGCCTTCCGGGTTCACACCATTCTCCTGCCTCAGCCTCCTGAGTATGTGGGACTACAGGCGTCCGCCACCATACCCGGCTAATTTTTTGTATTTTTAGTAGAGACGAGGTTTCACTGTGTTAGCCAGGATGGTCTCGATCTCCTGACCTCATGATCTGCCCGCCTCGGCCTCCCAAAGTGCTGGGATTACAGGTGTGAGCCACCATACCTGGCCTAAATTTTTGACATCTTTAGCATATAAGACTGTGACTTTCTGCTTGACTTCTATTTAATCTGCAACATGTGAACCAGAGAGCGCCTTCAGGAAAATAGCTAAATACACATGGATCTTACCTCATGTAGTTCCCTTGTTTCATAGATATAATACACTCCATTTTATAAAATACCTACTTTGGATCACTCTCAGTGCCTTAAAACAGTTGTGTTTCTTAAAATATTTCATTCTTGGCTTATGATTATTATCTGTGGCTGGTTTAGTCCGATACAAATTACTCTATTACTACTGGAATTAGAATTACTTTCTATTCTGTGAATTATTGAATTTTTCCTCATAAAAAATAATAATTAGCAGTTATTGTTACCACTGTTTTCCTGGTAAGCAAAACAGGCTCAAAAAGATTAATTCATTTTCTCAAAGCTATCCAGCTTATAAGTGGCACTGAGTTAGACTCTAAGTGCTGTAATTTTAGCCACAAATCTCTAGTATTGGCATTATGGTAATTCAGGGTAGAGAATAGAAAAATCATGTAATTTTGGGAGAAAACTCGATGTGTTGATGATGTCAGGCACATGCTGTTTATTTTGTTGGTCTGGGTAATTGCCAAAAAGAGAAGTTACTGCAATGACCCAGGTATTTTATTTATGTCATTGTTCATACAACGTATGCACAGCTTGCAGACTTGGTGCCTGCCTGACTTCACTTACCAGGCTGTGTTCAGCCATTTCATCATAGGTAGGACTGCTTACCAGGAAGATGAGGCAGCATTAGGTAATCCACAAGTAGTCATCTAATAGAAAAATAAGTCATAGAAGGAAGGAAAATACCTTCAAGACTGTACATTAATTAGCTTGGGCTGCCATCGCAAAATACCATAGACTGCATGGCTTAACAGAAATTCATTTTCTCACAGTTCTAAAGCCTGGAAGTCCGAGATCGATGTTCTGGCTGATTTGGTTTCTTGTGAGAGCTCTCTTTCTGGCTTGCAAATGGCCACCGTCTCACTATAGTCTCACACAGTGTTTCCCTGCTTCCTTTTTTATAAGAACATTGATCCCACTGCACCAGGACCTTACACTCATACTTCATCTAACCTTAGTTACTTCCAAAGGCCCCATCTCTAAATACCATCACATTGGGGCCTAGGGTTTCAACACGTACATTTTTGGAAAACACAACTTAGTTCATAATAGCTAAACGCTGGTATCCAGGTAATAGCTGAAGTGAATGAGGTCAGGCAGGTAGAAGTAAATCCTGGATAACTTTCCAAGCATCCTTCCCTGCTCAGTGTTTTTTTTTACTGGAGGGTAGCCCTCTGGCTGAATTGGTCAAAGAGGACTCTTCTTTTATTTACCTGTTAGGTATTCTGGAGATCTGTTTAAGAATTGTCCTTGCTTATGAGCAAAACAAGCAACTAACTACCCAGAATTAATTGGTGTGTACCAACTACCCTAAAATATCCCTGTTTCTTGCCTGAAGTTTCCAACATAAAAGGAATGCTATTGGTTAAATGCATGGTCTTTAACAACATAGATAGGTTTGTTAGAGGTGCCTCATTTAAAATTTGAATTAATTGATACAATCCTTTCTCATATGAGAGCTTTAATGGGTAAACACTAATGAGGAAATCTTTCACTATATGAGAGCTCTATCATATTATTAACTTGAATTTCAGTTTCCTCATCTGTCAAATGGGGATAAGGATAGCATCAACTATTTATTTGCTATAAATAAAACCTGAGAAGGCATAGCTAAAGTTCTTACCAGAGTATTTGACACATTGTAAGCTCAAAAGACAGCAGCTATCAATGATGATGCTGATGATGATTAAAAAGAACAACTGTGGGCACTTATGCTATTGGGAAGACTATTTGGGGCTTCCTGGATATTCTGAAAATAGTGTGACTACAGTGGAAATATAAGATCTGTGAGGGGGGAAAAGGGCCACATAGAAAAGAGACAAAGATAAGGGGCATAAATATATACAATTTTTATTTGCCAATTAAAATAGATAATTTTTTTAAAAAGACTACAAAGGCAACCCACAGAATGGGAGAAAATATTTGCAAACCAAATGTCTGATAATATCAGATAATATCTGTTAATATCTAGAATGTATAAAGAATTCCTACAAGTCAATTACAAAACAACCACCAAATTAAAATAAAATGGCAAAGGACGTGAATAGACATTTCTCCAAAGAAGATGTACAAATAGCCAACAAGCACATGAAAATATGCACACTGTCACCAACTATTAGGGAAATATAAATCAAAACCACAGTGGGATATCATTTCATGCCCATTAGGATGGTCATGATCAAAACCAAAACAGAAACTAGTAAGTGTTGATAAGGATGTGGAGAAACTGGAAATCTTATGCATTGCTGGTGAGAATGTAAAATGGTGCAACCACTGTAAAAAACAGTTTAGTAGTTCCTCAAAAGCCTAAATTTAAAGCTATATAAACATATAATCTAGCAATCTCAATCCTAGGCATATACCACAAAGAACTAAAAGCAAGGAGTCAAACAGACACCTGTGCACCAGTGTTCATAGAAGCATTCTTCACAATAGCCAGGAGGTAGAAACAATCCAAATGCCCATCAACAGGTGAATGAATGAGCAAAATTTGGTGTATATGCATCATGCAATGAAATGTTATTCAGTAATAAAAGGAATGAAATTATGATACATCTACAACATAGATAACCCTTGAAGACATTATGCTAAGTGAAATCAGTTAGACACCAAGGACAAATAATTTAATATTCCACTTATATGAGATACCTGAAATAGGCAAATCATAGAGACAGAAAGTAGATAGGGGTTACCAGGAACTTGGGGGCAGGGGCTGGGTATGAGAGAATGAAGATTTATTGTTTATTGGGTACAGAGTTTGTTTGGAATGATGAAAATGTTCTGGAAATGGCTAATGGTGGTGGTGGCATAACATTGTGAATGGAATTATGTCATAGAATTGTGTACTAAAAGATAGTTAAATGGCAAATTTTATGTTGTATATATTTTACCATAATAAAAGTTTTAAAATAGATTGGAAATGTTAGAGTTGAATTTGATCCACACAATTTTGCCTAGGAGTAATATAAAATTAGTGAACAATTTGGATTTCCATGTACAAGATAAAATAACCAGAGTCCCAAGATAGCAACAAAGCATATCAGGGTAACCTAGGAGAGAGTGGAGAAACCAGGACTCAAACTCTGTATCTTTGGTATATGTGTTGAGCCTTGGTAGCTAAGAGGTTGATTTTATTAGTAAGCCAATAAAGCAGATAGTTTCTGAGCTTCTGTACTGCACTGAGCCCTGTCCTAGGCCACTTCTGGGGATGATCCATAGAAATGTAAAGCAAAACATTTATGTGGCCGACAAACATATGAAAAAAGCTTATCATTGCTGGTCATTAGAGAAATGCAAATCAAAACCACAATGAGATACCATCTCAGGCTAGTTAGAATGGAGGTCATTGAAAATTCAGGAAACAACAGATGCTGGAGAGGATGTGGAGACATAGGAATGCTTTTACACTGTTGGTGGGAGTGTAAATTAGTTCAGCCATTGTGGAAGAGAGTGTGGCAATTCCTCAAGGATCTAGAACCAGAAATACTATTTGACCCAGCAATCCCATTACTGGGTATATACCCAAAAGATTATAAATCATTCTATTATAAAGACACATCCACATAGAAAACACTTGGAACCAACCAAAATGCCCATCAATGGTAGACTAGATAAAGAAAATGTGGCACATATACACCAGGGAATACTATGCAGCCATGAAAAAAGATGAGTTCATGTTTTTTGCAGGGACATGGATGAAGCTGGAAACCATCATTCTCAGCAAACTAACACAGGAACAGGAAACCAAACACTGCATGTTCTCACTCATAAGTGGGAGTTGAACAATAAGAACACATGGACACAGGGAGGGGAACATCACACGCCAGGGCTTGTCACAGGGCAGGGGGCTAGGGAAGGGATAGCGTTAGGAGAAATACCTAATATAGATGACAGTTTGATGGGCGCAGCAAACCACCATGGCATGTGTGTACCTATGTAACAAACCTGCACATTCTGCACATGTATCCCAGAACTAAAGTATAATAATTACAAAAAAGATATTCTGACCACTTCAGGAACCCCTATAAAATGAATGGCAAATTAAAGAATCTTGAGATGCCATGTAAGCAAATATCACCTGTACCCCAATAACCTATGGGGAAAATTTTTAAAAATTCCTAATCTCAAGAAGTTTGCAATTTGGTTAGGAATAACAGTTTAATCATCCATTCAAAAAAGACTTTTGAGAAATGCAAACTTACAAACTTAAGAGCTAGGTTGGGTTATTTAAACCTATCAAGTACCATAGTAGGTGAGATTCAGCAAGGGCTGGAGATGTCTGGGAAGACTGTGACCTTGAATAGGGCCTTGGTTAGGGCTAACCTGATGATGTTTAAGGTCTGAAGTGCCAGATCTGCTGCATTAAAGATGGATCACTTCGTGAATGCTGAGTTGTTAAGGGGCCTGTCATTCCAGCAAGAGGCTGATGATTTATTAAAGCTTCCCATGAAAGCTATACTAACTGGATTAGCTGCTAACATGGATTGAGGCTTTGAGTGGGATTAACCCCAATTGCCATGAATTAGTTCCTCTTTTTTATCCTTTACTTTCTTTCCCCTATATCTTGACTCTTTGGCAAAGCCAGGTGACAGGGGAACAATAGTCAGGTTTACTTTCTTGGAGTTAAAGGAATCTGGGAAAATCTATTAAGTGACCTTTCTCTGGTTTTTACACCCTGGGGGATTTAATTCAATGGTGAAGAAACCTTATCCCACAATTTAATTCCTCACCACCAGAGTTTCCATCCCCCAATTCCATAGGCTTAATTAGTGCTTTAGTATCCCTGAAAATCTGGGGGAGGACTGGAAGCCAAAAAGGCAACTCCACATAGTCCCAATGTGGATGCTGCAGAATTAGTCTTTATTAGACTAGTTCAAGGTGGTTTAATCAAGGAGATCCATTTTCAGAGAGTTTTCCAAGTTCTTGCTGGTACTAACGTGGGCTTCATCGATGGAGAGAATGGTTATCAAAATCTTTTCCTATTTTTCTCTTGCCTTTTTCTTTTCTTTTTCTCCCTTCTTTTTCTTGTTCTTTCCACATTAACTGAGCAATGTTACAATATATAAACTCAGTTTTGGGTATACAACAATGCATAATGTGCTCATAGCTGATCCTTAATAAATGTTTTCAAACTGAACTGAATGTATTAGCATATTTTCTTGCTCTTGGGAGTCTTTGCCTGTTATTTAAGGTCTGACCATAAAATGGCCCTACTCACTCTTTGATTTTCTACCTGTTCCCAAAGAATTTTCTAGCCAAAGTTGTCCATCTCATCTGTTAAACACAGTGCAACCATTCCATATTTCAAGTTTGATGTGCTGAACTCTCTATGTGTCTACTCCTTCAAATGTCTTGACCTTTCAAATCTTACTTCACTCCTGGACAGTTTTTCAAGCATTACTCTAGGTCCTACAGTTCTCTCCGTCCTCTGCCTCCATCTTTTTTTTTTTTTTTTTTTTTCTGTATTGCTTCAGTAACTGATGTGTACACAGCAAACTTGATCATCCACCCCTGGGCGATGCTTCTAAACTAGAATGTGTTTCTATGTGTGTTTGTCTCTGCCTGTTTCAGTACTGTTGGGAAATGTTATTGGCTTTTCTCCACATCACCACACACTGAATGATTGCTTTTGCAGCTTGTCAGACCTTTGTTGGGCACCTAATCTCAGTATTGCCTGACATGGGTTTAAGAAGCTCTTCCTGTAAGTCAACCAAATTTTTAGATGACATAGATACTCTCAGCTCTGGCTTAGTCTGTGCCTAGAGGTCATAAGTAAATTTGTGGCTGAGGTTTGGAGTCAGTTTATGTTTGGAATTAAATCATCACTATATATATATATAAATTATAATTAATTTACCCTTTATTTGTTTGTCTCACATGGATGTTTTGCTAGTTATTGTATCCTAGCAAAGAGACTGTCAAGTAGTAGACACTTCAATACTTGTTGAATAATAAATTAATGAATGACCTTACTCTGTGGTCAGGATTAAGGCCCACCATTGGCTGGAGTTAAGGCTAAGTCTGTGCCCAGTGATAGATGCTAGTCTCGTCTTGTTTCAGGAGTAAGTCTGGTTGTTTGTAGCTGGGGTCAGACTTTATTCGTCGAATGGGAGCACAGTATAGTTTGTGGTCATGCTCAGGGCTGAGTAGATGGCTAGAGTTAAAGCACAGGGCAAATCTAGAGTGTACCGCCTGATTTCAACCTAGAGATCAGTCTAGAGTAGTAGACTGATGACTACTACAGCATGAACTTCAAAGGTAGTTTTCAACTGAATTTTAGGTAACTGGATTTCTGACTTCATAATCCACTGAAAGCTACCATCGCAGTTTGGAAATAAATGGCCCAATTTCAAGTCCTAGATTAGGGATTCTCTCCTACAGTGACTGTTGAGCAACAAACGAGTTGGTAAATTATGATTGTGAATTGCTCATTGGTCCCATGCGCTCACTTGCTCTCTGTTCTAGTTGAAATGTCAGTCCCTGGCATCTCTATTGTGATGTTTCTCTGCTGCTGTGTCTGTCTTGAGTTCCCCTGGCTGGCTGTCTCATTGCCTATCTCATTTTCTTTTGTCCTTTCCTAGTTTTTAGCAGTCACCTTGCCGGGTTCTTGCTGAGGTAGCACCGCTCACAAATGATTAATAACTTGGAAAATGGCTCTGAGTTTGGTGATGGATTAATCCCAGTGGTGAAGGAATAACTAGGAGGTCAGCTGCCCTGTACAGGAAATGACCACTGGAAGCTCTTTACCTGGATTTGGGCAAACTTACTCCCCACTGAGATCACTGCCTGAACATATAGAACTTTCTTTCTTACTGCCAAACCTTCTCATAGTGCTTCAGCTTCCAGGGTCCTGCTACTATTTCATTATCAAAAGTTATCACTATAGAGTCCTATGCTCTGATCTCTCCTTTGAGCCCAAAGAACCAGGTTTTGATCTTAAATTTGTTATGAGTCAGCTGTTATACTTTGCACAAGTGTTTAATCTCTCCTAGATCTCAATTTCTTCATCTGTAAAGTGGGAATGATAGTCTCTGTGAGAATAAAAGGAGGTGATACATTTGTCAGTGCTTTGTAAAATTAAAAGTTTTGTGCAAAGGTAAGAGTAATTTGTATGAACCTTCTCTACAATTTTTTGATATTAGAAGAGGGATTTCAATGTGATAACTAGGAGTCATGAATAGTATGGGCATTGTAGATACCAAGACAAGTTGGAGAAATAGGTATTTGGCTTGAGTGATGGGAAATTTTCAGAAATTTGTATTAGTAAGTTATTTTTGCCTACACGTGTAGACATCCACTTTTTTGATTGAACACAAACACCCATGTATTTACATATGTTTATACATATGCAAACATAATGCAAATTTATACATGACAGAGGGAGTAATTTGAAGATAGAATCTTTGCTCTTTTCTTAAAAAATACCACGATTTTCAGTGAGTTACCTAGTGTTGTTATTTTGTCTAATGGCCCACAAAGACCCATCTACGTATTTTTATTATTAAAAGAAAATACAGACATATCTGATTCTACCCTATCATTGTTCTCCTTGAACTTATTCTGAGCAAGATATTTTGCCCATCTCATTGATTCATCATCTTAGATGAGGAGCCCATGCCACATAAAAAGCCTTTCATGCTTCTCACTCATTGTCTTAGATGAGGGACTTTTCTTAGAAACTTCATTCAGCTAATAGTTTGGTGCACCTGCAATCCACAAATGCTACAGTATTGTCACAGGGGATCAGCTGAAACAAAATAGACGTACTCTCTGTCTGCATGAAGTTTTGTGTTGCCATTCTATTTGCTAGGTACTACTCTAAGCACTGCTAAAGAAATGGAGACAAGGTTCCTCTGATTTTGAGGAGTGACAATATACAAATAATAATAGAAAAACATATTAGGTAAATTCCCTAAAGAGAATTAAGCACAATGATGTGGTAGAGAGCACCTAGAGGGTGACTACAGATAATATGGACAAGAAACATACCTTGGAGACTGGTACATTTAAGTTGAAGACTATATGACAAGGAGGAGAGAGTCATGCCAAGATTGAAGACAATGAGAAATCAAAGGAAAGTCAGTGTAGTTGGAGCCAGGTGGGCCAGTGGAAGGGTCAGGGAAGATGAGATTGATATAAGTGCAGTTGTCTAGGACATTGTAGGCTGTTCGATTCTAAGTTCATCAGGAATCCACTCATTTTAAGCAACAAAGTGACATTGTTTAATATATATTTTTAAAAGGCCAGTAACTCATTCTTGCTATTTGTGGATTAGGATGATAGCAAAGTCAGGGACACATGCTAGGAGATTTTACAGTAGTCCAGACAACAGTAGTCCAGACAAGAGATTATGGAAGTTTGGATCATTGTATTCATAGTTGAAATGGAAAGAAGAGTAATAATTCAAGTCATATTTTAAAGTGATACCTGTTAGATTTGCCCATCAGGCAAACTGGATGTGAAGGGTTAAAGGAAAATTGCTGTCGTTATACTTTAATACATTTATTCATCCCTCTTTACTTGCAGACTGTAAGCTTTTTGAGGCCAGAATCTGATTCTTTAACTATTCCTTATCATTGGCACAGTGTTTGGCATGGTGGATATATGTTGAATGAATGAATGAATGAATGCATACATGCATGTATACAAGAATGCAAGAAGCAAGTAGGAGCTAGGTTATTTTGAAGAAAGTTACCCTTTTTCTATGTGAGAATTTAAAAGTTCCATATTGTATTTGATATGAATTTTTTTAATTTTTCCTTTTCATAAGTGAGTTTCAATAATGCTAGGGCAGCAAACTACTATTAAAGTCAATTATCCCATGTCTGATCAGTAGTGACTTAAAAGCGTCAAACAGTGGCAACGTAACTTCACCAAGGTAGGTTCTGTGAACTCAATCTTCCATTTTTATTTTACCCTGCTAAAGCCTGTTTCAGTTTTAGCCATCCTAGCTTCTGGATATGAGGCAGTTGTAATTGACTGAAATTGATTGTTCATTGAGAAATGAGGGCTAAACAATGAAGATTGGAAATTTGAGCTGTAAGTTTCATCAGGTCAGACTTTCTGCAAAGACTCCTCAGCCTAGGGAGCCAGGCTCATTGAACAGGGACTGGTATGGATGGAGGACAATTTAAATTGAAGCTGCTTTTCTGTAGCCTTCAAAAAGCTGCTGATTCATTTACTAAACTAGGGCAGATCAAAAGCGAAGCTGAAGCAACTTTCTCAGATATTTGCTTTAGGAGAGGAATGAGAGCCTGACCTTCCATATATAAACATAGCAGATTGTAGGTAGTATCAACTCATTGGGACCACACTAACTCTACTGACTGTCAGTGGCCCTGCCAGGAAGCCTAGAATACCCATTTCTTTCTTAATTTAAAGCTTCAAACATTTCCTTGAAGGGATGCTAATGTTATGGAGTTTGAGAGATGATCTTTAAGTCCGTGCCAGTACTTATATGTTATATATTGCCATTCTTAATCTCTGAAAAAGAGACCATGGAACTGTAGGCCATTCTCCAAGTTAAAGCCGGGCATAGGCTAATAAATTCATCCCAAGTCCTTTCAGTCCCAGATATGGTTCTGCTGCTGTCCGTGGTACTGAACTGTGTCAGACAAAGAAGAAACCTGGTCTCCCTGAGATGTTGCAGCTGATAGCATGTTGGAAGTTATGTTTATTCTTTATGTGATTGTTATTTCAATATTTATTTACAAACATATATTAATCATCTCGACTGTTCAAATTAGAAGGGAAGGAAAGGAAATTAGAAACTTAGAGGCCTAGAGAAAAAAAAGAAACCTGCCTGAAGTTAGCCATTTGGTGGCAGATCTGAGAAGAGATAGAAACTTGATCTTAATTCTGTCACTAAGCAACTCTTAAATTAAGCAAAAAATGCCCTTCATTAAAACTACAATTTTGTCATGATGTAACCATCTTCCTAATTATAGAATAAGCAGTTATGAACCCTACACTGGTGAAAAATAAACCATTTTCTAGTCCCCGATCATTGACTTCATAGAAAGTTGGAGAACTGGAAATGAATCACCTTTATTTACATCTGATAGGTCCAGAAACATGAGTAAGAAATAGTTGAGACTTATAACTCTGGAGCTGGCTAAATAAAAATTGGGATACATTCCATTGGAAATGTAAAGAGTTTGCTAAGCCAGTGCATGTCATATATGTAATTACAGGACTCTCCCTTCTCTAATCTTCTCAGAGGACCTTCATATTAAACTAGGAGACTAGCCCAAATTAAAAGATAGAGAGACTTGTTGTTTTGTATTACCCACTTAAACAAGTCTAAGTGTTGCCTGGTGGATATCCTTGATTAATTTCATTTAAGTAACTGATGGGACTGATATGAAATTAACATATAATTAAAAATGTAAGTGTCTTTTTGTAACTTACATGATAATGCTTGAAAAATAATTTTCTCTGAGGTTTCTTAAGCATTTCCTCTGAATATCTTAAAGTACTAATTTGTTTATAAACTTTGTTTTTATACAGGAGACATTTTAGAATAGTGGTGTGACTGAAGTTACACTGAAGTCAGAATGATCATTTCCACCAATTACCGGTTATATGGCCTTAGGAAATTTTATTAATATCGTGGAGCCTCAGTTTTCTTGATAATAGAATGAACACAATAATACCAACTTGGTGGAATTGTTGAGATATTTAAATCAAGCAATGCACATTAAGTCCTTAGTGCAGGTCCTGTCACATAGGTGTAAAATAGTGTGCAGTAAATATTAGCAATAAATTAATTTATAAATATTAATATTGGACCTTTCAAATATTGGCTCCCACTTTCAAACTATCACAAATTTTATATTAGCAGAAGATGACAATAGCTAAGTGAGCAGAAGATCCCATCACTGTAAATATTGGTAATGATGTGCCCTGTTGAACTTAGCCAATACAAATCTGGATTCTTTATGGGAGAGACTGGATACTTATTTCCAGCAATGCCCCCTGAATTCCAAAACCACCCACCTGAAAGGACATGAGTCCCGCACTGACGTCATAAGCCATTATTTTGATATATGGCTCCTTCCAAAGCTCTATTTCAATGTAATCTGTGTCCCAGCCAGGCTTCAGGCTGGTCACACTTTTGCTCTATTGACTTGCCAAGTGGCATTATTTATTTAGCACCAGTAATATGCTCTGTATTCTATGGCGGTTGATGATAATAATAGCTTGGTTTCTTTTAGTGCATTTCTTTCAAGGAGTTGAGAGGACATTTGGATACACAGGGAAGGAGAAGCTGCCATATTGCTTCTCCTAACTCATAGCATTAGGCCCCATAAAAACTACTTTTGGATGATGATAGTGATGATAATGTTGAATGTTGATATATATATTTCTATATATAGAAATATATATTTATATACAGAAATCTATATATAGAAGTCTATATATATAGAAATATCTATAGATTTATCTATGTATAGGATAAAATGACAGTGGCAGGGAAATGAAGAAGAGCAGAGGAAGAGAAAGGAAGGAAAACTGAGAAGAGGGGCAGCAAAAGACAAACAATAAAAACAATTTTATTGCTGTAGAAAGGCAAGAACTATCTTCAAATAATGCTACAGAGGACCTGAAGAGTCAAAGGTAACCAAAAAAGTATGTCACTTTTATTTCCCTTATCTCACTTTTATTTCCCTTGGGGACCAAATTCTCTCCTGGCTTTTATAGATATCCATAACTAGATTCACACCACCTATGTAACTTTCCCTCTTTATTCCCAGCCTTGCCTGAGTTAGACCACAAACTATCAGGTTCTAGAACTTCTCACCTTATAAAGAAAACTTGAACTAAAATAAACTCCAAAATAATTCATTAATCTCTGAGAATAAAGTCTCATCATTGGAAGAGATAGGTGTGGGTGGCACCTATCTTGTCAACTCCCAAAGCAGTAATCCTTTCCTCAAACAAGTAAGATAGCTGGTTCTCAAAAAACATTGGTTATGGAAACGCAATACCTTGCAATATAGGCCATCCTAGTGTGAGAAGTAATGGCTGTAAGAAAGCCTTCCTACTGTCAACTTGAAGTGTGCTTATATGCCACTAATGGCTAGTATTATGGAGGACATACTAGCCATTGTTCTGTGTGCTTAATGCGTATAGCTTCCAAGCCTCCCAATAATTTTGAAAGATAGATATTATTACTCCCATATCTATAAACAGAAGAAAATATGACTCAAGGAGGTTAAATGGCTTGTCTAAGTTCACATAGCTTATAAGTTCTGGAGCTATACTCAAAGCCAAGACTGATTCTACAACCTCTTCTTTTTTTGCTTCTTAACTGATGGCATTCCCTTCCTTTTCAGCTATCGAAACGTCACTTGCTTGACAAATACCTAATGCATGCGGGGCTTAAAACCTTTAAAGGTTTTACGATGACGGGTGGTTGGGGGCAGCAAGCCACCATGGCATGTGTATACCTACGTAACAAACCTGCACATTCTGCACATGCATCTCAGAACTTAAAGTATAATTTAAAAAATTAAGAAGAAGAAAAACAAAGAAAAGAAAATGTTACTTTAAATCCCAGTTCTTCTATGAAACGCTCTTGGTCACCCCATCCTGGAGTGCTCTTCTTTCTTTTATGAGCCATTTCCAGCAATTTAGTTCTGTAAAATTCTTATGGCAGTTACTGCATAAGATCATACATCAAGAAATCTCTCCTACTGGAAACTTAAATTTTATTTAAATATTTTTTGATTATGTAAAACTTATGAAATGCCAGAAACGGAAGGCGCAAAAGAGGTGATAAAAATGACAATAGTTAGTAGCATTGAGTATTTACTATAAGCTATATATCACTCTAAATGATTTACTTGCATTAATTCACTCAATGCAAATCAAGTATGGATTATGTATGGTATGCACATATGTTTTCACCATTTTACAAATGAGGAAATGGAAATACACAGAAATCAGTTAATTCTTTCATGGTCAAAAGCTACAGCTTCTTAGTTACTCAAATCCACAAGGCTTTGAAGTAGAGTGTGTGTGTGTGTGTGTGTGTGTGTGTGTGTGTGTGTTTGTGTGTGTGTGTGTGTATTTGGCAGCAAAACCTGATCTGACCCAAACTGATTTTGTGGCAAAGCTTGTCCTAGCTTGACATCAGACTATTTATAATTATTTATCTCATTTAATGTTAATATTCATATGTTTTACTGCAGAAATATTTATGTGTTTAATTATTGAGCACTGCTCCAGACCTTACTAGGGTTAGGAGGATGCTGTGTAATATTTGGATATTAATTTCCTAACCCTGCCCTTGCACACCCCATCTCCAAATCCTGTATTTGGAAGCACATCTAGCACTTTGGCAGAAAGCACATCTAGCCCTAGGCTTTGGCAGAAAGTATTTAGATCTGTAGTTAGTGGTAAAAGAGTCACAGTTCAAATCAGGCTATTAGATGCTAGAGCCCAGATTCAAGAAAACTATACTAACTTTTCTTTTTAAAAAATTTTTAAAAAATATTTCATTTTGAGTTCTGGGGTATGAGTGCAGGATTTGTTACATAGGTAAACATGTGCTATAGTGGTTTGCTGCACCTATCAACCCATCACCTAGGTATTAAGCCTCGCATTCATTAGCTATTTTTCCTGATGCTGTCCCTCCCTCCACCCCCTTACCCTGCAACAGGCCCCAGTTTGTTTTGTTCCTCACCTTGTGTCTGTGTGTTCTCATTGTTCAGCTCCCACTTATAAGTAATAACATGCGGTGGTTGGTTTTCTGTATACTAACATTTCCGATACTTCTGTTTGAAACGTAACAAAACTTAGGAGAAGTGATCAATAACAAATAGATGGTAAAATATATGTTTTTAATATTTTCGTGACTTTTAAAATAGGACACTTTTCCTGTGTCCATGCCTGGTCTCTCAGTTGAACCCTTAGCTCTTTGGGGGTAGAGGCAGTGCTTGAGGCATTTTTGCTTCTGGCCCCACTACGGCACAGTGGTCAAGAGAACCCAAGCTTTGGGGTCACAGGGGTCTGTATCTGAGTTGCAGTCCACTACTTACTGGTTCCGTGGCTGTGAGCCATCTCCTTTAGCAAAAATATAGAGAAGACAACACCAAAGGGACTTCAGGAGATCATAGATATAAAATGTATTATAGAGCAAAGATTAAAAGAACGACATTTTTTTCTTCATAATAAAGTTTTGATGATTTAACCTAACAGGTTTTGGTATTTCCTTTCCTTATATTCTCATGGTGACAGCAGAAACAACTGCTGTGCCACAATCTCTGTGACTTACCTTTTCAGTACAGTGGGAAGGGCCAGTCCTGCTGAGAAGTCTTTGTTGTTGTTATTTTTCCAGCCAGCGACTTGTGAATCCAATGGGATGAGGCAAACATGGCAGTGAAAAAGATTAATCTTCCAATCCAAGAATCATGAAGTTTAAATCTTAACTTGAGAAAAACTATTTTTGGGCTGTATAGGTAGAGACAATCCTTACAGATAAGGCATTCATAGATATTTCACAGAGAATTAATATTCAGCCATTGATAAGCTTCATCATTATCCAGTTATTTTCAAGAAAGAAATGATATTCATGGCTGGGCACAGTGGCTCATGCCTGTAATCCCAGCACTTTGGGAGGCCGAGGTGGGTGGATCACCTGAGTTCAGGAGTTTGAGACCAACCTGGCCAACATGGCAAAACCTCGTCTCTACTAAAAATACAAAAATTAGCCGGGCGCGGTGGCTCAAGCCTGTAATCCCAGCACTTTGGGAGGCCGAGACCGGCGGATCACGAGGTCAGGAGATCGAGACCATCCTGGCTAACCCAGTGAAACCCCGTCTCTACTAAAAAATACAAAAAACTAGCCGGGCGAGGCGGCGGGCACCTGTAGTCCCAGCTACTCGGGAGGCTGAGGCAGGAGAATGGCGTGAACCCGGGAGGCGGAGCTTGCAGTGAGCTGAGATCCGGCCACTGCACTCCAGCCTGGGCGACAGACCGAGACTCCGTCTCAAAAAAAAAAAAAAACAGAACAAACAAACAAACAAAAAAACACAAAAATTAGTGGGGAATGGTGGCGGGCACCTGTAATCCCAGCTACTCAGGAGGCTGAGGCAGAATAATTTCTTGAACCTGGGAGGCAGAGGTTACAGTGAGCCAAGATCACTCCATTGAACTCCAGCCTGGGTGACAAAAGTGAAACTCCGTCTCAAAAGAAAGAAAGAAATGATATTCGTGTGAGATAATCCTTCCTTATCCTTTTAGGTAGGCCATATCAAAATCAATTTACACTGACCATCGACTCTACTAAAGCACCTTTTGTTTTTCGTTAGGTAAAATATACTAGATACAAACCAAGGTTTTAGGTTAACTCAATGGGTGAAACAAGTTAGAAGGTTATGTACATTAGAATCACCAGGAAAGCTTTTTAAAATATAAATCCATGTCCTTAGCCCCAGACAGTCCAGATTCAGAAGCTGTGCTAGGACTTGGGCATTCATTTTTTTAAAAAAACACATTTTAATGGGCATATTTGAGGTTTACAACATGATGTATGGGATACATATAGATAGTAAAATGATCACTGTAGTGAAGCAAATTAACATATTTATAATCTCACATACTTTTTTTTGATAAGAGCAGCTAGAATCTACTTTTTAAAACAAAAATCCCTAATTCAACGTAATATGATTAATATAGTCCTTATGTTGTACCTTAGATATCTAGACTGGTTCATCCTACACATCTGCTACTTCGTATCCTTTGACTTACATCTCCCCATTTCCTCCCCACTTCACCTCTGATAACTATTGTTTTATTCTCTGTTTCTGATAACTATTGTTTTATTCTCTGTTTCTATACATGTGACCTCTTGTTTTAAGAATACAGATCTAAGTGAGATTTAAAAAAAATATTCCCAGGTGGTTTTGATGTAAAACCTGGTTTCAAACAACTTTTTTAAGCTAAATGTTGATCTAGGAATGGAAGCTCAATTATTACTTATTAATGTGTTATAGTGCCTCATTAAATCAGGCTTCTCATTTGTAAAATGGGAGCTCACTTAGCCTCTCTCTAAATATTTTCTTCTGTGTTGCTGTTTAATGATTTTATTTCTGAAAACATCACAGTTATAATACATGGCTCTGGACTGCTAATAAGAATAGGTTCTTCTTTTAAAAATTTTTTTGCCAAGATAGGCATTGTGCTATAACACACGACCTAACAAACTATGGGTAATTAATCTTAATAAGTAGAGCAGCAGTGGAGACAGCCCTAGTTTTTAAATTTTATTATTATTATGGTAAAAAACCACATAACATGAGATCTGCACTCTGAACACATTTTTACATGAACAGTACAGTGTTGTTATTACTAACCACAAATGTATTTTTAACTAAGCACAATGTTGTATAGCGCATCTCTAGAGAATTTTTTTATCTTATATGACAAATTTTATTCTCATTGAGCAGCAGCTCCTCATTTCACCTTCCCTCCCAGGCCCTGGCAATCACCATAGTGCTTTCTGCTTCAATGAGTTTGGCTACTTGAAAGTCCTCATATAAGTGGAATCATGCAGCGTTTGTTCTTCTGTGATTGGCTTATTTCACTTAGCATTGTGTCCTCAAAATGCATTTGCATTGTATCATAGGATAGGATTTCCTTTTTTATGGCTGAATAATATTTCATTGCGTACATGTATTATATATACAATATATAATATGTATAATATATTATACACATATATACTATATATATAATATATAGATATAGCTCACATTTTCTTTATCCATTCATTTATCAATTGACATTTAAATTGTCTTCACCTCTTCATTATTGTAAATAACACTGCATTGAATGTGGGAGTGCAATTATCTTCCAAAATCCAATTTTCAATTTGTTTTGGATATGTACGTAGAAATAGAATTGCTGGATCATGTGATAGTTCCATTTTTAATTCTTAAAGAAACCTCTATACTATTTTCAGTAGACTCTGTACTATTTTACATTTCTGCCGACAGGGCACAAAGGTTCTAATTTCTATACACTCTTGCCACCACTTGGTTTTTTTTGTTGTTGTTGTTTTTAATTGATGAATTTAAAAAATAATGACCATCCTAATAAGTATGAGGTGATAGCTCTTTGTGGTTTTGAGTTTCATTTTCCTGATAATTAGTGATGTTGAGCACCTTTTCATATACGTGTTGGTCATTTTTGTCTTCTTTGGAGAAATATCCATTTAAATCCTTTGCCCATAAAAATAAAAGTTGAGTTGTTTAGGTTTTTTTTTTGCTATTGAGTTATAGGGAGTTTCCTATATGTTTTGGAGATTAATTCCTTATGAGATAGATGGTTTGCAAATAGTTTCTCTCCTACTATTGGGTAGGTTGCCTTCAAAAGAACCTTGCTTTTTGAAGAATAAAAAAAAGAAACTTAGATTATTTTCTTCCTTATTTCTCTGAAACCTTGTGGTTAGTAGTGAATTTCTTAACCTTCACTAGCTGTCTTCATGTCTGCCAAATTGAATAACGAAACCATTCTTAACTAATTCATTACCTTGTAAATACCAAACAGCTTAATATTTATTAAAATGCTCTGTACCATTCACTTAAATTATTGACATTTTACAGACCATTACCACAGTTCAACTCATGTATAATGTGGGTGTATAGAGAGATAGTTTCCCTTAGATTTCTCCATGCCAAAAGTCATAGAGAAGATCTTTGTGTAATCTCTATTAATTAGATGGAAGGGCATATGCCTTTATGTGACTTTGAAAATGACTGACCATCCATTTCTCTATGTATCCAACCACCCAGTTAAGAATGATTCATGTATGGTAATTATAATAATCATAATAAGTATAATTATAATAGAATTTAAAATACTTATTATAATTACAATAACACCTTGTATTTGCATGGTGCGTTACTGTTTACAAAGCACTTTGGCATACATTCTTATAGCAGTCCTGAGGGAATGGTTTACCTCTATTATATGGTTCTTTCTTTTTCCTTCTTTTCTTTTCTTTTCTTTTCTGTTTTCTTTCTTTTCTTTCTTTCTTTTTTTTTTGGTCAGAATCTCACTCTGTCGCCCAGGCTGGAGTGCACAGGTGTGATCTCAGTTCACTGCAACCTCTGCCTCCTGGGTTCAAGTGATTCTCCTGCTTCAGCTTCCCGAGTAGCTGGGACTACAGATGTGCACCATCACGCCCAGCTAATTTTTGTATTTTTAGCAGAGATGGGGTTTCACCATGTTGGCCAGGCTGATCCTGAACTCCTGACCTCAAGTGATCTGCCCACCTTGGCCTCCCAAAGTGCTGGGATTACAGGCATGAGTCACCACGCCTGGCCTATTATGTGACTCTTTCTTGAAGGTTGCCCATTTAGCCAAAGTTTTAATTATATCCTTGCTAATGAGAAGCATAGATGGCTGTCTTAATATCTCTTTAACACATATAGCACAAAATTTGTATTCTCATGTTAATATCAAATTAGTTAAAGGAAGTGGTTTTATTCTCATTTTTCTTAGGTGTACGCAAGGTCCAGAGGAAGTCCATGACTTGATTAAAATTAAATAGAATTTTCATTGCAAGACTTGATCTCAAGTCTGAGCTTTCTGATTGAGTCCATCTCTCTAGAGTCTGAACCTATGTGCCCCGATGAACCACAGTATCCTCATCCGCATAGGCATCTCTGCTTGCCTCATCCCAGAAATTGACCATCATTGATTCCTGGCCACCTCCTCCTCTGCAGTGCCGTGGATGAAAAAAACCATGTCACTCTTATCCACATCCTAACCCCATTCTGTCATTTCTGCCTGCATGCTGGTGAAATATGCTTTTGGCTGGGGGAAGAAAATTTGCAAACTGCCAACCCAGAGATGGCCCTGACAGAGTGGTACATTTGATGACCAGGTTCTGGGAGGAGAAATTGTTCTCTGGTGAGGGCTGTCTTCCTGTGGCCTCTGTGTTGAGAAAAGACACCCCATTTCCTCTGCCAGTTTCCCTAAATTCATTTCATAATGGGCTCTATATGAACACACAATATTTATATATACTCACGGATGTAAGACTGATAGTGTAATGAAGACACATTGGGGTTCGTGAGTACAATCTTGCCATTTTACAAATAGGCAAACTGAGGCCTAACATGTTGGAAGGAACTAGCCCAGTAAAATTGTCACACATGTGATGCAGTGGTTTGGCCAGCTCAGAACTCCGGAAAACCTTGCCTCACTCTGCATGGAAAAGACATGACCACCAAACCTTTTCGTAACCACTTATCTTTCTCATCCATTGCACTTACGCAAATGGAAACTGCGTAACTATTTATTTCTATTTTGTTTATTGTCTTCACCACTGGACTGGGAACTCCTTGGAAAGAAGGGAACTGAATCTGTCTTGTTCAGTGTTTAGCATGATGCCTGGCACACTGAGAGTTCTCAATAAATATTTGTTGACTGAGTGAACAAATAAATGAATATATTAATGGTAAATTAATAAACAAGCCTGGAATGGGACCTCAATTTTAGGATTCCAGAGTGGTAGTACTCCCTTGGAGCAATCTGTCCCTCCATATTTTAGATTTTGTGACATATTTTATATTTAATGATGGCATGAATGGATTTTTCATTCATTTTGTGAGCAAAGGCAAAAGGTCCCTTGCTTTTAGAATGACAAATACAAAGTGACTTAAAATTATATGGTATATTCAAAACTAGAACAAGACCACGAATTAGTACAAAGCTGACTAGAGCCTCTGACAGCACAGCTGACTGACCTAGGGAGGGTGGTTGTTCCTAGGGATGTTTTTTTCCCTCTCGATTCCCCATCCCCACCTCCATCCTTTCTTCTCCCTTCCATCCCTTTCTGTCCACTCCATTCCACTCCTCCCTCACCCAATTAGACCCTTGGCTGATTTTTCATGTAAAGGGAAGGAATAACTGATTTCCAGAGCTTGGCTGAACTCTTGGTCACTGGGGGACACTTGGGTATCAGAGCTAATTTTTGTCCAGCTGCTCAGGTCAGCTGAGTCCTCTTTAGCACAAACAGTCTCTCTCCTCCTTCTGCCTTTATTCTCAGATGTTTGTGATCAGGCAGCCCCATAGCCTTGTGGTCCTCGTCTTCTGTTTGGTCACTCCTAGGTCACCGCATTGGGAACAGGAGGGTCACCCTGCTGCATTGTTTAGTCTAGGTGGGCTTCCTGGAGCAGCAGACCTTAGAGGTGTTACTCACTCTATAAGGGACTGCCTGACTATCAACCACACTTTGTCTTTTCACCCTCTTGCCTGACCATGGCCAGTGTTTTCCTCTGTCTGGTCTGGTTGATTCTTATTTCTCTAGACTATTTGTCTGCGCTACTCCTTACCTGAAAGGGTGCTATCTTAATTTGTTTCGAGATTTGAAAATTGGTCAGTTTCAACCTGCTGTGATGCCTATTTCTGACCTAAATGTGCTAAACCTAAGGGATCTTAGGCTTTACCTCCCTCATTATACTAAAGATAACACTGAGGTCCAGAAAGAAAAATGACTTTTCCAAGTCCTCACCGCAAGTTTTTCTCTCATTATTTCAATTAGTGATTTTTGAAGCCAGCCATGAAAGTAACAAGTTGTTAGTAACAGAAAGGTATTTCAAAAGGTGGATACAAAATCCCTGGAAAGCTTTCTAATCTGTTGCCTTTCCATTGGCCTGATAGGGCCCAGGACTGTGCACTTTAAGCCCTTCCTCCTAATGACTCTATTGTAGATTTTCTGAGAGCCACACTTGCATTAGTATGGACCATGAGGGCACCCTGATTGGTAAAGCAAGTATGGCCAGGCAGATAAATGACTATTAAGAGTGCTCTGGATACTTAAAGAAGAGGTAGACACAGAGAGGGTGAAGAAGGTGATTATAGTGGTGGTGGAGGTGGAAGAGGATGAATGAGTGGTACATTTTAAGCAGTGTTCTTAATTGCAAGCAAAAGAAACCAGCTCAGGCTGCCTGTATTAGTTTCCTAGGGGTAAAAAACCACAGACTGGGGTGGCCTATATAACAGAAACTTATTTTTCACGGTTTTGGAGTCTGGAAGTACAAGATCAAGGTGTTGGCAGAATTGATTTCATTCTGCGGCCGTGTTCCTTGGCTTGCAGAGGTGGCTGCCTTCTTGCTGTGTCCTCACCTGGTCTTTCTTCTGTGCAGTGTGTACCCTGGTATGTCTTTGTGTGTTCAAACTTCCCCCTCTTATAAGGACACCAGTCAGATTGGATTAGGGTCCTCAATGATGACCTCATTTTAATTTAATCATCTATTTAAAATATTTATCTCCAAATATAGTCACATTCTGGGATACTGGGGTTAGAACTTCAACGTACGAATTTGGCAGGGATAGGGAGCCAGGGGAACAGAATTCATCTCATAGCACTGTCCTAGGCTCACAGAGTTGATATGAGGCTGATAGACCAGGCTTAGTAATGGGAGAAATCCATGTGGTAGAAGTGGAGAGGATGAGGAAAGCAACATTAGAGAGGAAAACAGAATGGCCTGGTGAATTTAAGGTTTTGACATTCTTTACTTCTCCTTCCTGGAGTGACAGGCATACTTTCAGCCCTGTTGTGTTTCAATGAAATGAAATAGAGTTAAATGTAAGGCTCTCATTCAATTTCAGAAAAATCAACTGCACAAATGCATGTTGAAAAATATGAAGGCATATTGAGATTACTGAGAATAAAATATAGGGTGTGGAGAAATCTAGATTTAAAGCCCTGCTTCAACAACAGAGATGCACATAAATGGAACACTGACAGAAGAAAGCAACCAAAAATGTTGAATTATTATGTAATAGTGGGCACTTAAATGTACCAACTTTGTGCCAGGTACTGTTCTAAGTATTATATATATATTATTTAATCCTTATAACCACTCTATGAGGTAAGCACTGCTATTATATTTATTGTTCAGATGAGGAATCTGGTACAAAGAGGTTGCAGTAAGTTTCCCAGGACTACCTAGCTGGTAAGCAGCAGAACTGGGAGTTGAACCCAGCCAGTCTTCCTCTAGAGTTCTGTACTATGCTGAAGGATTGAAGAAACTGGACATGTTTATAGAATGGTCAGTTTTCAGATATGTTTTAAGTTGCCATATGGAAACATGTTGTGTTTATTTTGTGTGAGCCATCAGAGTAGATCTAGAATCAATGGCTAGGGAGATATATCATTAATAAGCAGTTTTCAGCTCAGTTTTATAAAGAACTTTAAAATAGTTCAGCAGGGAATTGAGCTACTGAATTGTGCAAGCATGGTTGGTTGCCTATATATAATAGCTGTTTTCCATTCCTCTTTGCTTATAAAACTATTCTTTGTTCAGAGGGCAGTGGGTCCATCTCCAAGGCATGATTTTCAATTGGCCAAGGCAACTTGTAGCAATCCTCTACTCCTCTGTGATTGATTGGTGGAGGGATGCACATGCAATCTTGTTCTGACCAGTGAGGTACTGGGGTAAGTTTCCTGGAGTTTGGGGATGGTTTTTTACCTTTACTAAAAGGGGAAGATATGAGAGAAAAGGCTCCTGTGTGCATCAATTTTCATCTTGCTTTTGATAGTATCATATGGGACAAAGATACTTGATCCAATGAGGAAAACCATCACCGATTTCCAACAAGGTAGAAAGAACCTTGTTCCTTGGTGGTTCTTTTGAGCCCCTAACCAACTCAGGTGTCACTTCCCTGTAGACTTGTTGTTAACTGAGAAGTTTAAAAAGTTTGCCTAAATATTCTGTTACTTGTGGCTTAAATCATCCTGTTACAAGTAGCTTGGGAGGTAATGAGTTCAATGTCCTTGGAGATGTACGAACAGAGCATAGAGGTCCACTTACAGGAATTTTGTGGCAAGGGCTCCGGCTTTTTTTTTGAAGTTTTAACTAGAGGACAATTAAGGTCACTGCTAGTCCTGGTATTATCATTACCTTCCTGCCCCTACCCAACCCCAGCACAAGTCACTCTGTGTGACTCTCTCTGGCTGTGTGTATTGAGCCAGGCTGGCATCCACAGCAGACACTTTCTGTGAGTCACCTATAGTGTCAGGCCTTGGAAAAAGGCAGAGGCTGTGATGTCACAGCTCCTCCAATGACACAGCATCAGGGGACAGCCAGAAATAGACATGTGGAAGCCCTTGTCACTGGCGCTCTCTTGTACTCTGAAACAACCCATTTCTCTTGGCTCAGACACCAGGCTGCTGGAGAATTGGAGAACCAAAATAGACTGAACGTCTAGTCACCCTCTTAGAATTTCCCATCTGCTCTGACAAAGTTCTAGGGACACCTAGGGTGAAACCCACCCAGCAGAACATTGAGAACATGGCAGAGATTTAGCTGGGCTTTGATTCCTAACCACAGTGGCCCATTCACAAAAAAAAAAAAAAAAAAAAAAAAAAAAAGGCCCTAAGACAATGCCTCAAGTCAGTTTTGTCTTCAACACATTCCTGAGGTCTAAGATTGGGACGTGTTAGAGACGAAGGTTTGGTTCATATCTGACTTCCGGTGCTGCAGACCATTGATTGCCACTGAAATGTAGCAGCCAAACCTTTTAGAGCTACACCAGCCATCTGATATAAAGCAAAAAGCTGGAGACCTTTGAGAATCCTGCTTGGAAACAATTTTTACATATGAATGATCATAGCAGCAGCTAATATTAGTTTGACTTTTAGGGAATCAGTAGATGGTATATACATCTTTCCCTAAGTCCAAATGCAATGAAGAGACAGCTATAAGAATCAGAACAATGGATACCAAAGTATCAGGTCCATTATTGATGAATATGAGGTTGGAGGATTTGGCTTGGGGATGAGGCAACAAGGGATATGTTAATACTGTGCCCGAGAGGTTTTTAGCCCTTCTTTGTTGTGCCTAATGCATGACCGAGATCAGATCTCAGTGTATTCTTCCAAATGTACACTCTGATAAATCTCTCCTCTCCCATGGGGAATGTGAGCGAGAGTTGGAAGAGAAGCCAGGAATGTTGGTGTAGCTGAAGTTCCTGCATGTCAAAATGTGATGAGTGAGGAGTAGGTATTTTCCACAATCTTATTGACTTAGTTCTTACTAGTTGCCAGATACTGTGCAGAGAGCATCTGTGTAGACTATCCAATTTAATTCTCTTTTCCACCTCATAAGGAAAGTGCTAGTATTGCCTTCATCTTAGTGATAAGGAAACAGAGGCCCAGAAAGACCCACAACTTTACTAAGGTGACACAGCTAGTATGTGGCGAGATGGGATCCAGACCAAAGTCTGTCCAATGCCAGAACCAATCTTGGAAGCACCAGGCTGCAGAGCCTCCCCTGCCTTACTGCACACTGTTGCTAGGCACTATGAAGAGATAAAGGAACATGGGGTTCTGGATCAGAAGGCTTGGGCTGTAGCCCAGGCTCTGCCATTTTTTAGTCTCCACAACTACAGTGTCCTTGCCTGCAAAATAGGGATGATAATGCCTTTCCTGAGAAGCTCAGGGAGTTTCTATGAGGATCAAGTGAGCCGATGGTCATTAAAGTGTTTTGTAACTGGCTGGCCTGGGACACTGTTGTGCATCTGGGGGTAGGAGAGTTCTGAGTTCCGCCGTGCCTCTCTTGGTAACTTTCTCAGTGATGTAGTTCAACCACTTGACTTCTTGTACCTCAGTTTCGCCAGCTGTAAAATGAAAGCAATAGTCCTTGATTTACTAACCTCTCAGAGGTATGGTGATGCTTAAAGGGGATAAGGTTAAGAAAACACTTTCTTTATGTAATATAGAGATGTCAGAAGATGATGAAAATTGTTTTTGTGTGTGTTTGAGATGTGACACTTGAGGCAGAATCTATTTTTCTGACACAATTATTTATTAGACTCTCATAAACTCATTTATCTGAAGGATTTTATTGGTGACATATTTAGCTTTGTATCTCAGCAATTTTATTTAAAGTAAAATACTAAAATAAAAATAATCTAATTAAAAGAAAATGGTTCAACTCAGGAGCACTAACAAGAATCAGCTTTGAACTAAGTCTTACGTGCTAAGGAGAATAAAATAAAAATATCAAAAAGAGGCATATAACACTTACGTGCCTATACTGTTCTAAATGCTGCAACAGGTACTGTTATTATCTGATATTATTTAATCCTCACCAAAAAAACCTGTGAGCAGGCATTGTATTATGTCTATTTTATAGGTTGGTGGGTAGCGGGATGGGGCTCAGAGAGGTTAAGTAACATGCACAGGCCCAAGATTTGAATCTGCAGTCTAGCCTCAGAATCTCTCTTGTCTTTTTTTTTTTTTTTTTTTTTTTTTTGAGACGGAGTCTTGCTCTGTCAAGTGCAGTGGCCAGATCTCGGCTCACTGCAAGCTCTGCCTCCCGGGTTCACGCCATTCTCCTGCCTCAGCCTCCCGAGTAGCTGGGACTACAGGCGCCCGCCACCTCGCCCGGCTAGTTTTTTGTATTTTTTTTTTTTTTTAGTAGAGACGGGTTTTCACCATGTTAGCCAGGATGGTCTTGATCTGCTGACCTCGTGATCCACCCATCTCGGCCTCCCAAAGTGCTGGGATTACAGGCTTGAGCCACCATGCCCGGCCCATCTCTCTTGTCTTAACCACTGGAGTGGACTTTATAAAGCACAGTCCCTGCCTTCAAACAGCTTGCAGAACAGCTTACAGACCAGTTGAGAGCAGATATGCGCAGATGATAGATAATCAAGAAAGCAATAAAAGACATTGCTACACTGTATCATAGGTCAAATGATACTGTTTCAACTACAGGTTAAAAATAATCTCAAAGTAGAGCAAGTTAATGAAAGTGATGTGGGAGAAGTGACATCTGACTTGGGCCTTTCATGGCCGTAGGGTGTGAGTCAGTAGGAAAAATAATAGGACTATCCATGTAGTACTCGGTCCTATCTAATGGGACTCATTACTTGAGGAAGCAGCATTGGCTAAACAAATCATTAAATCAAGAAAAGAAATATGCATCACAAAAAGAAGCTGGCTCAGGGAATAAACAAAGGAACAATATTATAGATTATTTACTAATCATATGACAATTTGCGCCTCAGCGTCTTCTGTAAAATGCAGATAGGAAGTTCCATTTCACCTTCCTTACAAAGTCAAACTCCTTTTGAAGATCATAAAGGTCACCCACACATATTTAACGGGGTAACAGTTTTTAAAAATCATTTATATTTTTATCTTTTATCTTCCTAATTACTTGGGCTTTGCCCTAGAAGATTAGAGGAGTCTATTGCTTAGAGGAAGGAAGAGGGAGATTAGGAATGCCAGAGAATGGATACAGACCAAAGGGAACATCGGCAAATATCCAGTCTGTAGTCTGGAGAGAAGGTTGCCTCAATTCTTTCAGCTGCCTGTTTAGCATATCAAGGGCATGCTTTATCTGAGCCAGAGGTCTCCTCAGGAAGGCCAAGTGGAAGAGCCTGCCCTTTTCTGGCTTCAAAGATAGTGGGAATTGAAAGAAAAGAGAAGAGAGCAGGAGAATAGAACAAAGACACATGGTCCTAATTTTCTCATCTTGGCTTTGGCACAGGAGGCTCATTAGACAAATTGAGACAACGCTGAAAGTAGATTTGCTTCTTCCCCAGCCTAGGGCACAAGATGAACTTCCTAGTCCAGTGTGGTGGCGGCTGGACTTGGAAGCAACCTGAGAGTGTGTTTGGGGATCTTGCCCGAGTGGGTCACAGTGGTTGGGACAGACTGGCACCACAGTAAAGACTGCAGGTTAGACCCGCCAGGTAGGGTGAGTGGAGTTCCAGCCAAACCTCAGAGAAATCTGTGGTGCTAGCAGTAGGCAAGGAGAAGCTCAGGTAACCCCAGCTCTGTATACTGGTTGAGGCAAGAGAACAAATGACAGTATATGTCAGACCAGCTTCCATTTTTACCGTGAAGGCCAGAGGGGCAAGCAACAACCAGAGGGCCAAGGGAGGTGCTCCCTGGACCAGAGTGGGCAGAGTGGGCCATCCCACTACCCTATATACCACCACAAATGCTTGTAAGCCACATCTCCCTCTCACCACCTTTGTAGCCAGAATTTATCTTCATGGAGAAGCGGAGAGAGGTTATATGAGAGATTAAACCATTTTTATTCAAGAGACTGACATTGCCTAAAATGCCCATGCAGATAATAATAAGAACAGACTGAATTTAAACTAGATTGGTCCTTTAGTTTATTTTTCTACCAACTGTCAGATGAAGGTTATAGACAAATGAAAGTTCAGTTACAGGAAAAATAAATTCATTTTACATCCTCATCCAAGCTGAACTGTGAACAAAATGGTGTGATCCAATTACCTATAAAGTTGTTGTTCTTAAATAATTCTAAGAGTAATATCTCTATATATTGAATTTTAAAATATTTAAGTGGCATTAACCTTTGACTGAAACAAAATAATATACGTAAAAGTCCCTGGCATATATTAGGTTGCTAGGTGAATATTAATTGTTTGAATGTTGTTTGAGGTCAATGTCAGCAAAGATAACAGCTACGCTCCTTGGATCATGGCTCTTGGTTCTGCATTGAGAGCCTGAATATTGGGTAAGATGAACCCAGAATAGCATCATTGCTTTCCCTATGTGTGATTATGTGAGGAATTATGGTCCCAAGCAGAGATTCTTAAATCTAGTCCTGCATCAGAATTATCTGGACAGCTCGTTTGAAAATATAGATCATTTCTCCTCTGTTTCCCCTTGCGATTATGATTCAGTATTTCTGGGGAGGTGCCAAGGCATCTTTTGAAAACCATTAAAATCTGTTCAGATGGCATTTTAAATACCAAGGGGCGCTGTGGTACATCTTTAGTAATTTCTTCTTTGATTGTTGTTGACTCTTACAGACACATGTATGGGTAGACTAGAGAAAGCCAGACTTAATTGTTTTTTAGTTTTTGTCTGTACAAAGTTCTGTGCCTAATCAGCATGGCTCCTGTCAATTCTCTAAATTCCAAAGCAAAACAAGTGTAAGTAAGGGATGATGAGCTTTGTGTTGGGCCAAGTCAAAGAAAATGGCTTCTCCCCCTCATTTCAGCAGAACACAGAGTCTCCAAGCCCAGAGCAATGATTACATGTGTGAGGAAATTCCTCAATCTGCACGGAACTATTTTCTTGTTTTTCTCTCCTCTTTCATCCCTGTTTTCAGGTCCCAGGGGGATATGGCCCTTATCAACTCTCAAACAGGAGTTTTACTGCAGCACGACACAAACAGCAAAGCAGGAAAAGTGTGTGCTACGATTCCTGTAGGAAACCCTCTTTCTTTGGGGTCCTATCACTTTTATCCTACCTCTGTCACCTCTTTTAGTGTGTCATCATGTGCATGTGGCCTCTCCAGCACTTTCTGACTCACAATTTTCTGTTGGTCACCTGACCAAATGATGCCCAGGCTGAAGTTGGCAAATGGCCATTGTGCTGAACATAATCGTTCCAGTAAAACATGGCTTATTAGCATAGAAATCTCTATAAGCCTTTCTATTCTAATTTTGCTGTTACAATTCTGGCCCCCTCGGAGGTCATGCTAACCTAGTTAAGGCTCTTGGAGAAAATACCGTCGTTCCAGCTCATTGCATTTGCATTAAAATATATTGTCCTTCAACTGACATGCTAACCAGCAACCCATCATCTGCAACTTCGTGCAGAACCTGAACTGCAGGGCATCATTTGTTATTTAAGTTGGAGTCTGGGAAGCTCAGTGAAAATATATGATGGGCACCAAGACGTTAGGGTCTTTAAAGTTCTGGCTGTGTGCTCTTCACTCTGAATGAAATGAAAAGATTTTGATGAAAAGCAGATTACTACAAAGTGAAGGATGCTAACTGCTAGGGTCCTTGATGTGTCGCATCCCATAGAGACAATATGGCATTGTGAGGACACAAATGTCAGGGTCAGACTGCTTAGTTGAAATCCCTGTTCTACTATATAGGAATTTTGAAAACTAGTGATAATAAAATAGTCATATCTCACTAGGTTATGTGAGATTATCTCTATAGAGTAGTACATTACATGTGCCCATGTCATTAATTATGATTGTTATTAATTACTAATGTTTTGTATGCTCAATTGATGTCAACTATTTCTATTAATAACAATGTGAAACCTACAGAATGGTTAATCCTTCATATAGCTCACTCTTATGATTTTTGAGAAATTATTTGGGAAAAGATATTTGGGTACTGAAGATACATAAGTAATGAGAAGGGATGATGTCCACCCTCGTAAAGATCATATTCCAGATAGAGAATGTGGAAGTTAGTGAGTTACCCCTTAATGCGGGTCCAAGAAGAGGGTGTGAGATCATTTTTCAAGGATGCTATAGATTTTGTTTTGATTGGATAGGAGGTTGTAAACTGCTTAGAACAATACGTAACACTACATACTAAGTATGCAAATATTTTATTATTGCTGTTATTATTATTAATATTGTTTATACCCACAATTACTTATATTATCTTGCTTAAATCTTGTGACAACCTTGTGAGAAAGGTACTGTTATTATCTGATATTAATAATGAGGAAATCAAGGCTCAGGGAGGTTAAGTAACCTACCCGATGTCACATAGCTTATACAACAGAGCCCAGATTTAAACCAACTGCATTGACTCCTTTGAAATTCTTGTTTGCTTGAGTTGCTTTGTTATAGGTTGTGTCTCTCAAAGAAATCGGGAGAATTGGACCTGTTAAATATTTGGTGATGGGCAATGAGCTGTTTAAGGTCTTTGGCTGTAACGTGTCCTTGGAAGCAAGGAGCTCACTCCATTTGGTTCCTAGGAAGTTCCTCTGGTTGTGCTATCATCACTTCTTGACCTTGAGAGGTTGCCTACTGCACTCTCTGACTTCAAGCAATACTTTATCTAATTCTTCCTCAAGAAAACATCTACGTTTAAAAATATTCTTACAGAAAAGGGGAATCTATACTCTTTTTAAATGATCTTTAAATAAAATTAGACTCTAAAATAGCAAAGTTGGAAGAAAGAGTGAGGATTATTTAAGCCAATTCCTCCATTTTGTATGTGAGGCCTACATGAGGGGAAGGGATGGAAATGTCTGCAGTTTACGTGGTTAATTACTATGCAGCTTGGTGGCTAAGAGTTTGGTGGACTCTGGAGCTGGGTGGTCTGGGTCTGAGTCCCAGTTCTCTACTTGCTAGCTTAATCTCCTTGTGCCTCAGTTGCCTCGCTGTAAAATGGTGGTAATAACAGTGCTTACCTCATGGGATTGTGGTGAAGATTAAGTAAGTTTCCATGTGTAAGGCACTTGGAATAGGGGCTGGCACATAGTAAACTATATATGAGTATTTACTATTCTTGCTGTTGACAGCACTAGGATTTGGGTCCAGATTGCTTAACGTCCTTGTCTAGTGCTCTTTTCATTTCCTTAAATTCTCTTCCATCAAGATCTTTTTTGTAACCAGCTGAGGTTCTTCCAACTTTAGTTTGACCCATGACCACCAGTTCTCTTCTTAGTCTGGATACCTGTGTGGTTTTTGTGCTTATCAGTTTCAAACACCGTGGTCATGGGACTCTGAGGTCAGATAGACTTGCATTTGAGTTCCAGCCTTACTACATAGAGGTTACTTAGCTTCCCTGTGCCTCTGTTTCTTCATTTGTACACTGGGAATACCAAAGAGCACCTACCTTATTAAGATTGCTGATAGGATTAAATAAGCAGTTATTTATAAAAGCACTCAGCAGAATGCCAGACGCTTGCTAGATATATAGTACATGGCAGTACATTATTGTTATTACTACTGTTATAACTCCTTATGGAATTTTCCAAGTCATGAGTGTACTTTCCTCTTGCAGATTATCTGAGTAGGCTGAACGATTGGTGAAAAGGAGGCCAAGCATCTCAAAAATAGGACACCTGAGAGTATGAAGCCAATGTGACACTCAGGTGAGTTAGCCTTATGATCCCTAAGCATTCAGTCCTTGGACCAGATGCATCAGAATCTTCTGGTAAGTGTGCTAAAATATGGGTTACTGAGACCCACCCTATGTCTGCCAAATCAGAATATTCTAAGGAAGCAGGTCCCAGGGAATATATATTTTAAAGCTCCCTAAATGTACTTTATGGGCTGCCAGACTTGGGAATCACAGGATTAGGTAGCTACCTAAATGAAGACATTTAAATGTGCCAAAAGCTTCTCTTTCACCCATCCATTTATCCATCTATTCACCCATCCATCAATCAAATATGTGCTAGTATCTGGTATTTGCTTCATGACCTGCTACTGCTGTGGTGGGTGCAAAAATAAATGATCAATACTCTCAAAGAGTCAATAGTCTAAGAGAATGGATGACTGAAGCACAAATAATAAAAGATGTGCTATGAAGTATGATGGGGGTCCAGAAAAGTATGTACTTATTCCAGGTTGTGGCAGAAGACTCTGGTGAGGTTTCCTTTTATATAATGGCATGAATTCCCTTTCAGATCCATCTCTAATTTAAGCTTCTCCTACTTCTGACTGTTTGTGTTACATACCAATCCTATGGATTTCTATAGTTTTCTGGAATTACTTTTTACACACCACAATAGAGTTGTGTGGCTGATTCCATGTTTTACTTAGAAGCTGAGAGCTTGATAAAAAGTGAAGGCTGCATCTTAATTATCACCTTTTCCCCTACTTCCTAGCTAGGGTCTGGCTCTGCCTAAGCAGCTGCCATCAGTGTTCAATAAACACTGAAGAAGTTGGGTTGTTGCACTGGTTATACAAAGAAGGAGGCAGTGGGTATAAGCCTGGGGCGGGGAGCAGGGCTGGAACCAGTCATGGAACACGTAGAATTTGAATCAAGTTTGGGCTTTAGTTTTTAGGCAATGAGCCTAAGACTATTTTGGAAGCTATATCCTTTGTTCAGAAAAAAGTTAGAAAGGGCAAGAACTAGGGCAATCTATCACAAAGTGTGGGAGAGGTAATTTTATATGTAAACTATTATAAATCACATTTGAGTTATGAAGTGAGACAATTATTCCCTTTGCAGTTTCATTTTATTCTGTCTAATTATTTCAGGGAGACATTCTGAATTGGGTGCTAGTATTTTAACACTTCTCTAACACTTTCTCTTTTTAAATTCTGTTTATTTTTAATTGACAAATAATAATTGTATATATTTATGGAGTACATTGGGCATGGAGGGCGGGTTATTCTGTGATGTCTTGACCTGTGTATACATTGTAACACTTCTCTAATACTTTCTAATCCAGCCGTCCCTAACCTTTTTGGCACCAGGAACCAGTTTCGTGGAAGACAATTTTTCCACAGATGGTTGGGGGATGATTTCGGGATGGAACTATTCCACCTCAGGTCATCAGGCATTAGATTCTCATAAGAAGCATGCAACCTAGATCCCTCACATGTACAGTTCACAATAGGGTTCATGGTTCTATGAGAATCTAATGTTGCCACTGGTCTGACAGGAGGCAGAACTCAGTTGATAATGCTTGTTCACCTGCTACTCACCTCCTGCTGTGTTGCCCAGTTCCTAACAGGCCATAGACTGGTATCAGTCCATAGCCTGGGGCTTGAGGACCCCTGCTCTATGATGTCTATACAACAATAAAATTGCCTAATGATGCATTTCTCAGAATGTATACCCATCATTAAGCTACACTTGGCTGCTTGTGTATTTTTATATATAGCTAAATGTGGCTAGATTAGATGTGATATCTCTTTGGAGGCAGGGATAGTTGGGCAAGTTTCTAAAACACAAAACTGACTGTGTCTTTTCTCTGCTTAAGAACCTTCCATGAATCCCTGCTGTTCATAACCGGATAAATTCTAAGCTGCCTAATTCAGAATTCTAGCTTAGAGATGTCTATACCTGGCTGCTCCCAGCAGTCAGTCTCATGTCCTGTCTCAAACATGGGGCTTCAATAAGTATGAATTTTTCCAAGGAGAACTTTATACTCTGCGTACTTTTAAAGGCTTAAGCCTGGAGACCCCCCTTCTCGCCTCCCTTACCCTTTTCACCAGGGCATCCTCTATTCATCCTTCTAGAGCCTCCTCTGGGGAGTCCTTTCCCAATGCCCACTTCCCAGCCTAAGCTTAGTGCTATTTCTGTAGATACCCAGAAACTATATGTACAGTTTACCTTAGTGTGTCAAAGTTATAGTTACTGCTTTAGGAGAGACTTTGAGCTTTTCATCTTTATTACTCGGGCTTCTGCTACTGTGTCAGGCAGGTAGTTGACACTCAACAAATGTTTGTTTAGCCTAACTCAGCTGAACACATGGAGTTATTAAGCTGATTTTGCTGAGTCTGCAACATTTCTTGCATGCATCCCCTGCTTGGAGTTCCAATTACAGTCCTCCTGCTTCAGTTTTCTTGTCACTCCCTTCCTCTGATAACTTTTGCATACCTCTGTATCACATGGCTTACTTTTTGAAAAGATTTTTTTTACATTCACCTGTATTTGTCTCAAATTTGTTTTTAAAAGAGACTTTGTATTACTACCATCACGGAAAACCTTCATCACTTGGCACAAAAGAAAGTTCAAAAGCTACTCAGCTACTCGGGAGGCTGAGGCAGGAGAATGGCATGAACCCAGGAGGCAGAGCTTGCAGTGAGCTGAGATCTGGCCACTGCACTCCAGCCTGGGAGACAGAGCGAGACTCCGTCTCAAAAAAAAAAAAAAAAAAAAAAATACAACAAAAGACATTCTACTAAATTCTAGCTAGACAACCTTGCCTGTTCTAGTAGATGCACCGAGACCATTAATGAATCTTTCATCCTACTTTGTGTCATCCTCTTTGCCACATGACTTTGGGTCTCCCTCACCAACTAGGCCAAGTTCCTGTCTTCATCTCTTGATTCAGCCATAACACTTGCTCTGCCCAGTGTTGTTTTAGTAGATTTGACGCATACAGAAGCGTAAAAAACTCTTGTGTGGGCCGGGCCCGGTGGCTCAAGCCTGTAATCCCAGCACTTTGGGAGGCTGAGATGGGCGGATCACGAGGTCAGGAGATCGAGAGCATCCTGGCGAACACGGTGAAACCCCATCTCTACTAAAAAGTACAAAAAAACTAGCCGGGCGAGGTGGCGGGCGCCTGTAGTCCCAGCTACTCGGGAGGCTGAGGCAGGAGAATGGCATGAACCCAGGAGGCAGAGCTTGCAGTGAGCTGAGATCTGGCCACTGCACTCCAGCCTGGGAGACAGAGCGAGACTCCGTCTCAAAAAAAAAAAAAAAAAAAAAAAAAAAGGAAAAAAAACTCTTGTGTGACTGGGATAGCTCCTCTGCAATGAGAACACATGCCTGGGATAGTGTACTGAAAAGATGTGAGAAATACATGAAGCAGAGTCCAGTCATCCCAGCCAAGAACCAGCTGTGAATCTAACCACATGACTTTGAGGCAAGTCCAGACCAAGAGCCTTAAAGACGGACCTGCAGATTCCTGAGCTAAATAAAAGTTTATTGTTGAAAGGCACAGAGTTGTTTTTGTTTCCTACAGATATTAATGTGGCAACAGATAACTAATATAGCTGCCAAGGCTCTGAGCCTGAGACATGTTTTCTCTTTGCTAAAAAGGTAGATTAGAACAGGGGTCCCCAAACCCCAGGCCACTGCCTGGTACAGGTCTGTGGCCTATTAGGAATTGAGCCACACAGCAGGAGTGGTGGGTGAGCCAGCATTATCACCTGAGCTCTGCCTCCTGTCAGATCAGCAAGGCATTAGATACTCATAGGAGCATGAACCCTATTGAGAACTGAATATGCAAAGAATCTAGGTTGTGTACTCCTTATGAGAATCTAATCCTGATGATCTGAGGTGGAACAGTTTCATCTGGAAACCATCCCCCTACCCTGCTTGGGGAAAAATTGTCTTCCATGAAACTGGTCCCTGGTGCCAAAAAGGTTGGGGACTGCTGTCATAGAGTATACTTACACAAACCTGGGTGGTATAGCCTGCTACACACCTAGGCTGTATGGTGTAGCCTATGGCTCCTAGGCTACAATCCTGTACAGCTTGTTACTATACTGAATGCTGTGGGGAATTGTCACACAATGGCATTTGTGTATCTAAACATCCCTAAAAATAGAAAAGATACAGTAACCATAGGGTATTATAATCTCATGAGACCATTGTTGTATATGCTGGCCATTGTGGACCAAAATATTTATAGCCTGTGATTATATATGTATATACAACATATATTGTGTTTATATTTATATTTATAATACATTTATTTACATAAATTTTTCTCTACAAAAATTTCTGCCAGGTAGTTTTCCTGCTTCTGTTTGCAAACCTCCAGTGAGAGGTGGCTTATTATTCTGCAAATGAGCCTGTTACAGTCCTGATTGGGTGAAGAAGATAGGCTTGAGGAACACAAAACTGGAAATGGGGGTTCTTGCAGTAATCCAAGTGAGGGACATGGAAGAGCCAAAATGAGCAGGAAGAATCCGGATGTACTGATAGAGAAGCAAACTCCTTTGGTTGATGCTAAGTGCCATAAAAATGTGAATTGTGTAAAATGTGAATTGTAAAGTGGTTGTGCTCACTTTAGAGCCCAAACTTACTGCATAAACAACTCCCAAACCATACAAACATCTATTTTTCCTTTAAATGGACAAAGCAATGCTGACACCCAGTGGCTGGTTCAGATTACCCACAGCTCCCAGACAGAGGATCCCAAGGGAGATGAAAGTCAACTTGCTCAATCCCTACCATCAGAGCAACCCATGATCTTTAGCTGAAAGGGCAAGTCTAAATTCAGCCAGTAATAGCCAGCCATGTGATGTGTTTAGCACCACATAAAGGATAGTTCCTAGTAAGTTTAATGCAGGTAAAAGAGCCAAATTAAACCTGCAGATGAGAAGAGTATTGAATCAAAGTCAGCCCCTTGCGAAGCAGAGACAAAAGCAATTACCCTGAGTTCCCTGGAGAACTCCCATCCAAAGAACCAATACGAAATGAAATAGTTAAAGGTCAGTTTCTCAGTCAAATCAGTCCTCTGTTTTGCCATAACAGGGCAGGCTTTGTGCTTTGGTTGGAAACCACTCAACTCCCATTCTGACACAGAGTCAGGATGTGATAAAACAACAAGGAACTTGACAAATTGAATGGACAAACCAGTCTAAGGAGGGGAAAATGAGTTTGCTAAGGCCTAAAAGCAAGCTAATGGCAGAGAGGAAACACTAGTGTGCTTCTTGTCTGACTAGACTTAACAGCTGGAGCTCCAGTAGCCATCTTGGACCATGTGACAAGGGCCACAATCTTAGGATGGTAGAGGGGAAAGTAGAAGTCTGGTCATGAATGAATTCATGGGGCTGTCATACCAACCTGGAGTCTAGACCAGATTTTTGTGAACTCTCATGCATGCTCAAAATGTCAGTTATCATCTGTATGTCATTGATGCTGATCGTCTATCTACTTGATGTCGCCATTTGAACATCACAGAGGAACGTTCAGAACAAAACTCAGGATCTTCTCCCCACAAATTTGGTTTTCCTTCAGTGTCCCTAAATGACACCACCATCCATTGCACAAACCAGAAGTAGAGGAGACATCCTTGACTCCTTTCTTTTCCTTGACCCCCATGACTAAAAAATCACAAGGCTTGAATATATGACTTTATCCCTTATATTAACCCACTTCTCAACATTCTTCTCATCATTGCTCCAATGTTCTCTGCTTTATCCATTGGACACATTTTGCTTGTTGTTTATCACCTCTTTCCTCTGTACAAGAATGCCAGCTTCCATGCCTGCTCTAGTTTGCATTCCCCTGCTTTTTCTTCAGACACTCTATTCTATTACACTCTATTATTTTCTTCATAGCTCTTATCTGTATCTGAAATGACGTGTATTTGTCTATGAGACTGGGGTCTCATCTGTCTTGTCCTTGGTTGTTGACTAATGTAGTGAGAAAAGAGCAGAGATTTTGTCTATTTGCCTCACTGTTGTATCACTATCACTCAGAACTGTGCCTAGTACAAAGTAGGTGCTCAATGAATACTTGTTGGTGAGTAAACATGAATATAGGTACACACGTAATGTATATATAGTGCTTGGACAGTAGGAGTATGTGGCAAAGGAAGTCCTGAGTTAGCAATTACCTGGTTACAGACTACAACTCAGTTGCCGGTGCCTTGTTATTTTTGTAGTCAATGACTTTGAAAGCCAATGTTGCGTATCTGACAAGGACTCGAAAAGGTAGTCTGAGATTTGATATCATCGTCATCATCTGATGAAAAAAAAAATCAAACCTAGCTTCTGAAATGGGAAGTAGGATACCTGGTGGATGTTGTCTTAGGGCAACTTGGGCTGCCACTTTTATTTTCTGTTGCTTTCCGTAATAGCCAGCATCTATGAAGAAGATGGTTGACTACTTGTTCATGCCGTAGTTTAGCTGGTTTTTGACTGAATCCATGAAAGAAAAGGAAGGAAGGAGGGAGGAAAGGAAAGGGATGGAAAAGGAAGAGAATAAAGGAAAGGAAGGGGGGGGGGAGAGAGAGAGAGAGAGAGAGAGAGAGAGAGAGAGAGAGAGAGAGAGAGAGAGAACCTGTTCTGTTTAAAGTATTACAAGGGAAATAAAGAGAAGGTCTTTATACTTCCTCTTTTGTTCATTCCCTGACCCCACATTTGAATTCTTTATGTTACAGCCAGAATAATACTTTCCTCTGCCTCTCTCCTCTTACTCTGTCTCTCTCTTTTCCTCCTTTCTTTTCTCATTGGCTTAATAAAATAAAGTGTATTTTTACTCTGTAACAACTCAACATTAGTGTCCCTGGTTAGCAGGGGGCCACTCATGTGATTATCTAGGAGCCCCAATAGGGCACCTTTTATCTTGATACTCTGAGCTCTTTTAGGGCCTCAGAGATGTCTACAAACCAGGAAAGAACAGAAAGGATCCTCCATGGAGGGTTTTTATAAGTCAAGTGCATGATCTCTGTGAAATATAATTTGTATGGTATCCTGCGTAAAACTTTCAGTGGCTTCCAGCCACGTTAGAATAAAATCCAAATTCTTCACTGTGGCCTACAGGGTGCTACATGATTGCTCTTGCTTACCTTTTTAAAATTTTATTTTTAACTGACAGATGTTAATTATACATATTTATGGGGTACAACGTGATATGATGTTTCAATACATGAACACATTGCGAAATGATCAAATTAGGTTGATCCATCATCTCAAATACTTATAGTATCTTTGTGGTGACAACATTTAAAATCTAGCCTTTTGAATTATTAGCTGTAATTACCATGCTGTGTAATAGACTACCAGAACCTTTTCCTCGTAACTGAAACTTCACCCAACATCTCTCCTTTCCCTGTCCACAGCCCCCTGCCCCACCTCCAGCCTCTGGTAACCACCATTCTGCCTTCTACTTCTCCTTTTCCTTTTTACTTTAAGTTCTGGGATACATGTGCAGGACATGCAGGTTTGTTGCATAGGTATACATGTGCCATGGTCGTTTGCTTCACCAAGTTTTAAGCCCCGCATACATTAGGTATTTGTCCTAATGCTCTCCCTCCCCTCGTCCCCCAGCCCCCGACAGGCCCCAATGTGTGATGTTCCCCTCTCTGTGTCCATGTGTTCTCATTTTTCATCGCCCACTTAAGAGTGAGAACATGCGGTATTTGGTTTTCTGTTCCTGTGTTAATTTGCTGTCTACTGTCTACTTCTGAGTTCAACTTTTTTCAGATCCCATATGCAAATGAGATAATTTCATGTGGTATTTGTCTCTCTGTGCCTAGCTCATTTCTCTAGGCATGGTGTCCTCTAGGTTCATTCATATTATTTCAAATGAAAAGATTTCCTGCTTTTTAAGGAGTACTAGTATGGCATTGTGTGTATATACTGCATTTAAAAAACTCATTCATCTATTGATAGGCACTTAGGTTGTTCCATATCTTGGCTATTGTGAATAATGCTGCATTGAACATACGAGTGCAGATAACTCTTCAACATACTGATGACATTTTCTTTGGATATATTCCCAAAAGTGGGATTGCTAGATCATATGGTAATTCTATTTTTAAATTTTTGAGGAGCCTTCATACTGTTTTCCAAAATGGCTGTACTAATTTACAATACTACCAACAGTGTGCAAGGGTTCCCTTTTCTCCACATCCTCATCAACACTTATCTTCCATCTCTTTGATCATGGCTAATTTAACAGGCAAGCGGTAATATCTCATTGTAGCTTTAATATACATTTCTCTGATGATTAGAGATGTTGAACATTTTTTAATATATCTGTTGGCCATTCTTATGTCTCCTTTTGAGAAATGTTTATTCAGCTTCTTTGTTCTTAAAATGGAGTTATTTGTTTTCATGTTATTGAGTAGTTTGAGTTAATTGTATATTTTGGATATTAACTCCTTATCCAAAATTAACCTACACAACTGTGGCCAATTAATTTTCAACAAAAGTGCCAAGAACACACAACAGGGAAAGAATATTCT
The DNA here is from genome assembly GCF_043159975.1 of Macaca nemestrina. Taxonomy (NCBI): domain Eukaryota; kingdom Metazoa; phylum Chordata; class Mammalia; order Primates; family Cercopithecidae; genus Macaca; species Macaca nemestrina. The sequence goes on along the minus strand of NC_092130.1, from coordinate 28,050,074 downwards.
CTTCATTCCCTTTAGTTGGTAAAACTAAATATCCACATGCAGAATGAAAATTGATCCACATCTCACCATGTATATGAGAATCAGCTCAAAATGGGTGAAAGACTTAAACTTAAGATCTGAAACTATAAAACTACTGAAATAAAACATAAGGAAAAAGCTCCATGACACTGGTTTGAGCAGAGATTTCTTATATATGACCCCAAAAGCACAGGCAATGAGAGCAAAAATAGACAAATGGGATTGCCTCAAACTAAAAAGCTTCTGCACAGCGGAGGAAACAATCAACAATGTGAAGAGAGAGCCCACAGACTGGGAGAAAATGTTTGTAAATCATACATGGGGTAAGTGCCTTGGCTACCTCTTTGATATCATTTCCCATCTTTTTTTCCGTCTTCCTTCAGCTCCAAGCCACATAGGCAGGCCTTTTTTTTTTTTTTTTTTTTTTTTTTTCCCCTGTTCTTAACATCCTAAGCTTTTATCTGCCTTGGGGCCTCTGTGTTTGTTATCTCCTCTGCCTGGATGCCTGAACTCAGTAAGGTTGGCTGCTTCTCTTAATTTGGCTAACTCAGCCCAGAGAAACTCTTCTTGCCTTCCCTATTTAATATTTCCTTGCCCCTTCCTCAAAGACACTGTTATATGACATTCCATTATTTTCTTCATAGCTGTAATGATATCTGAAATTATAGGTATGTATTTATAAATGAGAGTAGAGACCTATTTTTATTGTATATGATTTTCCATCCTTGTCGACCAGAAGGGGGGCTGGCACCTGGTAGGTGCTTAGTACATATCTACTGAATACTTACTGTGTGGCAAATATTCCTCTAAATACAGCAAAGGCACTAACTCATCTGATTCTCACAACTCTGTAAAAGGACTACTATTATGATCCCTGTTTCATAGAAGAAACTGAGGCCCAGAGAGGTGAGATAATTTATGTAGGGTTATACAGATAAGTTGAGAAGCAGAAATCCTAATTCCAGGGTCTATGACCTTAACCACTGCACTATACTACTTCCAATCAGAATCCCAGTTTTGGAAAAGAATTGAGTATCATTTGATCATCTCACTACCACCAGATGCATAGATAATGCTCTGTGACATTCCTTTTGAGGCTTCCTAACTTCTTGAATGCTCTGGTGGCAGAGTATCCACTTTCTCCTGGGTGGACCCACTCCATTATGGTATGTTAGTTTTTCCCTTATGTTGGGATATACTCTGCCTGCTTATAGCTTCTCCCCCAGAGTTCTGTTGCACCTGTTCAGCTCTCAAGAGGATCCAGCCCTCTGTGCCTCAAGGAAGCGCATCAGCAGTGACAGGGTTATTCTCCTGACCTTTCTCTCCTACAAGCTGAATAATGCCAGATTCTTCCAAGGCATGGTTTATCTTTCTTTCTCTGCAAGGATATTCAAAGCCTCTGCTCAAGACATATATGGGTGAATTCATTTTTTTTTTTTTGCTCCTGTACCATTTGGGAGCTGTGGGCCGGACATGAATTAGTGGAGTTTCTAAGCCCATCTCATCTGATTTCCCTGAATCTCATCTCCCAGCCAGGGTGGTAACAAAAACCCATATGGCACAAAAGCAATTCCTTCTTGGGACCGTGGGGGCTGTTATCTGGTGCTCCTTGGATGATGCTATTAGCATAACTTACAGCTCCCATTCTGCCTTCTCAACCTGAAACTGCGAGCATGGGAGAGGCTGATAAAGAAACTGGCTTATATATGCCTTTCCTTTCATTGCTGATATGCTTGTCCCTCGTGGGTTTCTTGCGGAATAACAGAATTGTAAAGTGAGGAGAAAAGTTATATCATTGGATTAGAGAATATAGAGTTCCATTGTGAAGAGCTGTCTGGGGGTTGCTGATTCAGGGTGTGAGGCAGGCTGCATTTACAGACAAAATAAAATATTTGTGCCTCCCCACCCCCCCCAAAAAAGGCAACTTGGTATAGATGAGACTGGCTGACCTGTGCATAAATACCAGCTCTATTTATTTGAGATACTTTGTCTCTCTGATCTTTAAAATGAGGAATTGTACTTATCTGAAACAACTGTTATGAGGCTTAATTACATTTTGGTGTTTTGTGTGCCCTAAGTCCTCAATACACATTGGTTTAGATTTGTTGGACTTTACTGAGGTTTCTTTTAATTGCCACAGGTTCATGTTCATGGGATTTAAATCTCTATCCCAGGCATCTGGCTAAACTTGCTTGTTAAATGAGGTGGTACCATAGAGAGGCAGAGAAATTTCTAGTAATGACAGTTAAATATGCCTGGTGCTTACAGTTTTGTGGAATGTTTTCTCACTTGCAATTTCATTTCATCCCTGTGACAACCCTATTAGGTAAGGGTAATTATTTTACATTTCGCACATGAGAAATCTAGGACACAGTAAGATTATTTAACCTGTCCAATATCACAGGGTTAGTGAGGATTTGGTCACTATCGTAGCCCAGAAGACCTGGAACAGGGCCTCGCCTTGAACTCAGGTCATCTGATTTTAAACTCCATTCTGGCTTTCCTTTGACTCTTTTGCTGGACTTGTAGAACTTCGCATTCTGTTACTCATCTCTGTGTTTTCCAGATTAGTGCCCAGTACACAAAAGGCACCAAATAGGCATTTGAATTTCACAGAATTGAAACAAGTTTTAGCAACTGTGGGTCATACATGAATTTTGTAGGAATGAGCTTACTTAGTCCCAGTGTACTAAATAAGACAACCTATAAATGAGCTCCCCACACCCATCCTAGATCTTACAAAAGGTTATTCCTGCCTCCATTCTTAGCTTATTTCTGTCTTGGACTGGAGCATTCGAAACTCCTACTATAAGAAAAACTGTGAAAAGAGATGGCTTGGCGGCAGAATCTGTGTTTATGTAAATAGAGGAAGAAAAATGTGAGCATCAGACATTGCTTAGAAAAGTAGCATTTGGTAGTCGGGAGGGTGTAGGTTTGGAGATCAGTTTCTGATCCAAGCCATATGGATCTTGATAAACATAGATCTCTATGTATCCATTCTTGACTCTAAGGCAACCAACCCATTCCATATGTGGCATGGCCAGCACTAGTGACAACAGACTTCCAGCCAAATCCTTAGCTTATTATCTCTCTTGACCCATCTGTTTTTTACCTTTCTAGCACTTGGCACCCTTACCTTTTCCCAGCCTCTCCAGCTGCTGACCCCTTGCCTCCTCTTCCATTCATGGCCTCTTCCTTGGGCCTGACCCTAGGCACTACTTCTCTGGTTCTGACTTCTGCCTTCCATTGCATATTAGGGTGAATCTGTTTCTTTTTTTTTTTCTGGCTACCCTGAGAAACACACACCTTCATGAGAGTAATTTCCTCCAATTAGCCCTGTTTCTTCAAAAAGGAATTGACCTTGTAGAGACTTTGTTTCTAATGTGCAGTACCTCAATTCATTCATGCCTCTATTTATTCATACCTTCATTCAATCAGCTAATACATGTCGATTATCATTTACTTGCTGCACACACCAGTGCTGGTGTACCATGTGACTAGATTCCAGTCCTTGCTTCGCGGAGCCTGTTACACAGAAGGGGATATAGTGTAGCATGGTAGTTAAGAGCATGTGAATGGATGTGTGTTCTAAACATGGCTCTGTTGCTCACTGTGTGCCTTTGGTCAAGATACTTAATCTCTCAGAGCTTATTTCTCCATATGTAAAATGAGAATATTGCCTAGTAGAATCATTGTACTATTAAGTAAAATTATCCATTATCCACACTGTACACACAGTAGATGTTGACTATTGTTTTATTAGTGAGGGACAGATAAATAACATAATTAGAATGTAACATTATCAATGATATAATAGGGAACATATTAGGTTAATAATAGGTCCTTATCCAGGTTTCAGAAGGTTTCTTGGAGGAAGTGATATCCTAGCTCATACCTTAAGGGTGAGCATGAGTTAGCCATGTTAAAGAAACATGGAACATTTCCAGGGAAGGGAACAGCATGTGCAAAGGCCTGGACAAGAGAAACATCATGGCAACATACATGTAGTTCAGTCAGGCTAGAGAAATATTTGAGAGTAAGAAGTGAGAGGTAAGGCCAGGGTCTTGCTTCCTTCCTTTTATTCTGCCTCTTGTGGCTTCCCAGGCCATGACCCCATCTCATTACCCTACTTTTCCTCTTTGCACAGCTGTGATTTGCTAGGGGCAAAGGATGCTGAGTGGAAGTAGTTTCCCCTTGATGACTTAATTACATAATTGCTGATGCAGGTGCCCCGTGGAAAACTTAGAGCCATATTCTATTTAGGAACATTTTAGCCTTACACAGCAGATCCAGCTACTATGATTTGCCTCATTACCTATTAAGAGGACATTTGCATGGACTTAAATGGTTTCCTCACCTTGTTCCTGAGAGATTTTTCCATGACTGGCCATTTGTCCAATAGCAGGCAAGTTGGAGAAGTGAGCAGGAGGTCACTGAGGCCTGCTTTTAATTGGCTTCTGGTAGAAACACAGAATGTCAGGCTGGGAGACACTTTGTGGGTCATTTCTACTCTACTATGTCATGGAAAACTATGAACATTTCAATCCTAGACCCCAGAAATGATAGGGTATAGAAAAAAGCTGAGGCTAGTGAAAGGAGAGTGATGGCAAATGATGTTGACAGGGAAAAAGTGGTTGCAAAGCTGTTAAAATCTGCCTCTCTGATCAGCTGCCTATGGGAAATATGTCCGCCTCTGCCCCAGATTCATGCACCCCCAGCAGACATTACTAGCAGTTGGAGCACTATTCTTTTGAGCCCAGACAGGGCCTCAGAATTCTTCCAAACATAGTGCTGCAGAGGTTCATGGCTGGGTATGTGGAGTTGGCACTTGTAACGAAACACACTAACTACCCTGAGAGCCTCTCTTTTTATATGCAGGGAATGTCAGATCCATCAAAGATAAGTACTTTATCCAGTGTAAACATGCACATTAATGGCAGACCTTAAGTTAGAGTATTTTGCTCCTGACCCAAATCCCTGAAAGAATTTCCTCTCTTTGAAAGGTATCACGAAGGCCAGTTAGATTATTCTTTCCAAAAAGTATGCTATCATGACGCTCTCCTGCTGAGCATCCCTCAATAGCTTACCATTTCCAATAAAATAAAGTCTAAACGTATCAGCAAATCATTCTACATTTTTCACATCTTGAGCCCAGCTCTATTCAAAAGGGATCCCCACCCCTTTGTTTATGCCTTCTCATTCAACTCGCATCCATGGGTCCTCTAAAGCTTGGGTCAAGCCTTTCAGCTTCTCTGAAACTGGCCAATTCCAATCCTATTTGTCTTCTTCCCCTAAACAATTCTAATGATTACGGTTCAACCCACATAACTTATTGGCATTTTAGAGGTTTTAATGGTGGAAAATGACATATGGCCAATATTACTCTAGACCCCAGTTACCCTGGCCCACTCTGAAAGAGCAAGCCACACTTAAGAGGTGACCTTTTAGTGTGATAGATCCTTCTTACCTGCAAACACAGCCCACCTAGGATCCCAGAATCTTGGGACCAATCTGATTAAAATTCCATTAGCTTGAGTTGTAGTGAGTAGGGGGCAGTGAGTGAGTAAGGGGGCTTAGAGAAATCTCCTTTTCCCTTAAGGCCTGCAGTTAACACACATTATCCCTGCCCTCCCACCTTCTAATTGCTACTTATATGATTTTTCCAATCTATTTGTAGGGCAGTATCTAATTAATTAAAGTAATTTGAATTAATTTAATTGAACAAACACCTGTTTGTCAAGCACTGTGTTTAGAGTTGGAAATACAAAAATAAACAAGACAAGTATTCTTTTTTTATGCAGCTTGTACTCAGGTTGGGTAGACAGATAAGATACAAGTAACAAATAATGCCTTTCTCATCTAGCATACTGTAGGGGGACACAGTATATACTCAGTAAACATTTGTTATCTTCCCTTATTCAATACCTATTTGGATTAGTATCTACAGGGTATAGTTGATGGAGGTGTGTAACATTTATTCAAGTATACTTACTGAATATTGAAATATCCAGCAAGTATCTTTTAAATTAGATTCATAGAGGCAGTTAACAAAGATGGTCCAGGAGCATGGAATGCAGAATGATGTAGCCAGGAGTTGGTCCCATGCTTCTAACTGCAACTACATTTAGAGTACTGCATTTGCATTCCATGCTGGACCCCACGCTGGCAAACTACAGACAGTGTCTGAGGGAGGGTAACCAGGTTGGTATGAAGTCTTTTCATGAAAACTTGAAAAACCTTTGAAGGAAGTAGAACTGTTTTGGAGAATAGTTTGAGACTTCAGTTGATAGGCAATGGTGGTGATATGGTTTGGTTGTGTCTCTACCCAAATCTCATCTTGAATTGTAGCTCCCATAAATCCCACATGTCATGGGAGGGCCTGGTGGGAGGTAATTGAATTGTGGGGGCGGGTTTTTCCCATGCTATTCTCGTGATAGTGAGTAAGTCTCATGAGATCGGATGGTTTTATAAAGGGGAGTTCCCCTGCACACACTCTCTTGCCTGCTGCCATGTAAAACAGCCTTTGCTCCTCTTCACCTTCTGCCACGATTGTGAGGCCTCCCGAGCTGTATGGAACTGTGAGTCCTTTAATCTCTTTTTCTTTATAAATTACACAGTCTTGGGTATTTCTTCATAGCGGTATGAGAACAAACTAATACAGGTGATAATTGTTGGTTGTAAACATTTGAAGTGCTACTACATGTAAACATGATTTTTTTTGTTTTGTTTTCTGGGCATCCAAGAAGATGAAACTGGAATTAGCAAAAATGCCAAGAGGGAGCCCTTAGTTTGATTTAAGTTGTTCCCAAATGAGACACAAGGTCTTGTATGGATGGAGGCTCCCTGACACTGGAAAAATTTAAGCAGAAGTTGCTGAGTTTGTTGTGGGCATTCAAACATTAAAAAGATGTTTTTTTCAGCTTGTCACCAATAACTATGTTAACTTTATATTTGATAATGATTTGTTATGAGGATCATTATTTTGTTTCATGGTTTAGAAAGCATTTTTATGTGAATTATCTGATTTGATTTTCACAAAGACAAGTTTTGAACTACTCCATTTTACAGTTGGGCAAACAGACTTCAGGAGTCCAATCATCACTATTCACAATGGAACTATGATATATGGCTTATGGCTCCACAAACAGCACTTTTTATTGTTTAAAAATGCTTAGACATGCTTGTTGATGCTACAGAATGCTTGCTGACAAATTCTTTGTGTCCTATATATCCTTGACTTTTCTCTTTTTTGAGAGGGTCACTGTTGCACACCTCTCATCTTCTGATCCAACATCTATATGCTTGCTATTGTAATGCCTGTATGTTTCTTGCTGCTTTTTTACTTTTTTCCACATTTAAAATATATATTTGTATATGCATTTCCTCTCCAGAAGTTACTAGGCATATTTACTGGTTGATCTAAGAGGTAGTACTTAAGGGGCCAAACATATGGAATTATTTGCATCATGCCTAGAGAATTTCAACTTTGTGTTTCCTCCCATGATGTTACTCCAGTGTTTTCTTTATTCATTCTTCAAGGGTCAGCCTAAATCTTACCACTTCTTAGAAGCCTTCTGCGACCTTCTTAGGCTACAAAGTTTTACACAGTTTTAGTATTTATTGTGTACCTTATTTATCTTGACTATTTATCTTGACTTGTGTACATTCTATTCTCACATACACTTGTCAGTTACATATTCTTGCTGGAGTATAAAATCTTCAGTGGTGTGTTTTTTTTTTTCTTTTATATACTCCAAATTTCTTGCCACAATGTTGAGCACCTAGGAATGTTGAATAACTACTTGATGATTTTTAGTTGACCTCCATGGGCTTTAATTCTTCTCATAGATAACATGTTAAAATATATTTTCTGTTTACCCTAAAGAAACAGAAACAGTATGTACCTTTGGCTCTAGGTCCTCATTATCTTAGGTTTGGATCTTGGCTTTGCCACTTTCTAGAAATGTGACCTTGAGATGGTTTCTTCACCCCTCTAAGCCTTAGCTGTAATGGGGATCATGATTGTATCTACAATTAAGGGACATCATGAAGGTTAAATGAAGGAAAGAAAAAAACATTTGTTTTAGCACAGTGCCTGGCACATAGTTAATGCAAAATGAACGTTAGTAGTTATTGTGAGTGCTGTTGTTATTCTTACCACAGGATCTGTCAGATAAAATGACCTGGATTTGTTTAAATGATTTGGTGCTCTGAGTCTAGGGATGTACACTAGTAAATCAAGAGACCTATTTTAGGTATGTATGTATACATTTGTATGCTCGTACTTATTTATTTATTCCTTGCCTTGTCCTAAAAAGACTTTAAGGCAGCTTATTAACATGCACAGCGTATAGCAAAGTAAAGTAAATTTTAAAATAAAAAACGGTGCAATAGGAAAATCAAAGAAGAGAAAAGCAAAACTTAGAAATAAAGACAGTGTATAAGATACATGCCATCAGATATTTTGCCCCTAATGGAGGTAGGCTACAAATCTAGTTTTAAATTTCTGAGAAGCAAAGAGTAACACAGGATTAATTACCCAATTTACAGTGCACAGGAGGTAAAAACAATCGAATTGCTTATAAAAAGTGTTAGGATTCTTTCTAGTGGGATTAGAGAGGATTTTCCTATGGCTCAGAGAGGAAGCTATGCAATGCAAAGAGCAAAATTTTTGTGGTGATTTTCAAATATATCCACATTTTTTTTTGAGATACCTCTTTTTAAAGATGGAAACATAGGTGTTCTAATTCTCCTCTCCTTAATTGTTGGACATCTGATGTTAGGACATAAAAGGGATTGTGGCTTTCTTCTTATTCTTTCTCTGGGATCATTCACTCTGAAGGAAACCATTTGCCATGTTGTAAGGATGCTCAAGTAGCTCTATGGAGAGGACCTTGTGTTGAGTGATTGAGGGCTCTAATCAACAACCGTGTGAGAGAATCATCTTCAAATAGATCCCTCAGCCCCAGTTAGGTCTGCAAATGATGGCAACTTTCTTCAGTGTCTTGACTATGAGAGACTCTGAGCCAGAGCCACCCAGCAGAGCTACTTCTGGATTCCCCACCCTCAGAAACTGAGGAGATAACACATGTTCATTGTTTTAAGCTGCTAAGTTTGGGGATAACTTGATATGTAGAAATAGATAACTATTACAATTCTCAACACTGCCCCACAGTGATCACAGTGAGGGATTTGATGAGGACACTCTTCACAGTGACCCTCAGTTTATGATGAGTGCAACTTATGTGCAAAATGGTCAGGCTTAAGCAGACCTAAAAAAGTCTTTGAGAGCTTCCAATTTCATGAGGGGAGAAAGACACACAGCCCATTAACCATAATGTGAGGAGGAATGGATAAATCTAAATTAAGGCACAAGTAACAAGCTATGGGAGCTTAGGAGGGAGCATTTAATGTTATTGAAGATTTTATGAAAGAGGTGGTATTTGGGTTGGGTCTTGTAGGATGGCATATTAGAATTTCTTTAAGGAATTCTTCACTTAAGTTTCTCAAGAAACAGACTCTGAGATGAATATTTGCATGTAAAGAGTATATGGGGGACTATTTTTGGGAACCGCACCTGTGAGACAGTGAGGAAGCAGGATTAGACAGAAGTGGGTGTTAGCCTGCAGTTTAGTTGCAACAGAGGCCTCAGCCTATTCTGTGGTGAATTCCAGAGTTAAGATGATCCTTCAGAATTGTATGGAATTGAGATAAGGGGTTGGCTTTTATCTTCTTGAATTGATTAATCAGATGTGAGCTGCTTCTTGGGAGGGGATATAACCCTGGGTGAGACAGTTTCATTTGGTTAACCACATTGCTAGACCATCAGCAGGTAGCATTCCTGGCCACTAAAGGTGTTAGCGCTTCAATCCTAAAGAAGGGTCAGCGTGGCACACTACAGCACACATTCTACTAGCTTAAGCTGACTTTGCAATCATCAAAGTTGGCATCATCATCATCATCATCATCACCATCACTATCATTATTTGTGGTGATGGCTCACAGATCTGAAAACACAGTGGATTGGGCTAGTTTTAAAGGATGGCTGAATTCTGAAACTCAAACAATGTCATCAGTAATATACCTATGTCTCGGGACTCTATGTGCCTTCCTATTGGCTTTATTCATATTCTCAGTTTGGCACAACTGTAGGCTTACCTTCTGCCAAACTAGCATCTCAGTGGAAAGAGATCCCTTTCCCAGAATTGCTAGCAAATTCCTGGGCTGATGGTAATAGGCCTGCTGGGGTCACCTGCATATCTTTGAACAAATCACTATGGGTAGGTGAACATGGGCTCTGACTGGTCAAGTGTGGATTATGTACCTATTCTGGAACCATTTCCACCCAAACCACATGGACTGAATTGCATAAGAAGGGTAGACTGTCAAAGAAAACTTAGAGTTACTAATTTTGTTACCCAAAGAGGGGGCAGGCAGATAAAAGTCCTCCACAGGTAGATGGGATGTCAATGAGAAGTAAAGAGAGAGAAGGTCCTTCTAAGCCAAGGGACTAGCTTGAAGAATGACATGGAAATGTTAAAGCATATGGCTTGTTGAGTGACTGGCAAATAGCATAAGCACATTCAGTACATAAAAATATCTGTCTCCCCCAATACATATATAGATCCATATTCCTTTAGTCGAGGGAAGAAGAATGCATTGTGAGTGATAAATTATGCAGATAATATTTCATATGCACACAGAGTCCAACCACAAGAGACATCGTGCTCCCCTGGGAAACCTGCCTGAAAGACAATGGGCCAGGAGAAGGAAGAGGGCAGGAAGAGAGGAGTAGAATGAGGTCTGGCAGGTTTTGCTTGCAGCTAGGACAAGGCTGAATGAGGCAAAGATTTTCCCTGAGGCTGTTCCTCATGACCAAAGTGGTGTGGATTGGCTGTGGCAGCCTGGGCAGCCAGCTCTGAGACAAATCATGACAGAGTGTGGACCTGATAGGAATTTATGTCGCTCTCTGAACGGTGGCAGCTTTGTTATTATCAAGGCAGCTGGGAGTGAGTTGTTTAGCATATTCAAAAGGTCACAGTGCCTAGGAGAGCGCACAGGACAAGGAATCAGGAGACCATTCCTGGGCCACTCACATCTTGTAGGGATGTGGACCAGTCGGTTACTTCATCTGTAAAAAGACAGTGATGAATGCTTAGGTAGGCCCCTTCTAACTTGGTGTCTCTGGATATAAGGAGACACAGAATGGTATAATTTGATGGAGAAAAGATGACTAGATATGGCAGTGGCATACCTTTCAGGGACAGTAAATGGAGGCCCCAAGGGGAGGGCATGGACGTACAACAGGAGTGTTTGAGTTCAATCAAGTCACTGGCCTGTCAGGTAGTTTCTGATCTTGCTAAAAGAGGTCAAAGAGCCTTAACCACAGCATTGACTATACAGGAATAGAGCTAGCAGACAGATAGTTTGGTTGTGTTGCATCATTTGAAAAATAAAAAAAAAGCCCCATTTGGGTTATATTTTTTATGGTTATATAAAAATATATTAGCAAAGCTGGGGTTTGTACTCAATCTTATGACACTGCCTTGCTTGATTTGAACATAATTTTCTCCACTAGGGGATTGCACAGTACCTGCTAATCAAGTTAATTCATCCTTCCTGAACTACAAGAAGTTATAGAAGAAAAATTAAAAGAAAAAGAGTTATGTAGGCAGATGTGAGGGGTGTACAGAGCGTTCTGGGACAAGTGGAAGGTAGAATATGCCTGCATCAGGGAGATGTATTTAATTCACCCAAGTAACAAGACACAGTGTGTTCCAAAGAAAGAACACCAGACACCAGCTTCCCAAAGCATTTTTCATGAAATATAAATCCTAAAAAAATCCCTGGGCATTGGTAAAATGTGTTTCTCACTCTGGGAAACTTACAAAGAATATGAAAGACTCTGAGCTTATTAAATGCTCTAATAAGTCCTGTAGCAAATAAACCGGCTTAACTCTGTTTAATCAAGTATCTCTTCAACATATTTGACTACTGAAATTCTTCTAACTTTTAATTTTTGTACCTAATACCTGTTAGCATCCTGTAGAAAATGCTTTGAAAATGCTACAATAGATAAATTATATGAATTTGGGAATTTCTCTCTTAATGTCAGCTTCTTTCTATAAAATTACACAATTAGATTAAATGTTTTCCTTAATTCCATTAAGATCCTTTGATTCTAATTGTTGCGCATTGGTGGCAGAATTAAAATTAGAACCAAGGAGACAGCTATGGTTTGAACATGTCCCCTAAAATGCATGTGTAGAAAACTTAATCTTCAACTAACAGTGTTGGGAAGTGGGGCCTAATGGAGGTGTTTAGGTCACAAGGGCTCTGCCCTTAAGAATTGATTAATTCCCATTATAAAAGGGCTCGAAGCTGGAAGTTCAGCCCCTTCTTGCTCTCTGTCACCCTCTCTTTGCCCTTCTGTCAGAGTGTGACGCAGCAAGAAGGCCCTTGCCAGATGTGATTCCTTGATCTTGGACTTTTTCAGCTTCCAGAACTCTGAGCCAATCAATTTCTGCTCATTATAAATTACCGAGAGTGTGGTATTCTGTTAGAGCAGCACAAAAGTGGACTAAGGCCAGGCAGGGTGAGCTTCTCCAAGCTACCGTTGTCTTTTGCCTGGACAACTGAAATAGCGTCCTTGCTGGTCTCCCACTTTCAGTCTCATCCTTCCCCAAACCACCAACCAGACTTCAATCAGAGAGAACTTCTAAAATGCAGATAAGGCCATCTCACATTGCTGCCACCCAACCTTCAATGTTCCCTCCAGGTTCCTATGCAGAGACCCTGAGACTTTACGTTATACCAGGAAGCCCTACCTAAATATATCACTAGCCATCAGTGCACAATGAAATAACACATTTTTAGGCCAAAATATAATTATTGTATAGTAGAAAGGGAGGACATCAGAAATAAAAGTTTTCTTAAACGAGATGGATACCCAAGGTGCAGTTTGCAGAACTTCTGAATCAGAATCTGCATTTTAACAAGACCATCTGTGTGAACAATGATTTGAGAAGCACTATCTTAGTGACAATTGTTACTGTATGAATCACCAATGAGGCTAAAGGGTTAGGGATTTAATGCATAGACTTTAGAGTTAGGCCTGGCTTTTTGTTTAAGGTGTGTTGTGATCTTGGGCAAATTCCTTAACATCTCTGAATCTGTTTCCTCATCTGTAAAATAGGCGATAAAAGTACTAGTACCTAGCTCACAAATATATTGTGAAGATTAAATGATGGACTATTAGAAGCAGCTCCTATCACTGTGTTGGCATAGAACCCTTAATAAAAGTGTGATGAGTATATGGGGAAGCTGAAGACCACAGAGCAGTGTTACCTGTGGTGGGGTCCAGCATAAGCATCACAGTCTAGGGGCAGAAACCTAGTAGGGTTGAGACAAGGGTAGGAAATAGCAGTAAGATTGATGACCTCATTCACTGAGCAGTTACTGAGCACTCATGATGGGCCAGGCCATCTGGAGTGGCTGGGGCTACAGTGCTGACCAAGGCACAGTGCTTGCCCTCACGAAGCACACAGCCGGGCATGTCAGCCGGGCATCATCATCGAGGAGCATAAGTGCAACTGAAAATAGACTTGGCCGTGCTTTCTCCTTGCTTGGCACGGATCTCACTGCGGTAGAGCTTTGATTCCAGCTGATCCTTCTCCTTGGCTCTTAGTTCTCCCAAGAATTTCTCCTTAGAGAATGAAAAAATAGCCCCATTTTCTGCTCCTCCTTTAGGTATTATTTTGTCCATTTGAAAGGAGAAAAAAAAAAAAAAACACCCATCAGCTGTTTTGAATGGAAAATGTCTTTTTTTCCCCCTCTCCTATGTAAACTATATATATTTTTCAGGACTTTGTGGGTCACTGAAACCTCAGGATTTGTTTATCTCAGACGCTTGGGTGACCTCTTCAATTGCCGAGCAATCTGTCCTGTTTACACAGAGCTTGGCAGCCTCCAGGATGACTTCTCTAATAGAGATATCTCTCTCTTAGCCTAGCCGAGCTGGAGGCCCTCCATGGGTAAGGCTCGAAGGGAAGCGGGGAGTGAGGCACCTGTAGGAATGATGTCATTGCTGAGTTTCCCTTGCCCTCTGCCGCCCTCCAGATTACCAAGTTCCATGGGTGTGCAGAAGACAGTGTCGGTGCAACACAGCATAGCCTAGCCAGCGTAAGGAGGGCTCAAGGAAACTGCCGGCTGGCTTTTATAATTTTGATTAAGTAGTAGCATTTGTATAGGAAAGCTTTGTTGGAATTTTCCAGCAAACATTTTTGGGAGAATAGGGACTTGTCAGTTGAAAATGCTCTCTCAGATGCCATCTGACTGTGTTGGTGGCAAGGAACATCTTTCTGAGAGAGCCGGAGGGAATAAAACTGTTTGAGAGAAAGGCCACCCCCAGGCCAAGGAAATAGAATTCAGTTTTAAGTGAAGCCGTCTCCTAAATTATCTATCTGAGGACTTGTGATCAATTAACATTAGCAACATGTTCTTATTCTGACAAAAGGTAACAAACACAGGGAGGACTGGACTCAGAGGCTGACCTGAGATATAGAGGCCTTTTGGAGTGGGAAGTCAGGGTTGTTGACTTTACCGAGACAGGTAACACAAAGCGTGTGCATGTCCTGTGTAGTGTCTGTTCAGACATTTCGTTTCTTCCCTTTTTCCTTTTTTTCTAAACTTTAATTACCTTAAGTCCCTGGTTTCTTTTGTTTAGAAATGCTAAAGATATGAAGTCCTTTTTTGTATGATTTTAGCTGTGTGATTTGAGAACAAATGCTTAATCTTTTAAGTCTTCATTTCTCCATTTGTAAAATGATTAGTTTGGAGCAGGTTATTTCTAAAGATTCTTTCCACCTAGAATTCTGATTCCCAAGGATGCCAGATTATTTGACAACTACTTGCAGCATGTTGGCATTTAGCAATTAGTTGGCAGCTAAAATGAGTCAAGTAGAAATATTTTAGCTGAGATCTCAATAATGTCCACTATCTGTTAAAACAGAACCATGTTAGACTTTTGTTTAGTGGTGTGTGTGTGTGCGCGCGTGCATAAAGGTAGACACCAGTGAAAAGTTAGGGGGTAACTATGTAACAATTTATAGGGTAGGAGTGAAGAATACCTGGCATAATGCCATTATCCCATTTCTGATGCCCAAGGGCAGACATTGCTAATCGATCATGTCACTCACTTTTATGATCATATCACTCCTTTCACACCAGGAGGCCACTAAAAAAGCCATGATGAAATCTATTTGTCTCCCGTAGTCTGAGGCATAAAACCGATAACCCGAGTCTTATCAGCAACATTCTCTAACCCCTGGGATATTTGGAGGGTGTTCTCATTTGAATATTCATTCATTCAACACATATTTTTAAGTCCCTACACACACATAGTCCTAGCCAACTGTAGTTGTAGGTAATGGTGATAAGCAGAGGATGAAACAACAAAACTCTCATGGAGTTTTCATCCCAGTGGGGCAGAGGAAGAAAGAGAATAAAATGACATACAAAGTACAGACATACTTTACCTTATTGTGCTTTATGTTATTGCTCTTTGCAGATATTGCATTTCTATTTTTTTTTTTAATTTTACTTTAAGTTCTGAGATACATGCATGTGCAGAACGTGAAGGTTTGTTACATAGGTATACATTTGCCATGGTGGTTTGCTGGACCTACCAACCCATCATCTATGTTTTAAGCCCTGTATACATTAGGTATTTGTCCTAATTCTCTCCTTCCCCTTGCCCCCCACCCCCACTTCCCTGACAGGCCCCAGTGTGTGATGTTCCCCTCCCTGTGTCCGTGTGTTCTCATTGTTCAACTCCCACTTATGAGTGAGAACATGCAGTGTTTGGTTTCCTGTTCCTGTGTTAGTTTGCTGAGGATGATGGTTTCCAGCTTCATCCATGTCCCTGCAAAGGATATGAGCTCATTCTCTTTTATGGCTGCGTTTTGTGTGTGTGTGTGTGTGTTTAAAAAATTGAAGGTTTGGGCACCCCTGCATGGAGCAAGTCTAGTGGCACCATTTTTCTAACAGCATGTGCTGACTTGAATCTCTGTTATATTTTGGTAATTTTTGCAATAATTCTAAGTTTTTCATTATTACATCTGTTATGGTAATCTGTGACACTGGATCTTTGATGTTACTATTGTAATTGTTTGGGAGCACCACAAACTGTGGCCATGAATGACGAACTTAATCACTAAATGTCATGCGTGCTCAAACTGCTCCACTAGCATGCCGTTCCCTCATCTCTCTCCCTTTCCTCAGGCCTCCCTATTCTCTGAGACACAACAATATTGAAATTAGGCTGATTTATAACCCTACAGTGGCCTCTAAGTGTTCAAGTAAAAGAAAAATTTGCACGTCTCTCACTTTTTATCAAAAGCTAGATATGATTAAGTTTAGTAAGGAAGACATGTCCAAAGCCAAGATAGGCTGAAAGCTAGGTCACTTTTGCCAAACAGCCAAGTTGTGAATGCAAAGGAAAAGCTCTAGAAGGAAGTTAAAAATGTTATTCTAGTGAGCACGCAAGTGATAAGAGGATGAAACAACCTTATTGCAGACGTGAAGAAAATGTGAGTGGTCTGGATAGAAGATCAAGCCAGCCACAACATTCCCTTAAGCCAAAGTCAAATTCTGAGCAAGGCCCTAACTCTTTTCAATTCTGTGAAAGGTGAAAGAGGTGACGAAGCTATAGAAGAAAAGTTGGAAGCTGGCAGAGGTTGGTTTATGAGATCTAAAGAAGTCATCTCCATAACATAAAAGTGCAAAGGGAAGCATCAAGTGCTGATGTAGAAGCTGCAGCAACTTGTCCAGAAGATCGAGATAACATCCTAACTGAAGGTGGCTACATAAAATAATAGATTTTCAATAGAGACAAAACAGCCTTCTATTGGAAGAAGATGTCATCCAGGACTTTCATAGAGAGGAGAAGTCAATACCTTGCTTCAGTTTCAAAGGACAGACTGATTCTCTTGTTAGGGGCTAATGCAGCTGGTGACTTGAAGTTGAAGCCAATGCTCATTCACCATTCTGAAAACCCTAGGGCCTTTAAGAATGATGCTAAATCTACTGTGCCTGTGCTCTAGAAATGGAACAGCTGAAGCATGGATGACAGCATATGTTTATAGCATGGTTTACTGGGTATGTTGAGGTCTACTGCTCAGGAAAAAAAAACAAAAAACAAAAAACATTCCTTTAAAACTATTACTGCTCATTGACAATACACCTGGTCATTCAAGAGCTCCACTGGAGATGTACAAGGAGATTAATGTTATTTTCATGGCTGCTAACACAACATACATTCTGCAGCCCATAGGTCAAAGTGTAGTTTTGACTTTCATGTCTTCTTATATAAGAATGGGATTTCATAAGGATATAGCTGCCATGGGTAGTGATTCCTCTGAGGGATCTGGGCAAAGTAAATTGAAACCCTTCTGGAAAGTATTCACTATTCTAGACTCCATTAAGAACATTCATGATTCATGAAAAGAGGTCAAAATATCCACATTAATAGCAGTTTGGAAGAAGTTGATTCCAGCCCTCATGGATGACCTTGAGGGGTCCAAGGCTTCTGTGGAGGAAGTCACTGAAGATGAGGTGGAAATAGCAAGAGAACTAAAATTGTAAGTGGAGCCTGAAGAGGTGACTGAATTGCTGCTATCTCATGATAAAGCTTCAGTGGATGAGGAGTTGCTTTTTATGGATGAGCAAAGAAAGTGGTTTGTTGAGATGAAATCTACGCCTGGTAAACATGCTGTGAACATTGTTTAAATGATGACAAATGATTTAGGATATTACATTAACTTAGTTGCTAAAATAGTGGGAGGGCTTGAGAGAAGTGACTCCAAATTTAAAAGAAGTTCTACTGTGGATAAAATGCTATCAAACAGCATCACATGCTGTAGAGAAATCTTTCATGAAAGGAAGAGTCCATCAATGAGGGAAACTTTATTGTTGTCTTATTTTTAAAAATTGCTGTGTCACCCTACCTTTCAGTAACCACCACCCTGATCAGTCAGCAGCTGTCAACGTTGAAGCAAGGCCCTCACCTTGCAAAAAGATTAGAACGCACTGAAGGCTTAGATAATTGTTAGTATTTTTAGCCATAATGTATCTTTAAATTAAGATATGTACATTGATTTTTAGGCATAATTCTATTGCACACTTAATAGACTATGGTTTAATGTAAACATAACTTCTATATGCCCTGGAAACAAACAAAAATCACGTGACTGACTTTATTTTGCTATTTGCTTCATTATGGTGGTCTGGAACCAAGCCCACAATCTACGTGGGGTGTGCCTGAATGTTTGGTGTTGGTAAGTGCTGGAAAGAAATCAGCAGAAAAAGGATAAATGGAGTAAGTGTATATGGGGTTAGAATTGAATTGCAATTTTATATAAGAATGTCACAAAAGGCTTTGTTGAGGTGAAATTTGTGGAAAGACCTTAAAGGAGAGAGATCGGGTGAGGATGGGAGGTTATCCAAGGCCGTGTAATTTTAAGGTTTCAGAGAGGAGCAAAAATTGTCTTTACAAGAAAATATTCATTAATGAATTGGCCACTTTAAAATTATCCCCATTCAAGAATTCTTTCCCTCTTAATTGTTTTCCCATCTATCATATCAATATTTTTGTTGGTCTATGATAATTAATAGATATTATAAACATCACATGATACAAAAATAAATCAAATTAGTTTTGAAGTAAAATTACCAATTATAGTAAAGATGATGATTTCATGAAGTTGTTGAAAGTTATGTTAAAAACGTACTTGAGTTATAAGCAAATAAGGATCCATCTGAATATTCAGTTAACAATTGAAGAAGAGAGAAGCACTGAGGATTAAACCCAATAAGCTCTTTCAAAGTAAATGTTTACCTGAAGGATTATGAGAGGACTTTAGAGAAATTTTTATTACTCTTAAATATTTTTTAAAAGATGACCCTGTTATTGACCATCTGTGAAAGTCAAATATGAAAAAAAGAAAAATCTTGCTTTGTTTTTTGGAAAAACGTATGCCAAAAATACTGACCATACTTCAATTACTCCTTGTTGCTTTGTAGAATTAGCATAGACTTAAAAATACCCTAAAATAATATAGACATAACTTATTTTAAAAGAGTTTGGTTTTATTTTTAAGTTGGAGTCCCAATTGAACATCTTCTGTTTAGTGTGCAATTTTAGGATTTGTCTTAAGTGGATTCACTGTAAACTGGTCCATTTTCATGACTAGTTAAATTCCCTTGAAGAGGCACAATAAGTTTGGACAGGTGGAGGGACTCACCCAAGGTCACATGGCCAGAAGGTGGCAGGACCTGGGCAATGCTATTTCTGTGTCTCCCAGTGACCAAAGTTGAATTGAAAGGATCCTCTGGTGGGTTCATAATATGAACTCACATGGGAAATCAGGGATTCTAGGCAGTTAATTGGCAAACCAGCTATTGATTTGTTTTTTGAAAGATTTTTTTTCTTTTAATAAAACTTTGTTATGTGGACATGATTCTGATTTAGAAGACATTCCTCATGGCTTATGGCAGTCTTCAAGGAGGCAGTGTTCTCTTACAAGGCCTGAAGAACAGAATGAAATGTGATTATTAATATTTATCTGCAGAAGATTGTAGTAATACCCTGAACACCTTCTACTCTTAGTGTATAGGTACAAGACCTCTAGTTCTGACTAGGAAACAGGGTAGATGTTGCATTCAATAATAGACAAGAAATTTTAGGAGCTATACTTTCTCTTTTACTCCTGGGGGCTCTCAGAGGAAAAATAGATGCTTTCTTAAGCTTCTGGCCTCTTTATAATATTTGGGGATGCCTTGCATTTCCTTATTTGACCTACAGCTTGAATCCCTATTGGTTTGAAGGAGCACTTGGGGGTTTTTGAATTTACATTTTGCTTAAATCCACATAGGGTGATACTTTACCTGCCATTTACTCCTAAATATAGATGGACAAGTAGATAGATAGATGAATAGACAAGACTGAGATTCCACAGATACCTAAACACTCACAGAACTGACTTTAGAGATCATCTGGTTTCCCATTTTCATTTTATATTGAAGTTGTACAGAGAAGGGATAAAAATACAGTTGGGTCACACGGCAAGGCAGTGACTGATCTCACACTAAAATTCATATCTTCTGAATTATGGTTGGGTGTTCTAATTCACCCCCATATAAATGTCATTCCTATATGCATATATGCATGAGTAGTCATATCCTGTGTTCATGATGTGTGCTAGCATTGTATTTTTTTTAACTGCATTCTAGGACCCAAAGAAGAACATATATTCTGCAGTTGTCTCCATAAAACTGATTACATGTGGTTATGGTTAAGAGTATGTCATACAGAGCTGTACTGAAATATATGTCCTGCTGCTTCCTAACTAGCTATGTGAAATTGGGTAAGTTTTTGAAGTTCTCTATACTTCCATTTCCTCATTTGCTAAATAAAGGCAATAATACTCACTTTTTAGGCTTGTTTTGAGGATTGAGATAATGGATGTAAAGTATTTAAAAATGCTTATAATTGAGCATGGATAGAGCTCAATAAATGTTCGCCATCAGCTACAGCAGAGGAACAACTGCAGAATCTTCGTCATCAGCATCATTAGCATCTTTATCATCATTTTGTTATTGTTATTGGTGAGCTGAAATCAAACCACTGAATGGTCCTTTGAGCACATCCAGTCTAACCTCGGTCTCATGACTTAATCCTATGTTTACCATCCCTGCCATGTGTTCAGCCTGACTTAGATTGAATACCTCTGGTGCCCGGGAACTCATTTCTTTCCAGAGTAGTGCATCGTAATTTCAGAGACAATTCTAAATACAATTAAACTGGGGTTTAAAAGTCTCTAATATTCAAAATAAATGGCCTGTCCCAGCATCATTACTCATATCTGAAATGATTTATATACCAATTACATAAGGAATTTATTTCTCCTGTTTCACATAAAGATTATGGATCAATTAGGTTCTTATGTTTTCCTTGTCTAAGAAGGAAGATTCTATGCCCAAACTTGGGATCTGGCTGACCAGGGAAGGAGGCAAGAGGCCTCAGCAGTTTTCATTTCCAACATGGTCTTTGTCACCAGCTGTGATCTGGGCTGCGGAGCCCCCACTGCTCTGCCAAGATACTTCTCTCTGAGCCTATCACTTCTCTTACTTTCTGGATATATTGCATTTGAGTTAGGTATTAGACACCTAAGGGGACAGAGCATTCTGTAGCTCAGTGTACAAGTCGGGGTAAAAATACAAATTTGAGAAAATCAGCCTAGAATTGGTATTTGAAGCCATAGGACAAGAGAAAGAGAGTTTGTAGTATACTGTATCAAAAATCCTCTAAAAAAATTAGCGGCAGCAGCCACTGGATTAGCAAACATGCCATTCAGATTTTCTTACTTTGTCTTCCTCCGCTTGAGAAAATATACATGGAGGGCTATGAGGATGCAAGATGTTGGTTGAAATCAATGACAGAGATGCTATCTTCTTTAGCTCAATGAGCTTGCAATCATCAGATGAGGGAGAGATGCACAAGTCACTAATTATAAAAGAGGGCAGGTGAAAATGGCTATGAAGTGTAGGTATTGGCATGTCCGGGAGCAGAGAACAGGGAGAGGTAGTTCGTTTGTTGGTTATATCAAGGAAGACATCACAGGGAAGATGCTATCTGTAGGGGAACTTGAATGACAAAAGACATTTTAGAGGCTAAAAAAAGGGTAGAAGGCATTCCAGGCAAAGAGAGACTAGATGGAGAATAGATTCAGAGAGGCAAGAAGAGCACACAGTAGGATTTCAAAACAGATTTGTGAACAGTATCCCAATGACACTGTTTCTAGGGCTGGCCATTTCTCCTTTGCCTGAAGGCAGCCTCGAAATAGATGTGTCCCTGTATTCTGAGGCATAGATCTTGCAGAGCCCAGGGAGAGTAGCTGGAGCCTTTCACCTTGTGCTGAGATTCGAAGGGCAGGGAAGAAACAAACTTCTCCCATGAGACCAATAATGATGACACTCAAGATTGTGGATTGCGAGCTTGTTCCAAAGGTACCATTGGGTATCCACACAGCCTCACAGTAAATCACCGTGCACCAGGCCTCACAGCACATTACTGGCTGGCCTGCTGTATTCTCTCTGGGCGAGCAAGGACAACAGATCTAGAAAGTGAAGTGCAGGTCTGTGGAAAATGTCAAAGCCAGATTGGCATCCTGTGGTGCCCATGCTCCTTACTCCCCAGATTGGGAAACTGAAGCTCTGAGAGAATAGTCACACACCCAGCTCATGTAAAGTAGTGGCAGTGAAGGCGCTAGAACATGATTTCTCTGATTTATTTTCATGCATGTTTTTTCTACTCTGCCTCACACTTGTTCTCTTTTCTTTGAAGTTCAAAATATTTTGCAGCCTCAACTTGTGTTTATCTCTACTGCCAAGAGACAGCTGCCGTTATCTGCCACTGTGATACCCCTGTCCCTAGCACTTTCCCTCCTCTCACCTTGCTCTCAGGATAAGCCCTGGACAAGTTGAATGCTAGATAGAAGCTCAATCTGTTCATCTCCCTGAGGAATCATGGCATCTTTATGGCTGTTCAAGAAAAAATTAGGCAGTGATGCTTATTAAGCAAGTATGGTAAGGAAGACTTCATTTGGGACCACCATGATAGGGGTACTGCAGCTGGGGAGTGGGATTGGGCTCAACTCTGAATACAGCATGGGCAAGTGGGATTGTATAGCCAAAGAGTAATGTAGAGGTTAGTGGATGGAAAATTACTAAGATAACACATGAGAGGTAAATGGGATTCTGGCTAAACCAACCTAACAAGATTCTTGATGAAGGCAGGCAAGGGTGATGAGGCATTCTCTGGGGGATGGAGGAGGATGAGGAACTCGGTCAGATATCAAGGGTGAGCAGATATCAAGAATGTGGGGGCTCTCAGAAGAGACTGTAACTATCCTTGGAACTTGATTTCTTTTTTTCTGTCTCCCCGGAAGCCAATGGATCCTTTTCTTCTCTCCAAGCTACTGTCTGAATTTCTTCTCAAATGATTTGGGGGCAGACAGTAACTCTGGCTTTTCTGTTCTCTCTCTTGGTCTCCTTGAAGCCTTCTAGGTTTACGGTTGTGGTAGAAATAGAAAAGGAAAGTGCTTTCAAACCTCAGGGAACCTGGGGTGTTGGGCAGTGTAGGATAAATGAAAGGGGTATGAGGTGAGGACATTTGAGATATGTTTCAGGGGCAAGGGAGTTGCGTATAAATTAGGAAGTCAAGTAAGTGGGCATCTATGAAAAGTACAGAGTCCAGCCTGGTGAGATGCAAGCATTCTTGACCCAGGCCCTGGGCCCCGGGCTAAAGGAAAGGGTGGTGTCAAAGCAGAAATTCACAGCACTAGGGGACATTCCCATAGTGGGTGGTAGGAGTGGGCACTTTTACCCTGGTGGACGGAGAGGACTGGACATGTAGGAGGGCTCTGCTAAAGGGTGAGAGCTGGGCCTGAGGTTTGGGTCTTGAGATGGCAACAGCCCAAGAAGCAGAACAAAGGCATGAGATCAAAGGAATAATAAGTAGCCTTAGAGTCCTCATTACCTGCATTGGCTAATCCTGGGTTCTCAGGTGGCCCTGACTAGGGGCTGGCAGGTTTCAGGAGCCTGAGGAAGGCTTGGCCTAGTGATGAGGGCTGATTGAATGGCCCCAGCTGTGAAGAGATGAGGCTGGGCTACTGGTGGTGTACCAGAACATCAAAGCCCTGAGTTTGAATCTAGTGAAACTAGGCTATTACCTCCTTACCTAAAACCCTTCAGTACCTCCACAACCCCACCACTAACCATGGGTTCAAATCAATGTCCTCAAGGCATTCAGGATACTTCAAGACTAAATTCTATAATCTTCTTGACTTTCCATTCCTGTTTATTTTATTTTATTCTTAAGCTATTTCTCTAGGTCATGCCTTTTCTTACCCCATCTTCCCAATTCTTCCATCTCAATTACTCCTTTTTAGCCTTCAAATCTCAGGTGTCACCTCCTCTGGAAAGCCTTTTCTCATTGTGAGTCCCCCTCAGACTAAGCATTTTTTTTTTTCTGTTCCTCTTCCCCTTCCTTTAATTCTCTGACATATTTATTTCATTGTACTAACCATACTAATTATAATTGCCTATTTATGTGCCTCTACTAGTCTTCCCCACTAATGTATGTTCCTTGAGGCCAGGGGCAGTGTTTAGTATATTTCTCATGCCTAAAGCAGGCTCAGCACATACTATTACTCAATAAATAACTGCTGTATGAATCAATGGATAAATGCATAAATGGCTTTGATGTAATATAACCTACATAGCTCCCCTCTGACTCAATTTACATAGCTAATAAGATTAGAATAAGATTCCCCATCCTGCTGCCTTACAGGACTGCTGAGAGGATCAAATTAGGTAATATAAACGTAAACTTCTGAGAACTTTAATGTAAAGGATTCTTACCATCTCATGCCTGCCTTGGACTGCCTGAGTGACTGTACTATCTTCTGCTTCCTTGTCAGTCTTCAGAGGAAGTTTTCCTCCCAAAGAAACTAATTCAAGTTTGTTCCCGATGAATGATGGTAAAGATCGTACTGATACTCTTCCTCCTACTACTCACTGTCCTATTTTCATGGAAACGGGCTGCCCCAGAAGAGAGGAGACAGTCAAAACGTGACAAGCATATTCTCCCTACTGATACCTCTGCATGCTGTGGTGGGTTGTAAAACCCCTGGTGTAGCAGGAAGGGGCCAGGCAGTGGGGTGGAGAAGAAGGAGTAATGATTTGAGATCCCAGGATCACAGGTAGGTAGTGGGATGAAGGCTATTTCCCACTGACATGTTAGATTTGTGTTCTTACCTAAAGAATACATGGTTGATTGGAAGTACCCTCCACTTCATACAAGGGGAAGTGGACTTGTCCAGATGAGACTTTAGCTGTACAATGCCAGGCAAGTCCTCTTTGCTCCCTGGGCCACACACATCTTCATTTGTGAAAGAAGATAATTATTATAACCAAAGTTTAGTGAGGACTGTGCTCCCAACTGGCCTCAGCTATGTGCTTTGTACAGATTCTCTCCTTTAATTCCATCCCATTCTCTCTCATCATTTTAGCTTCACAGAGAAGCACGAAGCTCAGAATGCCTGAGGCCTGGCTGTGGTCACAGAGCTGGAGAGGGGTGTGCCTGACTCCAAAGCTCTCACTCTCACTACAGTCCCTGGTCTGAGCACATGTCCTCATGGGAATTATATAACGGATGTTTAGGGGAATTTTGGAGGCATTATTATGAAAATGTAATTTATCCCAAATGACATATTTTTATATTCAGGAGAAGATAATGATGCTTTTAAAAAAAATCTGCAAGGGGGAGAAGGAACTTGATAAGATACTTTTGTTTAATCTGGGTTTCCTCTTGCTCAGAATAGTTATTTTAACTATGGAAATAGAGCCAGGAACAGTAAACATGAGGCCCCATTTTTGCCCAAATACATAGTAGGCACAAAAATGAGCAAAAGAAGTATTCTTTTAAGGATCTGAGACTCTCAAATGTGCCACAGTGTTTGACCTTGGACATGAAACTTAGTATAGTGATTAGACGCAGAGACTTGGAAACCAAATAGGCAGGAGCTAGACCAGTAGGGGTTTAGAAGGCTACTACTATGTAGTTGTCTTCATAAGGAGAAAAGGTACTGGGGCATGATGGCGCTGTTTCATTTCTTTTTTTTTTCTTTTTTTTGTTCTTTGAGACAGAGTCTCACTCTGTCGCCCAGGCCAGAGCACAGTGGTGCGATCTCGGCTTACTGCAACCTCCGCCCCAGCTTTAAGAGATTCTCCTCCCTCAGCATCCAGAGTAGCTGGGATTACAGGTGTCTGTCACCACACCTGGCTAATTTTTGTATTTTTAGTAGAAGTGGGGTTTCACCATGTTGGCCAGGCTGGTCTCGAGCTCCTGACGTCAAGTGATCCACCCACCTCGGCCTCCCAAAGTGCTGGGATTACAGGCGTGAGCCACCACGCCCGGCCGTGCTGTTTCATGTCTAACCATGAGAAATGATTTTAGTATGTGTTTTATGTGCTTGAAGTTTGTTTCGTGGTGTTAACCAGCCAGGCATCAGGTGCTTTAACTATAGTCAGATGACCATGGCCTGAGAGGGTGTGGAAAATGCTGGAGAGAGTTTCAGTCTGCACACCTAGGCTCAAATGTCAGTTCTGTCTGGTCTCCAGGGGCTTGAGTGACTCACTAAACTTCCTGAAGCCACAGTTTTTTTTTTTTTCTCATCTATAAAAAATATATTACTATAACAAAATCAGCACTGCCCTCGTCACAGGGGAGTACGTGAAGGTCACTGATTTCCCAGCCATGATTTCAGGACTTGACTACAAGTGACTGCAGTGCTCTCCACCACCTGACCTTGGTCTAGTGTATGTTCAGTCCCCGCCAGAGCTCTGCGTGTCACCTCTTGGGGAGGCCTTTCCAGCCCTACGCCAGATCAAGCCTCCATGTTGAACACCAATAGAACCATGAAATAAGCCTTCATAGCACATTTCTCTGTCACCGTAAGACACTTTAAAGTTATTTCATTGTGCCTCTTTCTACAAGACCATAAGCTTCACAAAGGCAGAGACTATGTCAGTTTTGCTCATTGGCATATTCCTAGTGCCACTGTACTGTGTGAAAAGTTGTAGATGCTGAATAGATGTTTGGTGATTGAATAAAAAAGTGAATAAAAGGAATAAAGGAAGGAAGAGAAGAAGAGAGGGAATAAGTTAGCCAGCCAGGTAGCCAATCAGGAAGGTCCACTCAATCTCTCCACACCTTTCAGGTATACCTTCTTAGTTCCCAGAGCTGTAGACAATACAGGAAAGTAAGAAGATGGTACCAAATATAAAATCTAGATAAATAAAATTTCAGAGACTCAAAAGAGTTTTTCTGACCCCATCTCAATCTAAATTTGATCTATAGTTATTTTCTTTCTCTCAATGTGTGTGTGTCTGTCTCAGAATTGTTCTTTTCCTTGTGCTAGGCACAATTTATTTGGTTGGTTATTTTATGTGTGTCTATTGTGCACATTAGCTCACCACTATAACCCCAGCACCGCGCACAGTACCTGGCATGTAGGGGTTCTGAATGAATGTTAATCAGCAGTCTAGTGCCATGGGGGAAGCACGGACACAGAGACAAAATGGACGTGGCACCTGCTCTTAATATATCATCAATACGGTGAGGAGAAGAAGGATAATGAATGTGAAGCATCTTGTTAAATGTTGTGCAAATATAAATGATTATTGGGCACCTTATGTGAATGTAGTAACAATATGCTGAAACTTCTGGTAACTAGAAATTTCTGGGTTGATTAGCCTGATAGAAGGGTACTTTTAGGAACTGATTCTTTTCTAAGGGATTATTTGTTCATTCAATGCATACTTACTAAGTACCTACTATGTATCATGTTATGTGTTGGGGAGTGGGGAGCAATATACAGGATGAATTGGATCCCAACTATCATGAAGCTAGAAGCTTCCAGAAGTAGCAACTCTTTCATTCTTCTTTTTCACCTTTAGTACCTGCAAACGAAGGGGCTGCTGTCATATACTGCAGGACCCCTATTGCAGGCCCATTAGAAAAGAAAAGCATTTACACCAAGAAACTGTGGTCTGCCAGGCATCTATCTAGAAGCTGCTTAGAGATTTACAATCATAACACATCAGCCTTAACTGTCCTGCATTTGAGTTAGCAGCTCCCCACACCATTCTCCATGACGTTGTAAAGAATGTGAGCTGCTGCTCAGTTTGGTCCTAACAATTGCTAAATGTAATCTCTGCAAGTCTCATTTTTTCATCTCTAAATTGAGGATAATAATACCCACACAAAAGGATTGCTGTGAGGTTTAAATGAGATAATAGTAATGTAAAGTACCTAGCAAAATCCTTATGGTAAACAATAAATCATTGTTTGTTTGTTTGTTTTCATTATTATTGCACTGACTTGACCAGGCATCTAGTTAAGACAGTGGGGAAAATGGAGCAGCATAATCATATTCTTTTTTGAAAGAGTTTTTTTTTAATTGATGTATAATTGATGCACATAGTTTCTGGGTACATGTGATCATTTAATACATTCATATAAATTGTAGAGATCAAGTAAGTGTACTTGTGATATCCGCCACCTTAAATATTTCATCGGACTCTGTCTTTGCAGAAAGTGCAAACATCTACCATTTAATTCATTCAAAGGAGCTTTTAGGGAAGAGGAAGGGTAGGTAGAAAGGCTTCAGGAATAGAAGCATAGAGGCTAGTTGTTCAGTAACCTGGGTTCTGATCCCCTTCAGCTACTAACTTTCGTCATCCTGTCCTCGTTTATTTCATCTATAAAGGGGTGGTGCAGACTGGCCCAGTACTCCAAGCTCTTTCAGCTTTCCTTGCCCATGATTCCACCACTAGAGTCTACACGGAACACATTCTTTAGCTTCTGCAAAGTCTGGAGACATCTAGAGCTGAGATGTGTGATCAGGCCTGTAGTCTGCACCAGAAATTGGGCCGGAATCTGCATGTCTACCTGCCACTGCCTGGGGCAAGGAGCTGATGGTTCTATTGCCCATCTGACAGGTGCCGCCTCCCCACTCCCCCCGTTCCCAGGCTGGCAACTCCTCCACTGGAACTGTACTGATGATGATCTTTTTGTAGTCCAGATACTCATCCAAGCTCCAACCCGATCTGGGACATTTGCCATAAGTATTGCTGGGCCCCCATTCTTCTTCCCTGCCTCAGCTGCTCTGAGGGATTTTGTTCCTGATCCATCAGCAATTGACAAGAGCTATAAGAAAAGGATAGAAAAAAAGTAAGCAGAGGTGGAAAAGTGAGTGCTGAGTAAATACTGGGTGGATGAATGCTAGGTAGGCTGGGTGAGATTTCGTAGATGGATGAATGGGTGATGAAGAAAGGTGAGGGACTGGCAGTGCGGTAGACCAGCACAGTGCCTGCATGGAGAAGGCACCGAGTAAATACCTGCCATGTCAATGTCAAATGTAACTGGGAGAGAGAAAATGAAATAGAAGAGAGAAAGAAAAAGGGACAGAGAAATAAATAATAAGTTAATAGGGAAGAAGGACAGAAGGAAAGAATAGTAACAGATGGATGTGGTAGATGATAAAATGAGAGACACATAGCTAAAACTTGAGAAGTCCTTTGCAAAGGGTTTCTTCCATACTGTTTGTAAGAGTGTCTGAAGTTTCAACACTGACATTAAAAACTTAGTGTATATGTGGATATGTGAAGGCACTCTCCTCTATTAAAACCCGGAATTTCCTGAACTGGACAAAACAAGAAGCTGCTATTAGGTTAGTTCTTCTCAGAGTCGATCTGACAACTGGGTTTGAATTGACGCGCCCATGAAAAGACAGGGAGGCAAACCTAGGCCAGGACTGTGGGCTGCAGTAGTGGGAGAGTGAACACAGCAGAGAACTAGGCCCAGCAACAGGGAATTGAAGGCTTCAGATGATTCTCTTACAGTGTAACATCCCTTGACTTCTGTCTCACTGGACCTCTGCCTGTTCCTAAGAACCATCATCGGTTGGGACTGAAAGCCCCTAGAGATTGTTTAGCTCAGGGTTCCCCAACATGGAGTATATACACACTACTGGTGGTAATGAGGATTTTGTTGTTGTTCAACCCAGGTGACCATTTATTTATTTTTATTGTATATAAGGTCTACAATACATTTTGATACACGTAATGAGGTGATTACTACAGTCAAGTAAATTAACGTATTCCTCATCTCACATAATTTCATATGTACTTATATAGAGATCTTCAATTAATCTAAGTGATGCTGCTTTTCCATTATAATAGTGAAATAAATTTTCTTGGTAAAATTTAAGTTTAAAAAGTGAGTTAACGTAAGGAAAGAGTATTAAAACATGATGACACAGCTGGTATGCAGTTATCGGAGCAGCGATGAGATTGCATAGCTGAAGTTAGAGAAGTGCATTTCTAGTTCAAACTCCCCATTTGATAGATAAGGTCATTGGGGTCCAGAGGAAGAAAA
Source organism: Macaca nemestrina (assembly GCF_043159975.1). Taxonomy (NCBI): domain Eukaryota; kingdom Metazoa; phylum Chordata; class Mammalia; order Primates; family Cercopithecidae; genus Macaca; species Macaca nemestrina. Next base: position 28,019,995 of record NC_092130.1, on the reverse strand, counting down.
TGACTTGCTTAGTGGATCAGAATCAGAGGTACAGCTGGACTAGAATTCAGGTCTCCACTTTCTAGTTATCTTAGAAATGAAGATAACTTCATTGTGCTGCAATGAAGGAATACCTGAACTGGGTAATTTATAATAGACAGAAATTTATTTGGCTGGCAGTTCCAGAGGCTTGGAAGTTTAAGATCAAGGAGTTGTATTGAGGCAGGGTCTTTTTTTCTGTGTCATCTTATGGAAAAAGGTATAAGGGCAAGAGAGCGTGCATGCTCGAGAGAGACGAAGCTCTCAGCCTCAAGCCCTTTTATAATCACATTAAATCATTCATAAGGGTGGAGCCTCCCATTGGGCCCCAACTCCCAGCACTGTTGAGTTGGGGATTAAGCATTAACACAATTGGAGAACACATTCAAACCATAGCACTAGTCAATGAGCTTTCTCCCTGCCTATGCTGCCTCCATAATCCTCCTCTGATAATCCTTCTTAAAGCCCCAAGCAATTGGCCTGTTAATTAGGGATCTGTTTGACAAATACTAAACCTCCTATTGCTTTCATTTAAGGATAAAAACAATATATTTGTCTTATGATGACTTGTCATGGTAGACACCTTGGATTTATATGAGCATTAGACATGGTGTGAGTGTTGTGGGTTGGCCTTGATTTATGGAATAAGTACACACTGAGAAAAATGACATAAAAATCAAATTTGTACAAATTGAATTCCATTTTTCCATTGATTTACTTTATCTCAGAGGTGTTTTTACCTTAATTTTTGAATTATTTACACTTGGTAATTGCTTCAAGCTTTTTATATCTTTATAAAGAAAAGAACACTACACTGAGAGCCTGAAAAAATGGGTACTAGTTTCAACTCGGACACAAACTCACTATGTGACTCTTGAAAAATCTTGAGCCTCTTCGCTCCTCGGTTTTTCAAAATGAAAGGAAGAATGACAGAAGTTGAGTGAGGGGATATCTGGGAGCCTTTTCCTCTCTCTCATATAGACTTCTCTGATTTTACATTCTTGATCCCAACTGGCTTTATCTCATCGTTAGCCTTTTCAAGGTCAAAAAAAAAAAAAAAAAAAAAAGTTAAGCCACAAGTAGGGACAATGTCAAATTAATTCCATCAGAATTAGTAATATGGAAGTAGAAGGCATGAAGGGATGGTGTGAGGTGATGCACTGGACAGCTTTGTAATTGTCTGCTCAGAATCCCTTTGCAAGGCATTACTCCATGCTCCAGTCAAAACCATTGCAGAAGGATTAGTTAACTATATTCTACTGTGACCTCATCCCTAAGATGATTGATTAATTCAGGGGCAGACAGGCACCTGACCAAAGCAGAGCTAATCAGGGTATCTCCTGGGGATTGTCATTGTAGTCTTAGAAAATAGAAGCTAGATTCTCTTGGGGTGTCTATACTGATGAGATATATAAAGCTTTAAAGCTGTTGGTGGTTGTCTTCATTCATTGTGTGCTGCTAAAACAGAATACCTGAGACTGGGTAATTTAAAAGTTTATTGGCTCATAGTTCTGGTGATTCGGAAGTCCAAGGCTGAGGGGCTGGCATCTGGTGAGGGCCTTCTTGCTGTGCCATCCTATGGCAGAAGGGCAAAGAGAGGAGGGGAGAGAGAGTGAGAGGAGGTGAGCTCCCTCTTTTATAAGGAACCCATTGCTGTAATAACAAAATGACTCCCACATTAATGGCATTAATATATTCATGAGGGAAGCACCCTTGCAACCTAATCACCTCTCATTAGGCCCTACCTTCCAACACTGTTGCACTGAGGATTAAGTCTCCAACACCTGCTTTTTGGGGGACACATTCAAACCATAGCAGTGGTCATTTTCATCTTTAACCATAAATGCTATGATGCTTTAAGGAAGGAGCAAGAGAGAACTAGAACAGGCACACAGGAAACAGAAGAAAAAAGGAAGAGAATGTGACTTCTGATGGCACTTAAGTATTTGGCCCCATCATTTCTTAGGCTTAACTGCATTTTATTCTTACCCTCAATGAGCCACCCTATTGTCTTTGTCCTTATAAATTATTCTCCCAACACACTTTTCTAGTTACTAAAACTGATTTGAATTGTTCCTTGCAACCAAGGGGATTCTAGTACATCACAGGGGCCCCATCCCAGAGCCACTGAATCAGAATCTCTGGTGCTGGGTTTCAGATATTGGTATCGTTAACTTAAAAATCACACCATTTATAAATTTAGAAAGGAGATTAGACTTTCTTATATAGGGTTACAGCCTGCAAGGTGGCCATTCTGACAGGTTGGGAAGTATAGCCTCCTGCAGAAGCCCAAAAGGCAGGCACTTTGAGGGAGGGGTGGGTACAACAACAGGGATTCATGCTGAATGATTTGACCATGTATACATATTCAACAGGTTATAGGAAGAGCTATGAATATTCATGAGCAGGGGCAGGCATGTGTAATAATCAAATATACATATTACTTATGACCCATGTTGTCACCTTGCAGTAGAGACATAATATTTAAGTGTATTACAATGAGGCCCTATATGTCAAAAGGTGAAGCAGGGACCTGAGTGCACTTGGGTACACAGCCTCTATAAAATGGCCAGAACCAGTCCATGTCAGTGAGTGGCCTTCTTATCAGGAGAAAGTTACTGAAGTCAGCCTCATTTACAATCAAAGGTATGGCTATGGCTTGTGGAAGAGGAGGGGCAGATAGTCAGCATCTGGCAGTGAGTGACAATTGTTTTAATATTGCTTATTGGGAGACCAGTGCTTGTTTGGTTGCTAAAGAAAAAAAAAAATTCCTTGTGGCAGTTAGAACATAGTTTATTCTTTTTAACTGTAGAGGTGCATAATGAAATCCTTGTCTGATACGGCCTTAGGCCTTCTTTATAACTCCAAACCTTATTGCCATAAAGAGTCCATTCTCTCAGTCTTATGATCTCTATTTTAACATTAATGTTAAACCACAAAAGGGAAGGGATAGCTAAACTACAAAAGGGAAGGGATATAATGAGATGTATCTGACCTCCTGTCCCATCATGGCTAGAAACTCCATTTTTAAGTTTTCTTTCTGGGGTCTCCTTGGCCAATAGGGGGTCTGTTCAGTCAGGTAGAGGGCTTAGGATTTTTTTTTTTAGTTTACAGTACTTAAAATCTCCTTGGCTGATTTTCAAGTGCAGCCATGCTTGAGACCCCTGCTTAAAGGTACAGCAAAGAGGAAGGAGGTTGCCACATAGAGTGTATGAGGATGCTTATTCCAGGCCATCTTTACCCAGCTGCCCTACAGCCCAATTCCCAACTGATCCTCAGTCTCCTACCTGTTAAACAGAGATAGTTCTCCTTATCTTACACTCTTTCCACAGCTGCTGGCTGTGCCACAGGTTGTGTTGCTCAGACAGCAGACTCTGCAGGGGAGATTAGCAGGAAGGCTTATTTCAGCATGAAAGCTCTCAGGATCCACATCTGGGAAAGGAAAGAAATGAAAGCAGGTGGGGCAAAGGGAGATGCAGACCCCCCAAGAACTGTGCAGCTGAACTGACCCCTCAGAGCTGCTCTGAGTTGGCCTGAATGAGGGAGCCTTTATCCCCTGCAGTCACCGGATGGCAGTGAGACACATTTCTTCAGCTGAGACAATTCTCTCCAGGAGCCCCCAATGTTTTTGGCACCCGGGATGGGTTTTGTGGAAGACAATTTTTCCACTGACCTGCAGGGAGGAGGGGAGAACTTGGGGGAGATGGTTTTGGGATAAAACTGTTCCATCTCAGATCATAAGGCACTAGTTAGATTCTCATAAGGAGCACTAGATCCCTTGCATGAGCTCAGGCAGTAACACTTGCTCACCTGTCACTCACCTCCTCTGTGCACCGGTTCCTAACAGGCCATGGACTGGTACTGGTCTGTGACCCGGGGGTTGGGGACCCCTGCTCTAAATGAATGAATAGCAGAGGACATCATTCCTGATGGTGAATCTGAATGACACATCTCAGGATCAGTCACCCCCAACACGCGAAGCCCCTTATTTGACAAAGGGAACTCTTTGTCCTCTCCTGAAACCTTCTCCACCTCCAATGTTTCCTATCAAAGTGAAGGGCCCCATGGTACATTTAGACACCTGGTCGGAAACCTCCAGGAAACCTCTTCCTCAACGTCTAATTGAATCAGTCTCCACATCTTTTAGAATCATCTTTAAATATTTTCATTATAGTATTTTCCCTCTTTGTCTCTGCTCCCATTCACTTAGTTCAGTTTGCCATCACCTCTCATCTGAACTATTCCCACAGCTTCCTAATTGGTCTCCCTGCTTCCTGAATTCTTATTCTTAAATTCACCCTGTGTCCAACTGCCAGAAGGACCTTTCTAAAAGGCAGAGCAGAGCATGTTGCTCCCCTGCTTAAAACCTTTGAGTGGTCCCTCACTGCCCTCAGGATATCAGCCAAATCTTAGTGTGGGCCCCGGAGCCCAGAACCCACCCTCATCTGGTTCCACTTTTCCTACCTCTCACTCCCTCCCTCCATGCTGCTTGTCACTCCTGTCACTCAGGGCGCTGCTCTGTGCCCTCCTTGATCTGCTTATGCTGTTCGCTCCTCTTGGAATGACCTTCCCTCTCCATCTCCCTAATTTATATTCATCCTAGAAGATATCACCTCCTCCAGAATATGATCCTGAACTCAGGCTCCCAGAGATTTTTGCCCAACAGAGCTCATCTTTGTATATTAATGTCTTTGCTCCTTATTAAAAATTATGCTATAAGGTTAATAGCCCACATTAATTGAGTGCTTACTTGGTGCACTGTGCCAAATACTTTATATAGATTATCTCACTTCGTCCTCAAAATCACCTGTGAAGTTAGAAATATTATCATCTCTATTATATAGAGGAGCAAATCGAGCTTTGATGAAGTAACTCTTGTTCAAAGTCATTTGGTTAGTGTAGAGGGGATTTGGAATCAAGACTGTCTGCTTACGTTATTCTTGTTTTATTGATCTTTTCACCTCAGTACCCAGAACGGTGCGTAGCACGTAAAAAATAACTCTTGAACTAAACCTAGCACAGTGTCTACATCATGGTTTGTTTTTAATAATTTATTTTCTCCACCACATAAAATAGTGTAGATTGAAAGTGGTAGTAATAGCAATGCTAATATTTAATATTATTTTTCTTCAATATAAACAAAGGTAAATGGAAGCCTTTAAGGAGTTAAGTGCTGGTCAGGGGACCCTGGTTTCAGACCCTGGACCTGTGTCCACAGAGAGGAATGACACCAAGATTTGACCTACAACTTACTAGATTTGTTTTTCATTTCAGTAGAAGCAATATAATGCCTGTCTGTTTTCCCACATGATAAAGACAGGTCTTTATCATTTAATTTTCAGATCATGTGCAGTAGATATAACTTCTTCTTGAATTGACAGATATCCAATAATTAAAGTAGGAGTAAACACATGTTAAGTGCCTCGTTTAATCTCCCTTTAACTTCCTCCCAAGCCCTCACCAGTTAAGTTTTACCATATCAGTTTATACAGTTTTGCCAACAGAGGCTCAGGAAGGTAGAGTGACTTGGTTAAAGTCACATAACTAACTTATGGATGTTTCAAGACACAACTTCAGCTAACTGCAAAGTCTTTGCTTGTTCCACTGTTCCCCTGCAGTCCTGCCCACCTCTGTTCCTGAAATACTGGCTTGTCTGCAGAGATCTGGACAGCTTCTAATGGGCATTGATGTTCTTAGGCATCTTCAATTGCTGGCATAATGGCTCCCTTGAGGGAAGGAGCTGACTCTTCACCAGCTCTTGTACCCTTGAGTTAGGTATTTAGCAGGTGGCCCCTGGGGAGCCAGGTGAGCATGTTGTAGCAGAACCTTGACCAGCAAGGGAGCTGCTGTTTTCTGAAACAGCAATGCTTCAGGGGTCTTATCCTAGTACATTGAACAAGAAGGAACTAAGAGAGATTGCATAAATTCATAGAGACAAGATTAGTGGTTGCCTGGGAGTAGGGTGGGGATGCTGGGAAGTAACTGATTAATGGATACTATGGGGTCTCTTTTTGAGGTGCTGAAAATTTTAGAACTAGATAGTAGTGATGGTTGCACAACATTCTAAATGTACTAATATCATATAATGGTACACCTTAAAATGGTTAAAGTTGTAAATTTTGTGTTGTGTATATTTTACCACAGTGAAAAAAAAAGTTTGTATAAACATGGCCAGATCGGTGGACCATTTGCAAACATGATCACTTCTCCCACTGTTCTTTGTCTAAAATGATTTTTTATAGCCACTTTGGTGGTAAATTCAGCAATCAGTAGCCAACCATAAATGTAGCTGCAGCCTGAGTATTGATGTGGCTTGATTTTACTTTTTACTCCTGCCCGGATACTTTTCCTATTAATTCAGGAAGATAACATGGCATAGTCAAAAAAACAGGGGCTTTGGAGTTACGTGGACTTGCATCTGAATCCCAGCTTGCTATTTACTTACTGTGTGTGTGAGGAAGTTTACGTAACCTACCTCTGAGCTTTTGTTTTTCTCACCTATAAAATGGGAATTATAATACCTCATAGGGAGTTGGTGAAGATTAGAATTGCTACCTGTAAAGACTCTGGTATATAGAAGGTAACCAGTAAGTGGTGACTATCCTTCCCCCTTCTCCTCCCTGACCAATGGCCCCTCCCATTCTCCTCCTTCTTCTTCCTCCTCCTCTTTATTCTCATCATAATCATTATGATTACACAAAGAAGAAATGCTGGGGCTAGGAGAAGAGAGCAGAATGTTTTCTACATCATAAAACTGATAGTATTAGCAACAATAGCAATTGTTCTGATGGATGCAGACAATACTGTGAGGTCTCCAAATGTTCTTTTTACTCAAGATCTCATTTATCCTTCACTGCTATTCTAGTGATAGCCAGTATGGGCTTATTATCCCCATTTGACATATGAGGAACTTGAGGCTCAGGGAGATCACACAAGAAATGGCAGAGCCAGAACTGAAACAAGAGCAAGTACTTCCGCATTTATCACGTGCTGTAGCCAAAGCTCTAGTCAGAGCTGCTAAAATGCTTCATAGCCACTTTGATTTAAAAAGTTAGAGTTGTGGCTGGGTGCAGTGGCTCATACTTGAAATCCCAGAACTTTGGGAGGCTGAGGTGGGCAGATCAGTTGAGGTCAGGAGTTTGAGGCTAGCCTGTCTAACATGGTGAAACCCTGTCTCTACTAAAAAAAAAAAAAAAAAATTAGCTGGGTGTGGTGGCACACACCTGTAATCCCGGCTACTCAGGAGGCTGAGGCATGAGAATCGCTTGAACCCAGGAGACAGAGGTTGCAGTGAGATGAGATCATGCCACTGCACTCCACCATGGACAACAGAGTGAAATTGCATCTCTAAATAAATAAATAAAGTCAGAATTTTGTCATGCCAGGTGTCTACCTCCTTGGGGGCACCAAGAGATTCTGAGTGTCCAAGCTGTCCTTAATTCATTAAAGCAGTGGCATAATATGAGTAAAGAACATTAGTACTGCTATCAGGAGACCTGGGTTCTAGTTCTAGTTTGGCCATTTATCCAGCACTGTCTGGAAGATTCCAAGAAGACAACTTAAGTCATGATAATATCATTTCTCTCCCCTCATCTCTGCTTCCCTCCCCTTCCCCTCCCTTTCCTTTCCCCTCCCCTTCCCTCCCTTTCCCTCTCCACTCCCTTCCCTTCCCTTTCCCCTTCTCTTCCCTCCCTTTCCCTCTCCCCTCCCCTCCCTTCCCTTTCCCCTTCTCTTCCCTCCCTTTCCCTCTCCCCTCGCCTCCCTTCCCTTTCCCCTTCTCTTCCCTCCCTTTCCCCTTCCCTTCCCTCCCTTTCCCTCTCCCTTCCCCTCCCCCTCCCTTCCCTTCTCTTCCTTCTAAGCAAGGGAGCTCCATAATCTGATTTGTGTTTTAAGGATACAAATGGAGCTCCTGTGTGGAGCATGGGAGCAGAGAGGAAAGACAGGAGCCCAGTTAAGAGGCTGTAACAATGATTCAAGCAAGAGTTGAGTGGCTTTGAATAGGAATGATGACAATAAAGATGGTAAGATGTGGACAGATGGATGGTGTATTTTGAGGCAGACACTAAAAGACTTGCTGATGGGTTGACTGTAGGGAGGAAGGGGCATGGATAAATCAGTGATGACCACTACAAATTTGAGCAAGACCCTTGGTAGTTGGAGAAGACTGGGTTTGGGGTATGGGAATAACTAGTTCCATTTTGGACATGTTAGGTCCTAAAGAAAAAGCAGAGTGACAATGTGGAACAGTGAATTCAATAGTGAGACATGGATGTGAAGACCAAGTATAAAGTTCTAGAGCCACCATTAATTTAGTGAGTGACCATAAGCACTTTTCTCTCTCTGGGTTCCAGTTTCCTCATTTATGAGATGAATGGGTTGGATTTGATGGTATCTTGCACTTGTCCTAGCTTTGACATTTCATGATTCTAATAACAAGCTCACTTGTCATTCATGAATCTATCTAAAGCTGTGTATATCTGTTTATAATTGAAGTCTCTCCCATGTCTTTTAAGTCAGTGACTTTTTACTACACAAGTGCTGCTTTCTTAAATATGTGCTTAGGAATCTTTAGAGGTATTCAGATGAGGGTCTTTCATTGACTCCTCCAGAACTGGGTACCAGAGTACAAACCAGAACTTTGGTTCTAGTGCTCCCACCCATTTGTTACTTCTGGGTTTCTGGGCAGCGTCTCTACTGCTTGTTTAGATCTTAAATCAATGGTTCCCAAACTTAGCTGCACATTGAAATTGCCTGAGGATCTTTAAAAAGTACCCATGCCTGACTCCATTCCCCAGCCATTCTGATTTAATTAGGATGTAGCCTGAGTATTGAGAGAGCTAAAAGTTCCCCAGGTGATTGTAACATGCAGCAGAGTTTGAGAACAACTGTGTTAGCGGCTAAAGTGCTAGCTGATAATTAAGGTGTGCACTGATAAATGTCCAGCTAACAGAAAGAACTTAAGCAATCACTCTCCTCTCAGGATTTTAGAAGTTCCTCAAAGCTCTAAAGACTTAAAGGACAGGAATAGTGGAGTGGTAGGATGTATTAGTCCATTCTCCAGCTCCTATGAAGAAATAACCGAGAGTAGGTAATTTATAAAGGAAAGAGGTTTAATTAACTCACAGTTCCACATGGCTGGGGAGGCCTCAGGAAACTTAAAATCATGGCAGAAGGGGAAGCAAACACGTCTTCTTCACATGGTGGCAGGAGACAGAAATGTAGAGCAAAGTGGGGAAAATCCCCTTATAAAACCATCAGATCTCATGAGAACTCACTATCATGAGAACAGCATGGAGGAACCGCCCCCGTGATCTAATCACCTCCCATAAGGTCCCTTCTCCAACACATGGGGATTACAATTCAAGATGAGATTTTGGGTGGGGTCACAGTTAAACAATATCATAAGGCAAAAAAGCTGTTACTGTAGGAAAAGGGACAGTTATGGGTCTTTTCTGGTAACAGTATGAGCAGGTCTACTTTTCTGTCATTTTCTCTCCCATCTCCCTTTAATAGATTTTAGACTTTCATATTATATATTTTGAATCCGAATCTTGCTATATTAGTTAACAAATACTAGAAACATATGCTTTTTTTTTTTTTTTTGAGACAGAATCTTGCTCTGTTGCCGAGGTGGGAGAGTAGTGGTGCAATCTTGGCTCACTGCAACCTCCGCCTCCCAGGTGCAAGTGATTCTCATTCCTCAGCCTCCCAGTAGCTGAGACTACAGGTATGCAGCACCACACCCAGTTAATTTTTTGTATTTTTAGTAGAGATGGTGTTTCGCCATGTTGACCAGGCTGGTCTCAAGCTCCTGTCCTCAACTTAATCTGCCTGCCTCAGCCCCGCAAAGTGCTGGGGTTACAGGTGTACCCAGCCTTAGAAACATTCTATCACTCCCATGTCTGTGACCATAGCAGAAATTAGCAATCAATCTTAGAAGGTGTTCCTCCTGGGCCTGGATGTGGCTTCACAAGCTCTCACTACTCAGTGGTTCTGACAGCCACTGTACCAGTGGGTCAGACTCTAAACTGAGGAATACACACGTACCCACACAGATATGTGTGTGTGTGTTTGTTTTAATATTATAAGACCCTTTATTCCTGATGGTGACTTTGAAAAAAATCCCTTGTGCTCTGTGGTCTTAAGATTTTTTTTTTTTTAATCTGAAAGAGGAAATTTGGATTATTTAGTCTACCAGTTGGAAAAGCACAAGAGGCCTGTCACTGCAGTGGTGTTTTCTGGGGCTCAAGTCAACGAGAGACAAATCACAGATTCAATCAAAAGCCACATGTGGAAGGCTAAATAGCATATTTGAGAAAAGGAAACCTCGAGGTTATTCCTTTACCTCATAGGAATCAAGCAGAAATAGAAACTACCTTTCAGGAGAAGGAATGTATAACTTCCAGCTTTTTGAGATGGGTTTTAGATTTTTTTTTTCTTATTCAGTCTAGTTCCTTATGGAACATAAATTAACCTTAAAGAGTAGCATTGGAGAAGATTGAAAGATTATTGCATTTTTTCTCTCTCTCCAATTTTAAAGTTTAAAAATCGTAGTTGTCTTCTTTTTATTTATCAAAGGCTATGAACTTCCAAAGCATTGGTGAAAGCAACCAAAGAGGGATGAACAGTGTTTCATAAAGGATGAGGGCTTAAATCTCCTCCCTCCTCTCTGAAATTCTTTCTCTGCCTACAGGCTCTCCTCTTTGGAAGGAGTATTCTGCCTGAGAAAGACCCACACAAAAATTTGCATCCCAGCCCTCAGGATTCCAGGTCTTTCCTCATCAGAGGTTGGAAAACATTTCTGCTCCCCTACCTTATCAGCACAGAATACAGTGAATAGGGTCAGACTTTGGAGCCAAATATGGGTTCCCATCCCACTTTACTTTGTGCTTGTTATGTAGCCTTGGACAGCTCAGCCTCACTAAGCCTTGGTTTCTGCTCATAAAGAAGAAGCTAATAATGCCTGTTTCTCAGAAGTTTGAAAGTCAAGGGCCAAACAGAGGGCATGGCCTGGGGTAGATGCTCTCCTTAGAAAAACTATCCAAGAAAACCTGCTTATAGCATGACAGTGATAACCTGTTTCAAGCTTAACATGTCAAATATTTTCCCTTTTCTGGTAACTGGAGGACAAAACCCTCAGTGGCCATGCCTTCTTGGTGGAAGGTAAATTTCCTCATCTGTCATCAGGCTGTGTAGGAACTCTCTTTTGTCAGCCTCTAGAGATCCGCCCTTCTCTCTATGTGTCTCTGGAGGGGTTGCCAGTCATAGGACCCTTCACTCCTCTACCACAGGAGAGGACAGGTGGCCCAAGCCAGACCAGCCATGTTCTCCTTCCATGTTCTCCTCTAAAGCTTAACGCATGATGGGAACACTCTTGCTGTAGTCAAGTTGAAAAGCAAGAAGTTAGAACAGGGTTATTACAAGCCTGTTTGAGAAAAAATCGTTCATGAATTCCTTCTATGGACAACTCCAGACTCTTCTTTCCTGACTTCATAAGTCCATGACATTCATAAAACTGTAACTCATCCTCCAATTCCAAACACTACCGCGTGCCATCCCATTGAGCTCTTCTTTTTCATGAGAGAGTTAAGAGTAGTGTCTGTTGCCAGCAAAGAACTTAACTGGTATATGATGGAAGTTTTCCAACATGGATGAGGGTCTTCCCTTTTAATATAATAAGACTGCATTTACTAATTAATTCCTAAAAAGCAAAGGTTATATACTTTTGCTTTTATACAAGTATTGACTCTACTAGCGTAGACACGGGATCTTTGAGCCAAGAGGGGCCCCAAAGGACATCCAATATAAAGTCTTCATTAATAACTGAAAAACCTGAGGGCAGAGATTGAGTGTGACTTGGTCTTTGTCCCACTGTCCTTTGGTGGCAGACCTGGGTTTAGAATTTAGGTCCCCTGACACTGAGCCTCGTACCGTTTTACCTCTCGTCATCCTTAACGTATGTTTGTGGACTTAATGCTTTGAGCTCAGCACCCTCAAGACCACAGTAATAGCTTGTATCCTCATGAAAGCTAACAAGATTTCTTTCTTCTGCGTATAATCCACACTTGTGCCCTAGACCAGGTTTCTGGTGTATTTCAGGCTGCTGGTCGAAAGAGGGGATGGAGGCCAGAGAGTGACGTTGAATTTATACAGCCCAGAGCAGTATACAATCAACAGTTCCCAAGCTTCATTGAAGCATGGTCTTTGCACAAGAGAGCCACATACTTTGAATTTCTTCCTTACCAGGGATATTCTGACCCTAATCAATAATTTATCTTCTCTATCCAGAAAGCCTTCAAAGTGGGAGAGAAATCCACTCAACACTAACAGAAATAAAGAAATAGAGACAACAATTTACTTTTCCCTTTACAGATTTCAGAGAATCTTGAAACAAAACAAAAACAGTAGACAAAAAGAAAAAGCATTAGAGCAAACACTGGGCCTTTTTTTGTAAGCAGCAGGAAAGAGGAAGGAGAAACATGCAAGGGCAGGTGTATTTTTGAAGAACAATTTATTTTTCTTTGGGTAGATACCCAGTAGTGGGGATTCCTGGGTAAAACAGTAGTTTTATTTGTAGCTCTTTCAGAAAGGGTGTGAGTAGGCCTTGTTTTAATAAAGTGTGTGTGACACATTTAACCAGGGGAAAAGAACAAAAACACTGGCTAAGAACTGTTGAGCACTTTCTGTGAGTCAGGCACTGGCTTCAGTGTTATTTGTGCTCTACAGCCATTTTGGGAGGAAGTATTCCCACTTTAGAGATGGGGAAACTGAGGGTAAGAAAATTGAGTTCATTTGTCCAAGGTCACACAGCTAGTAAGTAGTGGAGCCACGCTTGAAACTAGGGTGATTTAAACTCCAGTCCCTTATCCAGTATGCTTTACCGCATCCTAACCACAAAAGGAATGTGTCCATAACATGCTTTTGAAATCTGCAACAAGCCACACAATTCCTTCTTTCTGCATAAATAAATTAGGATAGAAACCCAACTTTGCAAACTTAGTCATTCTTTTTCTTTTTCACCTGAACCAACCTTTACCAAGTGCTTGGAAAAGGTCACTTAAATCCACAGCCCAAGAAAAATGTATCTTTGTGATTAATATTTGTTAAAATGAGGAGTGACATGGTAATAAAATGGAAAGGTTTGGGGGCCTTTGGGAAAATCCATCTGACTGCAGGCTGTGGTTTCAGTAATGAGGCTGCTATTTTCCGGTCATGAAGGTAATGTTTTTTGATGCAGGTGGAATTATTAACAAGGTGAACGTATCTGCCTGGAGGGTGGAGGGCTAGAAAGAAACTGCCTTGGGAAAATGGCTCAGGGTGGGAGGCCACATGCCTTTCCTTCTTCATTTTCAGAAGGTATGAAAATTTCACATGCTGGGAGTGGTTTGTTCTCTCTCCTTTGTCCTGCTCTCATGGTAACTCATTCAATGGCATGTGTGTATTTGTGCCTGGAACGGTAGGGGGACAGGAAGAGTACCAGAAGAGAGGCAAGATGAAATTGAAGAAAGTATATACTTAAACCATTTTCTCCACTGTCCAGAAGTTTAGTTCAGGTTATTCTTCCTATTACTCACCAGTAGGGCTGGCTTGCCTGGCAAGTGGAGTAATAGCACCTAGGGGATACTGGGCAGCAATAGAAAGGGGTTAGAGTTTATGTGACGATACAAGGCCAGAGGACCCAGGAGTATACAAACCCTTGCTTTTACCCAGTTATTTCTCTTTTGATAAGCTTCCTGAAAAAAAAAAGTAAAAATAAATACCATTTGACCCAGCCATGCCATCACTGGATATATACCCAAAGGATTATAAATCATGCTGCTATAAAGACACATGCACACGTATGTTTATTGCGGCACTACTCACAATAGCAAAGACTTGGAACAAACCCAAATGTCCATCAATGATAGACTGGATTAAGAAAATGTGGCACATATACAGCATGGAATACTATGCAGCCATAAAAAAGGATGAATTCATGTCCTTTGTGGGGACATGGATGAAGCTGGAAACCATCATTCTGAGCAAACTGTCACAAGGACAGAAAACCAAACACTGTATGTTCTCACTTATAGGTGGGAATTGAACAATGAGAACACTTGGACACAGGGTGGGGAACATCACACACCGGGGCCTGTTGTGGGGTGGGGGAAGGGGAGAGGGATAGTATTAGGAGAAGTACCTAATGTAAATGACTAATTAACAGGTGCAACACACCAACATGGCACATGTATACATATGTAAAAACCTGCACGTTGTGCACATGTACCCTAGAACTTAAAGTATTAAAAAGAAAAGTAAAAATAACACTGTAATTAGCTGGTTTTGAACTTAAACTCCAAAGTAAGAATAAACTGGGCCAGGTGTTTGTGTCCTCTTGTTGAGGCCAGAGGCAGCCTGGAGGAAAGTGAAGGAAGTCCAAATGACCTACTTTCCCTCCAAACTTAGGTGCCTGCCCATTCAACACTATGAAAACTTCCACCTGCTGATAAAGAAAGAAGCAGACATCAATGGAAAGACAGCATCTTGCTCCCACTGTCTCCTCAAGCTCTTCCAGGCTAGATAAAGCTCGGGTCTGACTACTCTGCCAGAAAAAAAGAAGACATCCAGAGATGTGGACGTGGCTGGAGAGAGATCCTCCAAGAAGTGGTATCAAGTCTGTGTGTCTCTTTGAGAGCACCATCTTCAGAAAGAGCAACTCAATCAGTTTTTTGGACACTGACCCACCAAATAATCATGACTTTCTTTGTGTGTATGCATGTGGCAGGGTAAGTGGTTGGGGTGGATTTAATGCCTTCCATCCTTAATGGGGAGACAGGAGCTGCAGAGGCACCCATAGTCCAAAAGGAAAGTTACTGACACTCCCCATCGACTCCTCCCCACTCAACGCACCTTCATCATCTTCTGCCCCAGTTACGTCTTTCCGGCCGAATGTGGTGTTCTCTCTTTTCACTCTATTCTGAATTTGCTGTCAGAGTGGTTTTCCTGAAGCACAACTTTGATTTTTTCACTAAATGCTCAAAAATACTCCATGGCTCTCACTCTCTGGAGCAGTGGTGAGCAGTCTGGCCCTCCTGTTTTTGTAAATAAAGCTTTATTGGAACACAGCCACATGTACATATTAGCCATGGCACTCTCATGCTACAAAGTCAGAGTTGAGTAGTTGCAACAGAGAATACATGACCTACAAAGCCTAAAATATTTACCATCTAGTCCTTAATATTAAAAAATTTGCCAAATCCTGGTTTAGAGAAATATGTCCAAACATCTGTTCCTGGCGTTTGAGGTACTTGTCAGTCTGGGCCCAATAAATCTTCCTTGTCTTGTCTGTTTCTGCTCCCCTTCAAGTACCTCATGTCCCAACCGAAAGGGAATCCTGACTTGATACCTTTTTGGTGGTTTTTGTACTGATTTTTTATTGATTTCTAACACACATATAGAAAAATATGAATATTTTAAGTCCATAGCTTGATGAATTTTCACAACATGTGTATCCCAATAACATCCAAATTAAGAAACAATATGTATTATCCATACCCTAGAAGCCCTCTTCATGATCATTTATATCCTGATTTCTAACACTGTAGATTAGTTGTAGCTCTTTTTGAGTTTAATATAAATACCAAAGTAAGTATTTCTTTTGTTTGGCTTCTTTTGTTCAACAATAGGTTTGTGAATTCATCCACATCATCACACGTAGTTGTGTGTTCATTCCCAGTGCTGTATTCCATTTTGTGTTTCATTATATCACAGTTTATTAATTCTATAGTTGATAGGCATTTGGATAGTTTCTAATTTGGGGCTATTATAAACAATGCTGCCATAAACACCTTTTTACATGTTTTTCGATTAGTATATATATGTATTTCTATTGGGTTAATACCTAAGTATGTCATAGTTGAGTCATAGGGTAAATACTACCAAAATGCTTTTCAATATACAAATATATACTCGTATCAGGAATGCTTGAGAATTCCAGTTGCTATTCAAAATCCTTGCCAACATTTGGGTTCTGGTTGGTGCTGATTTTTTCTCTTTTAGCAATTCTGGTAGGTATACTACAGAATCGTGTTGTGGTTTAAGTATGCATTTCCTTAATCTCTAAGAGGTGGAGCATCATTTCATAAATATTGGCCATTTGGACATCCTCTTGTAATGTGCTTGTTTAAGTCTTTGCCTTCTTCCCTTTCCGATTGACTTTTATTTATTTGTATCAAACTTTTATATATTTTGGCTCTGAGTCTTTTCTCAGATATGCATATTATACATATTGTCTCTTATTCTATGGGTTGCCTTTTCACTCAAGATTTTGATAAAGTTTCTAAACTTAATTCCTTTTATTTTTTTTGTTCATGATTAGCACTTTTGATCCTGTTTAAGAAATCTTTGTCATTTTCAAAATTACGAAGATATTCTCATATTTTCCTGTAAGCTTTCTTCCTACCTTTAGATTTTAAATCAGGAAATGATTTTGTATATAAATATATACGTATACTATAAGTAGGAGGTCAAGTTTTTTCCCATATGGATATTTAATTGGTATACCTTCTTAAATTTTAATTTTTTTTTAGATTTAAGAGGTACATGTGCAGATACATTATGTGGTTATTTTATATAATACTGGAATAGGGGTGTCTATTGAACCCTTCCCCTAGATAATGAACATAGTGTTACCAGGGGTGAATCTGCATAGGTCTGCATAGGTCTTTATCCTTGCCTCCTCAGAGAAAATAATTCAGCTGAGGGGTAGAAGTAGGTTTAAGGCAGAGGGAGAGGCTAAGGCAAGTTTGAGAACAGGAGTGAGAGTTTATCAAAAAGCTTTAGAGCAGGAACAAAGGGAAGCAAAGCCCACTTGGAAGAGGGTCAAGTGGGTGGCTTGAGAGATTCAAGTGCCCCATCCAGACCTTGACTTGGGGTTTTATACATTGGCATAGTTCTGGAGTTTGTGTTTCTTCTCCCTTGAGCCTTCCCTTGGGGTGGGCTATCCACATCAGCAGTGGCTTGCCAGCACTTGGGAGGGCCTGCGTGCACAGTGTGTTCACTGAAGTTGTACACATGCTCACTTGAGATGATTTTCCCTTACCAGTCAGGACTTCCCAGAGGTAGGTCATATATCATTTAAACTCTACCATTTTGCCTCTTAGTGTGCATACTTGAACCCACTCACCCAACTCCTGAAACCTTATTGGGAAGCTGCTGATCACTAGCTTCAGGTATTTTCTATCTATTAGAAGACTGTCTTTCCCTGGGACTGGCTGCAACTGATGATCATTTTAGAGAGACAGTTGATTAACGGCCTGACCATCACCTGATAGTCACCTGACATTCCTGGGTGGAGGCCCTCTCCTGCCCTGCTCCTGTCTGCCTAGCTACCTACTCTAACAATAGTACCTGATTACCCAATAGGTAGTTTTTGAGCCCTTGTTCTCCTTCCTCCATCCCCCACTTCTGGAGTCCCAGTGTCTATTATTTCCATATTTATGTCCATGTGTACTCATTGTTTAGCTTCCACTTATTAGTGAGAATATGTAGTATTTGATTTTCTCTTTCTATGTCAATTCACTTAGGGTAATGGCCTCTAGCTGCATTCATGTTGCTGCAAGGGACATGATTTCCTTCCTTTTTATGGCTATGTCATATTCCATGGTACATATGTACCACATTTTCTTTACCCAGTCCACCATTAATGAGCCCTAGATCGATTCAATAATTTTGCTATCGTGAATAGTGCTGTGATAAACATGCAAGGGCAGGTATATTTTTGATAGAACAATTTATTTTTCTTTGGGTAAATACCTAGTAGATACCTCCTGGGTTAAACAGTAGTTTTATTGTAGATCTTTCAGAAATCTCTGTACCATTTTCAATAGGGGTTAAACTCATTTACATTCTCACCAAGAGTATATAAGCATTCCCTTTTCTCTGCATCCTTGCCAACATGTTATTTTTTTATTGTTTCATAATAGCCACTTTGATTGGTATGAGATGGTATCTCATTGTGGTTGTAATTTGCATTTCTCTGATAATTAGTGATCATGAGCATTTTTGTTACATTTCTTGGCCTCTTGTGTGTCTTCTTTTGGGAAGTGTCTGTTTCATGTCTTTTTCCCACATTTTAATGGGGCTATTTGTTTTTTTTTTTTCTTGTTGATTTATGTGTCTTATAGATTCTGTATATTAGTCCTCCATCAGATGCATAGTTTGTAAATATTTTCTCCACATTCTGTAGGTTTTCTATTCACTCTGTTGATTGTTTATTTTGCTGTGCAGAAGCTCTGTAGTTTAATTAAATCCCACTTGTTGATTTTTGTTTTGTCGCATTTGCTCTGAAGTCTTAGTTGTAAATTCTTGGCCAGAACCAATATCCAGAAGAGTTTTTCCTAGGTTTTCTTATAGGATTTTAATAGTTTGAGGTCTTGCATTTAATTCTTTAATCTATCTTGAGTAAATATTTATATATGGTAATAGGTAGGGTTCCAGTCCATTCTTCTGCATATGGCTAGCCAGTTTTCCCAGCAAAGTTTATTGAATAGAATGTCCTTTCATTGTTTATTTTTGACAACTTTGTCAGAGATCTGTTGGTTGTGGATGTGTGGCTTTATTTCTGGGTTCTCTATTCTGTTCCCTTGATCTATGTGTCTATTTCTGTATGAGTCGGTTTTTCAGTTACTGTAGTCTTGTAGCATACCTTGAAGTCAGGTAATCTGATGCCTCTGGAGTTTTGTTTTTTTTTTTTTTTTTGCTTAGGATTTCTATGGCTATTTGGGCTCTTTGTTTGGTTCAATGTAAATTTTAGTTATTTTCTAATTCTGTAAAAACTGATGTTAGTAATTTGATAGGAATTACATTCAATCTGTAGATACTTTGGGAAGTATGGTCATTTTAAAGGTATTAATTGTTAAAATCCATGAGGATGGAATGTTTTTTCATTTGTTAGTGTCATCTATTATTTCTTTCATTAGTGTGTTGTAGTTCTCATTGTAGATATCATTCTCCTCCTTGGTTAAATGTATTCTTAGCTGTTTTATTTTTTTGTGGCCATGATAAATGAGATTATGTTCTTAATTTAGGTCTCAGCTTGAACGTGGTGTTGGTATATAGAAATGCGACTGATTTTTATACATGGATTTTGTATCTTGAAACTTTACTGAAGTCACTTATCAGGCCTAGGAATCTTTTAGAGGAATCTTTAGGGTTTTCTTGGTATAGAATCATGTCATCAGTGAACAAAGATCATTTGACTTTCTCTTTTCCTATTTAGATACCTTTTATTTATTTTTCTTGCTTGATTTCTCTGGCTAGGACTTCCTATGTTGAATAGAAGCAGTGAGAGTGGACATCTTTGTCTTCTTTTAATCTTTACGGGAAATGTTTCTAACTTTTTTCCATTCAGTGTGATGTTGGCTGTGGGTTTGTCACATATGGCTCTTATTATTTTGAGGTATGTTCTTTCCATGCCTAGTTTGTTGAGACCTTTTATCATAAAGCGATGTTGAATTTTATTGAATGCTTTTTCTGTGTCCGTTGAAACAATCATATGGTTTTTGTTTTAATTTTGTTTATGGGATAAATTATATTTATTGATTTGCATGTATTGAACCATCCTTGCATCCCAGGAATTAAGCCTACTTGATCATGATGAATTATTATCTTTTTGATGTGGTGCTAGATTTAGTTTGCTTGTATTATGTTGAGGATTTTTGTGTCTATGTTCATCAGGGATATCAGCTTGTAGTCTTCTTTTTTTTTTATTGTGTCCTTACCAGATTTTGGTATCAGGATGATACTGGACTGCTGTGTCACCATTGTTATTTATCAGTTTGCTATTTTCTTGCATAAATACTGGGCAAGGAAATCGCTCTCTGTATTAAAAGAGTATGTCATTTACAATAGCATCAAAACCTCCACATTCAGAGGAATAAACATAAAAAACGATATGTAACCCCCTACATGAAAAACTATAAAACATCACTGGGAAAAACAAAAGATAAAATAATGATAACATATATATGTGTGTGTGTGTATGTGTGTATGTAGTACAAATGTGTATGTGCATATGTGTATGCACATATATATAGTATACAGTATGTGTGTGTATAGAAATATATGTCTATATATTTTTATATATATATATATATATAATTTGCCATAGCTTTATTATAGATTCTAAATATAGTAGCCTATGTTGTTGTTCTTTACTTCCACTGGCCTTGGCACTTTAAATTCCCATATACATTTTAGGATTAGGTTGTCAGTTTGTCTTAAAAATTCTGATGTGCTTTCAAAAAGGATTACAGGGAATTTGTAGATCAGCCTGGGAAGAATTGACATATTTATTGTATGCCAATATGTCTAATACATGAACATATACCTTCATTTATTTAGCTTATCTTCTGTTTTTGTCAGTGATGTTTGTAGTTTTCTGTATCTATTGTCACATTTATTCCTAGGAACTTAGTGTTTTTTAATGCCATTATTAGTGCTACACTCCTTGAAACTTAATTTTTCTAATTTATAGTGTTACTAACATATGGAAATACAATTAATTTTTATAGATTGGCTTTATTTCTAATGACCATGTTTAGTTTACTTATTAACTCAAATAGTTTATCTGTCAATTCTTTTGTATTTTATAAGTATACAGTCATGTTGTTTATTTAAATGACAGTTTTACTTCTTTATCTTTCTATCCTTATGTTTCCTATTTATTTCTTTGCTTTATTACACTAGCTAGGACAAATACAGTGTTACATAAAAGTAGTGATAGTGCATATTCAGTTTCTCTCCTGCTTGAGGCATGTGTCCCTCAACTCAGCATGACTTATTGATTTGGTCTCCAGAAACCATTTGAGTGAAAGGACTTGATGGGCTGGTAATTGTTTACAAGGGTCTCTTATGGCTGGGAAGAATAGTTTGTTGTTCCTTCTTTCTTTACGCTGTTTTTAAACTATCCTTCAACTATATATGGAGGATCAAAATCTACTTATTAGATTTTCTGGGATAAGTGAGTATAAACCTCTTTCTTTGGTGTATATGCCATAGATATGATCTTAATTATTATGTAGTAAACATGTATTATCTATTAAACATTTATTGACTTTGCTTGCATTAGTTCATTTGATGATACCAATAATCCTGTAAGGTAGCCATAATTATTTCTTTTGTATAGACAAGTGTCTTTGGAATTAGAAATTATAAACTTGCCACAAATCACCCAGCTGGAAGTGATAGAGTTGAGTTTTGAACCCAGGCGTTTGACTCTAGAGCCCCTACTCATTGTACAGTACTGATCCACATCAAGTTGAAATTTGCCTTTTTATAATTCCTTTGTGACCGCACAGAATAAGCATGCTGTTCCTTTCCCAAGAAAGCCCTCTAGTTGTGTGAAGTTAGCTTTTATCAGTCTTCTAACTGTCCTCCAGATTAAATATTCCTAGTTTCTGACATTCCTTGAATGACAAGGCTTAAAAATCTCTTTTGTTTTTCCAGTTACCAATTTCCTTCTCAAAATACCTCTCCAAGCATCGTGCTCAGAGTGGAAGTGGGGCTGGCGATGTTGTATGGTTTGTTGAAATGATTTAAAACATGCAATAGAACCTTGCCTTCTCTATTGTGATCCTTATATCCTTTATATTGCATCCTGAGATTGAAGCAACTTGGTATAGATTTTAGAGTTCAGAGATTTTATTCTGATCTTAGCAAAGCAATTTGCAAGTTTTATGACCTTGGGCAAGTCACTAGATTTCCCCAAGCTTCACTTTTCTTATCTATAAAATATGGGACCATAACTCCTACCCTGGTTACCCCCTAGCAAATGATGGGAGACTCATTTGACATAATGGAGATAAAAATGTCATTTGCAAACTAAGAAGAGCTCTATCAGTGTTATTTTTAGCAGATGCATTAGGGTGTTGACACATACTGAGTGAGTATTTGTGCAGAGTGGAGCTGAACTCAGTCATAAAGAAAGTGAACAAAAGGGAATGTAATGGCATCCAGCCAACATAAGGAAATGCTAAATGGGCTGTATAGGGGAGAAAAGGGGGAGAGTGGAATTAGCCTCAGGAAAGAAGGACATATACAGACCTGAGTGTTCAGCTGAGATTTTGGAGAAGGTGCCATGGTCCACAAGGTCAGTGAGGACCAGGAAATCATAGTCAGATCTGGTGACTTGAGATGCTGAATTGTATTTTTTCCTTCCAGTGAAATGGTGAGGCAGAGCCATTACTGCCTCCTCTCCCCCACCCATCCCACAAGGCTAATTATTATAAAAATTCTCTGTCATTTCTTTGCAACGGTCCACAGCCTAACTAATTTAAAAATGCAAATGAATGCTAAATTACAGTCAGGTTCGGAGCTTGTTTCCTGCCTATGCACCTAGAGACGGTAAGCGTCATTGCTACAGCTGGAAATCAATCTTGAGCACCCTGGGTGATTTGATAATGGCCAGTGGCATCGCTGCTGATGTCACAAGATGCTCGGTTGATGGTGAATTTCAGCAGCATTGTGGACTATCAATCTTCAGCCTGTCTCTGCCTCTGCAGTGGCATACTGCAGCATCATGTTTTTTTCTACTGAAAACCAAGGAACCCTCCCTCTGCCATCTGTCAGCCTTGTGATAGGCCAAGTGCTAAGCCTGACTCTGGTGGTTGGATGTGTCTGCCTTATAACAGCCCTCCTAGCTGTGAGCTTTGGATGTGGAAGCCTGTTTGGTGATTACAATGATGATGAGAAATGGAGTCCTGCATGTCTAGTAATCCTTAGATTAGTGAGTCTCGCAGTAACCTCCTAGGATCTGGGGTGTTTTTAAAATGCAGACTCCTGGGCTCCAATTTAAATATACTGCATTGGAATCCCTAGAGATGGATCTTGGAAATGAATTTTTAAAAACAGGGATCCCAGGTGATTCTTATGCATATTAAAGTTTGGGAAATACTGTCTTACATTGTAAAATGATGAATTATTGGGGCTGAAGGAAGCCCTAGAGAATTTCTTGTCCAGTGGTTTTCAGCCTTGGCTGCACATTAGAATTACTTGGAGAGATTTTAAATTTGCAGTGCTAGAGGTCCTACCCTACACAAATGTCATCAGAATCTTTAGGGTTGGGACCAAGCCATCAGTGTTTTAAAGCTCTCCAGTTGATTCCAACATTCAGCCAAGGCTGAAAATCACTGCTGTAGTACAACCGTTGCTTTTACTGTGGGCGATAGTGTGACCCACAGGGGTACCATCTCTGAGAGGGTCAGTGGCCCAGACGGGATGAGAATTCAGATTTCTTGCTGCTGATTGGTACTCCTTCTACCATAGGGATCGTTTCTCTTTGTTGAACCAGTGGCAACTCCTATTCTCTCTCTGGTGTTCTATTTTATCTTGTAATACCTGATAATTTGATTTCCTTATAAGCCAGATCTTGTTCTCTCCAGGTGGACCTCTGACTCCAGCCAGAGATCCCTGACTCAAGCTTTAGCCTAAAGCCTATCCCCAGCCATAGACTTACCCCCATGCCACCCCAAGTTCCCTGAGGCCTCTGTTAATTGGATAAGGCTTGCTGGGCAACCAGGCTTCTAGCTCTGGCATTAGTTTGGTGCATGTGACTTTTAAGCAAACAATAAAACTTCTTTTGACTCTCGTTTCCTTCCCTTATACAGAGTGCATGTAATGAAATCAAAGTGCTTTGCTGAGAAAGGGACTGCTTTTCAATGCCATAGCCTAGCGCTAGGCACAGAGTAGGCATCCTGTAAATACTTAATGAAATAAATAATTAATTGAGAAATGCAAATGTAAACATTACATAATCATTCCCACTGGCTTATCTTCTCCCAAGATGATGCACATATTAAATTTTATTTCAAGAGATTTGCTTGCAGTGAAAATTTCTGTATAGTGTATCTATTTCTAGCCCTAGTGAATGGCTTAATGATACCTAACATGTATCTTTCACAACAAAATTTTGTGAACAGAATAACTTGAACTATTCCTTAGAACTTGGTATAATGGATTTTCCTTTAGATGAGGAATAATTATATCTTTACCTACCCAAGTCCTTTTGACAGTGGAAAGAAATTTAAAAGATGAGAGAGATACGGCCAACCAATGAAGGCATCTCTTGTGTTTTATCTGTGTATGAACTAAAGTTCTGGAATTTTTGAACTTAATAATGATGTGTTTTGTTTCATTTGGGGAGATAATTTGATATCAGTAAATCCTCAGAGTTGACTTAGGCTTTCATAATTTCTTACCTATCATTCATTGTAGCACTGTGCTTATTTCAGAACTTTTGGACCATGAGTTTCCAGTTTATAGCTAGGGTGAAAAGCCAGTGGCTGTGATAAGGACATGGTCTAGATATTCATTGACAGATGTTTGCTGATATAAGCCAAGCACTGTGCTGAATGCTGGGAATCCATTGTTGTCTTGAAAGAGACCCACTTCCTGCCCTCCTGGAACTGTGGGCTGGCAGGGGAGGCAGGCGTGAATCAAAGCAGCATACAAGTTGCTGAACAATCATAGATAGAGATGAGCATTGTGAATGAGTGTGGCTCTGTAACAGTATTTAGTAGAGAAACCTGACTCAGGCCAGAGGGTCAAGATGGCATCCCCAAGGAAATGATGACGAGATGATACAGGAAAGAGAAACAGAAGCTGCTTGTGTGCAGGGGGCAGGGACATGGTTTAGGCAGATGGCAAAGCATTTGCAAGGCCCATGAGAGGAATGAACGTGGTGAGTTTTAGGAATAAAAGAAAGTTTTCAGTTAGGTAGGGTTACCTGATAAGCTGCTCATAAGGATAGGGAAGAGTCCATCTCTGACTGTAATTGTCTGGCCATTGTATCACAACCTGACTTGGAAGGTTAGTCTAAAGAGAGATTTGGGTTAAGTATGTGGTCTGAATTAGGGCTTAATCAGTCCTCTGGTAAGTATCAGGATATGTCCAACATTAGGAGCAAGGTTGAGGCCAATAAATCATCTATATTTTTAACAAACATTTATTGAATTTCTAGCATGTGCCAAATAGGTTAGAGTGGGCCAGGAGAATGGAGTAAAAGTCAGTGTGCAATATGATTAGGCATGTTAGCTATGGACAGACAGCTGTGGGGTTGTGTCTAGACCACACAATGTAAGAGTTTGTTCGTGTCACCTAATTTTTCTGTTTCCATTTTGCAGTCATCAAACTGGGGATAATAACAGCCTTTTCAAAGGATGGTTATGAGGATCAAATGAGTTAATGTGTAAAAAATACTTAGTGCCAGATGCATCATGGATATCTAATTAATATTGGCTCTCTGCAAATCAGCTGGAAAAAATAAGAAAAAAATAATCAATCTTTCTAAGTCTGGGCTTTATATACTGAGAAAATCCCCAGAGTTTCTCATGGGACAGGTGAAGGGACAAAGAGAGATTTCCTACCAGCTGCGTCATCCACCCAAGAGACTCAACTGGCACATTCTTTGTCCCGGTAGACAGCAGCTTGCCGTTGGCTGATGGTGGCAGTAGGCCAGTCACTGAGTTTAAATAGAATTTTCTTTGCAAATTGACATAGCAATAAAATTACGAAACTGCTGTGTTTATCTTTCCAAATAAAAGACAGATTTTAAGTACATTATACCAGTGTAATTGAAAATCAGAAGCAAATGAGAGGATGTGCTGTAACTTCTATGCTAATGTGAGATCCCACTCTCCTGACCCCCAGTGAGGTATGGGAGGAGGAGCAGGTGGGGAAAAATGTATGCTTGCAGTATCCCTGTATGCAGAACTGTTTAGATGAGCTGAATTCTCAGAGTGATAGCAGCTCACTATTTGGGAAACTCGAAGCCCTAGATTCTCTCTAGGGATGCAAATACAGCAACTTGGATTTCAATTAAGATTCTGCCATCCCCATGATAGAGTTCTCTTAATCCTTCTTTAGAGGTGCTGCCTGGGTAATAAAACCTGCAGGCTGCAGGCAGGTTTGTTTAACCCAAACTTAACTGACAAAGCTCTCTGAGACATGCTCACCTGCTTAGAATCTGCGTATCACCTCCTACTGGCTGTGTGTGGGGCATTGCAATGCCTCCATGTGGTACAGGAGGCTGGCCTAAGAGTTCTGAACTGCAAACCTTCACGGAAGATTCCTGGACTGGCTGGCAACCTGGTTTAGGTTATTTATGTATTTATGTATTTATTTATTTAGTTGTTTTTGTTGCCTTAGAGGTCTGCACCTGATGGTGGCAGTGAGGGAGGTTGAGGTGAGCTTCCATCTCTTGGAATCCCACCATACTTACTCAACTCATGTCAAATTAATACTATTTCCATGTGAATAATTGAAGATATTTCCTGAACTTTAAAAACATGAAAGAAGGCATCTTTTAAGAAAATCTTTGCTATTTAAAAAATACTAGCCATGCACAATCCAGACAAGAAGAATATAGTTTGAGACAAGTTCCTGGGAAGATTATCACCCTAAGCCTCTCCTGTATAGAGTTTTCCCCACTGACACCTGTTCATCCTTCTTTGCTTTATTCAACAGCATCCTATGGCTAACTCCTAGGCATAGTGATGCAATTCTGCCTGGAGATACAGATTATCCTCACATGAGGCACAAAACAGGTAGAAAAATGGGCATTCATGATAGGGGGCTGGTAACAGTGTGTTGCCTGCAGAGAATGGATAATAAAATTTTGCTTGAAGAATATTGGCAATTGAGTATTTGCAGAATATTGACAATTGAGTGTGCTTAAGGTGGCTTTCATTAATGGAATTGTTTAGAGAGTACTCATCTTTGGGCTTTCTGTGTGAGACTAACTGGAGTGAATTCTTAGGCCAGTGTCATTGATGATCAGACAGAAGTTGCTGACTGAGAATGCATTTGGAATTCCCTGTCATTTCTACTTTGACTTGAAATTCCATTCCCTGGTAGTCTCATATACTGAGGCCAGCATGACCTAGAGAATCAAGCGTGTCTATTTTTATTGGGAAACATGTAGAGGTGATATGGTCAAGATGAGATCTGGCTCTTCTTGCAAGATGCCTGTGGTACTGAAGGAAGAAGTTAAACCATGTGGGCATTATTGTCAGTAATATGGACTGGATGCCCTCACCCAGCACAGAAATGCAGGAAATAACATTTTATTTTTTCTTCAGTGAAAAACATTGGTAACAAAACCTGTGTTGTCCTTGCTGAGCACTCCTGAGCTGGAAAACCTTTTCTCTTTGTGCCCCAGTTTGCCCAACTATAAATGCAATGTTGGACTAAATGATCTCTAACATTCCGATGTAGTGGAGAGAGCTTTGGATCCCTGAGATCTGAGATTGAGTACCACATTTAGCACTGATTGGGAAAGTTCATTCTTTCCTCTGGGCCTCAGCTTGCTGTTAGACTGAGGGGATTGGATAAGATGTCCTTAAGATCCCTCTCAGTCCTGAAGAATAGATGGACCATCACTATAGCATGGAGGCAATGATCAGATACTGGCCCCTGAAACATAGCCACATCATGTTGAGAATCTAATAGAACAGAGTTATCTTCCATCAGAGAGAATTATTCATCCTGTCCCTCAGTGGGCATTTTCTCTTCCATCTCCTTGGACTACTTTGAGCATCCTCAGAGGCTCAGGCCATGCTCACTGCTCAGTGTTGCAGAGCAAATGCAGATAAATGGATGGTGTTGGGAATTCCATTTCTGCCTGTGCTGAAAGATGTTTTGAAGTTACCATATGCTGCAGGAGATGAAGTGAGTGTGTACAGAGGAGAGATGTGATAAAGGTAACTTAGTTTGATAGCAATTCAAACAAAAAAATCTTTGACATAGGGTAGCTACTTCACATTAGTGCATTGAGACAATAGTTAATGGGATTGGAGCTAGATTCACTTCTATCAATAGAGGGAATGATGGTCACAGTTCCATGTAGGAGGGAGACAGTACTCAGCTCCAAACATGTCACTGGAGATACGTTTCAATTTTGTTTGGAAGGAAGCATTAACATGGTGGGGCACATCCAGAGAGACAAGAAGGGAGATAAGTTAAAAACACATGGGATATAAAGAATAATTGAAGTGTGCAGGGTAAAGATGTTAAGCTGAAAGTGATGGGAGAAGACCCTGCTATGAGGAAGTGGTATGTGACTGCAGAAAGGAGAAGGGAGAAGATTTATGTCCTTCTAGATGAAACAATAGTCTGTTGTAAGGAGATAAATACTGACAGGATAAAAAGCCTTTCAGAATTTCACAACATTGGAAGGCATTTTTGCACTAATCAAGGAGGTTGTTATAACTGGAGGTGCTCAAATAGAACTTGGGAGATCTGTCTTCAGAGATGCTGTATTGAATGGGAGGTTTGGCACGGAAACTCTTCTCTAGCTCTGTTATTTTATGCTGGATACATAATAGAATTAAGCCCTCAAGCTATAGTTATGGTTCCTCTACTGACTTGCTATGTGAGCTTAACTGGGTCACTTAACTTTTCTGGACTTCAGTTTACTCATCTGCAAAATTGAGATAATAACGTCTGTCTAATAATACCCAACAATAATGCTGCAGAAGACTGTGAAGATGGAATAATACATATAAAAAGACCTTGATGAATAGGAAAAACTGTGTGTAAATGACACGTTTGTGATGTCCTAATTCCTCATTCTCCAGCCCTTGTCTTGCCTGGCTGTACATCACTGTGATTAAGAGTAGCGGCTCAAGGTTAGATTGATTGAGTTTGAATCTCAGCTCAGCCACTTGCTGCATATGTGATCTTTGGCAAGTTATTAAGCTTGTTGATCATGTTTCATAGTCAAAATAATGGGACTGATAAGAGTAATGTTGATTTTAGAGGGTCACTGTGAGGGTTAGTGCCATAATGCATGTAAAGTGATTTTCATGGTGCCTAGCACAGAGTATACTCTCTCTAAAGCTTTGTTCTTCTCACCATTATTATCAGCAGGCAGTACTTACATCTCTTCAGTTGATTGTGACACCAGCTAACTGATTTGTTGAGGTGTCTTTCAGAAATCTCTTAGAGAGACTTTAGTCCATCTCTGAATGTCCAAGGCTGCAAAGCGCGGAGAAGGCCCATGTAAATCCCTCGGGGCAGATCTAAACACAGCTACCAAAGTTTGTCAATTTGGTGACCCCAAATGTTTTCTTTTATTTGGAAGCTCATAATATTCCATCATAAATGTTTTATAATTGCTTCATGAATTATTCACCTGCAACTTAATAACCTTAAATTTTATGGGATTATGGTTTTATGGGAGAAAAACATTACAAACCTGGGACCCAGCTGTGAAGAGAAAATGCTGACATTACCAATGTATTTTCACTATGAGATAGAAGGTTTTTTTCTGGAACTATGAAATATAGAATATTAATAAAAGAGCAAATATAAAAACTAAAAGAGAAGGAAAAATCCTTACATTGCTCTTTTTTAAAAATTTAATCTCAAAACTGTCTTTGCAATATTTTTTCCTATTGCCAAGGAGCTGATTTAGCTCCATTAGAGTTGGTTTCACCTTCTTTGGTGAAGCCAAAGAAAAATTGCTTGTTTTCCTTCTTTAGGTATTTTGGTCTTTGTATTTCCCTATACTTTTATTCATTACTGAATTTTTTAGTCTGGAATCGTTAGTGATTTTTAAATTAGTATCACCCTCTTGCCATCCTAGACTGTTAGAGTGTTAGTTTTGAAATGTCAAAGTATCAGTTTTGAAATGTCTAATGCTGTCTAAGAGGAGCATTGTAATATAGTGAAAAAAGCGATGGTTAGATTTGAGTCTGAGTTTAGACTATCACTTAATTGATACATGACTTTAACAATTCCATTAAGTTTTCTCAGCCTTGCTTTCCTTTATAAGAGTAAGACGCTACACCAAGTAGGGAACTAATCCAGCCATACAGGTGATGGAAAGCTGGGATGTTGACAGGGCTGTGGAAGGATGAGTGGGAAGCTCGAAAGAGAAAGCTAGCTCATATCAGATAGCTGGCAGAGAAGTCAACTTGTGTTATGGTTTGAATGTATTTTCTCAAGTTTCTTTGTTGGAAACTTAATCCCCAATACAACAGTGTTGAGAGGTGGGGTGTAATGGGAGGTGGTTAGGTCATGAGAACTCCACCCTCATTAATGGATTGAGACTGATTATAAAAGACACTGAGGCTGTGAGTTTGATCTCTTCCTCTCTTGCCCTTCTGCCTTCTACCATGAAATGATGCAGCAAGAAGGCCCTCACCAGATGTGTGGCTTCTTGTCCTTGGACTTTTCATCCTCAAGAACTGCAAGAAATATGTCTCTGTTGTTTATAAATATCCCAGTCTTAGACATTCTGTTATAGCAGCACAAAATAGATGAAAACACTTGGATATGAATTTTCAATGGGAGCAAACATAAAGCAATACCATCCTGTTATCTAACGTCAGGTAAGGGTGCTTACTCATCAGCTATTAAAACTGTTTTATTGAAATCATAGGACATGCATGTACTTTTTTTTTAAGAATCAAAGAATAGTAGAAAGATAATAGAGACAATGAAAA
This sequence comes from Macaca nemestrina, assembly GCF_043159975.1. NCBI lineage: Eukaryota > Metazoa > Chordata > Mammalia > Primates > Cercopithecidae > Macaca > Macaca nemestrina. The sequence goes on along the minus strand of NC_092130.1, from coordinate 27,989,492 downwards.
AGTCTATTCCAGCTTTCCCATTTTACACATAAGAAAACTGAGACCAAGTGAGGAGGATAGATTTGCCCAAAGTGTTTTGGTAGGTTAGTGGCAGAATCTGGGACCAAAAGCCTGGTTCTTGTTCTTTGCTTTCTACTTCTGGGCACTTGTCTAACAGAGAAAGTGCCACAAATGTGCTACAGGTAGGGGCCCCTGGAATGGAAGACAGGGAGTCATTAAGAAAAGTGGGATGGGAGCAGATGTTGGGCAAGGTGCAAGTTGGAGGAAGAAGGCTAAGAAATGTGATTCAACCGTAAGCAAATAAGCCTTACAAGCAATGCTTGGGAGTCAGTGGGTGTTTTTTTGGACTAGTTAGACCTGAGCCATTGAGTTAAAACAGGACTAGGTGTCCCAGAGGCTGTACATCTTCCCCTTCCCACAATTTACACTGACCTCTAATAACATTTTACTAAAATTATCTGCCCTAATTAATTTTCCTGGCTGTTTTCTTTCTTATTGCTCTCCTGGCCACAAGGTAAGGACAATGGCTGCTTCTAATGAATGGAGAGAACAGTTGGGCTCAACTCATTTGCTCTAAATGGCTCTCTTTCCTCTGCCTAATGAAGCTTTGGGGATTTCCTCCCCTTGCTTTTTTTGGATAGATGATGGGAGATGACACCTGTTAGTGTCTGAGAAGACAGGCATTACTAAGAACTTACCCTCTAGGGCACCCACTATCCATAAAAAGATTATTGGTTTTGTTACTGGAAAGTCTGTCTACCTGATAGCTAAGGGAGGAAGAGAACTGACATTTGCTATTGTGCTTATTGTGTGCTAAGTATTTTTCTGAGTTTTCCTTCTCTGGATTCCTAGAACATCCTGTGTATTCTTCTAACATACAGTTGCCAAGATCTGTTTTCCTGAAAACACTGCAAGCAACTTGAGAGCATGCAATGCATCTATCTCATAGTTGCATTCTTAGTCTCAATGTGACAGCCAACTCATAGTAAGTTCTTAATAGGTGTTTAACTGATAAATGACTCCTGGGTGGTAAATACACACTTTCTTACCCAGTACTCACCATCACCCTTACTCCTATTCATATTCCCATTTTACAGATAACTAAGGCAAGGCTCAGAGGTAATTGCCTAAGGTCTTACATGTAGTATATATATAGTTCTATATGACTGGAAAAAGTCCAGGCTCTTTCCATTGATTAAACATGTTGATCACTTATATGAACAATGTTTTATCTCTGGGTACCTGCTGAATTTCAGCATAGATCCCAATGAAGTGCTACCTTTGGAAAAGATATTGTGGATATATTCTCATGGCAGAAAAGATGCTATAAGCTCCAGTAACAGGTTTGCCCTGTACTTGAAGGTATTATTATGAACTAAGAGATGGCTTCAGATATGGTAGAAGTAGATGTGATAAGATAGCGTGTAAATTAGAGTCTGAGGAATTGTAATTATTAGAGGGGAAGATAATTTAGGGTCTTCCCTGTATAATATTGCAACTTTTTTTTTTTAGCTCTGGCAATGTATACTTGAAATTGTTGACCCAAATATTTTTATTTTTAGTGGTTATGGAGCTATGTTGCTTAATGAGGGGATGGAGGCAGGCAAGAAGGGAATGGCTGAAAACCCTTGCATGTAGGAAGAATTGAAGAAAACAGGTAAAAATAGGAAAGGAACAGGAAGAAGTAACACCCTGAGAGTTAAATCAAGGATGGACATTATTAAATGGAAGGCAGGGGATTTTAGTTTTGTGAGCATGGCCAAGTATGGGCTTTAGAGCGCCAAGACACTCCCCTGAAATTTTTTATAGGTATATTTCACTGAATATTTTATATGTATATACACATATATTTCATATGTATATTGCACTCAACAGAAGGTACATAGATTTCATTTTTCAAAGTGATCATTAACTTTTCAAAAGACTAACAACTGGTTTTGGGTAAATAAAAATAAGTCAAATTGTTCTAGGACCAGAGTTCCAGAATGTGGGGGACAATACCTTTTCAAAAAATGGATTTGGCAAATGGGTCTATGGGCAAGCCAAAATACTTAACATTTATTGAGTGTAAAACCTGTTTATACCATCAATTTAAGCCCCCTTTTAGATCCCTTTACATGCTATTTTATTGATTCCTCACAATAGTGCTTTGAAGAGGACCCTATTGTTATCCATTTCATATTTGAATAGACTGGGCACATGGAAGTTACGTAAATTGCCCAAAGTCACATTATTAGCAAATACAGAGCCATGATTGAAGCTGAGCAATGTAACTGTGGATCTGTCATACGAATTACACCCTGTATAGTCTCTCTAGAGGAAAGAAAGTGCCTTCAGGGATGGTTGAAGGCTCAGCATTTTTGCATGTCTTCCTATATTACTTGACTATATGACTCCACGATTGCAGCTATCCCAAATGACCTCAAGTTGGGTACCCAAATTAATTGTGAGGAGGGATTCTGGAAGGATAAGGACATGAGATACTGGTAGTCCCAGAGAAGCACCGGGAGACTAATCACATGGTGGCAGCAGTAGAAAGGTCTTAGAGATTTGGGTGGCTAGGGAGCCTTCTGATCATGGAGAAGTTTGGAGGACCCATCTATGAAAGGGCTTTCTGGAACAGGACTGCTGGAGAGATTATAAAAGTTGATGCACTGCCTATAGAATTTACCCAGAGTTTTGGGGATGCCCCTTTCCACTGGGGGTGAACCCAAGTGGCCTTCCCTGGATGTGTCTCTGTTGCTTAAGCAGAAGCATAGAGAAGTGGAATGATTTCAGGCTCTAGTCATGCAGGCTTGGGCTCTTAGCTAAGCTTGACTCTCAGCTCCTGTCCCACCTGCGTTATGACCCTGGAAAAGTTTCCTATGTCTTTGAGTCCCCTTTTCTGTGAATCTGGGGCAAGTACAACCGTCTACCTTAAAGGGCTGTTGTGAGAATTAAATGAAACAAGGAAGGTTTGCATGTAATAAGCCCTTAGTATATGGTAGCTGTTTAATTCCCTCTTAACCCAAGAAAGAACATGCCCATCATTTTCAGAAATGTTGCTTGACCCAAACAGGTTTTTGTTCTCTTGCCAGACTCTCTTATACTTCCTTTCTCTAACCTGCATCTTCTAACAGAATATGTGCATTGCTTCTCTCAGTTCTACATAAACTCTGCTCCTTCAAGGAACCAAGGAACCATTTCCAGCCAGCATTTAGTAAGAAAGGGAGCAAGAAAAAACTTTAATATAATGGTGTGCTGGAGCTATCCTGTACTATCTCATGAGATCCAACTGTTCATTGCTTAGGAATTTTGTGAGCTGGTTGACTTCACTTTGCAACCTTGAAATTGATCTAGGTGGGAATATTTATACTACAGAAATGGTCGAACATTACAACTTAGAGCTCCTCTTTTCTTTCTTCTCTTCAAGAGCTTGTTTTTAACATTGACCAGCACACCATTGAGTGTTAATAGTTAGAAAGTAATAGTAGTTAGGAAGCATGCCATTTGTCAGATGCTGTCCAAAAACTTTACATATAGTAGGTTGGTGCAAAAGTAATTGTGGTTTTTGACATTACCAAAATTTTTTGCTATTACAATACCAAAAACCTCAATTACTTTTGCACCACCCTAATACTAATTTAATTCTCACAACACCTTTTGAGGTGGTTATTGTTATTCCTGTTTTATAATGAGGGAAGTGAGAAAGTGAGTCGCCAGAGGTTATGTAGCTAGTTAATGACAGAATTGAGATATAAACTAAAGCAGGCTGGCTCCAAGGCCTGTGTTCACAGTCAGCTGTTCCACCTCTTGAGGATTCTTGTGAAGATTTAATAACTTATGTAAAGACTTGGCCCAGTCCTTGGTGCTTAGTAATTGCTTGATAAATATTAGCTGTTATTATTTATATCAAGAGTTCTTAAGTTTTTGAGGTCATGAAAATCTGATAAAGAAAGCTTTAAATCCTTTTTTCCTAAACGATGTACATTTGTTTAGTGTGTATCTAAACACAGACACACACATACACACACACACACACACACACACACACACACACGGTGAGATACAACCTTAGGGGATCCTGAACTCTTGGACACCCATTGATTCTAACTCTACCTTTTGGGGGCCACATATAAGGCAGCCAGTCTCTCCTATTTTCCCATTACTGTCTTTCAGTGCTCCAAAGATAGGGATCAAATTTCCTTTGTGTTTATCTTTTTCCAGTAGAACATTCCATGTTTCTTTACCTTCTCTTCAGGCGCTGTTTGTGTACCCTCCCAAGCCACTCGCCCTCCTGCAGGTGTGCCCTAATTTGCTTTGTTTCTCTTGGTATGAGACCCAGAGTTGTGTAGTCTCATAGCCTTCTTCTTTTCTCCTGATCTCTGTCTACCAATTGATATTTTTCTAGTTCTGTTTTTTCTCTGGTGTCCTAGCTCTAGAGGACTTTACAAGTTCTCTGGCATCTGGGATATAAAGTTGAGCTACAGTTTTAACACCCCTAACTTCACACACACACACACGCACCAGTATACATCTCACAATTAAACCATAAAATAATTGTGAATATGTGAACACATATCTTGGGGCTTCTTTACTTTCTTCATCTGGGCTTCAATGAACTGTAGACATCTACTTTGGCTTTCTTCTGTCTTTTAAACCAGTGGCCCCCAACCTTTTTGCACCAGGAACCGGTTTCGTGTAGGCAATTTCTCCATTGATGGTGGGAGTTGGGGGGCAGGGTCGGGATGGTTTGGGGATGAAACTGTTCCACCTCAGATCATCAGGCATTAGATTCTCATAAAGAGCTCACAACCTAGATCCCTCATGTGTTCAGTTCACAGTAGGGTTTGCACTTCTATGAGAATCTAATGCTGCCACTAATCTGACAAGAGGTGGAGCTCAGGCAGTAATGCCCACTCACCTGCCGCTCACCTCCTGCTGTGCAGCCCACTTCCTAACAGGTCATGGACTGGTACCAGTCCATCCATGGCCTGGGGTTTGGGGATCCCTGTTTTAAACTTTTCTTGTACCTTCATTTTGCTTCCTCAACCCCAATCCCCTGACAGCATGTCTGCTCTCTAGCCTTGAATTCCAGTCTTACTTTCACTCAACAAAAGAAGAATAACAACTAATAAAAATTGCTTAGACTTTCTATGTGTGTATAATTTTGTATACATTCTCATTTAACTAAACCCATGCAACAAACCTATGATATAGGGGTTTCAAAGGAAATGGAAGCATAGAGGGATTAAGTAACTTGCCCAAGTTTTCACAGTTAATAAGTGGCTAAGCTAGAATTCAAACCCACCTTTAGAAGCTCTATCTTTGCGTGTTTTTCTTGGGTGTGCTCTGACTCCTTTTCCTGTATCACAGCATCTAATCGTGGTCTGACACATGGTCCCATCCTGAATATCTGTATTTATCACCGGGCTTTAGAAGTTCATAGTGTTAATAAGACAAAAAGAGATTTAAGTCACGGGGTATTGGGGAAATTCTTGCAGGTGGAGGATCTCTCAGTATTGTGCAAATACTGCCACACAAGTCCCACCAACCCCACCCCAGCCAACCAACCAACCAACCAACCAACCATGTGCCTCACTGACTAGATCCGAGCTCGTTAAGACTCATCTTCCCTTCTCTTCAATCCCAGAAAGAATTGGGACTAAAGCCTTTATAGAAAATAAAGCCATCCCTCCATGCAAAAGGACCATGAGCTGGATTTTTGAGAGTCCAGATAGCTTTTTATATGAGAAATGTAATTTTTAAAAACCTGACAGGTAGGCGTCCTTCCAGCTTTCTGTGGCTTACCAACGGCCCCTAGTGGTCAGTGGCTCCAAGTGCCATGAGTTGTAAGCCTTGGCTTCTTCAGTGCTAGCTGCATGCCCTGCAGAGTTCTGTTGCACTGCATTAATTCCTGATCAACATATTTTGCAGTATTGGGACAGAAAAAATGATGAAGTCTAAAACTCTGGGCAAAGAAAGCATTACGATGGGGGATCAGATCTCTAAAATTGGCAGGCTTTCACGAAGGCCTCTCTCTTTTTAACATTCCAGACCACACACTTATGCAGTAGCCAATATTGTTATCTCCATGAGGTTCAGAGAGGCTGCTATGTAAACTAGGCTACACACTGGTTAGCAGAAAAGAATACTCGGGTTTGTGTAGGCACCGGTCTATGTAAACACAGGCTCTAACATTTTTCAGGCATGTCTAAAGCAGCATGTAGGTTGTTTATTGGCAAAGCAGTCATCTGGTTTTGGGAAATAATGGCAGCTACCATTTAAGATTCACTCTGTGCCAGGCACATGATAAATGCTCTTACGTGAAATACCCCATTCACTCTTCATAGCCACCATTGTGCAAGATAAACATCTCCAATTTAAAAATGAGAATTCAGTCTCAGCAAGGTCAAAACTGCCTGAAGTCACATAGCTGAAGTGAAAGAGCTGGAAATTAGGGCCCAGGTTCTTTGAATCCAAAGCAATAGCTTTCATTTACCTTAATATATGGCATGTGTGTTCTCCTTCAAGCAAATCAAAGTTGTTAGTCTTTAGCACACACTCACCAGAATCATTCTCTTCCTGTCTTCTAACCCGGCTGTATGCTGGTGAGAGTTCTGACTGGTAAGAGCTCAGGGACTGTTGGCTGGGTGCGATGGCTCACACCTGTAGTCCCAGCACTTTGGGAGGCTGAGGTGGGCAGATCATCTGAGGTCAGGAGTTTGAGACCAGCCTGACCAACATGTCGAAACCCCGTCTCTACTAAAAACACGAAAATTAGCCACATGTGTTGGTGGCACACACCTGTAATCCCAGCTACGCAGGAGGCTGAGGCAGGAGAATTGCTTGAACCTGGGAGGTGGAGGTTGCAGCGAGCCACGATCATGCCACTGCACTCTAGCCTGGGTGACAGTGAGACTCCATCTCAGAAAACAAACAAACAAACAAAAAACAGCTAAGCGACTGTGTGGACATCTCATGGCCAGTGACCCTCTCAATGTAAAACTTTATACTTGGGAGACTCTTGTGTGTGTGCCCAATGTGCTCAGGAATCGTCTCTAACTGCCGTGGGGTGTGGGTGGCTGCTTTGGAAGGGTCGTTGGTGACTCACTCATTTCCTGGAGTCTTGGAGGGTTTTAATTTGGGAGGCATGTGGACACTGCTGGGTGGTCATTAGGCAGGCTTTGGAGTCAGGAGACATTGGGAGTTACTAAACCATTCAAGACTCAGTTTCCCAATCCATAAAATGAATCTTGTAGGGTTGTGGTAAGAATTACATAGGACAATACATAAGATATTCTTAACATAGCACCTGTCACAGAGTGCCTTGCTAATGTGTTCATGTGTGACGGACACACTGTGACTTGATATAGTTCCCTAGGAAGGGTTCAGCAGCAGCGCTAACCGCTGAGAGACCTGGCCCCTTGTCAGGTGTTGGCAGATGAGATTAGGTTTTGTTTCCCTTGAAACACAAATCACTTGACTTAGGAGTCGAAGCCGAACCAACATACTGATGGAAGAAAGCCAGAAGCAAAGAAGTCCCTCTCCTAGGGATAAACTGGTGGAGTGAAATAGTGACAAAGTATTGGAAGCCACATTCCCCAAATCCCTTGCTAGGAGAGTATTGACTTTTGGTAGAAACAGGGGACAGAGCCATGAAGGAATTAATTTGCCTTGAAAGGAATTGCCATGACTTAATGGCTTTATTGAATCCTTGGTTTTTAGCCCATTGATTCCCGTTTACTTTAATTCAGGGCTATGTAGGAGCTGTACCATTACTTTGCTTGGTCATATTGATTAGTCAATATCCCTCCTCCTCTTGCCTAGGGTTTGTCCTTCTTCACACATCACCATGTGTCTCTTGATCCTATTTTCTGTCCTCATTTCCCCCAGTGCAGTGACTGTGTTACATGCACATGCTGATGGTCCAGGCAAACCCTTGGAGGGCCTTGCTAACTGGAAATAATGGCACCAGGCAGCTCAGTGGTGCCACCTCACCGTTAAACTCTTTGTGCTAGTTATAACCATGCTTTTGCTTTAGGACTTGTCTTCAAGCTTTGGGGGAAAAAAAGCTTTTAATTTTTGCATTTTTTTGGATGACAATTTCTATGTAGCTGTACCGGAAGGTTTTATTTAAGGCATGTTTTTCAAATTTTACTGTGCACCAGATCACTTGGGAGTTTGTACAAAAGGACATTCCTAGGCCTAACTACTTTGAATCAGTACATTCTTGCCTCCTCCCCTTTTAAAAATTGAGATAAACATGACATAAAATTAAAATGAACCATCTTAAAATAAACAATTCAGTGACATTCAGTACATTCACAGTCATGTGCAGCCATCACCACTCTCTGTTTCCCAAAACAGTTTTATCACCTGCAAGTGAGACCCTATATCAATTAAGAATCACTCCTATTCCTCTCTCCTCCTTGCCTTTGGCAATCACTTACCTGCTTTCTGTCTTTGTGAATCTACCTGTTCTGGATATTTCATTTAAGTGGAATCGTACAATATTTGTCCAGTTTCCTCTGGCTTATTTCTCTTAGCATAATATTTTGAGGTTTGTCTATGTCTCAGTACCCCGTTTCTTTTTATTGCTGAATACTATTTCATTTTATACACACATTTTGTCATTTAAAGAAGGACCTCACTTGGTTCTGCAGCTGGTGGTCGGTCTTTGGTTCAGCTTTGGGAATCATTGCAGTGGAGCTGGGTGTGCCCCCAGGCAATCTGATAACTTGTCAGAGCAGATTCTGGAGAGTGCCAGACCCCAGTTGTCCCTTGGGTGTGACAGACCTTCAGAGATAGGCCTAACAGTGGATGACCAGGGTGTGTTCAGCCTAGCAGGACAAGTATCAGGACAGAGATAGAGACCCAGGTAAACCCAGTGAAATGAGGGTATAACAACAGTGTTGCTCTCCTAGCATTGTTGTTTAAATTAAATAAAGTAATTTATAGTAAGTGGTATAGGGCACAGAGAGAGTAGAGTGAAGCCAAAAGTGGCCATGATTTTCATTGCTTTTCCAGAAAATGGGTAGTATGCAGCTGGAGTCTGGCACGGCTGGTGGGTAACTTATGTAGACAAAGGGAAATGCTCTCAGCAGGGCCAGCCACTGTTCCAGGATTCTATAGCATTTTCAAGAGAATTTATGAGAATAAGACATGACCCCTGGTGTGGGAGAAACAGGAGACCCAGTTTCCAACATAAGATGCTTAATCCTAGCAATAAGGCAGGAGTCTTGTTTTAAAATGGAACATATCAACAGAATAAAAGCAGTCACAAGGCTAAACTAATCAGTATCCAAATTGCTTGTCTGATTTCCCTACCAGGTTGTGAGTACAGGGAGGGTAGGGTTTATATCTGTCTATTTCCCTGCTGTGTTCCTAGCACATGGTATAGAGTATGCACTCAATAAATACCTTTTCATGGATGGAAGGATGGATGCTGTGTTTCCTATCTAATGCATCAGGACTGATTCATATTTTCGGAATCAGTTCCTCACACTGTTGGAGGAATATACTCTGCTATTAGAATATTTGTAAATCTGATTAAAAAATTCTCTAAAATGTGCACATTTTTGATCCAGCAATTCTAAGTATTTAACCTAAGGAAATCCCTAGAGGATCATCAAGAACATTAATTGTGACATTATTTAAAATAGTGAAAACAGTGGAAATAATCCCGTCCAACAAAAAGGGATTAGTTAGCTATATTATAACACTTATATTCAATAGAGTGTTTCAAAGCCATAAAAATAATGAAGTTTGTTTAATAACATGAAAAATGATCAAATTATGCAGTTAGTGAAAAAACAAGTTACACAACATTTTTACATAATGCTACTCTGTATGTGTTTGTGAGTATAATACTGGAAAGATTTATCTTTGCTTCTGCTCTAAGTGATTACAAGTTATTTTATTTTCAAGCTTTTTTGAGTTGTATCTGAAATTTCCTGTGGTAACAACTTAGGTATTTGACCTCTGGAGTCTGGACCTGCATAGGGTATTGAGTGGCTACAGCTATGCAGATTAGAAAGCTGCAGGGAAGGGCTGGAAACACCATTAGGCAGGGCTTCTGCAACATTCTAAGGATGGGACATGCTGTTCTTGCAGGATAGAGGATGTTGTCCACCATCTTTCGTGTTGTGTCCTCTTTCCTCTCAGACCAAATGTTAGCATTAAATACCTTTCAGCCTGTAGTAGCTTTGATCTACAGGGAGACTGGATCCATGTTCTGGCCTCCTAACTCCTGAGATAATCAGTAACAGATTAGTTTCAAAAAGGTAAATTTAAACCTTGTATAGGATGAATTGACCATACAAATTAATTCTGTCCTGTGTTCCAGAAGATTAAAAGAAGAAAGTCTGGGCTGAAAAAGTGCAAATGGAATAAGTACTTCTATTTAATGGGAAACAAGATGACATCTCTTTAGGACTGGCTTTTTATATTTTCAGTTAACTGATTATAAGTACCCTCTTGTCCAGGCCTGAGATTTTGTTCCCCAGCCAAGAGGGTCTGTCTGGCTTCCACTTGTTTGGGGTTAGGCTCTCCCCAGAGGCTCCTGGGCTTTTTATAGCAGTACATGACTCATCAGCTCCTCCAGAATTCCTCAATTTGATAGCACCCTAGGGGGGAACATGATTTACATTTATTTTGGGAACTCTATAGAACCTGCAAAGCAACAGTGGTGATCTGTTGTAGAGTGTGCTTTAAAGGAGAAGGATAGGTGCTCAAGGGAATAACCTCCATGACTTCTCTGAAAGTAAATGTTAGATTTGAGTTGTCTTGGTGGTTGCCTCTACCAATGACCAGTGCAGTCCCTTGTAATGGCTAACCTTTCATTGAGTGATTGTTATGGGTCTAGCATTGTGCTAAATGTTTTACATGACATATTTGAGTTCTCCAGGGAAACAGAACCAATAGAGAGAGAGAAGGAGAGAGAGAGACAGAGAGAAAGAGTGTGTGTGTATGTGTGTGTGTTTGTGTGTGTGTGTGAGAATGGGGGAGAGACAGAGAAATAGAGATTTACTGTAAGGATTGACTTACATGATTATGGAGGCTAAGAAATCTCAAGGACTGCATTTGGCAAGCTGGAGACCCAGGAGAGTCGATGTGTAGTTCCAGCCTGAGTCTGAAGGTCTGGGAACTAGGGCAGCCAGTTGTGTAAGTTCTAATAAAAAAGCTGGCAGGCCTGACACCCAAGAAGAGCCAATGTTTCAGTGCTATGGAGTGAAACTTGGAAAAGACTAATATTCTAGCTCCTGCAGTCAAACAGGAGAAGTGTCCTCTTAGGCGTAGGAAAGTTAGCCTTTTTGTTCTGTTCAGGCCTTCAACTGATTGAATGAGGTCCACCCACATTAGGGAGAGCAATCTTCTTTACTGGATCTCCTGATTCAAATGTTAATTTCATCCGAAAACATCCTCACAGATAAACTCAGAATAATGTTTGAGCAAATGTTTGGGTACTTTGTGGCCTTGTCAACTTGACAAAATAAACCATCACACATGGATTATATAATTTAACTTACACAATCATCTTGCAAGGTTATCCCTGTTTTCATTCCTGTTTTACAGATGATGAAACTACACCTTAGAATATTTATAGTTAGGATTCAAACCTAAGAAACTGATTCTGGGGGCCACATCCTTAACCATCATGCTATAATAAATGCTTTAAAATTGATTACTTACCAACTTCTCATATATAAATTTAACAAAAATATAATCACTAACGATAGATTATATTAGACATTCATTAATACCTATATAATGACTAAATAAATGTACTGTTAACACCTTACTCCTTCCCCCAATAAATTCATGCTTTGCACATTTCTCTTTACTCTGGGAGAGTATTACTGAGTGAAAATGGGTGAGTCTGGTAGAGAACTCAGTTTCTCTTTCTTAATGAGTGTCCTAGGTCATACGGTTGCATTTTAGGAAGAAATAAATTGGTACATTAAGGTGTGGAGGCAGTAAGGACTCTCAGCATTGAGATATTTGTGTTGTGAAGAGATTATGTTACCAGTTCATGGAAATTAGATTATTGGAAATAAGTGAAATCATTTCCTAGGGATTGTCTTGAGCGGATTTGGATGAGGTTAGAGTCAGCTAAGCTCATTCCAGAATCTCAGGAGTAATGGCTCTCTGGGTTGATCATTAGTAGTAACTGATATGTCTTGGAAATATGCTATGCAAATCAAATCCTGTTTTCCTATTGATTTTTATGCTTCTCTAAGATATCCTTCAGTGGACATTATTGTATTCTCTCCCTTCTCCGCTCAGTTTTTGTCTTTGAAATAAGTGCCTACATGTAGGCATAGAGTGCTCTGAATTTGAAGAGTTGCTTTGGAAAAGCAAATTTACCCTCACAGTTTATTACAAGTTGAGTTTTTATAAATTAGAAATTTCCTTAAATCAAGGCACATCTGGATTTATAAGAAAGCATGGGAGAGACTTCTCTATTAAGGTGATGATATATGTTTTAATATGCCATCTATCCAACTAGTTAATACTTTGTCGACTAGGTTTGGTTGAATTTCAATACTTTGAAAAGTATGAAGAGAACAATAAAGCTATTTCAATTTGAAAGTAGGGAAAAGTAAAAAATAAGCTGATAATCTTGTTGAAATATTAACATAATTAGGATTGACTCAGCTGAGAGGAATTTGGGGCTTTAGGGGCCAGGCTGGAGGAAAAGGCTGGCCTGATCCTGGGTAAAAGTTCATTTTGTCCAAGTGGTAACTCCAGGCTAGAATAAGACCCATGTTCATCATTTAAGGGAATTTAACGCAGGCAAATTTTTTTATGTGTGAGAAACCAACCCCATTCATGCTAGTTCAAGGAAAGGAGAGTTTTGAAAGTTTACAGGGGCACTTTACAAAAATGAAACACAGTATACACCTTGTGTCAAAAACTGTAAATTTTGCTTAAAAAGTTCTAAGGATAGAATTTCCTCTTCTGTTTTTATCTCTCTCTCTGGCTGTATAAAAGATGTTAATAGGCTTTCTCTGGCATTTAACTTTCTGAGATAACTTCTCAGTAAGAACACGACTGAGAATGACCATTCTATCCCCAATTCCGTGTAACCTGCAGTGTAAATATTCGCTAGTCTCTGATCACAGATTTTTCTTTTCTTTGTTCAAACTTTCAAGGCAGAACATTAGTTATTAGCCAATTAGTAGGTTGGCTTTCCTTGTATTGGCTTTTGTGTGTGTGTGTTAAGTTGGCTGTGACTTGCAGTGGATCACATGCTATAATAAAACACACCTACCTTGACTCACCCCTTCAACAGGGGCTGGTGAGTGGAGGGATAAATTTCTCTGAGAGGAGATTGCAGGGTTACCCGTATCACAAAATTGTGTACCACAGTGAGTTCCAGCAGGGCCGACTCAAAGAGTGGTATTCCTCTGAATCACAAGGTGTCATGTGTCTGGGAGCTCAAGAGACAGGATTCATTTCTCAGAAGAAAGGGATTGGTGTATATATGGGCAAAGCTCCAACCCAGTAAGCTTAGGTTCAGTACAGAATCCCGATATCAGAAAGGGAATAGGGGTGCAAATCAGGAACCAAGGTGGAGGTTCTGTCACATGGGGGAGCGACATGATATGGGTTCTAAGAAGGCTATAACTTAGAACCATGACTCCAAAATCCATGGGATGCATAAAAATCACCCTGAGGTACTTAATTTCAGGGCACCCACTGAGATCTAGTAATCTGCTGAGGGAATTCTTTTAACAAGATCACGTAGTGAATATGACACAGGGTCAGGTTTGGAAATTTCTGACTTATTTGGCCATCTGCCATCTACACATACCAGATTCTGAGCCAACCTACAGAAACAAGGGCCTTCACCTTCTCTCTTCTGGTCTGAGGCTCTTTATATCCTGCTGCTGCCATTATGGTTGATGTCACCGCAGAACTCTCTTAGAGAAGTAAGGTTTGTCTTGGTGTGACTATTGGCATTTATGCCAGATGATCTGGATAGGCTGGACTGTAGTGGAAATCTTTTTTTTTTTTTTTTTTTTTATGTACATGAACTTTTTTTTTTTATTATTATACTTTAAGTTCTAGGGTACATGTGCATAACGTGCAGGTTTGTTACATATGTATACTTGTGCCATGTTGGTGTGCTGTACCCATCAACTCGTCAGCACCCATCAACTCATCATTTACATCAGGTATAACTCCCAATGCAATCCCTCCCCCCTCCCCCCTCCCCCCTCCCCATGATAGGCCCCGGTGTATGATGTTCCCCTTCCCGAGTCCAAGTGATCTCATTGTTCAGTTCCCACCTATGAGTGAGAACATGCGGTGTTTGGTTTTCTGTTCTTGCGATAGTTTGCTAAGAATGATGGTTTCCAGCTGCATCCATGTCCCTACAGAGGACACAAACTCATCCTTTTTGATGGCTGCATAGTATTCCATGGTGTATATGTGCCAAATTTTCTTAATCCAGTCTGTCACTGATGGACATTTGGGTTGATTCCAAGTCTTTGCTATTGTGAATAGTGCCGCAATAAACATACGTGTGCATGTGTCTTTATAGCAGCATGATTTATAATCCTTTGGGTATATACCCAGTAATGGGATGGCTGGGTCATATGGTACATCTAGTTCTAGATCCTTGAGGAATCGCCATACTGTTTTCCATAATGGTTGAACTAGTTTACAATCCCACCAACAGTAAGAGATTGAATTTTGAATTTCTGTGTCCATAAGAACTGAGACAGAAAAGGTTAGACTTACTTTTTTATTTTTTCAATGCTGTAAAGCAACATTGAAGCTTTGTTGATGTCATATGTCTGTGCTGGGTCTTCTGGGAACCCTACTATGCATTTCCCTAACTCCAGGACCCAAGCTAGTTGCTGAGGCAGAGGGAAAGGAGAGCATGGCAAAAAATGCCCTGGGTAAAGCTATTATCTCACAGTGACACACATCAGTACCGTCTCTGTTTTATTGGCCAAATAAAGCCCTAATATCATGTTGGCGGGGACATAAAATCCTAAGATAGGCCTGGAAGAAGAAACCCATTCCTAAGGTCTAGCACAAAGACCTTTGACTTATTTTCTACTGTGTCTCCAGTGTCTAGAATGTTGTCTGGCACATGATAGGTATTTAAAATATGTATTGAATAAACAACAAATATACAAGACAAAAATGATAATTTATATTCCACTCAGGGTTCACCTTGGTTCCAAGACACAGGGTTCATTTCCTAGAACATTTTAGGAAATAACCCCAGAAGGGACTATGTTTGTGAAAATTGCCTTTAATACAGATTATGAATGAGTGGAAAGCCCTTGGCTCGAGGAGACAAATTAGATAGGGGCTGCATTTGAGTGCCAAGTTGAGTTTTATATTGGGGTAGGGAGCATTTTTTCATGTTTCTACAAAGAGTGTTTGAAAGGTCAGTCTGAACAATTGTCTGACTCTCAGAATATTAAAGGGTGAGGTGCAGGGCTCATTAGTGGATTTCACAACAGATCTGAGAGTAAAACTACCAAATTGACCATTAACTTCGCAGACAGATGTTAAGGGGATCCTGTTTTAACCAAAATTATGGCTCTTCTTGGGGTTACCATTGGTTCTTCTGTGAAATGGCCAAAAGACACTTAAATGGCTATCCTGGGAGACTTGGCTCCCAAATCTGTAGACACATTGAGATTAATGGCCAATTCCGTCTCCCTGCTTTGTCCTCAATAAGCATGTGTACTCAGACCCACTTCATGCCAAGAGAACAAATGTTTGCAAGTGCCCTTTCTATTTCTGGGAAATCTAAAATCTGCCCATAATTTGGCTAATTTGTAGTTGATCATGGGGAAGATAATGAGTAGGGAAAATTGAGGGAGCAGGGGACAAGGTTGCTAGGAAACAGATTCTCTTCTCACATCCAAACAAATAAACTAAAGAAATGGTGTTAATGAGCCCAGTTACAGACAGTCTCAGTTTCATGAAGTCTCAGTTACAGAAGTAGTGTTACCATGAAAAAGCACTGGACAGAGGCAAAGGCTCTGGGGAAGGGAGTGGAGCATGGTGTTTCAGCACATGGATTTTGTAATGAGATAGACTATAAAAGAAGGCAAATACTAGGCTAATTTATTAGAACAGATTTGCTGATTAAATGAAGTAAGGAAGTTTATGGAAAGGGCTTAGCACAATATCTACATAGAGTAGGTGGTTAGTAAATACCATAATTTTCTTGATTTCCTGTTCTAGCTCTTCTGACTGCAGCATTTTCTTTTACTAGTTCAGATAATTTTTGAATCTTCATTGTGAATGAAGATGACGAATGATGCAAATTCTTATTCCACATCCTCTACAGAGATTGTTGTGAGGGGAGATGTATGTAAACACTTTCTAAGCTTAAAGAAATTTTATTCTATGAAGGACTTTCCTCATCATGATGCTGAACAGCCACTCCAAGGACCCAAGGAGTAATTTTACACAGATGGTTAGGACTCCTTCTCTGCTGCTTCCTCCTTTCTCTGCACCTGAAATTTCAATCATCTTAGCAGCTGTGAACTCTGATCTCCATTTCCTCAATCCAGTAAAACTGCTGTTGTCTGCTTGACTCTATTTCTCTGCATCGGAATTTAGAACATGCCCTCAAGAAGAAAGCATTTCATGTGTCAAATTGGCTGTGCTTAGGGATACCCATAGGATACTATTTCTGGATATGTCTGTGAGGGTATTTCTGGAGGAGATTAGCATTTAAATCAGTGGACTGAGTAAGGAAGATTGCCCTCACTATTGTGGACAGGCATAATCCAGTTATTAAAAGACCAAATAGAACAAAAAGATGGGAAAATGTCAAATTCGGTCTGAGCTGGGACATCCATCAGACATTGGTGTTCTTGGTTCTTGGGCCTTCAGACCAGTGCTCATGTCATTGGCTCCCTTGGTTCTCAGGCCTTTGGACTCAGAGTGAATTACAGCACCAGCTTTCCTGGTTTCCAGCTTTCAAATGGCAGATCATTGGACTTCTTGGCCTTCATAACCACATAAACCAATTGCCATAATAAGCATCATCTCTCTATCTACCTATTTATCCATCCATCCATCCATCCATCCATCCATCTATCCATCCATCCATCCAGTTGACTCTGTTTCTCTTAAGAACTCTAACACAGAGGGTTTTACCTCATGGGCTTCCCTTCTGTCAAGGATCATAGCCTGACATTAATCATTGTCCAGTGCCTGAGAACATTATTTTATATATTGTTTTTGGCATGTACAGCAGAGGCTAAGTCTGATACTTCCTACTTCATCATAATTGGAACTAGAAATTATCCTAGCTTTCTTGAAGCTTTTACTTTATTCTGCTTGGTGTGACAACAAATAAAATATCCTTCAAGTAAACTGACAAATCAATAAGATAATTATAAATTGGGCTATGTCCTATGAATAAAAACAACAAACAAAAAATGGCACTGAAATAGAGATTGAAGAATGGGGAGGGAGGGCAGGATTTTGGATATGATAATGCTTTGAAGAGGTTTAACTTGAAATCCAAATAATGAGTTGGGTCTTCCTTGTATGAAGCAGAGATAGGAGTGGAGAACAAAAGAACATTCTGTGAAAATATAGATTCTGAAGAAATATCACTTGCCAAAATTCATGCCACACAAACTAGAACTAGAATATTATATTTACTCTGAATGTTGTGAATTTTTTTTTTTTTTTTTTTTTTTTTTTGAGATGGGGTCTTGCTCTGTCACCCAGGCTGGAAGGAAATAGCATGATCATAACTCACTGCAACTTTGAACTTCTGGGCTCAAGTAATGAGTGCTGTGATTTTAAATAGATAACTCATTGTAACTGCTATTCAATAGGAGACATCTGGAGACCTTCAAAGGAGATAGAAATAAAGAGATCAAGACCATGCCTAGGGGCTGTATGTGGGACAGAGTTTGGAGGTATGCTATCATGTGTGCTAACTTCAAATACCTGAAGGGCTGTTATGGAGAGGGTAGGCAATTCTAGAGCGTGGATTGGCAAACTACAGCCTGGGAACTAAATCCAGCTACATAATCTTCAAACTAATGGAGAGCTACCACAGAGATTTTTTTGTATTTTAAAATGACTACATTTTAAATGTTATATTACTAAGTACATAATAGCCTAAATTTTGTCTCCTGGCCCACAAAACTGAAAATATTTATTATCAAGCCA
The DNA here is from genome assembly GCF_043159975.1 of Macaca nemestrina. NCBI lineage: Eukaryota > Metazoa > Chordata > Mammalia > Primates > Cercopithecidae > Macaca > Macaca nemestrina. Next base: position 27,971,336 of record NC_092130.1, on the reverse strand, counting down.
TTTAAGAAAAAAAGTTTGCTGACCCCTGCTCTAGGTCTGTACAATACTTTAATTTGCTGTAGCAAAAGAAATGACTAGCCAATCTGCAATAAAATTTCCCTAAGGCAAAAGTAATTTCCTGCGTGGGGAACTGGAGGGACCTTCCTCATAGGTCCCTCCACCCCTGCTCTCTCACTAGACAGTTTTCTCCAGTTCAGCCATGCACAGAGGACTGACATTTAGTTTCTTGAGAAAAACGCAGAGGCACTGGGCCAGCTGGCTAAGTATTTGACTCCGTGGAATTGGATGGTTTTTTTATTTGGTTGAGACAATCTTGTGATTTAAAAACACACAATTAGTGACTAGATCCAAATTGATAGATTGTTTTACTGAGCTTATTTATCCCCCTAGCCTCTCCTCAATTGGATTTAAGCATAGACAAAGTCCTTGAATAACAGCTTAGTGACCCAAATTAATCTGTGATAGTTCACCAACTAGTAGGGAAGACTAGATTATAAACTAGACCAGTTCCTCAGGAACTAGGCTATGGGATGAGGTACTTCAGAAGGAAAACACTTGTTTCAGAGTAGTCTTCCCTAGCAAAAACCACACAAGTGATGGAATGTCCTGGCATATGGTACATACTTCATTCATTTGTGTATTTATCCAACAAGGAACTCACAGCCCAAAGAGGATACAGGTATAAATAATAGTGAATGTGTGGAATATATATTTAGTTTTTATAGGTTTGCCGGTGTCTCCAGAGTGCTATAAAACTTACAGGACAAGCATGTAGCTTGGCTTTGAGGGAGGCCAAAACAGTTTTCTGGAGGAGATGGTACCTGGGGTCTTACAGAATGGTTAGAGGTTATTCAGATGAAAGGGCGAGGGGAAGATACATGAGTAAAATGATTTAGGAAGAGCCATGAAGAAACTTGGTGTTCTGAGTAGATCAGAGTGCTGAGAAATGATGCTGGAGAGTCAAAAATGGCAGGGCCATGCTATGCTAAGGAATTTGAATATTATCCTGAGGACAATCGGAAGCTAACAAGATATATTAACAGTGACATGATTATATTTGAATTTTTAGAAAGACTGTTCTGATAGTACAACAAGGAGTTGGGTGGAATAACTTACTCAGACTGGGGCTTGGGGGCCATGTTAAGATTGCTGTTGCAGTTATCTAAGTGATAGATGACAGTGATGTAGGCAGTAGAAAGGGTGATGGGGAGAGAACGATGAAGTACTAAGGAGATCAAATGAACAAGATTAACTGTTGCTGGGATGTATGCAGCAAATGAGGAAAGAGAAGTCAAGAATTCATGTTGACCTCCTTGGTACTTCATCATCCTTTCCCCATCACCCTTGCTACTGCTCACATCACTGGCATCCATGTAATAGACTGAATAAAGAAAATATTGTATATACACCTGGGAATACTATGCAGCCATAAAAAGGAATGAGATCAGTCAGGCATGGTGGCTCACTCCTGCAATCCCAGCACTTTGAGAGGCCAAGGCGGGTGGATCACTTGCGGTCAGGAGTTCAAGACCAGCCTGGCCAACATGGTGAAACCCCATCTGTACTAAAAATACAAAAAATTAGCCAATTTTGGTGGCGTATGCCTGTAATCCCAGCTACTCGGGAGGCTGAGGCAGGAGAATCACTTGAACCCAGGAGGTGGAGGTTGTAGTGAGCCAAGATTGCACCATTGCAGTCCAGCCTGAGCAACAAGAGCAAAACTCCATCTCGAAAGGAACAAGATCATGTCCTTTACAGGGACATGGATGGAGCTGGAAGCCATTATCTTCAGCAAACTAAAACATGGACAGAAAATCAAATACTGTATGTTCTCACTTATACGTGGGAGCTGAATGATGAGAACACATGAACACAGGGAGGGGAACAACACACACTGGGGCCTGTCAGAGGGTAATGGATGGGAGGAGGGAGAGTATCAGGAAGAATAGCTAATGGATGCTGGGCTTAACACTTTGGTGATGAGATAATCTGTGTAGCTAATCACCATAACATATGTTTAGCTATGTAACAAACCTGTACATCCTGTACATGTACCCCTGAACTTAAAAGTTAGAAGTAATAAAAAATACCATTCAGATCTATATGAAATGAAACAAGCATAACAGGAGAGATACGAAAAAAATTAAAACCAAGGGAAGGGAAATTTGCAATATAAAACAGTACTAACCACTATTGGGGGTTTGACTTGGGAATCAGGGAAGGGTCAGTGGAATAGGTGTTATTTGAAATAAGGATGAGTTTTCATAAAGGAGAGTTGGCTGTGTCTCTTATGAGGAGGTTGAAAGTGTTAGCAAATGCTTGAAAGAGAGCAGTGTGTGTAGGGGGATCATCCTTTCAAAGGTAGGTAAGTGCTTGCAGTTCACAGTAATTATTGTCATCTTTCCTCTCATTTGACTGTGGCAATATTCTCATGAAAAGATCTTGGGTAAGTAGCATGATTTCCTTTTCAGAGGCTCTTGGGTAAAATGATGCTTCCAAACTCCCCACTTTGTAAGGGAAACCATGGCTTGAACCCACATGATACTTAAGTATAATAAAGCAACATGAAACTAGATCCAAATGGAAAGGTCAGGTACGTGCTGCTCAGGTACGAACCTGGACAAAAATAGCTCTCAAACAAGAGACTTACTAACAATAGAAGACAGTCTTGCTTGCACTGTATGTCCCAGAAGGTTGGGAGCTGAAATTTGGATAGCAGACTGGGCATTTTAGGGAAAACTGCAAGAACACTGAACCAGAACCAACCAACACCAATGAGGTGGGTGGGAGTGACCTTTATTCTCTTACTCCTGGGAAGTTGTAACTTGCATGTAGCCATTTGGAAAGCATGTACCATACATCCAGGTATTTTTTAGTCCAAGCTTCTAAGACAAAGCTTTAAAGTTGGAAGAACTCTCAGCAGCCATCTTACTCGACACTTTCCAAAGAGTTATCTACAAAATGAGAATTCTACTGGGTGTTAGTAGGTAATATACAGAACAAAACAAAAAGGAGGGTTTTTGGTCAAATAGCTTTGAAAAACTCTGGATAAACAGATATAAATATGTTTTTAAATAAATGCTTTATTTTAGAATAGTTTTACATTTACAAAAATATTGGAAAAATAGTACAGAGTTTCCATACATCACAACCAGTTTTCTCTGTTATTAACATCTGACATTAGTCTGGTACATTTGTTGTAATTAATGAACTGATATGGATACATCATTATTCATTACAGTTTATGCTTTATCCAGATTTTCTTAGTTTTTATTTTTTATTTTTTTGTCCTGATGTCTTTTTTTGTTCCAGGACCCCATTCACTATAGCGCATTACGTTAAGATGCCATGTTTCTTGAGGCTCTTCTTGGCTACTGTAATTTATCAGGCTTTCCTTGTTTCAGATAACCTTGAAAGTTTTTAACAGTACTGGTCAAGTATTTTGTAGAATGACTCTCTAGTGAAATTTGTCTAATACTTTTCTCACAATTAGACTGGAATTATGACTTTTTTGGGAGTAAGACCATGTAGATAAAGTGCTATTCTCATTACATCATATTAAGGCTATATACTATCAGGATGACTTAACCATTGTTGGTGTTAATCTTGGTTAACTGGCTTTGGTAGTGTTTGCTAATTTTCCCCACTTTAGAGTTACTCTTGTTTTTCCTGCACTGCTGTAATTTTTGGAAGGAAGTCACTATGTGCAGCTGATATATAATGTGTGGAAAGTTATTCTCTGTCTCCGTGGGGCAGAGTATCTACATAAAGCATTTGGAATTTTTCAGCATGGGAGATTTGCCTATTCTCTTCCATTTATTAATTTAATCATTTATTTATATCAATATAGACTCATAGATATTTACTTTATACATTGGGTTATAATTCAATATAATTTTATTGTGGTGTTCAAATTATTCCATCTTTGGCCACTAGGAGCCTAAGTTTCTTCCTATGTTCTTTTGACATACTTTCATCATTGTGGTTTTTTATTTGTTTTTTGTTTTGTTTTGTTTTGTTTTGTTCATTTTAGCATGTGCATAGTTTATGACATAAGATGTTTCAGGCTAATTTTGTATATTTTCTGCTCTAGTACTAAAATCAGATATTTTCCAAGGAGTCTGTTTTTTAATATATGAATAGTATTAGAAACCAAGACTTGGGGCTATATATGCTTTTTACAACTTGTGTGCCACTGCCTCTAGGAACTCTCAGCTGACAGATAAAAAGAAGTATATGTTTGTATTAATTGATGTATGTGCACCTATCTATAAATATTTCTGTATGTAACATCTGTATATATATTAAGCAAAACATAATTTCACATTGATGTCTCCAACTCTAATCCTTCACCCCACACAACATTTTAGCCTTCCCCTTGCTTGTCTGTAGTTTCCAGCTTCAGCAGTGAAAACCTGGTTTCCATCATCTCTCATCCAATTAGTTAATTGCTGAATTCCAGTATATATGCTTAGAGGTTTCAGACTTGACTTCCACTCCCTGGGAAAAAAACTTTATCAACTAGAGTACAGTGTTTATGTATAATTTCTTTTGTCTTTGATCTTATAGATTCCACTAATTTCTAACGTTAGTTTTATCCTACTCCTTTGAATGAGGCTGCTTTATGCATTTGTACTACAGTCTTTTGCTATATTCTGCGTTCCATCCTGGGATTCCCGTACTTCCTAATTTTTAAAAAAATTTTGCATGCCTAACATATACCCCAATTCCAGACATCTAGAAGGGAAGCAGGTGTTCAATATACACCATATTGTTTGCAGGAGTAGTTAAGGCAAAGTGAGCCACTCTTATCAGTGCTTGGAATGGTGGAAACTCTTCTTACATCCACGTTCCCAGATGCTAGCAGAAGAGCAACCTTGTAAGCAGGTTTTCCTACGGTTAATAGTTTCAGGCCTACTATGTTAACTCTTATGCACATTATATAATGAAATCACACAGCACACAGTCTTTTTCAGACTGGTAGCTTTCATTTAGCAATATGCATTTAAGATTCATCTGTATCTTTAAGTGGTTTGATAGTTTATTCATTTTTATCATTGAATAGTATTCCATTGTTTGGGCATACCAGTTGGTTTATCGGTGCAGCTAATAAATGTCTTGATTGATTCCAGTTTTTGAAGATTATTAATAAAGCTGCCCTAAACATCTGTGTGCAGGCTTTTGTGTGGACATAAATAGTCAAATCAGTTGGATATGTAGAAGTGTGGTTGCTTGACACTGTGGTATGACTATATTCAGCCTCATGGGAGACTGCCAAACTGTCTTCCAAAGTGCATTCCCACTAGCAATAAATGAGAGTATCTGTTGCATGTCATCCTTGTTGGCAATTTATTGTCACGATTTTTTATTTTTTCCTTTTTAAAAGATATCAGCTATTCTAATAGGTATGTGGTAGTATCTTATTGTTGTTTTAATTTTATTTCCTTAATGACATATAACGTTAACATCTTATATCATTTGGTGAAGTGTCTATTCACATCATTTGTGCATTTTTAAATTAGTTTCTTTTTTTAATTGAGTTTTAAAAGTTCTTCGTATATTTTAGATACAAGTGTCTTATCAGATATACATTTGCGAATATATTCTGCTAGTCTATTTCTTGTCTTTTTGCTATCTTAACAATGTATTTCATGGAGCAGAAGTTTTTAGTTTAAGTAAAGACCAACTTGCCAATGTTTATCTTTTATGGATTGTGCTTTTTGTGTTGTATTTAAAAACTCATTACCAAATTCAAGTTTTCCTATATTTTCTCCTATGATTTCTTCTGGAAGTTGTATAGTTTTGCTTTTACATTTATGTGATCCATTTTGAGTTAATTCTTGTATAAGATATGAGATCTGTGGATAGGCTTTTTTTTGCATATGGATGTCCAATTGTTTTAGCACCATTTATTGAAAATACTACCATTTCTCCATTTAATTGACTTTGTGCCTTTGTCAAAAATTAATTCACAAGTGCCGGATATGGTGGCTCGTGCCTATAATTCCAGCAATTTGGGAGGCCAAGGCAGGCATATAATTTGAGATCAGGAATTTGAGACCAGCTGGCCAACATGGTACAACCCTGTCTCTACTACACGTACAAAAATTAGCTGGGTGTGGTGGTGCATGCCTGTAATCCAGCTATTTGGGAGGCTGATGCAGGATAATTGCTGGAACCCAGGAGGCAGAGGTTGCAGTGAACAAAGATTGTGCCACTGTACTCCAACCTGAGTGACAGAGTGAGACTCTATCTCAAAAAAAAAAAAAAAAGTCATAATATTTGTGCAGGTCTATTTCTGGGATCTTCATTCTGTTACATTGATTTATGTTTCTTTTCTTTCACCACTACCACACTATCTTGATTACTATAGCTTTATAGTAAGTCTTAAAATTGGGTAATGTAAGTCTTCAAACTTTGTTCTTCTTCCATTTTATTTCAGTTATTTAAGGTTGGTTAGCTTTTCAGAGTTTATAGATAACTGCAAAATGGCTTACATAAATATGTTGTTATTTCAGGACTTCTCGGAACCATTAGTGTTCAAATATGAATTATGAATAACCAAGAAAGATAAATACTTTGTAGCACTTTCCAAACTTATATGAATCTGAAATTCTATTTTATTTCTGGGCCTCTATTGCATGACTCCAGAGATGTTGCCCTTAATTTGACAAAATGAAACAATGAATCTCACTGAGAAAATGGTATCTTGCTAGGTTAATAATTTGATGAGGATCAAGGACTGAACTAAACACTTATTACTTTATTTTGTGGCTATGAATATATTTCAGTCACATCTGTCTGTGGCATATATTGTTATGCCCAGACCGTTTGTTCCCCAAAGAAGACCACCAGAGTCCAGAGTCAAAGCCAAGCGGCAAGGATCTTTACTACAAGTTCGAACTTGGTCCCTCCATTCCACAGCATACAGGAGGGCCTCGAACAATGCGAGTGCTTGCTTTTTATAGCCCGATGTAAACAGGATATGTAAAGTTACAGGGAACAAGGTAGTTCTCTCGGTTACTGCATTACAATTGGTTAACATTATACATTTAGCATTCCTTATCGGAGATCTCCCAGGTGATGTTTTTCTGAAGTTTGAAAGAAATATGGAGGAATGTGTTTGTGCTGGGCTCAGGAAGTTGGGAGATATATGGGGGATGTGCCTCATTCCTTTCATTCCCCCCTTCTTTTCAGGTAACTCTAGAGCCAATCTTGGGTCTTATAAGTCTGACTCTGTTTCAGCGTTTACAGGTTGGTATTGGGCTCTGAGGACCATGAGCTGAACAGTGTTAAACCTTTCTCTGACAAACTGCAAAATTCTGTTAACAACACAAGGTCCTATGGTTGGCAGAAATAGTAGACTTAGCAGGGGTCCAAGGAAGGGGGCTAACAGAGAAAACATAGAGGAATTCCACCGTTGGTCTGCAGCTGAAGCAAACTGCTGTGTTTTTACTTCAGTGCTTAACTTGCGTAACTGTTGGACCCGGTCTTCTACAAGCCCTGATTCATTTGTGTAGAAACAACAGTCCTCTTTCAGAAACATACATGTACCACCTTTTTTAGCAGTGAGTAGGTCTAGGGCCCTCCGGTTCTGCAAGGTTACCTGGGCTAGGGACGTGAGTTGCTGCTGAAGGGAGGCAAGGGATTCAGCTGATTCCTTCATAGCAACAGCAAATTGTTGGCACAACTTGTTGCTTGCTATGAGGGTGTGACCTAGGGCTTTCCCCCCGCCATCTCGGCCGCAATGAGGGATGCGGTGAGGGAGATTCCTTCAATGAGGGGGAGAAATATGGCTCGTGCAGGTCTCGGTCTAGGGACTGGGTGAATAGCAGTACTAGTCCAGTTACCGGTGTACCCTAGGAACTCGCCAGCAGTTAGTAGAGTCAACCGGGGAACTAATGGAACAGGAAGACACAGTAGTTTGGTAACAGAGGGACTAGATAGGTCCTTAGATAATGTCCCATTACACTAGAAGAATATGCCCGGCGGAGCCCTTAGGGTGATATTAGGGGGCACTGCAGTGATGCTGCAGAGGCTGGAATTGGTTCCTGAGAAACAGTAGGGAAACTTTTCCTGACTGGGGTTTAGGTGCTGGTTTGGTGTTTTCCCCAGCGGCCACTAGGGCGGCTAACGTTAGGGCTAGACTACCTAACTGCATGTTTGCAGTGAGTTATATTGCCGGCGCAGGGTGAGTTTTAAGGGGTTGTTCTTAGCTCTGTCCACAGTCCACTTGGCCGGTGCTTCAGCCGCTGCCGTGATTGGTCCTAGAAGGTCGGAGGTTGGGTCCACTGGCTTGACGTGGGTGTAGTGGATCCACGACGTGATGCCTTTTACCTTCAGAGTGGTGGGTGTGGTCAGGAGTACCTGGAGTGGTCCCTTTCACCTGGGTTCTAGGGTCTCTTGTTGGTGTCGCTTAACCAGGACCCAGTCTCCCGGCTGGTACGGATGGGGTGTCGGTGGGGGACCGGTCTCATATAGTTCCTTCAGCTTGGGCCAGATTTCTTGATGAATTTTCTGCAAGGCTTGTAGGGAAAATAAGAGTTCAGAGACATTTTCTGTTTCAGATTTGAGCAGATCATCTTTTAGACTGGGAACCAGGGGTGGGGGTCTGCCATACATGATTTTGTAAGGGGTAAGGCCCAGTCTGTAAGGGGTATTACGGGCCCGGAACAGAGCGTAGGGGAGAAGGACCACCCAATTAGCACCAGTCTCCATAGTCAATTTAGTTAAGGTCTCTTTTAAGGTCCGATTTATCCTCTCTACCTGTCCTGAACTCTGGGGCCTGTAAGCGCAATGTAATTTCCAATTTGCCCCAAAGATGGAAGCCAAATCCTGACTTACCTTAGCGACGAAGGCCAGCCCATTATCTGACCTTATCTGAACGGGGAAGCCATACCTGGGGAGGATATCTTCCAGAATTTTCTTTGCTATAACCTGAGCAGTTTCTCTTTTGGTTGGAAATGCTTCAGTCCACCCTGAAAAAGTATCTACAAAGACAAGTAAGTACCGATACCTGTACTTTCCTGGCTTTATTTCAGTAAAATCTACTTCCCAGTAGATACCGGGCCTGGTTCCTCTAAGCCTTGTTCCCGCTGCAGCCTGGGACTGGGGGTAGGCGTTGTTAAGCTGGCAGACTTTGCAACTTGCCACGATGCTGCTGGCCATCTCAGCTGTATGTCTGAATTTGAGCTTAGAGCGTCTGATCAGGTCTATCATCCGCCGAGCATCCAGGTGGGTGGTTCGGTGGATGTGTTCTAACACTTGTTGTCCTAATTTTTCTGGTAGGATGGTTTGGTCATTAGTATCAGTCCACCACCTATTCTGGATCTGTTTCAGGGGAAGCTTGTCAATCCACTGGAGATCTTGTTCTGAATAATCAGGGAAATGTGGCAAGTCCCGGGGGCCTGGGTCAGGGAGCTGGAGTGCAAGGAGTTGGCTGGGAGCCTTTGCCACATTTCTTGCAGTTTGGCCTGCCAGAAAGTTGCCTTGAGCAGTTGGAGTGGTTGATTTCTGATGCCCTGGGCAATGCACAATGGCTAACTTTTCTGGCTTCCATAGCGCTGTTAACAGGGCTAGGATCTCTTGCTTTTTTTTTTTTTTTTTTTTTTTTTTATCTCTTTTCCTTTAGCCGTTAGTAACCCTTGCTCCCTGTAGATGGCCCCGTGTATGTGCACCATAGCAAAAGCATATCAGCTGTCTGTATATACTGTCAGCTTCTTCCCTGCCCCTAAGGTAAGAGCTTGGGTGAGCGCTATCAGTTCGGCCTTCTGGGCCGATGTCCCCGGGGGCAGGGGTCCCGCCCAGATTACCTCAGTCTCTGAAGTTACTGCTGCTCCAGCGTACCTCTGGCCTTGATGCATGAAGCTGCTCCTATCAGTGAACCAGACGAGGTTAGCGTCAGGGAGTGGGCAGTCCTGCAGGTCCTCTCCAACTCCGTGCACCTGAGCTAGTATCTCGGTGCAATCATGGAGTGGCGTGTCCAGGTCCAGGTTGGGCAGCAGCGAGGCAGGGTTTAAGGTCGTTGGGGGCAGGAAGGTTATCCTGATAGGATTTAGTAGTAGTCCTTGGTAGTGGGTGAGCCGGGCATTACTTATCCATCGATTAGGTGGCTGTTTGAGTACACCTTCGATGGCATGTGGGGTAACAACCCGCAATTCTTAACCCATGACAAGTTTATCAGTATCTTGTACTATCAGAGCCGTGGCCGCAATCATTCGGAGACAAGGGGACCACCTGGCAGCCACTGGGTCTAACTTCTTTGACAGGTAGGCAACTGGCCTCTGCCAGGGGCCTAAATTCTGAGTTATTACCGCCTTGGCGACAGCTTTGCTCTCGTCCACGTATAAGTGGAAGGGCTTGGTGACATCAGGTAGTCCCAGTGCAGGCGCAGAGAGTAGGGCGGTTTTGATCTGTTGGAAAGCCGACTTGGCTTCGTCTGTCCAATTAAATGGCTGCTGCCCCCGTGTTGCCTGATACAAGGGTTTAGCCAGTTCTGCGAACCCAGGTATCCATAGTCTATAAAATCCCGCCGACCCCAGGAATTCCCTCACTTGTCGGGTGGATTGTGGCCTGGGAATCTGCAGAACAGTCTGCTTCCAGGCATCTGTTAACCAGCGCTGCCCTCTTTTTAGCAGGTACCCCAGATATGTTACTTCTGGCTTACAGATTTGAGCTTTCTTTGCCGAGGCTCAGTAGCCTAGATTTCCCAGAGCTTGTAAGAGACTCCTGGTCCCTTGAATACAAGCTTCTTGGGTCTCAGCAGCAATCAGGAGGTCATCAACATTTTGTAGTAAAGTTACCTCAGGGTGTTTACGTTGGTACTCACCCAGGTCTTCATGGAGGGCCTCATCGAACAGGGTAGGAGAGTTTTTGAATCCCTGCGGAAGCCTGGTCCATGTCAGTTGGCCACTTATGCCCCTTCCAGGGTCATTTCACTCGAAGGTGAAGAGCTTTTGGCTCTGAGGGGCTAAAGGCAAACTGAAGAAATCATCTTTCAAATCTAAAACAGTGTACCATTGATGTTTAGGGTTTGGGGTACTCGGGAGGGTATACGGGTTTGGCACAGTTGGGTGTATGTCCACAATCCTCTAAGTCTTCTAATTTCTAGAGTTTCCTTTTAATGTCTGGGGCTGCCTGATTTCCGAAAGACAGCTGCCTGACTTCCTGGAGCCTCTGGGTCTATGGGGGTGTACTGTCTAAAAGCTTCCATTAACCTTTCTAAGTAGGTAGCTGGGCTCTCTGTCTTTCCCTGCAGAACAGAGTATACTTTAGCCAAATTAGTGGGCTTGCGAGCAGCTGCCCAGAGACCCACCATTAGAGTCTGGCGATAAAGGCGTAGCCATCCCCTACCTTCTGCCGTGTTGTAGTCCCACGCCGGCCTGTATTCTTTCTCGCTTTTCCGTTGTGAACAAGATTCGGAGGAGCTGCTAACAATCATCCTAAATGGGCTGGTGGGTGAACATGACACTATCCAGTAAAGCCATTAAATCTTTGGGGTTGTCTGAAAACCGAGCACTCTGGGTCTTCCAGTTATACAGATCACTGGTAGAGAATGGCCAGTACTGGAGCCTGGGGATTCCCGTGTCATCTGGGGGTCTTATTTCCTGAAGGGGTAGAGCCACTGTGGAGTCAGGCGGCTGGGGGGGGCTAGCCCACAAAGTGCGCCCTCGCGTGCGCCCCGCCGGCCCTTCAAAGTTACTTTTACTTTTAGTGGGTCCTTGTGTGCCGGCCGCCTCCCATCCGCCTGCTTTTTCCCCCGGCTCAGCCCGGGGGGCTGGGGCCTGGGGCCCGGAGGGGTACGGAGGGGGGTTCTGTGAACAGTGGGTCCCCGCTGTCAGGTAGAACAGGATGGGGTTTCCCCACACAGGTAGAACAGGATGGGGAGGGGCAGTTGGTTGCTTGGATTTTAGTGGTCAAGCAACCAGTGCCTTACAGGGTTCAGAGGCTAATTGGAAAGGGGACAGCCAAGGAGGCGGGTTCTCAACAAGGTCCTGCCATATGAGGATATATGGGATTTGATCTAAGTGGCCCGCACACCTAGGTAGGAAAATCTTGGACTTTACCCTAGTGATGACAGCAAGTTGGAAGGTCCCTTCGGGTGGCCACCCCACATCAAAGGCAGGCCATTCGGAGTGACACAGAGTAATTAGCTTTCCTTTCCTGATTTCTATACCAAGATCATGGCCCCTTGCTCTAACTTCTTTGAAATTACTTGTAAGGAGAGATAGAGGAGTGCTCTGGGTATTACCCATCCTGTAATAATTTGTAGTTTCTTCCTGTAAAGGAATGTGGGTTAGAATCCCTGTAAAGGAAATCTGATCTGACTTATTAAGGATATCTAGTCACAGGTGCACTTTGGCAGCCCTGGTCAGAGTTAGCTGCCTGGATCGCCATTGTGCTCGGGCAGCCCAGATCAGAGATAGCTGCTGCCCGCCAAACCAGGGCAGTTCAGATTGCAAGCGCACACCGGAAGTCCGGGTCAGAGTTAGCTGCCTGGATCGTGATCGCGCTCAGGCAGCCCAGATCAGAGATAGCCGCTGCTCGCCAAACCGGGGCAGTTCAGATTGCAAGCGCGCACTGGAAGTCTGGGTCAGTTAGCTGCCTGGATCACGATCAAGCTCAGGCAGCCCAGATCAGAGATAGCCGCTGCCGCCAAACCCGGGCAGCTCGGATCGCAAGCGTGCACCGGAAGTCCGGGTCAGAGTTAGCCGCTCAGATCGCAATCGCGCTCCGGCAGCTTGGATCGCAAGCACGCATCGGAAGCCCGGGTCAGAGTTAGCCGCTCGGATTGCGATCGCGCTCCGGCAGCTCAGATCGCAATCTAGATCAGACGAGAGCCAGGGGACGTCTCCCACCGGTCTCTGCTGGCCATCCTATAGCGCGTCCACCAGGACTGTGCCAGCTCCAGTTTCAGACCTCGGGAGTCACAGATTCAGATTCAGAACAGACACAGACAGACAAACGGAGACGAGCCGGCTCACCTATCAGTAGATCGATCTTAGTAGATCCGTTGACCAAGGGTCTGGTGGGCTTGGGGAATCCCGGACGGGCCCCCAGATGTTATGCCCAGACCGTTTGTTCCCCAAAGAAGACCACCAGAGTCCAGAGTCAAAGCCAAGCGGCAAGGATCTTTACTACAAGTTCGAACTTGGTCCCTCCATTCTACAGCATACAGGAGGGCCTCGAACAATGCAAGTGCTTGCTTTTTATAGCCCGATGTAAACAGGATATGTAAAGTTACAGGGAACAAGGTAGTTCTCTCGGTTACTGCATTACAATTGGTTAACATTATACATTTAGCATTCCTTATCGGAGATCTCCCAGGTGATGTTTTTCTGAAGTTTGGAAGAAATATGGAGGAATGTGTTTGTGCTGGGCTCAGGAAGTTGGGAGATATATGGGGGATGTGCCTCATTCCTTTCAATATCTTCACATATATCTCAGATAATCTTATAGTTAGTTACAAGCTCAGAGAAGCGTAACATAGATATTATCTGGCTTGAAAGATTTCAGTGATTCATGATAGATGAATAGCTTTTCAACTAACTTAGGCTTTCAAAAATAGTGATTAAAAGTGATTATATATTAAATATCGTTTTCTTCACATTTTGATGATGCAGCATTATACAATTTAATATTAAGGATAATAGTAACATAATTCTTATTATCCCTTACTTCCAGTGTTCATTGGCACTCATCCAATAAACATAATGGAGTTGGGGGACATTCATTGAAAACTATAAAGCAGTGAATTGAACATATTGAAGTAGATATGAAGTCCATCAATCTCACTGAGCTTTCATTGCCTTTAAAATGCATTCCCCTGACTCTTTTCACTTTTCTAAGGGTAATGGCACTGTTTTGTTACTCTGTTCACCTAAATAGAGCTGTCTTAATGAGTGAATTAAAAGGCTTTCTTTAAGATGGTTAATATAAATGGCCTCTCAATTAAATGCTTCTTTTCTTCTGAACCTCCATCAACTTATTCAAGCACTTCTGAAAGGCCATTGAAGTCATCCTTGAGGTCCCCAGGCTAAGTGGTTACAGAAATGACAAGGTGTGTGCCTTTCTGATACCTTACCCTCTGCTTGATTTATGTCTTTTTATGGAAGTGGTAGGCAAGTCGAAAACATCACCAATGGATGGTTCTATTGGTGGACTGGTAAAATATCCAGATTACCAGTTTCTAATAATTTTGTGATCATGTGTTCTGTGGTGGGTTGAATAGTGCCTCCTAAAAAGAAATATCCAAATTTGGCTGAGTGTGGTGGCTCAAACCTGTAATCCCAGAACTTTGGGAGGCTGAGATAAGTGGATCACTTGAGGCCAGGAGTTCGAGACTAGCCTGGCCAACGTGGTGAAACCCTGTCTCTACTAAAAATATAAAAATTAGCTGGGCATGGTGGTGCATGCCTGCAGTCCCTGCTACTCAGGAGACTGAGGCATGAGAATCATTTGGACCCTGGAGGTGGAGTTTGCAGTGAACTGAGATTGTGCCATTGAATTCCAGCCTCAGCAACAGAGTAAGACTCTCTCTCAAAAAAGAAAAAAAAAAAAGAAAGAAAAAAGGAATATCCCAATTCTAACACTCATCCATATTGAATGTGACCTTACTTGGGATCTTGGCAGATGCTGTTAAGTTAATGATATCAAGATGAGATAATATTGGATCATCTGGGTAGTCCTTAAATCCAATGGCAAGTGTCCTCATAAGAGAAAAAGAGGAGAGGATACAAGAAGAGGAGAAGGCCATATGAAGATGGAGGCAGAGGGTAGAGTTATATTAGAGAGAGTCAAATGCCTGGAGCAACAGGAGCTGGAAGACGTAAGTAAGAAAGGATTCTTCCCTAGAGGCTTTGGAGGGAGCAGGGCCCAACCAATACCTTGATCTTGAACTTCTCAAGTCTTCTTATTCTAGGACTATCAGATAATACATTTTTGTTGTTTTAAGCCACCAAATTTGTGGTAATTTGCATATAACCTATGCACATCCTCCTGTATACTTTAAATCACCTCTAGAATACTTCTAATACAATATAAATGTTATGTAAATAGTTGTTATACTGTAGTGTTTTATTTGTATTATTTTTATTGCTTTATTATTTTTAATTAAAAAAATTTGAATATTTTCAATCCATGGTTGGTACAGAACCTGTGGATTAGGAGGGCCAGGACTGTGTTCAGAACTGGCCCTCCAGATATTAGATACTTAACATAGAACTCCCATTGCAAGCCCTTTGGCAAATTGCAGGTGTCAGAGAAGACAAGAAATAACCACTGGGGCACTTTTCAGAGCCCAAGGAGGCTTCACAATTAGACTAACAGCTTATAAGATAAGTTGAGTACAGCCAATTGAGAAGGATTGACCTAATTCTTCCTTTTTAATTACCTTAATTTTATGCATCAGGTAATTAATTGAATGACTTAGTGATTACAGCTGCTTTCTCTATCTTCAGATAGGGATGAAAACAAATTGCCATCAGAAACATAGGTGGATGGGGGAAAAGGAGAGATTAGGGAATGGGTCAGAAATAGGAGTCTGTACAAACTCTATGCTCCATAGTGATACAAAAATCACTATGGTCTTTTGCTTCTGAAGAATGTATATGTCTTCCTGGTAAGAGGAAAGGAAAGGGAATGCTCACAGATTCTAGGACTAGAGTTTAACTTTGACATTTTGGGCCAGATATTATTGCAGGAGGCAGCGGGGCTGTCATGTCCATGGTAGGATATTTAGCAGTGTCTTTGCCTCTGTCCACTAGATATCAGTTCTCCATTCCCCACAAGTTATTACAAATAAAAATGTTTTCAGACATTGCCAAATAACCCCCTGGGGTCTTCCCAGAGAGAGAAGATCATCCCCAGATGAGAACAACTGGACTAGACTGTTGATGAGGTTAACCATTGGTTACAGGGCTGCTTTATGCAGCTACACAAGCTGTGCAGTGACAATTTCACGGAGCACCATTCTCATAGACTTCAATATTGTTGTGACAACTTACTTCAGATATTTAAAAATATCTGCAACCTAAGGGTTTGGCCTTTAATGTTGAGGCTTTGTAGGCTAAGAACATGTACTTTTCAATTTAAATGCAATGTAAAAAATTTGTGAAAGCTGTGTGCCCATCAGAATATCTGATAACTTTAACTTCTTAGAAGATGAGTCACTGGGATCACATTGATTTCTGCCAGTGTTCTTGCCTTCCTCCTCACTATTGCCTAGACCTTATTACAGGTTGAGCATCTGAAATTCACAAAATAAATCTGAAATGCTCCAAAATTCAACACTTTTTGAGTGCTAACATGATGTTCAAAGGAAATGCTTATTTTGTAGCTTTTCAGATTTCAGATTTTCAGATTTGGGATACTCAATCAGTACAGTGCGCATATTCCAAAATCTGAAAAAAATCTGAAATCCAAAACACTTCAGGCCCCAACCATTTTGATAAAGGAATATTCAACCTGTATCATCAGTAACTGTGTCACCTCTGAAATCTTTATTTCAAATATCTTACTCCCTGATTGCCAACTTCTGTGCTTTTTGTCTTGATTCATCTAGTCCTCTCTCTACAACAATATTTTCACCCCAACTGGGTCTCCAATGCACTGACCTCACCATTTTACCCCTGACTATTCTTTTACCTACATTTGCCTTTGTACCCAGTTTAGATGCTCTTGTCCATCATGGTAATCATTCCCTTGTATAACATCCTCAATGACCTTGACTTTCTGGCCCTCTGATATGTTGGTATGGTTAAACCCAATTCAGATTGAATTTAATTATTTGCCTTGTCTGAACCTGAATTTAAACAGATGAGCATTTGTACCCAAATGAAAAACACACATATGGTAGGGTGACCAATTGCAGCTTGATTTCAAGATGTCAGACTTCAAATGAACCTCACACTGCCTAGAATTTTCATCCTGGTAAGTATGGTTTCTCCTTGTCGGGACAATTCTTTCATACTTACTCCCTCGGGTGTCTTACCACCATGTCCACTTATCTGATAACCTTGCCTGAACAAATAGAAGCAGGGGGGACTTTCTCATATACACATTATCAAATCCAGAACATACCATTGTTTGGATCCATTTTTTTTTCCATATTTTCATTGCTTTTACCAAGAGTCAGTCTCCTGTGCTCTCTGTGCCAGAGACTGTAACTTCCTCAATGATTCACTTCTGTGGTTTCCCCTACCTCTGACAGCACAGCTTCTTCCTTTTAACCAAATTATTCCCATTGCATATGAACACACTGTGGATTCTCACATTTTACATTGCCCTCCCATGATCCACATTCTACTTCTTCATTATTCTATTTCTCTCTTCTTCTTCGTAGTAAAAAAGCTTAAAGGAGTGGTCTGTATTCATTGCATCAGGTTTCCTGTCTTCCATTGTTTCTTTAATCTACTCCAATCTTGCTTTTACCATCATTACTTCTCCAAAACCATTCCTGTGCACGATAATCCTGTTTGCCAAAACGGGTGGACATTTCTTTGAATTCTTTTTCACCATTTACTATTGACCTCTTCTTGAAGCTGTTCTTTCAGTTTCTAGAATGCCACTCTCTCTTAATATTCCTCTTGCCCCTTTAATCATCATTTTTTGTCTTTTTGTTTGCTGGTTCTTTCTTCTCAATCCTACATTTAGTTGTTAGACTTCTCTACCTGTTGGTTCTGGATGATCTTCTCTGTCTACACTTTCACGTACAGTGACCTCATTCACTCCATGGCTTTAAATGCCAGATGGACAAAGATGGCCCTGAAATTTATAACTACAATACTATATTCTTTCCTGTGTTCCAGATTTATATATCCAGTTGACTCTTTACTATCTCTAATTGGATATATTATAGGTATGTCAAATTCACATTGTCAAAACAGTGTTTTAAAATTTCTCTTTTTTCTTCTTCCAGGTTCCTCTTCAACACTTTCTCATCTTAGTAATTGACACCCTCACCCACTCAACTACTCAACCCAGGAACCCAGAAGTCAACCTTGATTTGTTACTTACTTTCATTCCCTGCCTATAATTCTTCAGCATGACTTTTCATTCTGTTTCTGAAATATATCTTATTTCCCTTGTCAAAAGGGAACAATACCAGACATTTATTAAAGTTGGCAAGACAGATTTTATTCAGACTACTTCAATGGGGGAGAGAGACACAGTATACCCTGAGCTCAACTCCAGCTAAGACAAAGGTGACAGAGGGTTTTAAAGGGAAAACAGAGAAAACACAAAGGAGCTCTGGGGAAGTGAAAAGGAGGAAATAAAAAAAAAAAGAGATTAGGGGAGCTGTGGAGCAATAGAAAATTACAGAGGGCAGTAAGTGAAGAATTACTGAAAATGATTTGGGACTGTAGGTTGGAACAATGTATATTTCGTGGTTTGGTGGCATTGTGTGTCACCTTAAGGGACATGGTATAGTGCAGGTGGCAGCCAGGCTAAAGTTTGGTCATGTCTCTTAGCACAATCTTTGGGCAGATCCTTTGTGCTATGTGGAAGTTCATACGCTCTTCACTGTCACCACCTTGTCTGTCATCTATCATCTGGTCTTTTGAAAGGGTCTCTTCAGTGGTCTCCTTGCACCTGTTTTTGCCCAGTATAAACAAAATTGTGTGTTAACTATGGAAATGCAAGTCAAAACCACAATGATGTACCACTTCACACCCACTAGAATGGCTATAATAACAAATAAAAATAAAGACATAACAAGTGTTGGTGAGGATGTGGAGAAATTGGAACCTTTATACATTGCTGCTGGGAGTTAAAATGATACAGCTACTTGGAAAACAGCTCGGCAGTTTCTTAAACATAGAGTTACCATATGACCCAGCAATTTCCTTCCTGGATAACTACCCAAGAGAAAGAAAACATATGTTCACATACACACACACACACACACACACAGAGAGAGTACCCAAATGTTATTGTCTATTCATTATGGATCACAGAAGGGCTGTCTTTATTGCAGTCACTCAGGGATCTAGGATGATGAAGCCGCCACCAATTTCAACAATTGTTGATTGTTATTCTACAGGGAAAGCATCCTCTGGCAGATCTTGTATTAGCAGTTGATACTCTTTACTTCTACTCACAATTTAGAGGCTAGAACTAGTTATGTGTCCCCATCTAATTCAAGAACAAGGAAGTACAATCCTACATTGTGCTTGTGAGGTAGGAAACCAGAAATGGTCAGTGAACAGGTGAATGACTATTCAAGACCCACTCCAGGGCCTGAGACCTTGCTGTTCTCTCATCTTGGTATGATGTTGCTTCACCTCTGCGCAGAGCTGGCTCCTTTTCATCCTTTGGTTCTAGAATTTCCCTTAGAGAACGTCTGTGGTTAAGTCAGTTCCAAGCAGTGCCTTAATTTTGTCCCCATTTCTTTTGAGTTCTTTATCCCATCCTCCAATGTGTTGTTATAACCCTGCTTACATCACAATCTAAAATTATTTTGTATATTTCTTTGCTTATTTTTTATTGACTATTCTCCCTAGAATGTAAACTTTTTGAGGTTATAGTGTGTATTCTTCTCTTATTCAATTCCTGAATCTCCAACATTTAAAACAATGCCTAGCAAGCTCATAATAGAATCAATAAATATTCATTAAATAAATGAATGAATATGCTTTTTTACCTTTCTAGCATTTTTCATGCTGTTCCTTCTTCCTTTCTCAGACACAATACTATGTATTATCTAATGTTCTAAGCTTAATGTCATCCTCTCCATAAACCCTTCCCCTAGTCACGGGGTAATTTTGAAGTGAACCATGCTCTCATAAAATTTTACCTATTCCTTTTTGGGTACCAGATAGTCTGCCTTGCATCTTTGTAGTTGTATGCATGACTCTCCACCATTTCCTATTCCACATCTTGGATTAGATTTATACAGCTTTAATACAAAGTATTCTACCTTATGAATGTTTTATGTCCCAGTACCAAGCCTATTCAACAAATATCTACCAACCAATTGTTCTAGGAAATATTCTAAATGCTGGAGATACAGTAGTGAACAGCTCTGGGGAGGCTTATTTGCTATGGAGGCACACAGAACAACAAACAAATAAATATATAACTAGAAGTGATAAGCACTTTGAATAAAATTAAAGTAGGATAAACAGGACAGACAGTGAAGGAGGAGTGGGTAATTTAAAAACGTTGGTCAGAGAAAGTTTTTCTGAGATGTGATACTTGAATAGAGCTCTGCATGAAATGAAGATGCAAGCCATCCATGCACCTGGGAGAAATATGTTACAGATAAGCCCAACAGCAAGTGCAAAGGCCATGATAAATAAGCCAGAAGAAGCCTAGTATAACTCATATGCATTGGAATGGGGGAGAAGGCAGAGAGTTGTTGAGACCACATTTTACTTTGTAGGCCATGCAGTGGGTCTGGGTTTTGTTTTAAATATGTTGGCATTCCATTAGTAGATTTTGAACAGATTAAGGTGGTTTAAAGCATCAAATCAACCATGAGGGTCTCTTCCATGGAGAATAGTCGGGAGTGGGGGCAGCAAGAGTAGAATAAAAAATAAAAATAAATAAAAATAAATAAAAATAAATTAAAAAAACAGATAAGAAGCTATTTGATAGACCAGATGGGAAAGGAAGGTAGCTTGGATTAGAGTAGTAGTGCAGAAATGTTTGAGAAGTGGTCAGAAGGTGAGAATGATATTCAGGGAGTCAAGGAAGAAAGTGTTTCAATAGCAAAGAGAATTAAAAAACATCAATGCTGCTGAGAAGTTGAACAAGAAGAGGATAAATAATTGATACCTGGAGGTCATTGGTGAGCTTGATGAGTGTGACTTTCCTGGAGCAATGGAAAGGAAAGCCTGAGTGAAGTGATTCCAAGAAAAGGTGGAATATGAGGACGTGGAGACAGAGAATATAGATTGATGCAATTTTGCTAGTAAAAAAGAAGCATATAAATGAGAGGGGATTATAAGGATTATAATGTGAAATGCATAATTACTTAAAGAATTAACATGTTATTTTTAAAACAACACACAAAAGATAGGAAGAAATTTACTTATTTAGTCTTCTCTCTCCATTCCATTAACTTCTCCCTATCCCCAGGGCAGAGAAAGACCTTCTGTATGTATGAGGGACAAGACGGACTCCGGGGAGATCAGTCAGGGCACTTTGCTTAAAGGCTCTAGAAGGAAGCACAGGAAAAGTGGTAGAAACGCACTGGGGCAAAGTCTCTCTTGTCCATTTTAGGATCTCTCTCTCTCTGTCTTGCCTATCCTTTCTTGGCTATAACACTGTTTTCTCCCATTTTGGGTTTCTGCCCAGTGCTTCTGAATTTTACTTTCCCGAAAGCCAGTTGTCCTGGCAAGAATGCCTTGTTGCTGATGGAAAAGGCAGGGGTAATCAAAATAATGAAAATGAAAGCTAAAACAAAGTCTAATTATTTTATGTAAAAAACATGAATTGATTCTGTTTTTTACCTCCAATATTTTTCCTCATCAAAGAAATAAGACTTTAAAAAATGGAATCAGGTTATGGACCTAGAAGAAAAATGACAGAAAAACAAAAAGCAAACAAAAAATCACTTGACTGTTTTAGTGTATACCAGGGGTCAGCAAACTACAACCCACAGGCCAATCTGGCCTGCCATCTGTTTTTGTAAATAAAGCTTTATTGGAACACAGTCATGCTTATTTATTTTCATATTGTTGATGCCTGCTTTTGTGTTACAATGTCAGCATTGAGTAGTTGTGACAGAAAGTATATGGCTGTAAAAGCCTAAAATATTTACTATCTGGCCCTCTAGAGAAAATATTTGATGACCTCCTCATTTACACTAACATTTCTCAAAATGTGCCCTCAGTGACATTACCTCAGTGGGGTACCATGAGCACACAAGATTGGAAAATTTCAAATTAAATGAAATTAAAATTTCAAATTAAATTAAATTTCAAATTGAAATTTAATTTAAAATTTCAAATTAAATGTAGGACTCATGGAGGCTTACATGTGCCACTATGAATTATGAGTCTCTGAAAGGAAGACAGTGTTCTTTGTAGGTTTAAAGATAAGATCTTAGGGGAATTAGGAAGGGAATTTAGTTCTGAATTCTAAAAATGCCTAGATCCTGGCCTGGAAGACACCTCTTCTTTTCACAGAATTCTGGTTAAGTAAAATCTATAAGGAAAAATGGAGTGAGAACAAACATACCATTTTATTAATAGTTCTTCAAGTAGCCAATGCCCCAATATAGGGCTCCCATGTAAATGATCATGTTGAAACACACAATATGTAACTTAAGGCATACAAGTGGCTTCCTATCTTCCCCTAGTTTAAATCTTTAAATATTACCATCTCATGCCAGGCTCATGGATAAAGGAAGCTGAGTAAATGAATGGAGCGCAATATGGCAGATCTTAGGTCTTCACCGGCTTTGGTCTAACTTGTGTGTCTGGAGGAGGGAGAAAGAAGAGATGACAATCAGTCACACCTGCACAGAAACAGCAGTGTAAATGGAAGCGTGGGACAGCACTGCAGCTTTGTTTATGCCTTTAAGACACAGTGATTGCATACAATCATAATAACAGTCCAGTCACTATCCCAAAACTCTGAGTAATATAATATACAATTCTTCCTTCTTTACTGCTGTCAGACAATTAAAAGGCATTAGCAAAAGTGCCCCGGCACGGTAACAGGATGCTGTAGTATGTTCTTTCCCTACAGTTTGCTGGCGTTCCCCAACTTATCTGACTTCAATATCCTTTGCTTTTCACAGAACTCATAGTGAGACCAATCTTCTGGAAAGAACCCACTTGATCTTTAGTGGGCATAAGAATTTACTGGAGATTTTTGATTAATAATAATTCCCATAACTGTAGTCCAGCTGAAAGATTGCATTTCAGCAGGTTCAGGAGCCTGCATTTTTTTTTAAACTCCCACTTGGTTCAAAAACAGGTAGTCCGCTGGTCATAATTTGAGAAACAATGGTCTCAATATTAGCTGGAGAAGCAAAAGGAGTCCTTAAGCTAATGTGTACTTCTGCCCTACTAAGCAGAGAAGGCTGGAGTAAAACTCCAGGCTGGTAACTATGCTTGAGTTAAATCATGCTACCTATCATATTTGGAAACCTCTAACACAGATAAGGAGTTGGCCTAGACTTTTAGTTTGAAATTTTGGCAAACTGAACTCTCTGAGACAGGACTCATAAACCAGATCTAGAAAACCTGGAGAGTCTGAAAGATTGTAGCGGCACTTTTGTGTCAGAATTGGTTGAATCATTTACATAAGGAAACAATAGTTGGAGGACTTTTTAGAGTTACACTCAAGAAAGATTAAAATTCAGTTTTCTGTGTTATTTAAATATGCTGTCTGGAAATTTATGGTATCTCTCTTTTTGTAAGTCACTAATAACGTTAAGAATGGTAGAGATGACATGAAAGATCTTGCATGATTTGCAGGCAGTTTTCAAGAGAAATAAAGACTTACGAGAACAACTCAAATTAAGCTGTCTGAAAAGAGAATGAACTGCCTTGGTAGCCAGCAAACTTACATAATGAAAAAATGTACAAGCATAAGATAGATTGTAGAGGGAATTCAAATATTTCACCAGTTCTAATGTTCTATATTTTGAAGTCCTAAATTTTAAAATTCTTACCAGCTCTGAGATTCTGAGTCTGTTGTATAATCATTTCATACCTTCTTTTTGGATGACAATGCCAATTTTATATTTTATTTCAGTAAATATAACTTACATGTCCATTTGGGGGTAGTAAAGTATTTTTTCAGTATCTCTAGGGATTCGTCAGCATTTCCTCTGCACATCCATTAGATGCAAGTAAAAATAGTACCAACTAGATGTTGTACTATTTCTTTCAGTTTATAAATGACAGTTTCTTCTGGTGCATACGTAAACACAGTAGAAATTATGGGTAACCATGTTTCATTTTATTTTTCTATTTTTTCTTTTTCTGTAATGCCCAGAGAGTTAAAAACATACAAATTAAAGTGATTTTATCAGCAACAAATATGCCCAGAGTAGGTCCAGGCTGAATGACATTAAAGTTAATTCTACAATGGTCCCATTACATTTAATTTAATTTAATTCGAAATAAAACAGTCCCAAGGTGGCTTGAAAGTTTCTGTGTTATAAAGATATGCCAATAGTTGAGTCCTTCTCCTCCTCCTAAATAATTTCAAGATTATTAAATTTTTACTGTAACAACAGTAACTTAAATTACACCAATACCCAGTGGCTTAAGACAACACTTTTTTTTAAAAAAAATTATTATTTCACGTGGATGAGAAATCCAAATGTAGGTTAGCTGGGTGTCCCTGGCTCCAAGTCTTTCACAAGACTACAATGAAGGTGTCCACTGGGGCTGCAGACACTTCATGGCTTAACCAAGGTGGGGTCTACCTCCAAGCTCACTGGCAGCTGGTTTCTTCAGAGAGAACTATCCAAGAGAAGGAGAGAGAGAGAGGGAGGTATGCCCAGGAGAGAAATCAGTCTTTTTGTAACCTATTCTTGAAAGTGACATCCTGGCCGGGCAGCAGTGGCTCACGCCTGTAACCCCAGCACTTTGGGAGGCCGAGGTGGGTGGATCACTTGAGGTCAGGAGTTCCAGACCAGCCTGGCCAACATGATGAAAGCCCATCTCTACTAAAAATATAAAAATTAGCCAGGTGTGGAGGCATGCACCTATAATCCCAGCTACTTAGAAGGCTGAGGCAGGAGAATCATGTGAACCTGTGAGGTGGAAGTTGCAGTGAGCTGAGATGGCACCACTGCACTGCAGCCTGGGCAACAAGTGAGCCTCAATCTAAAAATAAAATAAAAAGAACATCCCATCCTTTCTGCTATATTCTATTCGTTAGTAAGTCAATAAGTCCAGCCCACACTCAAGGAGAGAAATTACACAAGGACATGAATACCAAAAGGTGGAGATCATTGCAGGGGTCCATGTTGTAGGCTGCCTAACATAGATAAATTTTACAACTAAATAGTTTTAAATTATTTCTCGTTTGAAAAGTTACTAAGGTAATATTCCTCAGTTAATCAGATTTCTATTTTATGGGCAGGGAAACAAGAATGTGTCTTGCACTGGTAGTCAGTAGACGTGGATATCAGTTCTTCCTCTGTGTTGAACAGCTGCAACACCTCAGGCACGTTATACAAGTACTGAATCTTGATTCCTCTGTCAATGAAGAAAGGCAGTTTGAGTATACTCTTTAAGATCCTTTCTAGCTTGGAAATTCTTTTTAAACAAAAAATCAAATTCTCTTCTAAGAACATCTAACTGTCTTTCCTCTAGACCAGAGTTTCTCAACCTCAGCACTATTGAAATTTTGGGTCAGATGATTTTGGGGGCCATCCTGGACATTGTAGGATGTTGCACTGAAACCCTGGTCTCTACCTACCAGACATCAAAAGACAATCAAAAATGTCTTCAGACACTAGAGATTGAATCTAACATGCAAATATAATATCCTTTTTCTATAATATCTTGATTTTTTTCCATCAAGAAAAAATCTATAAATCAATACACAGGTGTTAATAATGTAAACGTATTTTAAAATTTAAAATATAAGTGATCTTTTGAGGCAGAAAGTCATGACCTGGAGATGAGATAGTGTTTCTAGTGACTGTGTCAGGAATTGGGGGTGGAGAAGTCACACTATTCATACTAAGCATGAATCATGCACACTCACAGAAAATGAAATGACTAGAGAAAAATCTCTAGGAGCCACAGAAGCAATTGTGTGAAAGTATGTGTGAGTTACTGTGATGGATCATTTTATTTAAATTTTATTTTATGTTAAGTTCTGGGATATATGTGCAGGACATGCAGGTTTGTTACATAGGTAAACGTGTGCCATGGGGATCTGCTGCACCTATCAACCCATCACCTAGGTATTAAGCCTCACATGCATTAGCTATTTGTCCTGATGCTGTCCCTCCCCCATGCCCCCAACAGGCCCCAGTGTGTGTTGTTCTCCTCCCTGTGTCCATGTGTTCTCATTGTTCAGCTCCCACTTTTGAGTGAGAACATGCAGTGTTTGGTTTTCTGTTCCTGTGTTAGTTTGCTGAGGATGATGGCTTCCAGCTTCATCTACATCCCTGCAAGGGGCATGATCTCATTTCTTTTTATGGCTGCATAGTATTCCATGGTGTATATGTACCACATTTTCTTTATCTAGTCTATTGTTGATGGGCATTTGGGTTGATTCCATGTGTTTGATTGTGTGAATAGTGCTGCAATAAACATATGTGTGCATGTATCTTTATAATACAATGATTTATATTCCTTTAGGTATATACCCAGTAATGGGATTGCTGGGTCAAATGATTTTTCTGGGCCGGGTGCAGTGGCTCATGCCTGTAATCCCAGCACTTTAGGAGGCCGAGGCGGGCAGATCATGAGGTCAGGAGATCGAGACCATCCTGGCTAACATGGTAAAACCCTGTCTCTACTAAAAATACAAAAAATTAGCCAGGCATGTGGTGGGTGCCTGTAATCCCAGCTGCTCAGGAGGCTGAGGCAGGAGAACGGCATGAACCCAGGAGGCAGAGCTTGCAGTGAGCTGAGATTGCGCCACTGCACTCCAGTCTGGGTGACAGAGCAAGACTCTGTCTCACAAAAAAAAAAAAAAAAAAAAAAAAAAAAAAAAAGATATTTCTGGTTCTAGATCCTTGAGGAATTGCCACACTGTCTTCCACAATGGTTGATCTAATTCACATTCCCACCAACATTGTAAAAGTGTTCCTTTTTCTCCACAGCCTTGCCAGCACCTGTTGTTTCTTGACTTTCTAATAATTGCCATTCTGACTGGCATGAGATAGTATTTCATTGTGGTTTTGATTTGCAATGATCAGTGATGTTGAGCTTTTTTTGCATGTCTGTTGGCTGCATGAATGTCTTCTTTTGAGAAGTGTCTGTTCATGTCCTTTACCCATTTTTAGATGGAATTGTTTTTTTCTTGTAAATTTGTTTAAGTTCCTTGTGAATTCTGGATATTAGACCTTTGTCAGATAGGTAAATTGAAAAAAATGTCCCCCATTTTGTAGGTTGCCTGTTCACTCTGTTGTTGTGGGAAGTCAGGGACCCTGAACAGAGGGACCAGCTGGAGCCGCAGCAGAGGAACAAAAATTGTGAAGATTTCATGGACATTTATCAGTTCCCCAAATTAATACTTTATAATTTCTTATGCCTGTCTTTACTGCAGTCTCTGAACATAAATTGTGATGATTTCATGGACATTTATCAGTTCCCAAATAATAATCTTATAATTTCTTATGCCTGTCTTTACTTTAATCTCTTAATACTGTTATCGTCATAAGCTGAGGATGTACGTCACCTCAGGACCACTGTTGTACAAACTGATTGTAAAACATGTATGTTTGAACAATATGAAATCAGTGCACCTTGAAAAAGAACAGAACAACAGCGATTTTCAGGGAACAAGGGAAGACAGCCATAAGGTCTGACTGCCTGTGGGGTCGGGCAGAATAGAGCCATATTTTTCTTCTTGCAGAGAGCCTATAAATGGATGTGCAAGTAGGAGAGATGCCATTAAATTATTCTCCTAGCAAGGAATATTAAATATTCTGACCCTAAGAAAAGAATTACATTCCTGGATGGAGGTCTATAAATGGCTGCTCTGGGAGTGTCTGTCTCATGCAGTTGAGATAAGGACTGAACTACACCCTGGTCTCCTGCAGTACCCTCAGGATTATTAGGGTGTGGAAAAAATCCCACCCTGGTGAATTTGAGGTCAGACCAGTTCTCTGCTCTTGAACCCTGTTTTCTGTTCTTTAAGATGTTTATCAAGACAATACGTGCACAGTTGAACATAGACCCTCATCAGTAATTCTAATTTTGCCTTTTACCTTGTGATCTTCGCTTTGCCCTTTGCCTTGTGATCTTTATTGGCCTCAGAAGCATGTGATCTTTGTGACCTACTCGCTGTTCGTACACCCCCTCCACTTTTGAAATTTCTAATAAAAACTTACTGGTTTTGCTGCTCAGGGGACATCATGGACCTACCAATATGTGATGTCACTGGAGGCCCAGCTGTAAAATTCCTCTCTTTGTACTCTTTCTCTTTATTTCTCAGACCAGCTGACACGTTAGGGAAAATAGAAAGAACCTATGTTGAAATATTGGGGGTAGGTTCCCCCGATACTCTGTGAAGAATGTCAATAGTAGTTTAATGGGAATAGCATTGAAGCTATAAATTACTTTGGGCATTATAGCCATATTGATTCTTCCTATCCACAATGATGAAATGTTTTTCCATTTGTTTGTGTCCTCTCTTATTTCCTTGAGCAGTGGTTTGTAGTTCTCCTTGAAGAAGTCCTTCACATCCCTTGTTAACTGTATTCCTAGATATTTTATTCTCTTTGTAGCAATTGTGAATGGGAGTTTATTCATGATGTGGCTCTCTGCTTCTCTATTGTTGGTGTATAGGAATGCTTGTTACTTTTGCACATTGATTTTTGTATCCTGAGACTTTGCTTAAGTTGCTTATCAGCTCAAGGACCTTTTGAGCTGAGATGATGGGGTTTTCTAGATATAGGATTATGTCATCTTCAAACAGAGAAAATTTGACTTCCTCTCTTCCTGTTTGAATACTTTTTCTTTTTTTCTTGCCTGATTGCCCTGGCCAGAACTTCCAATACCATGTTGAATAGGAGTGGTGAGAGAGGGCATCCTTGTCTTGTGCCGGTTTTCAAAGGGAATGCTTCCAGCTTTTGCCCATTCAGTATGATATTGGCTGTGGGTTTGTCCTAAATAGCTTTTACTATTTTGAGATATGTTTTTGTTCTGTGATGGTTAATTTTATGTGTCAACTTAACTGGGCCACAAGACACCTAGACATTTTGGTCAAACATTAGTGTTGGTGTGCCTGTAAGGGTGTTTCTGGATGAGATTAACATTTAAATTCATCTGAATATTAGATTGAGTAAAAAAGATTGCCCTTCCTAATGTGAGTGGGCCTCATCTAACCAACTGAAGATCTGAATAGAATAAAAATGCTGAGTAAGAGGGAAATTCTCCTGCTTGACTGCTTGGGATGGAACTTTGTTCTTCTGTCCTTGAACTGAAGCTTATACCATTGCCTTTCTTGGGTCTTTAGTCCTTAGACTCAGACGGGAATTACGCCATCATCTCTCCTGGGTCTCCAGATCTCGAACTACAGATGTTGGGACTTCTCAGTTTCTATAATCATCTGAGCCAATCTTTCCTTCCTTCTTTTCTTCCTTCTTTTCTTCCTTCTTTTCTTCCTTCTTTTCTTCCTTCTTCCCTTCCCTCCCTCCTTTCTTCCTTTCCTTTCTTTTCCTTTCCTTTTTCTCTCTCTTTCTCTCTCTCTCTCTTTCTTTCTCTCTTTCTTTCTCTCTCTCTTTCTTTCTTTCTTTCTTTCTTTCTTTCTTTCTTTCTTTCTTTCTTTCTTTCTTTCTTTCTTTCTTTCTTCCTTCCTTCCTTCCTTCCTTCCTTCCTTCCTTCCTTCCTTCCTTCCTTCCTTCCTTTCTTCTTTCTTTTTCTCCTTCCTTCCTTCCTTCTTTTCCTTCCTTTCTTTTTTTCTTTCTTTTTTATGTATTTATCTATCTATCACCATCATCCATCTATCTATCCATTCATTCATCCATCCTACTGGTTCTCATTCCCTGGAGAACACTAAGGAGAGTTATGATAAGAGACAATATGGTCATGGAAAACTTCTAGAAGGGATGAGATGAGAAGAAGGTGGACAGAAGAATTTTAGGTGAGTTGCAACTTTTCTAGGCATCATATTCCAGAACCTGGCACTTTATAACACTTGAAAAGTTTTTCCATCTAGCCTGGGTTTCTCCTGTTGCCATCCTCAGCTCATAGGCTCAACATTGACAAGGAATCCCTCCTTGACCAAACTTTAGTCAGGCTCCTTTGAGCCTTGTTTTTACTAGGCCTCTCTATGGCCTCCATCTTTGGCCAGCTGAGGCCAGTTTTAGCTAGACTCCTACTAAGCTGTTTTATAGACCTTGATATCCAGTCAAGCTTCTTTTCATGTGTTTTTTATCTAGTCAACTCTCTCAGCCTCCTAATACCTAATAAAGTTCCTCTTGGCAATTTTTATTGTCTCTTTCACCCTGACTATTGGCTATAAATCCCCACTTGTCTCAGTCATATTTGGAGTTGAGTTCAATTTCTCTCACCTGTGGCACTAGTCTCTCCCCGCATTGTAACTGTGTTGAATAAAGCCTTGCTTGCCGTTACTAACAAGTTTCCAGTGCAATTACTTTTTCTTTTACACCATTAGGAAATGACACTCCAATAAGTAAAAATTACAGGGTGAAGTTTGAGACTGAATTCTAAGACATTCTTTCAATTTCAGTCAATGATTTTACATTTTTAAAAATCCGAGGGTGAGCCACCCAACAGTTACCTAGCATACTTTAAAGCTATGTCCTTCTGCTGTCAAGAATTTGGTATGTGTGTAAGGAATACAAGCTATTTTTTAAAGCTAATCAAATTAGATAGATAAACCTATTAATGAAATTCTCTTAAATGAGATCCAAAGACCATTATTACACATTGAAGAAGTATGCTTTTTATGTTATAATTTATTTTCTAAATTATACAGGCTATAATCACTCCTCATTCATTAAAGGTAGTGAGGTATGGAAGGAGCCATGGGCCCACGTCAGGAGAAATCAGTCCTGATATGAACCTATTGACTCATTGTTTCATCTCCGACAAGCCATATTTCCTTTTTGTGCTTTAGAAAGTTGGTATAGATTTGTAGCTAAGAGCTGGAGGTCTAGACTTAGAACTAATTGGCTGAATTAAATCTCATCTTCAACATTTATTAGCTGTATAACTGTGGGTAAATCACTTAAGTCCTCTGTTTCAATGTATTTTTGTTCTGTGGGATGGGGATTATAATAGTATCCATCTCTTGGTAAGGTAAAAATGGATGATAAATGTAAAGCTCTTAGTAGAGTAGATAGAAAACTCTCAAGTGACATTATGGATACATAAAAGTACTGTCGAACTAGATAATCTTGAAGGCTCCTTCATTTTCTAAATGTCTATAAAATGCATAATGTACATAGGAGTTCAAAGTAGGCTGCATGTCTCTCTTGAATCAGGGTCACAGTTAAGAAGAGATAGTGAAAGAATGACTATAAATGTCCTTTCAGTCAGTAATCTGAAAACCTTATAATGTGTTTATAGTGCATTTCCACACTATAAAAAAAAAAGTCTTCAGCTAAGTAGAGGAGAATGTGGAAAATTTGCATCTTTTTACAGTGAATCCTGTGGGATATTTAAAAACAGATGTATAGGAAAGATAAGTAGATCTGTTGCTATTTTCTGCACTAATATTAATGGACAGCACTCCACAGTAATACTTCCACTGTAGGTTAATTACAAAATGTTGATGAGGCTTTCATGTCATAATTAGCATGCTTCAGCCTATTTCATCTGGTACCTCTGGGTCAAAAATCTGGTACATTGACTATTTTTTTCAATGAGTTAACCACAACTTTAAGTGGCCTATAATTATAACAGTGTTATTGGCATGTATTCTAAAAACAAATCACATATATTACAACAAGATGGCAGAATGCCAGCATATTAATAGCTAGTGGTATGCTGATAAGCCAGCTAGCTGGGAGAGGAAAAAAGCCCTGATTTGTGGTGTTTGCCAATTTCTCCAGTATAAATATTTTCACTGTGACTGATTTCGAGCTATCAATCATTTGACAACAGGCCTGCAAAAGTCCTAAATATTTAACAGTAAGCTTTTATAAACCAGTCCAAGCCAGTACCAGCACACTCCTGAATCGCTGATACTTTTACATACTGAATTTTTAAGTTGGAATAATGGTACTTCTTTAGCTATCCCACAAATATGTTCATTCAATTAAAATTCATCCATTAAGAGAGTATCTTTATGCAAGACTTAAATGCGCTTCACAATAGAGGTTATAATAATTTGAGTCACAGACTACTTTGAGGAACTAAGCAAAGCTATACACATTTTCTCTCCAAGGGGAAAAAAGTACTAAGAATTTTGAATATAATTTCAGGAGATTCTTGGATCTCCTTACATTCATTCATGGGTGTCAGATTTAAAATGCCTGCTATTTCTTTGAGCTAGAGAAACTAATGTGACAGGCAACATTCTGAATGTCATTGCTTCAGTTCACTAAGCTTATAGATTACTGGTGTGCTAAAAAGTCACTATCTCATTGCAAAAGAGTTAAGTTACCAATACAGTCATGTGTCACTTAGTGATGAGGATATGTTCTGAGAAATGCATCATTAGGCAATTTTGTTATTATGCAAACATCATACACAAAACTAGCTGGCATAGCCTACTACACACCTAGGCTATATGGCATAGCCTATGGCTCCTAGGATACAAATCTTTACAGCATTTTCTTGTACTGAATACTATAAACAACTGTAACACAATAGTAAGTATTTTTGTATCTCAACATAGAGAAGTTACAGTAAAAATATGATATTATAATCTTATGAGACCACCTTCACATATTAGTCTGTGGTCTATTAATGACTGAAACATTGTTATGCAGCACAGGATTGTATTTTATTAGTCATGTTAACTGTGTGGACTCTTCTATCATTATTCTAAAACTCAGAGACCACAAGGAATTCATAAAAACATGAGGTCAACCATTAGTAGCATTAAACAATTTAGTTTTGTTTTCTCCCTTTGTTCTATGAATTTTATATGAACCATTATATAAGCTAACTCTAGAACTTGTGATGTTTAAATTTTCATTTTGAAATACTTACTTCCTATATGTATATATGTATGTGTATAGATGTATGTATAAAGAAAAACTCAACCAACATTCTTTTATTCTTTTTTTCCTTTTTGAATCTTATTTCCTCCTGACTACATCAAATCCCTTTTTCATATGGTCCCAAAGTACTTGTATTTATATTTTGTGGCACACTTCACAATCAGATTTAAGCAATTAATGTTGTCATGGTTTTCAGAAATAATCATGTCTTCTTCGCGACGTCAACTTTCAAGGGCAAGAAGTTTATAACCTGGCATGATGCACATCTCCTAATGGTCACCAAGTAAAGATTTGTTTAAAGGAAGGAGGAAAGAAAAAAGGACCAAAGTTTTAGTCAACCAGTCAAATTGCTAGCTTTAGTTTTAGTGTGTTTCTCTTTCTATTCACTGACAGCAGCAGCATATTTAGTCCTGGTAATTGGGTGTTGATGTTAAGTTGATGTTTAAGGGCTAATAGATTATCATTGAACAATATCTCTACTTTAAAAGGCAAGTAGAAAGTTTATTTCTCCTCCATTTCTGAGGTTTTGTTTTGCAGAGCCTTTTCAACTTAATCCTCAAATGGCCACAGAATTTTGCCCACTAATGTAAACTATCATGAGAGAATTCTGATTTATTAAAACTGGGTTGTAATTAGCAGAGTTTCTTTGTTTGTTTTAATGTTGAGTATCTGAATATGACTATTAAATTAACAGATGGTGATGTCAGAGACCAATACCCCCATTTATCGTTGGAATCATTCATTCAACTTATGAACAATTCAGAGGCTAAATGCTGGAACTTTTGTGTTTTAGCATCAGTAACTCCTGAGATTGGGAAGGGCCTTCTTGTACCATAGGGACAACAGGCATGTCATTATAATCACAACTGATTGGGTGGCCAACTGAAAGTCAGGTATCTCTGTCACAAACATAATCTTAGTCTTTTATCTCTTAATATGGTTCCATTTGGAACTGTTGCTTAACTCAATACATTGAAATATGAAGCCAACTCACTTTATCACGTATTTATTGAACATCTACCATTGTGATAGATATATTGCCAGGGTTCCAACAACAGAAAAAATGAACACCAGATACATTGTGTCTTTGACAAATTTACATTCTGGCAAAGCAAGAACATAAATCACTGAAATAAAAAGCAGAGTGAAGGAAAAGCTTAAGAGACATAAACTGACAGAGAAGTCAGATACAATATCTATTTGAATAAAATCAAGCAAGGCTTCATGGAGGAAGCACTACACTGAGATGAACACTGAAGGATGGGTAGGATAGAAACAGATGGAGATTGGAGATGAAGAGGGCATTCTATGCATGAAGATCTGCAGCTGGGAAAAACTGTGGGATGCATTTGCATAAGAACAGCAAGTAATTCCATTTGAATAGAGTATACATTACTTGTGATGGTATAATGGAAAATTAGTCTAGGAAGTAGTTTTGTCCATCTTATATGTGTGAAGAGTATTGTGTAGGTAATAAAAGACTGAGTAAGTAAAAGTGGGTTTGAGACCAGTTGTTGCCATTTGACTTGTCTTGATTCCAAGATACTTCCATCTATACTATATGAAATTAGACATTAGAAATCCAAGTCTAGACCAATTTATGAAAATAACTAAATTCCTGTTTGGTATAGTTTCTGCTTCTTTTGACCTTTCACCACAGCCCCTCCCTCTTCTCATTCTTCTGTAAGTTGAACTTCTTAGTTTAATCCAATTCCTAATGAGAAATCGCTGATAATGACTTGGCAGTTGGGGTGGGAGAGATAATCATTCTCAGGAGCACTCTCATGTTATAAGGGGGAACTCTTAAAGCAAAGGCTGTAGGACTGTAAGGAATCACACGATAATGGCAGTATATGAGGCAGTAGGTAAATGCAGGCATACCTCAGAGATACTGTGGGTTCAGTTCCAGACCATTGCAATAAAGTGAGTCACACTATTTTTTTTTTTTTTTTTGGTTTCTCAGTGCATATGAAAGTTATGTTTACACTATATTGTAGTCTATAATAGCATTAAGTTTTTAAAATATATGTAAGTTCGAAATATTTTGTGGCTAAAAAACAAAAATGATAATCTAAACTGTCAGTGAGTCATAATCTTTTTGCTAATGAAGGGTCTTGTCTCAATGTTGACAGCTGCTGACTGATGAGGGTAGTGGTTGCTGAAGGGTGAGGTGGCTGTGGACATTTCTTAAAATAAGACACCGAAAAAGTTTGCTGCATCCAATGACTTTTACTTTCATGAAAGATTTCTCTGTAGCATGCAATGCTGTTTGATAGCATTTCACCCACAAGAGAACTTCTTTCAAACTGGAAATCAATCCTCTTCAACTCTGCAGCTCTTTTATTGTCAGTTTATAGAATATTCTAAATCATTTGTTGTCATTTCAACAATGTTCACAGCATCTTCACTAGTGGTAGTTCCATCTCAAGAAACCATTCTCTTTGCTCATCCATAAGAAGCAACCTCTCATTTGTTCAAGTTTCATGATGAGGTTGCAGCAATTCATTAACATCTTTGGGCTCAACTTCCAATCTAGTTATCTAGCTATTTCTACCATATTTGTGGTTACTTCCTCCACTGAAGTCTTGAACCCCTCAAAATTATTCATGAATGTTGGAAGCAACTTCCTTCAAACTCCTATTAATGTTGGTATTTTGACTTCCTCCCATGAATCATTAATGTTCTTAGTTGCATCTAGAATGGGGAATTCTTTTCAGAAGGATCAATTTACATTGCCCAGATCCATCAGAGGAATCACTATGGCAGCTACCACCTCATGGAAATATGTTTCTCAGAGTTGAAATTATTCCTTGTTCCATGGGCTGCAGAATGAATGTTGTGTTCACAGGCATGAAAACAACATTAATATCCTTGTACAACTCCATCACAGCTCTTGGGTGAATAGGTAGGTGCATTATCCATAAGCAGTAATATTTAGAAAGGAACCTTTATTTCGAGCAGTAAGTCTCAACAGTGGGCTTAAAATATTCAGTAAACCATGCTGTAAGCAGATGTGCTGTTATCCTGGTTTCATTTTCCCATTTATAGAGCACAGAATAGATTTAGCATAATTCTTAAGGGCCCTAGGATTTTCAGAATGGTGAATGAGCATTGGCTTCAACTTCAGGTCACCAGCTGCATTATCCCCAAACAAGAGTCAGCCTGTTCTTTGAAGCTTTGAAGTCAGACATTAACTTCTCTCTAGGTATAAAAGCCTTAGTTAGATGGCATCTTCTTCCAAGATAAACCTGTTTCATCTACATTAAAAATCTTTTTTTTTTTCTGTAGCCAACTTCATCAGTTATCTTAGCTGTAACTTCTGGATAACTTGCTGCAGCTTCTACATCAGCACTTGATGTTTCAGTTTGCTCTTTTATGTTATGGAGAATGGCTTTGTTCTTTAAACCTCATGAACCAACCTCTGCTAGCATCCAACTTTTCTACTGCATCTTTCTCAGCTATCTCTTTCTTCATAGAGTTGAAGAGAGTTAGGGCCTTGCTGTGAATTAGGCTTTGGCTTAAGGGAATGTTGTGACTGGTTTGATCTTCTATCCAGACCACTCAGACTTTCTTTGTATCAGCAATAAAGGTGTTTTGTTTTCTTACAATAATTTATGTGTTCACTAGAGTAGAACTTTTAAATTCCTTTAAGAGCTTTTCCTTTGTATTCAAAACTTGGCTAACAGCTACAAGAGGCATAGCTTTAAGCCTGTCTGAGTTTTTTTACATACTCACTAAGCTTAATCCTTTCTAGCTTTAGATTTAAAGTGAGAGACTTGCCACTCTTCCTTTCTCTTACACTTAGAGGCCATTGTAGGGTTCTTAACTGGCCTAATTTTAATATTGTTTTGTCTCAAAGAATGGGGACAAATAGGAATAGGCCCATGGAGAGGGACCAAGATGGGGAATGGCTGGTGGGTGGAACAGTCAGAACAACACAATATTTATTAAGCTCTCCATCTTCTATGGAAGCAGTTCATAGGTTTCCCAAAATAATTACAATAGTAATATCAGAGATCACTGACCACGGGTCACCATAAGCGCATAGAATAATAATCAAGTTTATTGTTAGAATTATGAAAATTGACACAGAGACATGAAGTGAGCACATGCTTTTGGGAAGAAAGGTGCCAGAGCGTTGCCACAAACTTTCAATTTTTTAAAAAGTGCAATATTTGAGAAGCATAATAAAATTAAGCAAAATAAAACAAGGTACGCCTGTAGACTGCTGCCAAGGGACACTGATGTGGGCTTCTCACATCACATAAAGTAGAACAGTATGTACACATCTTCCTTCTGTGGCTTACAGTGGCCATTGGTAGCAGGAGTGACAGTCTGACTTGGAATGTAGATGACTCAGGACAAACCAATTCCAATAATGGAAATTAATCAAGGTATAGGTGCCATGCTTTTCCAGTCATGTTCTTGCCATGAACTAGTGAGGGGCACGAGGCAGTTAGAACAATGAAAAGAGAACTAAAAATCAGGCAGTTCTGGGTTTTGAACCCAGATCTAACTCTGAGTTTTCACATTTATTTTAAAAACAAACAAACAAACACAAAAACTAGCAATTGTTACATGAGTTGTAGGAGCCATTCTACTTCTCTAATATCATATAAGATGGCATACATTATGGGATGTTCCTCTCTGAAGTTCTGAGGCATAGAGGAAAGTCAGCTCTGAAAGAATTCAGGTTTTGTGAAAGTGGTAGCTTTGATAGTTTCTTCATGACATCTGTTCACTAGAGAGGGCTGTTGAGAGGTGAGAGTTGTGCATGGATGACTGACATGGGAACTGGGGACCTATATCTTCGGTTAGCTCCACAAAGTGGCATTGTGTCAGGAAGATGTTCCGCTGGGCAGGTGGCACCTGTGGGTCACGCTGGGAGTGCCACTGTTTGTGGAAAGAAGAGATCACATTCTGGAATGCTGCCTGGAAGCGGCGAGACAGTAGGTTATAGATAATGGGGTTGACAGCTGAGCTCAGGTAGAATAAGACACCTGGAATGCAGGAGATTTAAAAAGATGTGCTGAGAAGAACCTGAGTGACAGGCATGAAGGGAGAAGCATACATATTTACAAAGGCCTAAAATCCCTGTGATTGCCTCTTTTGGAAGTGATAATACATACAAGCCTCTAATTGAGAATACAAAATACTCTTAATAGATCTTCCACCTGTGCACTAAGCAATCAAACACAAAGATTAAAGAGTCTTGGAGTAATTTAGGCTGGCATGGGATCTCTCTGAGATGTTCAGCAACTTTCTTTGATCCCTACTTGTTTAATTAAAGAACATGTTTCCATAACACGAATGAAAGATGCTTAAATATCAGAGGGAAGAGAAATGTTTGTATCTCATTGGAATTTTACTTAAATCTATAATTTGGAATTGCAAGTAGTGGAAGAAGGTAAATCAGCCAAGGCTTAGTCCCTGCTGAGACTCCTTATAATGCTAAGATATGGCTTCAAAGAAATATTCCTTAGTGTGCTGTTCCTACCTACCCTTTTCCCTTGATGGTTCCTCTACCTTTTGAAGAATTGTATTTTACCATTTATTTCCTCTACCAATTACCCTTCACGTTGTCATTTTCCTGTTTGGAATACACTCTTCCTTTATTGTCTTTTAAAATTTTATTTCTCTAAAGCCCAGAATGAGCTCAAGTTTGGGAATCAGAGGACCTAGTTTCTGATCTTGGCCCTCACATATCCTGTGGCCTTAGACAAACCCTGGCACTTCAGTTTCTTTCTCTGTAAAATGGGAATGCAATTTCCAGCCCAACTCACCTCTCTGGATTATTGTGAGGGTAAAGTTAAGATACCATCCACAAAGAGGCTGAGAATGGCTAAGAATGTAAAACAAGTGATGGGTACTATTGCCAAAGAGTTCCTTGTTGTCCTTATTTATGTGGTTCAGGACATTCAGAGTGCTATATGCCTTGTTTACAGAATAAACATGGAAGAATATTAAAGGAGAACATTTCCATGTATTAATACTATTAGTTCATTCAGAAAATAAATATTGATTTAACTCTTATGTGCCATGAACTTCAAGGCACATTGGGAGATAGTGAATTTAGACTTTGTTCTCCAAGATCTTGGAACGGTACTACAGAGACAAGATTTATGGGTAAATTAAATAATTAACAATACAACAATACCAAGCAGTATCTGTTAAAAACAAATATGAGATAACAAATCATGCTATAGCAATTCACATAATAGCAGAAACACAAGGACTGTGGTGGTCATAAAAGATTTAGTGGGGGGTGATTGAACCCTAGCCAGACCTCAAAATGGGTAAGAGATCGTTAAGGAAGATAGGAGAGGGTGATGCAAGTTCAGGGCATAGCACGCACAAATATTCAGAGGCAGGAATGGCCACATGGTGCAGGAATAACGTGCAGAACTCTCTAATTACCAGTTTGATAAGTAGATGGTCTATGAATAAAAATAATAAAAGTTGGGGGATTAAAAGGCAAGTTGGGGGCATTTTCTGTAGGGTTTAAGAGATTTAGACATAATCTAGAATGCTAATATAAAAAAGGGGGAGATAGTATCTGAACAGGATCATGTCATTATTAAAGCTATAACTTGAAAATCTTAAGATAATTGCCCTGA
Organism: Macaca nemestrina; assembly: GCF_043159975.1. Lineage (NCBI taxonomy): Eukaryota > Metazoa > Chordata > Mammalia > Primates > Cercopithecidae > Macaca > Macaca nemestrina. The sequence goes on along the minus strand of NC_092130.1, from coordinate 27,931,928 downwards.
TGCATCCAGAGATATGTAGTCAACTAGTCAAGTCTCATTTAACCTTGTAGTGCTTTCTCATTTATTTAAATGTTTCTGTTTTCTGCAGATTAACCAAAAGGATAAACTGAGAGGTATACATATTTTTGAGCTTTGGTTGCAAATGGTTGAACAGGAAAGTGCTAATGTCCAAGAATAAGCTATACATTAGGCCTGCTGAGTACAAAAAAGAGGGTGACAGAAAATAGATAATATACATGATATTCAGTATAGATGTCATTGTTTCTACTTTGTGCACATCTGGAGCTTAATTTATAAAAGCTGACTTTATCTTTCCTTTCCAGTGATATCTTTGATAATCTAATGAGACCACAGAATCAGCCAGTGACCAGGAAAGGTGGGAGGACAGAAGAGGTCTGAGCCTAAGGCTAACACTGAGTTAGCTGTCACTGACTGAGAAAGAAGAAATTGGGTGGCCATTCTCTGCTCCATTTTAGTAGAAAGAACACTGAACTTGAAGTTAGGTGACTTGGGTGTATTATTTGTTAGCTAAGTGCCTTAGGGCAAATCGTTTCTTCTTGTGGAAGTGTTTTACTTTTGACTATACGATGTTAATCATAATACCCACCTAATGACCTTTTGATGATTATAGAAAGATATACAGCAGTTACAGCTTAAAGAGCTCCTTAATGTCTATTACTGCATTTGCTTCTTACCATCAGTCCATGGTTTGTCTACAGGAGGCATTATTGCCATTTTACAGTTGAGGAAACTTTGGTGTGAAGGCAGCCATGTTCTGCAGATCACTCAGAATAGCAATGGTGAAATTGGGGTACAAATCCAGGTCAACTGACTTACTGACCTTTCCACCATGCTTTCCACAATATACTATAGTATCCTCAACAAGCAGAGTCACAGTAGTCTAAAAGGAGAACTTGGTGACCTATGAATACCTTTTGGTTTTCCTTCGTGAGGATATAATACTTACCAAAGGCAATATAAGATTTCAGGAACATGGATGTTTACCAAAAAAGAACCAACTGAATTGCATGGCCATTTGGAGCATAATCAAAGGAATCACTCCTTGACCATTTTCCTTCTGTAATCATCACAGTTGGAGTTGAGGTTTTCTATAAAGTAGCCTTGAAAATAGTGATCTGGTATATATGTATTTGGACCAGTACCAAACATAATCAATCTTTTGAATAAAAGAAAAATCGAATGTCTTCATTATAGCATGGCAGATCCCTGTGATAAATTGGAGTACTTAGGCATTTAAGCAAGATGAAGAAGTTGCTGTTACCTGAATACTAGTCATGCACCAAATTCAGCTAAGGTTTTACCTGACACCACATGGACGAGGTTGAACACAGCAGCCAGGGATTCAGTCCACTCCTTCACAAAGCTGAAGAAGAGTCGGTCAATGTGGAATGGGGCCCAACAGATAGCAAACACTAAGACCAAGATAACTGAAAATGGATGATAAATGGGAGAGCAGAAGGCAGTCTGTGCAAGGATAGGTATACAATGCTCACTCTGAGTCAATCATTTCTTCTAGCAGTTTTTCCCTTCAACTTTGTTAAACTGTAACAGTTATAGAGGCAAACTAGATCCCAAAGAGCCTCAGTACAAAACATTTAAAACACGAGAATGAATTGTATAAGATCTAGGATCAGTTTTCCATAAGATTATACAAGATTTCTTGTATAATGTAAAACTTTTTAGAACATTTAAAATAGTACTTAATTCATTTCAAATTCCTGAAAACATCTTATTGTAAAAGATAAATAATAAACTGTTAAATGTATATATAAATTCATCTTGTTATTATAGGAATAATTAGAAGTCTCTCTGAATTCAGTAATTTAAAATTCTGTAATGGGTAGGCAAGGAGAAAGAAGAGATCAAACAACCACAAGCATAATAGTACTTTACAAGTATCTTTTGATTGGAAGGGATGTGTCTGTCATATTATAAATTGCTACAGCACAGAATTCCTTCCAATCTCTTATTTTCACCTACCAAAACAGAGACTGGTGTTACTGTAGTTTCTCTTTGGGGCATTTAAGCACCACAAATTTAAACACACACACACACACAAACTTTTTCTTTTTCCTTTTAAAGTTGTAAATACTTTCCTTTGCTAGACATGATGCTTGGGATTTGCCTAAAGATAATCTTTTGGGGCTGGGGGAAAGATAAGGGTATACATGAAACAAGATTAGCTATGAGGTGATACTTTCTGAAACTGGGTGATGGGTACAGGGGTATTCATTTTACAGTTTTCTGTACTTGTGTACAGATATGAAGTTTTCATAGTAAATAGTATTATACATACATTTCCTGTTGGCATTAAACACATTCAGAGTAAGTTGTTTGCCTGTGTGGTATGGTTTCAAAGATATCTGTAGGTTTCTACTGAATTTGCTAACCCAAGAAAAGTCCCTAATCTGTTCACTACTGCCTACAATTCCCTTTAATTAAAACTTTAATTCCTGACAGGCATGGTGGCTCAGGCCTATAATCCCAGCACTTTGGGTGGCCAAGGGGTGGATCACCTGAGGTCAGGAGTTCAAGAACAGCCTGGCCAACATGGTGAAACTCCATCTCTACCAAAAATACAGAAATCAGCCAGGTATGGTTGCACATGCCTGTAATCCCAGCTACTCGGGAGGCTGAGGCAGGAGAATTGCTTGAACCTGGGAGGCAGAGTTTACAGTGAGCTGAGATGCCACTGTACTCCAGCCTGGGCAATAGGGAAAGACTCCATCTCAAAAACAACAACAACAACAACAACAAACAACTTTAATTCCTGTTAAAGTTGAACCCCATACCAAGGCAAATACTTTATAGCATATTCTGTTATTGTGATTTTAATATGAGTGAGCTTCATTTTTTTGTTTTGTTTTGTTTTCTGTGAGAGTAGATTATGACCAAGGAGAAAAGGGTAGGGATAATGAAGAAACTATGTTTCTTAATAGAGAAAGTCAAGTGCCAGGAGGGGCTAAAATATTTCCAAGAAATAACTCTTACAATCGAGAAGACCCACTTCAGGGACTTCACAGTTTATTTTTTGTTCAGAAATGCTGTATAGTTACAGTGAATGTTTCATATGCATATTAGCCTGGATGATTCATTGCTTCTAAACTTTAGATTTTGATTTGCAAAATATATTATAAATCTCCTTTCCCTCATCAGTAACTCTCATACAGTAGTACTGCATCATATATTTTTATAGCATTCTTTTGGGAGACTGTGGCTCAGTAAGTGAATTTTTAAAAAGGTCTTATTTATTCAAAAGTATACTGTTTGAAACAAAGTTATACAATGTCATATGTGAAATGGCTACTTGGAGAAGCTTGCCAGATGTTCTTAATCTGGAACTAAAAGATCCCATAGAGTCTATGAGTATCAGGGGTTGGTTCATGACCTCCTGAACTGGATTGTAAAATCTTTTGTGTATGCATATTCATTCTTTTTTTTTTTTTTTTTTGGAATGGAGAGTCTACAGCTTTCATCATATTTTAAAAGAAATCCATAATACAAATAGGTTAAAATCCTGTTCATTTCACAGAGGGGGAAAGTGAGGCTCAAAGGCTGAGAAAGTGAATGTAATTTACAAACCACCACACAGATTGTATGTCAGTGGATAAAAGTGAGCGTGTTGTTTTGAGGGTTCAAAACCGAAAATGAAACAAAACAGACAGGTCCTAGAAGCTTGAAGAAGCAAAGGAAGACAGATCACCTAGCATTGATATAGACCATTAAGGAGGTGTCTTCATTATATATATATCTATATATATATATATAATGTAGCATCTATATATATATATAGATATATATATAATGAAGACACCTCCTTAATGGTCTATATATATATATATATATATATATCTATATATATATATCTCCCCTTTGCTCCTTGATCTTAATCTATCTCATAAATACTGTTTCAGGGTAAATTGGAACCTACCCCCAGCAGCATTTAGTTAGTACCAAATGTAACTCCTTTGCTCTTGTGAACAAAACAAAACAAAAACCAAAATGGAGCACTTACACAGCATCTTGTTGACTGATTTTCTGCAGGGTCTTTGAATATTTGCATTCCCTTCATGTGCCTCAAGTGATTTGTCTTTCTTTAGCTAAAAGGGAAGTAAGTTGGGAGAGATGGTAAGAAAGAGAAACATTTTTCCCTCCTGTTAAAATCTGAGAAACATAACTCAAACACTCATTTTGAACACAGAAGAACTGGGACCTAGAGAAATGTAAGAATATGTTAAATGTTTAACAGTATGTTGAAGGTGGAATTGGATTCAGGTCATCTACTCAACTGGATAAATGATTGTGGCCAAGTAGTAGCGCAATCATGTTTCATATACAGTTACGTGGAGCACTGGCTGTGTAGCATGTTAATAGGTGTTCCATGAAAAATGTAAAATTCTGAAGTTCAAGAAAAGTTAGACAGGCTTTTCAATCTATTCATTCACTCATTCATAATTATTAGACATCTGTTAAAGTGAAATCCCTCTGCTATGTGCTGGATAAATAGTAGAAAACAAAAACAGGAATTCTCGCCTCCAGTATTTATTGTGGATCTTCTCAGAGACTTAAATATGCTGATGGGCATTATGAATTTTCAAGGGGGACAGTGTATCAACTTTCCACTTAAACCCCTGTCTACCTTCCACACTCACATCGCCTACTCACATCTTAGCCAAAAGAAAGATAGTGTTTCTTTGACTAAACAATATTTTCCCCAACCATTTTCAGTGGATTACCTTGTACCATTTTGACAAACACAAACTGGGAAATGTTGTTTTAATATTACAGTAATATTAATTACTGAAAAGAGTATATGTGTTTCTGAGTTAAGATGTTTAAAATGTATTCATCCTTGTTGGAAGATATGGAGATCCTTGATGTAACATTTGAAACTTTCAGCTATCAACACTACTTGTATGCACAGTCTTCCTTGTTCAGTTCAAGTCCTGCCTGTTCCCAAAAGATTTTGACGGCCACTTTAGCCCACTGTCTTCTTCTTCCTTTGAACTTCCACAGCACTGAAGATCTACATCATTCATCCAGTTGTGGAAGTTTTTCTCTTTATTCTACACATTTTTTAATTTGTGGGGATGTTGGCCAAATAAAGGAAGCTTTAAGGACTCGTGATAAAATACCATCAAATATCCAGAAGTTAGTATAGTACATAGTGAATATATATTTGCCCATTGATTCTCTATCATTTACTTCTTTCTTCTCTTACTAATAGTACCCTAATTCTCCCTTAGGGAATGTACTCCTTCCCCATTCTTAATCTTTAATTTGGATAGAGGTGTCACTCAACTTCAGTTCCAGGTATATGCCCTAAACAATTTAGCCAATCAGCTTGTCTTATCCTCCAGTCACAATGATTGAATAATGGGGACCAATGAGATTTCAGATATTTGCTTATACTTCTGAAGATGCAAGTTTTTATTTATTTTTTATTGGGGCTGCCAGAGGGAGTCCTTCTCTGCATATGAGATCTGGAATTACAAAAGTTATTTTTTTTCTACCACAAAGAAAAAGTGCTTGGAGCCACCAAAAGATGACTGTGTGCAGTTTGAGGTTGAAACCAACACCATGGACAAAAAAAGCAAAGAAACAGAAATAAAGCTAGGTTTATAAGGAGAGTGTGTGTTTTATTTAATGAATCTTCACCAAGAGCTAGCTCTGCTTCTGAAGTTTTCATGTCTATGCTCCCTTTGGGATTTACCCAGGGTTGGAGTCTCTCACTGGCAATGTAAAAAGTCCAGGCTAATTGATTGAAGCCATCAGGTGGAACGAAAATTTAACTTATTTTATACAGTCACGGCAGTAGATTAGAATCAATCTGTTTAGTTACAGGCAGATAGATTCTAATTCAAGGTAAGAAATAAATATTGATTATGTGCAATAATGGAACAAACTGCTATAAGAAGCAATAATCTTCCTGGGCTGGATAGCATTTTGAAGGAATATTTCAGAAAAGGTATTTAAAATTAAATAGACTTGGAAGAGTGGGTCATTAAACGTTGCCTCTAAACTTCAGCAAATCCATATCTGGTCTTCCTAACAAACATATATGCTCCTTGCAGTTAGGTAGCACTCAGGACCACATAGGATCTAAAGAATCCTCTTGGATAACATATGAACCTGGCCATTTGTCTCTTGAATATATCAGAGTGTTCTACATGTATCTGTGTCTTCATAAAGTAAAGGATTAAAGACTCCGTGAACTTAGGACTAGACAGGAAAAATCTGAAGGTGAAAAGTATTGTTAATGCAATAGTAAAACAAAGTCATACAGGTAGAGTGCTTATCTCAGTGCCTGGCACATGATACTCAGCAAGTTGTATATTACTGCGATTATGGTGATTCTGATTATTATCCAAAGCATACTAAACAGACATCAGAAAAACTGATTTTTAAAAAATAGAGTTGTTTGTTTATATATGTGAGGTTACGTTTATGGAGTACTGAGTCCCTTTTGGAAATTCTTTTCTCATTGTTACCACTCGCTCACAGGGAGTGCCTGTACAGATACAAAGAAGAAGGCAGATACACTGAGAAGAAAAACACATTCAAGGTTAGAGCAATGCATCAAACTTCAAACTTTACTAACTCATCTTAGATTAAATCTGTTAAAGGTTCTAATTATTTCATGCCATTTAAAAAGATTGTGGTTTTTACAGGATGAAGTTATTCTATTATTTTATTTCAGTGCATAATTAACAACAATAAAAAATATTGAGATATATTAGTCACTTCCTGCCTTGTGTTTAACAATTCTCAATGGTAATTTCTCCACCCCAAGGAACAATTTTTAAAAAATCAAACATCAAACAAATAGTTCACACAATGTTTTTATGAACAGGCTTCCTGTAGCAGCATAGTTTACACTAAAAAGAAAATCATGTGCTGATGAATTGTTGCTTATCTTGCAGCTTCCTTAGTTTCTAGTGACACAACTAGCCAACCAGAGGAAGAGTGAAAAATTGATTACTTATGTATGGTGTACATTGTTCCAACAGAATTTGGAGTGGTTGGCAGAATAGAATACAATCAAAACAGTTAGTCTAGACAGTATTAAATGCTGCTTTATCATTGAATAATTTCACTTCCCTACAGATGTTTAGTAAAGTAGATACTCAACCATTCATTATCCTTCCCCACCCCAAAACTTTTATTTTACAACTCAGGTTACAAAAGGAGGAGTGAAAAATTGTGATTACTATTACTAAATATTGTGATTATTAAAAGTTGTGATTACTATTACTAAATAGTGTGATTACTAAAAATCATGATTACCTTCGTTAGCTACATAAGAGAAAAGTGAAAGGGAGGTTCGTGAGGTTATTATTCAGGTTGATACATTATGCTGATCAGTTGTTTATACTGCTTGAAATCACTCCACCAGATGTTCGTTTATATAGTTTGTGGGACTTAGTTTCAGAATACAAAGATTATAGGTTTTGTGTAAATATCTCTATAATCTTAACACAATCTATTTATTAAAAAAAAAAATCAGTGCAACCCTGTGTTGGCATGGTTGAATTCTGCTGCAATTCATACATCCATCCTCATTAGCTCAATCATGAATGCAGCATGCAGGAGATGTAAGAACTAAATCAGACTGTCACTAGAACTTCCTCCCAGATGTGGAGGAACTTGCCCTAGAATTGTCTATTTTCTCTCTATATAATGTTCAAATCCTGGAGAGCAGCTCAGTGGTGGCTGTGTCCTGGAATGATGCAGTGTGACTGAATGCTGAGCTATGAGCACAGATACGGGTTTCCTCCTTCTTCCCTGGTCCTCTGATTTCATTAGTCTTAGACTTGCTGCCTTCTGAAAGCAGTGGGTCCCAGAGTCAATCACACCTTCAAACTTTCCAACAGAGTCAATTACTTAACAATCATTAGGATTGCTTATATCTCTTTGAGATAATATTTACAAGTCTTTGTTTTAAAGGTAGAGAAGCTAAAGCCCAGCAACGAAGGAAGTAATTTAGCCTCATTCATTCACTGAGCTTACAGTCTAGTTGGGGAGAAAAAAATTAATTAAGGAATCCATAAGTATGGAATTGTAAATTGTAATGAAGGAAAATCACTGAGTCGTGAGCACCTACAACAGGAAACAGGAATGCTCAGGAAATCTGGGAGAGCTTCCCTGAGGAAGTGTGATTGAAGTATGACATAAAGAATAAATGAGGGTTAGAAAGGCAAAAGGGTAGTGGTGGCAGACAGTAGGAACATTTCAGGCTACAGGTATATTGTACATAAAGGTCCTCAGGTCAGTGACACAGAATAGGGTCTACTTTTCCTGACTTTCAGTATAGAGATTTTTAAATTCTTCTAGGAGTGACTTTTAAGCAGTTAGTTTCTTTCCTGGTGTCCTCTGGTACCCTGGATAACAGCTCATCCTTCCTGAAAACAGGCTATCAAAAGTTGCATTACATACCCAAAGCAAACCAGGGTGGTTTTTAAACTTCTGTTTGAGCTATCACTTAGCTCTTGATACAAGGTAGCTATGGACTTTTGATAATAAAACACAATGAAACTGATTGTAACAGATTGGAAGAGGAAATGTGCATTTCCTACTCAAAGTTAAATATTTTTCCCAAATTGACCCAAAATAGGTGATTCTTTGGTATTGGATGAGATAATACTAAGTTCTGGGTGGGTGTTTCTCATAGGACTTTCTTTGGAGTTGTATAGAAGTCTTTTCGCTTGAGTGAGAACTGCAGGACATTCTTAAGACATGGCTGTGAGCTAGTGCGGGGTGGTACATGTCTCCGGGAATATAGGTGCTAGCCCTCCAGGAGGGGACTGGCACAGCTCTCTGCCTAAGTAGATTTACTCTTGTGCCCAGATGTCTGTGACACTTAGAATTTGTTCTTCCTACTTAGACCTTGCTATTCACCTTAGGGACAATAGGTATTCAAAAAGACTACCATTGGTCACTCACTTCTGACAATCAGCTTCTCAGAGATGGACTGAAATAGGAGTATATTCGTTGTCATATAACATATGATGTCAGAGCCATCTCAAAGCAAATAATGTGAGTGTGATGTCTGCTTGTCCTCTCATTTAAAACTCACATTGCTTCACCTCACAGGTTGTTTTTTTTTTTTTCTTTTTTAAAAGGAATCATAGACTGTTAGAACTAGAAGGTACATAGATATGATCTGATGTAACCTTTTCATTTTATAAATGGGAAAACTAATTCTAGGAGAATCATGTGGCTTGCCTAAAGGCATTTTATGTGTCTGCTGTAGATCTGGGAGTCTAAATGGTCTCATAACTGTTTACTACACAGGCTATAATACCTCCCTTAAGTGGGTGTAAAATTGTCATTGTCAAAAACTTTTCTCTTCATGAATTTGGGTGTAGAATATACCAGAGAGGAATTACATAGCCTCATTCCTACCCTTATTAAAAATAGTTTCTCTCAGTTAATTTATTACACCCCCTTCTGAAAAAGAAATCAGTTTATCACCATAAACATAGGAAAAGAACCTCTAATTATATATGTTGCAAAATAAGTGATATCTTTTTCTTAATTTCAGATAACTCTTATTCACATTTTTTTTACTCTATCTCATGTGCTGGTTACTTCCTTATCTCTCAATCTGTACCTGCTCAAAAGAAGCTCAAGTTATCTCAGTCATGTCATTAATATATATGACTATATATATATTATATATAACTATATATAAATAAATAAATATATATATATAGTTTTATTTTGTTTTGTTTCAACCTCATTTTAATGAAAGGGTCAGAGCAGCCACAGGAAAGGTCTGATTTTAAAACTGAATACCTATCTGGGACTATAAAATAGTCAGGGATAGTTGATAGTTTGTGTTATACTCAGACCAACTTGGTGTAGAGGAAAATCTCAATGCAGGCAGTGGCCGGGGGCTGGAAAGTGATAACAGGATGCGGAGGAGTCTCTCAAGCTGTGGCCACCTCACCCCAGATCGCCTGATGTGCTTTTTTACAATGAGGCTCCACCTCAGACCTACTGAATCCCATTTTCCTGGGGGTGAGGTATCCATATTGCTACCCAAAGTAAGTTTTCTGGATGGTTCTTAGGAACATTTAGATATGAGAACCCATATCTTATTTAGATATGAGAAGACGAGCTAAAGGAAATGATAAATAGTGGTGGTTACCATTCATCTCATTTGAGGCAATTTCTTTAATGCCTTGATTTCCCATCTGAGCTCATTCTATTTTCCCTCTGTTCCCTTCCATTTCTGAATTTCCCCAATTCTAAGTTTTTCTCTGAACTTTGAGCCTGTGAAAACAGAAGGGATGCTGCCTTAAGCCAGCCAGCCTAGATACTCACTCTGAGTGCCATGAGGTAGTAGAGGACACTGATGACAGTCATGGGGAGGAAGTAGAATAGGAAGGAGGTGACCTGGATGATGAAATTGTAGATCCACATGGGCTTGATGACCGTACAGGTGGCCGAACCTGGGACCAGGGACCCATTGGGGAAGTAGTGGAACTTGATGCCGTGGATGCTGGTGTTGGGCAGGGAGAAGAGCACGGAGAAGCCCCAGACGACGCCGAGGATCCTGAGAGCCCGGCGCCGGGTGCTCTCCAACTTGGCGCGGAACGGGTGTAGGATGGCCACGTAGCGCTCCACGCTGATGGCGGTGATGCTGAGGATGGAGGCGAAGCACACGGTTTCAAAGAGGGCCGTCTTGAAGTAGCATCCCACAGGCCCGAACAAGAAGGGGTAGTTGCGCCACATCTCATAGACCTCCAGGGGCATTCCAAGGAGCAGGACCAGGAGGTCAGAGACCGCCAGGCTGAAGAGGTAGTAGTTGGTGGGCGTCTTCATAGCCTGGTGCTGCACAATCACCAGGCACACCAGGACATTGCCAATGACCCCCACCACAAAAATTGGCACATACACCACAGACACGGGGAGGAAGAAGTGGCTGCGCCGAGGTCCGCAGAGGAAGGCCAGATACTCCTCGGTGCTGTTCAGGTGTTTCTGGAATGGATCTTCCAGTTTCTGCTGGTAGATCCAGGAAGCATTCTGAAGTTTTTCCATCCCTGACATTAAAATCCAAGGCCTGAGCCTCCCCTGGTACGAGGCTGTTTCAAGCTGAGCCAGGAAAAATAAAAAAAAGAGAGAGAGAGAAAGCAGTCAGGAAAATCACAGGCTTAGTGAGGAAGGCTGGGAGAGAGTGAATGTTTCAGCCTCAAAGGTAGGCTGCCTGGACCGCCGATCCCTTTTGAAGAGTCCCAAAGACACAAGCCCCTCCCCTTCACAGGCTGAGGGCCAATGAGAGTGTGTCAGGCTGCACCGGAAGAGAGGAGTGCTGGCTTTGTGTCAGGGAACAGGGGAGGAGGCGGAGACCTCTCTCTGAGTGGGAAGGAGCTGGGAAGGCAGAGCTGACACAGAAGAAACCACTCTGACTTCATGGATGGGCATTTTGAGCAATGCATGTTGCAAAGTTGTGAGAATCTGGGCGGACATAGAAATCAAAGTTGTAGGGTCGTGGGCAAAAGATACCAGTCTCCACCAATCCTTGTCAGCCGTACAGCAGGATGAACACAGGAAATCAATAGATTTCTCAAGTTATCTTGTTCCACTGGAAATTCAGGGTTCTCTGGGGATTAATGTGATAACATGATTAACGAGAGTTTTTGGTTTTGACTGCATCCAAAACCAAAGCCTGAAAGGGCACGTGCACAGTGCCTAGCTCTGACTGCTACCTGACACTTCAGTCTCTTAGCAGAGCTTTGCTGTAAGCAAAAGGCAAACGGACTTCAGAATTAGGAGCACTCATAGAAATTTAGGAAAGTTGGACAGTTACCCAAACTCTTAAAGGCTCATTTCCTTATCTGCATCATTGATTCGATTGTGTTCCACAAATAACTTCTTGAGGATTCACTATTTGCCAGGGAATATTCTAAGCTTTGTAGAAACATCAGTGTACAAGCAAGACAAGGTCTCTGCCCTAGTGGAGCTTTTCTTACAGTAGGGAATTCTGAAAACACACAAGTAAATGAATAAATTAATATAATTTCAGATAGTAATTGATAAATCATTATTTATCAAGGATGGTGAAAGAAAACTTATCTCAGATGTCGCTTTAGCTGAGTCAGTCATGAAAGAGCTAAGGGAAGTGTATTACTCAGCAAAAGCAATTGCAAGTGCAAAGGTCCTGAGGCAGAAACAAGCTTGATATGTTTTAAAAATATCAGGAAGACCAGAATAACTGGAATTTAATAAGTGGTCAGCAAAGTATGAATGATTAGATTGGAGTGGCTGGCAGGTGCAAGTTCATGTAAACTCTTATAGGCCGTGGAAGAGAGTTTGCCTCTGATTCAAACTGCAGGGAGAAGTCTTTAAAATATTTTGCACTGGAGAATTAATGAGGGAGAAATTTTAACAGAAGGTAGGTAAGAGGCTAGTCCTAAGACATAGTAGTGGCTTGGATTCTTTGAGTAGTGGAGTTGAGAGATTTCTTTGGATTTAGGAATATTTTTGCAGGGGACAATACCTTTTATAGTCATTGAGAAGACTAAATTAAATTATATATAACGAAGCAACTTATACTTTAGAGATATTCGCTAAATGTTAATTTTTTCCCTTTTATTTGTTAAATCAAATGATGACATTAAAAATTAGAGAGGAAAAGTGACTTGTTGAAGAATAAGCTGTCCCTCAAGTTAAGATAGTTTATGCTTCTGTAACGAATGGTTGACATATCTTGGTTTAAATAATAAAGATTTATTTCTCTTGCACTTCAAATGTATTGAGGGTCTGTCTCATGCTATACTCACTCATAAACCCAGGCTGATGCAGTGGTCACGCTCTGGAATTTTGATTATCATTGTGATAGAGGAAAAGAGAGCTCTAGATGGTCTTAAGTAGGTAATTATAGGCTCTAGCCCAAATAAGGGGTAGAGCCTAGTAACTCATTGCCACTTTTACTCACAGCTCATTGACCAAAGTTAATCATATGTACCCATTCAACCACAGCAGGGTCAGGAAGTGCTGTCTTAGCATGTGCACAGAAGATGGAAAACTAGGAAAAATTGGTGAATAACATTAATAGTAATTATAGACATGTAATAGGTATTGCAGAGCCAGAATTAGAGCCCTCTAGTTAAAGGCAAGTTTTGATGTTAAAATCACTATTAACACACTTTAACATATTTTTCTAATGAAATAGGAAAAGTTTAATGAAAATGTCTCATTTAGATATAAGGATCATTAAATTTATAAGGGTGCACAGTGGCAGACTATAAACTTAGCACTGAGGAAAATGGAAAATACTTCTTTCTGTTTTTTAACAAAAATATTTTTCCATAAGTTATTGGGGTACAGGTGGTATTTGGTTATAGGAGTAAGTTCTTTAGTAGAGATTTGTGAGAACCTGGTGTACCCATCACCAGAGCAGTATACACTGCACCATATTTGTTGTCTTTTATCCCTCACCCACCTCCCACTCTTCCCCTAAAATCCCTTCATTGTATCATTCTTATGCCTTTGCATCCTCATACCTTAGCTCCCACATATCAGTGAGAACATATGATGTTTGGTTGTCCATTCCTGAGTTACTTTACTTAGAATAATAGTCTCTAATCTCACCCAGGTCACTGCAAATGCTGTTAATTCATTCCTTTTTATGGCTGTGTGGTATTCATATATATATGAATATATATGTGAATATATATATGAATATATATAAAAATATATATATATGTGTGTGTGTATATATATATATCAGAGTTTCTTTATCCATTCGCTGATTGATGGGCATTTAGGTTGGTTCCACAATTTTACTATTGTGAATTGTGCTGCTATTAACATGCATGTGCAAGTATCTTTTTCGAATAATGACTTCTTTTCCTCTGGGTAGACACCCAGTAGTGGGATTGCTGGATCAAATGGTAGTTCTACTTTTAGTTCTTTAAGGAATCTCCACACTGTTTTCCCTAGTGGCTGTACTAGTTTACATTCCCACCAGCAGTGTAGAAATGTTCCCTGATTGCCGCATCCATGCCAACATCTACTGATTTTTGATGCTTTGATTGTGGATAGGAGTAAGGTGGTATTGCATTGTGGTTTTGATTTGCCTTTCCCTGATTATTAGTGATGTTGAGCATTTTCCCATATGTTTGTTGGTCATTTGTTTATCTTCTTTTGAGAATTGTCTATTCATGTCCTTAGCCCACTTTTTGATGGGGTTGATTTTTTTTCTTACTGATTTGTTTGAGTTTGTGGTAGATTCTGGATATTAGGCCTTTGTCAAATGTATAGATTGTGAAGATTTTCTTCCACTCTGTGGGTTGTCTGTTTACTCTGCTGACTGTTCCTTTTGCTGTGCAAAAGTTCTTTAGTTTAATTAGCTCCCAGCTATTTATCTTTGTTTTTATTGCAATTGCTTTTGGGTTTTTGGTCGAGTTTCTTGTCTAAGCCAATGTCTAGAAGGGTTTTTCCAATGTTATCTTCTAGAATTTTTATAGTTTCAGGTCTTAGGTTTAAGTCGTTAATCCATCTTGAGTTGATTTTTGTATAAGGTGAGAGATGAGGATCCAGGTTTATTCTCCTACATGTGGCTAGCCAATTATCCCAGCACCATTTTTGAAAAGGGTGTCCTTTCCCCACTTTATGTTTTTGTTTGCTTTGTTGAAGATCGGTTGGCCATAAGTATTTAGGTTTATGTCTGGATTTTCGATTCTGTTACATTGGTCTTTGTGCCTATTTTTATACCAGTTCCATGCTGGTTTGGTGACTACGGTCTTACAGTGTAGTTTGAAATCAAGTAGTGTGATGCCTCCAGATTTATTCTTTTTGTTTAGCCTCGCTTTGGCTATGTGGCTCTTTTTTGGTTCCATATGAGCTTTAGAATTGTTTTTTGTAATTCTGTGAAGAATGATGGTGGTATTTTGGTGAGGATTGCATTGAATTTGTATATCGTTTTAGGCAGTATGGTCATTTTCACAGTATTGATTCTGCTCTCCATGAGCATGGGATGTGTTTTCATTTGTTTCTGTCATTGACGATTTCTTTCAGCAGTGTTTTGTAGTTTTTTTCTTGAGACAGAGTCTCACTTTGTTGCCCAGGCTAGAGTGCAGTGGTGTGATCTTGGCTCACTGCAACCTCCGCCTCCTGGGTTCAAGCGATTCTCCTGCCTCAGCCTCCCAGGTGTCTGGGACTACAGTCATGCACCACCATGCCCAGCTAATTTGTGTATTTTTAGTAGAGACGGGATTTTGCCATGTTGGCCAGGCTGGTCTTGAACTTGTGTCCTCAAATGGTCCACCTGCCTTGGCCTCCCAAAGTGCTGAGATTGTAGGTATGAGCCACTGTGTGCAGCCAATGTTTCTTAATATATGAGGCAAGAAATCTAAAATTCAAAGGCATTTCCACATTGTGACAGGGTAGGTCTAATCAAACAGGATGATGCCTAGTACAGAAAGTAGTAGCAGGCTCAGTGCAGGGAGATGCTATAGAAGTAATAAAGGCATGGACTGCAGCATAGCTTTGGGATTCAAATCTTGGTTCTGCCACCTACTAGCTATGTGACCATAAGGAACATAATTAAACTCTGTAAGTCTCAGTTACTCCATCAGTAAAATGAGTAAAATAGCAGTATTGCTTTACAGGATTTCTAGGAGAGTTCAATAGTTCCTGGTAAAATATTCAGAGTAAATTATTTTAAATAATATAATATTTAAATAAGTATTTAATAATAAGATATGCAATTGAACAATAATTATAATTTAATAATATTAATGTCTTTCTTTTTATTGGGGTCAGAAAGACTATTGCAAGATTTAAAAACTGGGAGATGTTCTTCGAGCTGCTAAAATGAGGAGTACTTCCAGCTTTTAATTAACTTTCAGTGCAGTAAAGCAAGTCAGAATAGCTTCTAGGATAGTATATAGACATCTGTTCCCCAGGTCACCAAGGTTTGCACCTGTACTTACCAGCTATGTGAAGATGGTGAGAATAGCAAGGGGCTCAATATCTTGTAGGTAATGTTTGATGCAAGTGGAGATGTTTTGCCTGAAGAAGACTCAGAGGAGTAAAGTGGGGCATAAGGATCACTTTCAAATATTTGAAAAAATATTTGGATGACGCCCATGGACAGAGGGGGAAATAATGTTTAGAAAACCTCAAAGAACAATAATTTAGAGTCAATTCCACTGAGATTTCCTGATAAGTGAACAGAGAACCTCTCCATCACCCCTGAAAAATAAGAAATGAGTATTTACCCACCAATTTCTGTCCCCTATTGTTTGAGGTTTGCTCCTGGGGCAATAACTCCCGTATATCTCTGGCCTATTCTTTCTCATGGGTTGCACAGGCTTCCATGTGTCAGGGAAGGCAATGAAGTAGAAAAATAGACTTATGATGCAACCCTATCAGCCTGGGTAAGTCAGAGCTTGCACAGGGCCATCCTTCCTAGTTGTAGCTAAAATAAAGTGGGCCAAGGGATTATGATTTGGGAGTACCAGTAGCATTTACTAAAATCTATACAATAAAAAACAGTAACACCAGATAACATCTGTTGAACACTTATCAAGGGTTTTCCAGTAGCCTCTGTCCTACATTGATCTCACATTGGAATTTAGGCTCCAACTGGTGTTTTTATAATTCTCAAAGGAGGATTCTGAAGGGGATCCTACTTAAATTTTCTGCCTAGGAATGACAGAGATCACTTTCATTCACATTTGAGGGCTAAATCCAATTACATGGGAACTCCTACTCCCAAGGAGGGCACAAAGAACCATCTCACCATGTGCTTAGGAGGAGAAAGCCAAAACTACTTGGTAACTAGAATTAACGACTATATGTTGTGCTCCTATGGACATAAACATTCTTTCTTGCAGGCAAAAGACTCTTCTCCCTTCCCTATTGCAGGTACCCCAACATTCCTAGCCCAGTCACAGCTGCAAGTTAAAAATCCAGTATCTCTGGAGAATATCCAGGATGTTCTTTATAACAGAAAATAGAACATTATTCTCTCTGTCACATCCATATGAGGATCCTCTCATTTCAGAGACCTATAAACCAAAAGGGCAAGTTATTAGTTCCCCACATGGACACTTCCAGCTTCTAATAATACTTTTTTCTTTGCCCATTATCTGGTCCCTAGACAAATGCCATATACTTAGAGTTCTATAGCAATGCTCCACTTTCAGATACAGTTTTGAGTCAGTAACTTGGACTGGATTTTGCTGAGGTGACAACCCCAAACTCTCAGTGACTTTAAACAACAAAGGCTTTTTCCCCTGTGTCAATTGTGGCTGGGAAGGGAAAGTTTTGTGTTACACTGTCTTCATCTGGGATAATATGGAAAATTTCACCACCTGAAGTGGAGTAACAAAACTCCTGGGAAGATGTGACCATAGGGGTATTGGCTTCTCAATCCTATCTTTCTCAGGGACTTCTCCTTGTGCTTTAGCATCTAGTACTGTTCTGGGCAATGAGGATTTACTCAGCAAAGGGAATATAAATAAAGAGGCCTTGTAGCAACTAGATTGGATATAAAGCAACCACATTTGTCAAAGGAATAATTAGGCAAATCATCATCATCTTATAAGAAAGTGTTTATTTTATAGACACTAACAATGTGAACAAATTTTTTCAGAAAGTCTTGTTAGTAGGAACAGAACTTTGATTCAGAGGCATAACATTCCAGTTCTCTTCAGCATTGGAATCCCAGGGTGTTAGGAAATGCTGTGACCTTGGATAACAACAATGAAAATAGAGGGTCTAGAACAAGGGGAGTTATCTTCAGTTCTGTTATGCACCAGAACAAGACTATATGCACTAGTTTGAGCAGACAGACACTAGTGGCATTGAGGGTCTTTTCACATATCTATTGGCCATTTTTACATCTTGTTTGGAGAAATGTCTATTTGTGTCCTTTGCCCATTTTTAAAAATGTTTTTCCTCATCACTAAACTGAGAGTATTTTTTATGAAAGCTAAAGTCCCTTTTATGGTCCAAAAATATCAGTGGCATTTGGCTATTCACAGTAATTCTTCCACCCTGATGATCAATCTAGTGTTTTTAAAATGAGGCCTAGTGGGTCTGTACTCTAACAGATTTATAGGAGACAAAGGAGAAAGGTCCTTGGTTTAGATTAATTTTTATAGATACATCTGTGGATTTACAGTTTCCCAGAAGCTCAGGGTAAACTTCTGTGGCAAGAGATGTCACATTCACATATCCAGAATGAGAATCATGGGTGGCTGTTGATTTCTTTCTGAACTCTTTGATGGAAATAGAATCAGTTTCAGCTCCAATCTCAATGTCTTTTACTGATTTAAAACATAGAATGACTAAGGGTGCTTAAAACATTAGCAGATGGAGGCTTTGGTAATTATTTCTTTATGAAAGTAGATACCTGAGTCGCATCTAGAATATACAGTTTGCTCTGTAGATCAGAATGTGACTCAGTAAAGTCCTCCTTGCTAGTGGTATGATTAAAAGGAGAAAAAAGCCTCCACTGTCTAAAATTTCTTGCCCCAGTCATGCTTAAAATCTTACTATTTCTTTAAGCATCTCTTCTCTGTGAGGGAAAATCATCGTCAACAATGCCAACTTCCATGATCGACTGGCACCGAGCTAAGTGCTTTGTTTGAATTCTCTAATTTAATCCTTGCAACAACCCAAAGAGGGAGTATTTTTATTACCTACATTTTACAATGAGAAAAGCCAAGATTTAGAAAGGTTACATGCTTCACAGACTCACACAGTTAATTATCATCAGTGCCACAGGACTTGCACAGGACCTGACCTCTTGCTGTCTGAGCACAGAGACTTTGCAGTGAGTTGTGGCTCAGAATCACCATGTAACAAAAGCTATGCTATTTTCACATGAATTACTGAGCCATGCATTTCAGGGGTACCTACCTTTAAACAGAGTATTCCTATCAATAAGATATATTCACCCAAGGATCAGTCCATAGCTGACATGTATTCAGTTCTGGGATTCACAATGTTGGGGACTTTTCCATTTAAATTACAAAATAAAATTTTATGCACGCAAGTTAATATAACTTGTCGAAGTATTTTTGCACTGAAGTATTTACACCAGAACAGATTATAAATGTACACAGATTGTTCTGGTGTAAATTAGCTCACAGGATAAAGTAAGCAGCAATTTTTCATATTAGTATTATTTATACAATAAGGTTACCTATAGATAACACCAGTGTGCCAAGCCTGGTGAAAGGTATTTTGAATAAAAATAGTCAGTATATTTATGACTTAGAGAGACAGACTGATCAACTAATCGTATAATAGTGTAAAACCATAGCGGGGTCATACAAGAGAGGTACTTTATTAGGAATGCTATGAGATGTGATCTAGAGCAGAGATCAGAGAGTAGAAACTCACAACATGAAGTATTAGAGGTGAGGGTTGGAAGAGGAGCATTCCAGGCAAAGCAAAGAGTGTGTGCAAATGTCCAGGGAGAGAAGAGAGGTTGGTACCCATGAGGAGGAGGTGTGGAGGCCACTGTGAGGCAGGAGAATAGGGTCTGGAGGCAGGGAACCTAAGGCCTATTCATGCTGACTTCCTAGAACTAAATCAAAAGGAAAACCCCAACTTTCCATGCCTAAGTATCAAAAGGACCAGAGGTTACGCCCTTTGCAACTTCCCTTTTTCTGCATGGCAGATGAAAAACTGAAAGTACCTCTGATTGGTCTCCTCCCACAACCAATCAGGCTAGTCTTGGGCCAAGTCTTTATTTGCAGAGGAGTATAACTTTGTGACTTCACTTCAGTCTCTGATTGGTCACTTTCCACAACCAGTCAGATTGATTGTAGGCCACTACTTAATTTACATAGGGTGTACACCAAGTAACCAGTGGGAAACCTCTAGAGGGTATTAAAGCCCCAGAAAATTATGTAACTGGGCTCTTAAACACCTACGCTTGGTCAGGCTCCCATTTTGAGGAGTGTACTTTTGTTTTCAATAAATCTCTGCTTTTGTTGCTTCATTCTTTCCTTGCTTTGTTTGTGCATTTTGTCCAATTCTTTGTTCAGGATGCCAAGAACCTGGACACCCTCCACAGGTAACAACTGAGCCTGGGGAGCATGCTGTGAGATCAGGACCATGCAGAGACTTGTAGGCCACACCAAGGCCTTTGCTTTTGTTTCCCTTTGCTATTAAAGAAGCCAATGAAACATTTTAAGCAGGGGAAAGACATGATTTTCAAAAAGATCCCTCTTGGCTACAGGGAGAAAATGAATGGAGGTAGGAAAGATGAGGAGATATAGGCTATTTCACTAGTCTAAATAAGGGATAACAGTCACTTGGGCTTAGATAGTGACAGTAGTGATGGTGGGAGGAAATAGAAATATAAAATAAAGGCAGCAGGACTGCCAAATGTCTAGGCCTCACACTTACTGGCTGTGTGACCTTGAGCAGATACTTAGCCTCTCTGAGTCACTATTTCTACGCCTGTAAAAACTGGAGCAACCTTCAGCTGACAAACAAATTGAGCAAAGTTTCAGGATAAAAAAATCAATGTAAAAAAATTACCAGCATTTCTAAACACCAACAACAGCCAAGCCAAGAGCCAAATCAGGAACACAATCGCATTCACAATTGCCACAGTAAGAATAAAATACCTAGGAATTCAGCTACCTAGGGAGGTGAAAGATCTCTGCAATTAGAATTACAAAGCACTGCTCAAAGAAATTAGAACACAAACAAATGGAAAAAAAATTCTATGCTCATGAATAGCAAGAATCAATATCATTAAAATGGCCATATTGCCCAAAGCAATTTACAGATTGAGTACTATGTCTACAAAACTACCAATGATATTCTTCACAGAACTATAAAAAACTATTTTAAAATTCATATGGAATAAAAATGAGCCCAAATAGCCAGGGCAATCCTAAGCAAAAAAGAGCAAAAATGGAGCCATCATGTTACCTGATTTTAAACTATACTACAAGTCTACAGTAACCAAAACAGCATAGTATGAGTACAAAAACAGTTAAATCAATGAAACAGGACAGCCCAGAAATAAGGCTGCACACCTACAACCATCTGATCTTACAAAGCTGACAAAAACAAACAACAGGGAAAAGACTCCCTATTTAATAAACAGTGCTGGGATAACTGGCTTAGCCATATGCAGAAGATTGAAACTTTCTTACATCATATAAAAAAATCAACTCAAGATGGATTAAAGACTTAAATGTAAAACTCAAAACTATAAAAACCCTGGAAGACAATCTAGGCAATACTATTCTGAACATATTGGGAAAGATTTCATGACAAAGACACTGAAAGCAATTGCAAAAAAAGCAACAATCAGCAAATGGAATCTAATTAAACTAAAGAGTTTCTGTACATCAAAACAAACTATCAACAGTGTGAGCAGACAACCTGCAGAATGGGAGAAAATATTTGTAAACTATGCATCTGACAAAAGTCTAATATGCAGCATCTATGAGGAACTTAAATTTACAAGAAAACAACTTCATTAAAAAGTGGGCAAAGGGGGGGCGGAGCAAGATGGCCGAATAGGAGCAGCTCCAGTCTCCAACTCCCAGCGCGAGCGACACAGAAGACCGGTGATTTCTGCATTTTCAACTGAGGTACTGGGTTCATCTCACTGGGGAGTGCCGGAGGATCGGTGCTGGTCAGCTGCTGCAGCCCGACCAGCGAGAGCTGAAGCAGGGCGAGGCATTGCCTCACCTGGGAAGCGCAAGGGGGAAGGGAGTCCCTTTTCCTAGCCAGGGGAACTGAGACACACAACACCTGGAAAATCGGGTAACTCCCACCCCAATACTGCGCTTTAAGCAACAGGCACACCAGGAGATCATATCCCACACCTGGCCGGGAGGGTCCCACACCCACGGAGACTCCCTCATTGCTAGCGCAGCAGTCTGTGATCTACCGGCAAGGCAGCAGCGAGGCTGGGGGAGGGGCGCCCGCCATTGCTGAGGCTTAAGTAGGTAAACAAAGCTGCTGGGAAGCTCGAACTGGGTGGAGCTCACAGCAGCTCAAGAAAACCTGCCTGTCTCTGTAGACTCCACCTCTGGGGACCGGGCACAGTAAACTAAACAAACGCAGCAGACACCTCTGCAGACGCAAAGAACTCTGTCTGACAGCTTTGAAGAGAGCAGTGGATCTCCCAGCACGGAGGTTGAGATCTGAGAAGGGACAGACTCCCTGCTCAAGTGGGTCCCTGACCCCTGAGTAGCCTAACTGGGAGACATCCCCCACTAGGGGCAGTCTGACACCCCACACCTCACAGGGAGGAGTACACCCCTGAGAGGAAGCTTCCAAAGCAAGAATCAGACAGGTACACTCGCTGTTCAGAAATATTCTATCTTCTGCAGCCTCTGCTGCTGATACCCAGGCAAACAGGGTCTGGAGTGGACCTCAAGCAATCTCCAACAGACCTACAGCTGAAGGTCCTGACTGTTAGAAGGAAAACTATCAAACAGGAAGGACACCTACACCAAAACCCCATCAGTACATCACCATCATCAAAGACCAGAGGCAGATAAAACCACAAAGATGGGGAAAAAGCAGGGCAGAAAAGCT
Source organism: Macaca nemestrina (assembly GCF_043159975.1). NCBI lineage: Eukaryota > Metazoa > Chordata > Mammalia > Primates > Cercopithecidae > Macaca > Macaca nemestrina. The sequence goes on along the minus strand of NC_092130.1, from coordinate 27,909,365 downwards.
GGAAATTCAAAAAATAAGAGCGCATCTCCCCCAGCAAAGGAGCGCAGCTCATCGCCAGCAACGGATCAAAGCTGGACGGAGAATGACTTTGACGAGATGAGAGAAGAAGGCTTCAGTCCATCAAATTTCTCAGAGCTAAAGGAGGAATTACGTACCCAGCGCAAAGAAACTAAAAATCTTGAAAAAAAAGTGGAAGAATTGATGGCTAGAGTAATTAATGCAGAGAAGGTCCTAAACGAAATGAAAGAGATGAAAACCATGACACGAGAAATACGTGACAAATGCACAAGCTTCAGTAACCGACTCGATCAACTGGAAGAAAGAGTATCAGCGATGGAGGATCAAATGAATGAAATGAAGCGAGAAGAGAAACCAAAAGAAAAAAGAAGAAAAAGAAATGAACAAAGCCTGCAAGAAGTATGGGATTATGTAAAAAGACCAAATCTACGTCTGATTGGGGTGCCTGAAAGTGAGGGGGAAAATGGAACCCAGTTGGAAAACACTCTTCAGGATATCATCCAGGAGAACTTCCCCAACCTAGTAGGGCAGGCCAACATTCAAATCCAGGAAATACAGAGAACGCCACAAAGATACTCCTCGAGAAGAGCAACTCCAAGACACATAATTGCCAGATTCACCAAAGTTGAAATGAAGGAAAAAATCTTAAGGGCAGCCAGAGAGAAAGGTCGGGTTACCCACAAAGGGAAGCCCATCAGACTAACAGCAGATCTCTCAGCAGAAACTCTCCAAGCCAGAAGAGAGTGGGGGCCAATATTCAACATTCTTAAAGAAAAGAATTTTAAACCCAGAATTTCATATCCAGCCAAACTAAGTTTCATAAGTGAAGGAGAAATAAAATCCTTTACAGATAAGCAAATGCTTAGAGATTTTGTCACCACTAGGCCTGCCTTACAAGAGACCCTGAAGGAAGCACTAAACATGGAAAGGAACAACCGGTACCAGCCATTGCAAAAACATGCCAAAATGTAAAGACCATCGAGGCTAGGAAGAAACTGCATCAACTAACGAGCAAAATAACCAGTTAATATCATAATGGCAGGATCAAGTTCACACATAACAATCTTAACCTTAAATGTAAATGGACTAAATGCTCCAATTAAAAGACACAGACTGGCAAACTGGATAAAGAGTCAAGACCCATCAGTCTGCTGTATTCAGGAGACCCATCTCACACGCAGAGACATACATAGGCTCAAAATAAAGGGATGGAGGAAGATTTACCAAGCAAATGGAGAACAAAAAAAAGCAGGGGTTGCAATACTAGTCTCTGATAAAACAGACTTTAAACCATCAAAGATCAAAAGAGACAAAGAAGGCCATTACATAATGGTAAAGGGATCAATTCAACAGGAAGAGCTAACTATCCTAAATATATATGCACCCAATACAGGAGCACCCAGATTCATAAAGCAAGTCCTTAGAGACTTACAAAGAGACTTAGACTCCCATACAATAATAATGGGAGACTTCAACACTCCACTGTCAACATTAGACAGATCAACGAGACAGAAAGTTAACAAGGATATCCAGGAATTGAACTCATCTCTGCAGCAAGCAGACCTAATAGACATCTATAGAACTCTCCACCCCAAATCAACAGAATATACATTCTTCTCAGCACCACATCATACTTACTCCAAAATTGACCACGTAATTGGAAGTAAAGCACTCCTCAGCAAATGTACAAGAACAGAAATTATAACAAACTGTCTCTCAGACCACAGTGCAATCAAACTAGAACTCAGGACTAAGAAACTCAATCAAAACCGCTCAACTACATGGAAACTGAACAACCTGCTCCTGAATGACTACTGGGTACATAACGAAATGAAGGCAGAAATAAAGATGTTCTTTGAAACCAATGAGTACAAAGATACAACATACCAGAATCTCTGGGACACATTTAAAGCAGTGTGTAGAGGGAAATTTATAGCACTAAATGCCCACAAGAGAAAGCAGGAAAGATCTAAAATTGACACTCTAACATCGCAATTAAAAGAACTAGAGAAGCAAGAGCAAACACATTCGAAAGCTAGCAGAAGGCAAGAAATAACTAAGATCAGAGCAGAACTGAAGGAGATAGAGACACAAAAAACCCTCCAAAAAATCAATGAATCCAGGAGTTGGTTTTTTGAAAAGATCAACAAAATTGACAGACCACTAGCCAGACTAATAAAGAAGAAAAGAGAGAAGAATCAAATCGACGCAATTAAAAATGATAAAGGGGATATCACCACCGACCCCACAGAAATACAAACTACCATCAGAGAATACTATAAACACCTCTATGCAAATAAACTGGAAAATCTAGAAGAAATGGATAATTTCCTGGACACTTACACTCTTCCAAGACTAAACCAGGAAGAAGTTGAATCCCTGAATAGACCAATAGCAGGCTCTGAAATTGAGGCAACAATTAATAGTCTACCAACCAAAAAAAGTCCAGGACCAGATGGATTCACAGCTGAATTCTACCAGAGGTACAAGGAGGAGTTGGTACCATTCCTTCTGAAACTATTCCAATCAATAGAAAAAGAGGGAATCCTCCCTAACTCATTTTATGAGGCCAACATCATCCTGATACCAAAGCCTGGCAGAGACACAACAAAAAAAGAGAATTTTAGACCAATATCCCTGATGAACATCGATGCAAAAATCCTCAATAAAATACTGGCAAACCGGATTCAGCAACACATCAAAAAGCTTATCCACCATGATCAAGTGGGCTTCATCCCTGGGATGCAAGGCTGGTTCAACATTCGCAAATCAATAAACATAATCCAGCATATAAACAGAACCAAAGACAAGAACCACATGATTATCTCAATTGATGCAGAAAAGGCTTTTGACAAAATTCAACAGCCCTTCATGCTAAAAACGCTCAATAAATTCGGTATTGATGGAACGTACGTCAAAATAATAAGAGCTATTTATGACAAACCCACAGCCAATATCATACTGAATGGGCAAAAACTGGAAAAATTCCCTTTGAAAACTGGCACAAGACAGGGATGCCCTCTCTCACCACTCCTGTTCAACATAGTGTTGGAAGTTCTGGCTAGGGCAATCAGGCAAGAGAAAGAAATCAAGGGTATTCAGTTAGGAAAAGAAGAAGTCAAATTGTCCCTGTTTGCAGATGACATGATTGTATATTTAGAAAACCCCATCATCTCAGCCCAAAATCTCCTTAAGCTGATAAGCAACTTCAGCAAAGTCTCAGGATACAAAATTAATGTGCAAAAATCACAAGCATTCTTATACACCAGTAACAGACAAACAGAGAGCCAAATCAGGAATGAACTTCCATTCACAATTGCTTCAAAGAGAATCAAATACCTAGGAATCCAACTTACAAGGGATGTAAAGGACCTCTTCAAGGAGAACTACAAACCACTGCTCAGTGAAATAAAAGAGGACACAAACAAATGGAAGAACATACCATGCTCATGGATAGGAAGAATCAATATCGTGAAAATGGCCATACTGCCCAAAGTAATTTATAGATTCAATGCCATCCCCATCAAGCTACCAATGAGTTTCTTCACAGAATTGGAAAAAACTGCTTTAAAGTTCATATGGAACCAAAAAAGAGCCCGCATCTCCAAGACAATACTAAGTCAAAAGAACAAAGCTGGAGGCATCACGCTACCTGACTTCAAACTATACTACAAGGCTACAGTAACCAAAACAGCATGGTACTGGTACCAAAACAGAGATATAGACCAATGGAACAGAACAGAGTCCTCAGAAATAATACCACACATCTACAGCCATCTGATCTTTGACAAACCTGAGAGAAACAAGAAATGGGGAAAGGATTCCCTATTTAATAAATGGTGCTGGGAAAATTGGCTAGCCATAAGTAGAAAGCTGAAACTGGATCCTTTCCTTACTCCTTATACGAAAATTAATTCAAGATGGATTAGAGACTTAAATGTTAGACCTAATACCATAAAAATCCTAGAGGAAAACCTAGGTAGTACCATTCAGGACATAGGCATGGGCAAAGACTTCATGTCTAAAACACCAAAAGCAACGGCAGCAAAAGCCAAAATTGACAAATGGGATCTCATTAAACTAAAGAGCTTCTGCACAGCAAAAGAAACTACCATGAGAGTGAACAGGCAACCTACAGAATGGGAGAAAATTTTTGCAATCTACTCATCTGACAAAGGGCTAATATCCAGAACCTACAAAGAACTCAAACAAATTTACAAGAAAAAAACAAACAACCCCATCAAAAAGTGGGCAAAGGATATGAACAGACATTTCTCAAAAGAAGACATTCATACAGCCAACAGACACATGAAAAAATGCTCATCATCACTGGCCATCAGAGAAATGCAAATCAAAACCACAATGAGATACCATCTCACACCAGTTAGAATGGCAATCATTAAAAAGTCAGGAAACAACAGGTGCTGGAGAGGATGTGGAGAAATAGGAACACTTTTACACTGTTGGTGGGATTGTAAACTAGTTCAACCATTATGGAAAACAGTATGGCGATTCCTCAAGGATCTAGAACTAGATGTACCATATGACCCAGCCATCCCATTACTGGGTATATACCCAAAGGATTATAAATTATGCTGCTATAAAGACACATGCACACGTATGTTTATTGCGGCACTATTCACAATAGCAAAGACTTGGAATCAACCCAAATGTCCATCAGTGACAGATTGGATTAAGAAAATGTGGCACATATACACCATGGAATACTATGCAGCCATAAAAAAGGATGAGTTTGAGTCCTTTGTAGGGACTTGGATGCAGCTGGAATCCATCATTCTTAGCAAACTATCACAAGAACAGAAAACCAAACACCGCATGTTCTCACTCATAGGTGGGAACTGAACAATGAGATCACTCGGACTCAGGAAGGGGAACATCACACACTGGGGCCTATCATGGGGAGGGGGGAGGGGGGAGGGATTGCACTGGGAGTTATACCTGATGTAAATGACGAGTTGATGGGTGCAGCACAGCAACATGGCACAAGTATACATATGTAACAAACCTGCACGTTATGCACATGTACCCTCCAACTTAAAGTATAATAATAATAAAGAAATTTAAAAAAAAAAAAAAAAAAAAAAAAAAAAAGTGGGCAAAGGACATGAAAAGACGTTTTTCAAAAGAAGACATAGATGTAGCCAACAATCATATAAAAAAAGCTCAACATCGCTAATCATTAAAGAAATGAAAATCAAAACCACAGTGAGATGCTATCTCATACTAGTCAGAATGGCTATTAAAAAGTCAAAAAATAACAGATGCTGGCAAGGTTGCAGAGAAAAGGGAACACATATACACTGTTGGCGGGAGTATAAATTATTTCAACCATTGTGTAAAACAGTGTGGCAATTCCTGAAAGAGATAAAAACAGAAACTACCATTCGACCCAGCAATCTCATTAGTGGGTATATGCCCAGTGGAATATAAATCGTTCAATTATAAAGACACATGCATGTAAATGTTCATTGCAGCACTATTCACAATAGCAAAGACATGGAATCAACCTAAATGCCCATCAATGAGAGATTGGATAAAGAAAATGTGGTACAAATATACCATGGAACATTATGCAGACATAAAACAGAATGAAATAATTGTCCTTTGTAGGGACATGGATGGAGCTAGAGGCTATCATCCTTAGCAAAATAACGCAGGAACAGAAAACCAATACTACATGCTGCCACTTGCAAATGGGGGCTAAATGATGGGAATTCGTGGACATGAAGAAGGGAACAACAGACACTGGGGCCTTTTTGAAGGTGGAAGGTGGGAGGAGGGAGAGAACAGTAGAAATAAATAGGCTTAGTGCCTGAGTGACAAAATAGTCTGTACAACAAACCCCTATGACACTAGTTTACCCAAATAACAAACCTGCACATGTATTCCCATACCTAAAATAAAAGTTTAAAAAAATGGGGCAATAACAATATCTACTTCAAGGTCACTACAAATGAATATATGTACCTGGCACACAGTAAGTGCTTGATAAACATTACAGTAGTAATAGTTACATTTCCAATTTTGAAATAAAGGAGAAAAAATTGACTGGGATGAAAATATTTTCAATAACCATATTCATAGAAGTAGAATTCTTGAGTCAAAAAGATAGGATTAAGAAAACTAATCCTAATATACAGTTGTCCTAGTTATCTGTATTGGATTGGTTCCAGGACCCTAGTGGATACCAAAATTTGTGCGTGCTCAAGTCTTTTATATAAAATGGCATAATATTTGCATATAATATATGCACATTATCTCACATACTTTAAATCATCTCTAGATTACTTATAATACCTAATAAAATGTAAATGCTATGTAAATGGTTGTTTTAATGTTTTGTTTTTTAATTTGTGTTATTTTTCATTGTATATTTTTTTGGAATATTTTAGATCTATCGTTGATTGAATTAAATGATGTGGAACCTCTGGATATAGAGGGGCAACTGTACTTCTTTTTAACGCTTCTTTTAAAGCATGTCTTAGAGATATTAGAAAAGTTAAATTCATCTTTCACAGTTTAGTTCTCCTAAAAGGACTATTCAAATTTACAGTTTTACCAAAAGGACTGAGAGTGCACAAGCCCTTAAACCTTAAACCTTTGACAACGCTGGGCCTCATCAATTTTTCCTTTTTGAGGCACAACATTGTCATCTTAATTTGGTTTAAAGTTGACTATTATTTAATGTTTCATGGTCAATTTTTATTTTTTTATTTGAAACACCTTTTCACACAAATTGTCCTGAGTAAATAATAAATAAATAGAAAACTAGACTTTTGACAACACCATAAAGAACAGAGATTAAAAGATACCATTCCAGGCTGGGTGTGGTGGCTCACACCTGTAAGCCCAGCACCTTGGGAGGCCGAGGTGGGCAGATCATTTGAGGTCAGGAGTTCGAGAACAGCCTGGCCAACATAATGAAACCCTGTCTCTATTGAAAATACGCACATTAGTGAGGCATGGTGGTGCATGCCTGTAGTCCCAGCTACTTGGGAGGCTGAGACAGGAGAATTGCTTGAACTCTTGAAGGGAAAATATTTAAGAGAGACTGGAGACCATTCAGGGATACTGGAAAGGATTACAAACCAGACAAAGATGAATGCATGTCTCACTACTCAAGTGTCTGCTGCAGACCAACAGCATCAGCATCATGTGGGAGCCTGTTAGACTTGCAGAATCTTATGCCTAGCTCAACCTCCTGAATCAGAGTGCACATATCTACAAGACTCTCAGGAGACTGGTTTGCACATGAAAGTGTGAGGACTGCTGGATCAGATGACCTCAACAGTTATTTCTGAACTGGTATGATCCTGTGAGTCTAGGAATTATATCCAAAGCAGAGAACTTGGGCACGATGTCAGGGGAACAGGACCTGTTTAGCTGGCAAGGCTGTTAGGGTTTTTCAAACTACTCCAGTCATTCTTGCATCAAGTTCTCAGAGGTACTTGAGGTGCTACTGGAAGAAATAGAGGTTGTTTAATACAAGATCAATTTTGAGCTGTTGATTCTCAGAGCTGGAAGAAACTCAGGGATCATCTAATTTGCAACTTTATTTTATATAAGAGGAACTGAAGGTCAGAGAAGGACAGTGACCTGTCCCAGGTTAAAATAAGAATTGATTACTTTTTCCTAACTTAATTTATGCCTAGGCTGGTTCATTCTCTCTCTAGCTCACTATTTCTGTCTCTATCTCTGCCTTTGTCTCTTGTCTTTCCTTTCTCTCTCCTCCCTCCCTCTCTCTTTCTCAATCTATTGCATGCACATACACACATAGACAGCCAAAGTTAAACAACCTGCTTTGTAAATTGATCTGGTGTCTGTCCTTGGGGCCAAACAGCAAAAGCAAGGAGAGGGGGAAATATAATACCGCAGAAGGAGCCTTTTTCAGCTGTAGCAAAGCAGGCTGCAAGAGTAACATGAACAGGAGCTGAAGTCTGAAGGAATATAAACTAAGAAGTCGGAAGGAACATAAGCTAAGAATGCCAAAGGTATATGCTCTTCATTCATTCTCCCTCAGACTTTTGAGCTGAGGTTTGTCATTGGTTATTTCAATAAAGAATTCAGGGTTGGCCGGGCGCGGTGGCTCAAGCCTGTAATCCCAGCACTTTGGGAGGCCGAGGCGGGCGGATCACAAGGTCAGGAGATCGAGACCACAGTGAAACCCCGTCTCTACTAAAAATACAAAAAATTAGCCGGGCGCGGTGGCGGGCGCCTGTAGTCCCAGCTACTCAGGAGGCTGAGGCAGGAGAATGGCCGGAACCCGGGAGGCGGAGCTTGCAGTGAGCCGAGATCGCGCCACTGCACTCCAGCCTGGGCAACAGCGTGAGACTCCGTCTCAAAAAAAAAAAAAAAAAAAAAAAAGAATTCAGGGTTATGATTGAGGCTATAGGAGAAAATGAGGAAGAACAGTGGATGAAAGTCCTAATCTCAGCAGTCACAGAGCCCCCATGGAGTTGAGAATCTACTGACAGGACACTCATTTAATCAAATAAACTCTTAACTTGATGTACAATTAAAATTAGAATGTAATTACAATTTATACTTGCGTGATTATAATTGGAATAACTATGATGAAAGAGAAATGCATGAAGACTCAGGGAAAATGTAATGTGGAGATTTGGCCTTGTCTGGCAGGGCAGAGAAGAAGATTGAGTAAGTCTTGAATGTGGTGCTATTAGAGGATATATAGGAGCTAACCAGGTGAAGACAGCCCAGGGAGAAAATTTTAGGCAAAGATATCAGTATGAAGAGGTTGCAGTTCTAGCAAAAGTGTGATTCATTTGAGAAACCAAATGAAGGGTAATTTGGCTGGAGTATAGAGAGCAAATGGGAGTTATGTATGGAAAGTGCCTGGAGAGTGGCCTGTAACCATGCAGGATGTTATGAGTCATTTTAAATTTTCTGGTCTTTAGCCTAAAAGCAATGTAAAGCTATTAGGTCATAAAATGGGAGTGATATGACCAGTTTTGCATTTTGAAACTATGTCTCCAGCTGTAGTATGAACACATTGGAGGGGTTAGGAGTGGATATGAGATATGTCTGGAGCCAATTGTAGGAATATATGAGAAATAAGGGGGGCTTAAACTTGGGTTTTGGAGTAGAGGAAAAAGAAGTGGGCAGATGTAGGAGAAGTTTAGGAAGGTACAACAGACAAATGTGGTGGTGGATTATATATATGGAAGGTATAGAAGAGAGTGTCAATTATGATTTTTAGGTTTTGACTGGTATAATTGAATGGATGGGGGGCTCATTCTCATTGATAAAGAACACTGAAAGAGTCTGAACTTAGAGTGAAAAACCGTGAGTTTAATTTTGGACGTGCTGGTTGGGTATACTTTTGTGATAGCCAGTGTGATAATCTAGGGGAGGTTAGATTAAAAGGCCTAGAATTCACAGGGGAGGCCTAAACCAGAGGTTGTAATGCTTGATGTAACGTAAGACTTTGTAAAACAAAGTATCCTACTTTGTTTGTAGGAGACAAAACTGTCAGTGTGGGTGAGTTGCCTAGGGAAAGAGAACAGACAAGAAGGTGACCTTGGTTTCCTTGCGAAGTACAATGCAAGGGCTTCTGCTGAGAGTTATTAAAGAGGTGAGAGGGAGAGGGGCTTAGGATGAAAGAAAGGTAAGGGGCCAGGGAAATTTTTGAGGAATTGATAATATCAGCAAATGGGAAACTGTCAGTTAGTCATATCAGCAAATGGGAAACTTAGTTAATGGGGAAAAGTTTTAAGTTTATTGGTGACAATAAAGGTCTTCTTTGGTCTGGTCCTCCCCCTTTAGGGGCTTAGGATGAAAAAAAGGTAGGTGGCCAGGAAAAACTTTGAGGACTTAGTCATATCAGCAAATGGGAAACAGTCAATTAGTCATATCAGCAAAGGGGAAACTGAGTTAATGGGGAAACGTTTTAAGTTTACTGGGGACAATGAAGGCCTGCTTTAGGCTGGTCAAACACTCATTTGGTGAGCGGCCACTGTTCTGGCCCTTGGGATATATGGTGAATAACATGGACTCACTACTCTTGAGGAGCCTACATGTTAGTGAGGAGAGTGGTGAGTGATGTAGGTACTTTGGCTCCACAAGATAACTGCTATCCCTTAAAAGCATGAATTTATTATTCAAGTACTCTTCCTAATACTGTGATTTCAGCCAGTCATACCTGGCTACTTGATTAGAGTCATAGGGACAGTAGATAAAGTTTTACAAATAGAGATACAGATTTGCTTGAAAGGCATAATGAAAAAAAAAATCAAAGAACAGAAATAGAGAAACAATGGGGCTTGAGTTCCATTAAGGGTGTTTTAAATAATCATGGAGATTAAGAGAAGAAAATAGAAGAAAGGGGAGAAATGAAGGATTAACAAACTGGCAGTTACAATGAGAATAATTGAAGAAACAAACTGGAAGAATAGAAGATTATGATCTCAATGAGATGTATAAATAGGTCATTTTGGAAGTAAAGTAGTCATGACTAAAGGAAAGGTCTAGGGTGTGGTACAATACAGGGTGACCCAGATGAAGTAGAGATTGTCACTAGAGAGAAGATGGCCATGAAAGAGAAAGGTCAGGGTGTTGAATAAATTTCAATTAGCAAGTAGTACTTTTTGAATTGTCTTATATAACACTGGCTATTCAGGGAGACACTATCCAAAATAAACATTCCAAGCGTCTTCATAGAGAATGGATCCCAGATAGAGAACATCAGGAGACATGGAAGCTCTTCCCTTCTGCCACAAGTCTGGGTAGCAGTTTTAGATGTGCAGCTTCTGAAGTGACTGGATGAGATTATGCCTACTGGATAGAAACAGAAACTGTAAAAGTGCTTTGAAAAATTATAGTCCAGAATATACTGTGGGAAGAAGATAGCAGCAAGCTGAAATGCCATCAAGCAGTTGGTGTTAGGGTTCAGGGAAGGAGTAGTTAAGTTGTACTGAGCTATAGAAGTGCTGGAGCAGTGATTTGCGTAGTTCAGGCAGGAAGGTAGCAATAAGGAAATCAGTCAGCAGAGAGAGCTACACTGGCAAGACTCTAGTTATGTTAATATAATGGCTACATCTCAGTCCTAGAATCCAGCAGCACCAGACCAATTGCCCAGCCAGAGGGGTCAGGCGCAGAGCAACCAGACACTACGTACTTATTGGAACTGGGACATAAGGGCACAATAGGAGTGGCAGCAAGAGGAACCTTATGCTTATTGTCTACTCATTTGTCCATTCATCCATCCATCCGTTCATCTATCCAATACACCTTGACCAGTGCCTACCAGGTACAAGGCCTGTGCTGCATGGTGGGAATAAAGAGGTGAAGTAATATCATTGGGTCTCCCCAGTTGATATCATCTCTCTACCTGCAAAAGAGTTTTAGCTCTTTCATTCCTTCTCATTTATTTTCTGCTAGTGGAGAAGTGATAAACTTGGATTCTAAAGAAAAATAAAACTCCCCAGTCAGAGATGCACACAACACCAAATGAGTTCCCTTACACTGGCACACTTAAAATCATGGAAAATGCGTATGCGGATGATCAAGATGCAATTTATAGTAAACCACAAGTGCCAAGCCTGATGAGAATGTCACAAATTAGCAATGAATGTATCTTTAACATTCAACTTGAAGTCTTGACCTAAGAATATATGTCAATATATTAATATTACATTGATAAGTACATATAATACATTTCTCTCTCCTAGGGAAATCCTTCTGATAAGGCCAAGATGCAAGCATTTATTCCTTCTCCTTTACCCTTTGGAAGCTCTGCCTTTGTTTATGCCCAGCTCATTATACAGCAGTTGTCTTCATTACCATCTCATGCTTTACGGGTGGGAAAATGTTGCTATGGTGATGCTGGAATATGGGCCTGAACACAGACCAATGTGAACTTATCCTTAGTTAGGGGCAGTACAGCAGTAAGGAGTTAGCAACAGGAGTCATAAACCTTTTTCCTATATTCCTAACATATATGCTTCAGTGAAGGAGTGTTGGAGTTAATGGAGATGAACCGTTAGCAGCAAATAGAATGGATTCAGGTTCTCACATGGTTGTTTCATTTTACTATAATTAGCCTGCTTTTCATGAACCATTGATGAACATTCCCAGGTTAGCAAATACATAGCTCAGCTCCTTGAAGAGCTGATAATCTTGTTTGTTATTTTCTATTTCACAGTTGTAGACTATACTCCAAGTATCACAAATGGGCACCACTAGTAACAGATAGAACTGGAAAATGTATAGATGGCTTCTTGTAAACCCTTTACTACCTTTAGGAAAGCTCAGATTCATGACCCAGACAGAGTAGTTAATCTGAGCGTTTGTATATAAAATCAGAGTAGTTAATCTGAGCGTTTGTATATAAAAACAGATGTTTCTCAACTTACAATGAGGTTATGGTTTCTACTAAATTTATATCATTTTTGTACCTCGTAAAGTAAAAATATTTTATGTTGAGTCAACACTAATTGCGAACTGTCTTTGTTAGAACAGAAGACTCTTAGATGTAATCTAAGCTGAATTTTTCTCTTAGACATGAGGAAACAAGTCCTAGAGATAGAAGAGTGCCTTTAAGGGACCCAGCAACCAAGAGGCAGGTTGGTTTAGCTGAAATGAGAAGCTGTTTTTCCTTCTATCTCTTTGTCTATCTCTTTGTCTTCTACTAGTTTCTGCTTCTTTAATCAAAGACTTTCAGAGAACCCATCTTTTCTTTTCCAGTGGGAAGGAAATTAATGGAGGTGGAGATAAATCTGGAGACCACACTTCCCCACTCCAAATGTTAACCTTGACTTAGTCACTTAAAGTCACTGACCCAAGCCTCCTAATGAAGCATGGCTCACTCTAGAAGGTATTGTTGATGGACCTAAAGCCTTGAGAAGATGAACAGTTTCAGTACTCAGAACTGGCTTATCAGCAGGTATCCCAGTCAAGCTGACAGCAGGACCTATTACTCTCTTATCTTTGTTTTCTTAGTCTTTCAAATACATCAGCATGCATCATTTAATATATTTCTGTCTTTTCCTTCTATAGTTCAAGTGTTATTTACAATGAGTCTTTTGTAACTTCACATCCTAAGGATATCAGAGTGTTTTGGGCTACTGCATTAGTTATAATTAAACTAAGCCATATGGGCCCCTAGGAACAGTGGTAAATCTTGGCAGAAATGTTTATCTTTTTATTAATAGAAAGGTTAGTTTTGGTCTTCATGCTACTTATTTATTTATGTATTTTTATTATACTTTATGTTCTAGGGTACATGTACACAACGTGCAGGTTTGTTACATATGTATACATGTGCCATGTTGGTGTGCTGCACCCATTAACTCGTCATTCACTTTAGGTATATCTCCTAATGCTATCCCTCCCCCCTCGCCCCACCCCACAACAGGCCCCCATGTGTGATGTTCCCCTTCCTGTGTCCAAGTGTTCTCATTGTTCAATTCCACCTACGAGTGAGAACATGCGGTATTTGGTTTTCTGTTCTTGTGGTAGTTTGCTGATAATGATGGTTTCCAGTTTCATCCATGTCCCTACAAAGGACATGAACTCATCCTTTTTTATGGCTGCATAGTATTCCATGGTGTATATGTGCCATATTTTCTTAATCCAGTCTGTCATTGATGGGCATTTGGGTTGATTCCAAGTCTTTGCTATTGTGAATAGTGCCTCAATAAACATACGTGTGTATGTGTCTTTATAGCAGCATGATTTATAATCCTTTGGGTATATCCCCAGTAATGGGATGGCTGGGTCATATGGTACTTCTAGTTCTAGATCCTTGAGGAATCGCCACACTGTCTTCCACAATGGTTGAACTAGTTTACAGTCCCACCAACAGTGTAAAAGTGTTCCTATTTCTCCATATCCTCTCCAGCATTTATTGTTTCCTGACTTTTTAATGATTGCCATTCTAACTGGTATGAGATGGTATCTCATTGTGGTTTTGATTTGCATTTCTCTGATGGCTACGGATGATGAGCATTTTTTGATGTGTCTGTTGGCTGCATAAATGTCTTCTTTTGAGAAGTGTCTGTTCATATCTTTTGCCCACTTTTTGATGGGGTTGTTTGTTTTTATCTTGTAAATTTGTTTGAGTTCTTTGTAGGTTCTGGATATTATGCCACTTATTTTAAGCAACTGTCAAACCTGAAGATCTTAAGAGCTCCCTGCTTGGGAAGAGACTTAATAAGAATTACAGTTGAGATGTGGGATAGATCAAGAGTCTTAGAAACAAATGCTGACTCTCTACTGATAGAGAAATCATTTTAAGCTCTCTCAACCTCAACTTCCTGTTGTATAGATCAGAATTGCATGTCTTGTCAGGATTGTTGTACAGAAGAGATGGAATACTGCCAGAGAACTGGATAAGAGACTGACATCTTTTCCAGTCTTCAATAAAGCTGAATTCAATGTAATCTAAGCTGAATTCACATCCTAAGGACATCAGAGTGTTTTTGGGTACTGCATTAGTTATAATTAAACTAAGCCATTTGTGTTGGGACAATATAGGATATATTTTCCCCAGATATATATATATATATATATGATATACCCTCAGTTAAGTTTTTATTGTTTCTTCAAAGGGATTTTATATTTGTCAACTCACTTGATATTCCCACTATCAGGTAAACATGTAAGAGATAACAGACTTGTTCAGGATTACCATGCACATAATTGGGATACCTACATTTTGGTCCTAGCTGGGTTTCAGCATAGCCCATCTGAACTTGAAAAAGTGATCTTCAAAAAATACAAAATAATGGTGTTGATCCCCAACTTAAAATCCCTCATTTGAGAGTGGTGTGGGACCACCTGCCCATTTCTTCAACCTCATTTTTTGCCATCATCTCCCTCAACCAAAGCATGTCAGCAACAGAGAAGTCATTCCATTGCTCTGACCTACTTTTTTTTTCCTGCCTCACGGTCATTGCACATGTAGCTCCTTCAGTCTATAATGTTCTTTGCCCTGTGGCTTTGCGGAAATGCCTATTTTTCACATTTCAGTTCTTAGCTTAAGTGTCTCTTGCTTAAAGACTTTCCCCTGAACTCTACCTAAAGCAATATACTGTATTATTTTCTGTTTCAGCCTTTGGTTTGGCACCTTAACAGCACTCTGAATTTATGACTTTTTGATGAATTTTTTTTTTCTCTTGTATTTACCTGACTTATTTTATTTGGTCTGTCTATCCTTTTGGGATGTAAAATGTTATGAAAATGGGGACTAGGTCTATTTTATTTATGGTTGTATCTTCAGCACTCAGCACAATTATTGGCACCTATTAAGCACTCAGAAAAATTTGCTAAATGAATAAATAAGTCACTCATTTTTAGCATTTTAGCTCATCATAGGTAAAAATGTTCAATAACTGTAACTATTTTACTTACTGTCGTAACTTCAAATAGAGAAGGCTCTTCCTTTCTGTTATTATTTCTTTCTGGTCTCCATCAGACATACTTCTTCTCCATTGTCTTTTCTTTTACATTTTTCCTCTGTCTGTTTGAGTATATGTTCAACTTGGCATGTACAACTTACTAAGCTAATATTTACAGAGATAAGAGCAGTAGGTTGAAATCTGGAAATCTGAGTTCTGGACTTAGATATGCCTTTAGCTTAAAATGTGATCCTGGATAAAGTTAGATGCCTATTTTTGGACCTCAATTTCTCCCATTTTTGTAGTGAAGAGATTGGAACTGATGTTTTCCACCTAGAATATTATCTAACTTATATTGCTTGTTTATCTTCTGTCAATTAACCTAGGGAGCATCGTAACATAGCCACTTCTAAAATAGTAGGGGTCATCTGGATTAATGTGTGGGTACATTCATTAAAAAAGAAGTCCCATTAGTTTATATTCATGCTATAAAATTTACAATCCCTACGGAGAAACTAAGCTTCAAAATGTCTTGCCAATGAACAATATATCAATGGCCTTGCTGTGCTGGGTGCTTTCTGGAGTAGCTGGGGAGCCACAAGTGCTGGTGAAAACAGAAGTGAGCTGTGTTATGTTCTCATGTTGTTCTCCATATGCTATGTTTTGTAGGTCTGCCAGAATTTTCTCAGCATGGCCCCTCCAAATTTCCTACTTCATCTCAGATTACACACATTTCAGCCTTGGCAGGAAGGTCTGCATTTAAAGCCAGTTTTGAAGATAGCAAAAATGTTTCACATATACTCAGCGTTTAGTACTCATTACCCTGCACCCAGTGGCAAGACAGAGGAAGTATGGTCTTGTGGCTAAGAGATGAGGACATGGAATTAGAAGCCTGGATTTGAATCTGATGTGACTTGGGATAATGACTTAATCATTTAAATATGTGTTTCTTCATCTGCGAGAGAGGCGTAATAAGAGTAAAAAGCTTTCAAGTTGATAGGGTGAAATGAAATAATCATGTAAATATTTAGCATATCCCTGGCACATGGTAACCAATCAATATGCATTATTTACTGTTTGTATTTCTTTCAGTGCTTGAGTAAAAACTGGAGGATTCCAACCCACATCAAGATGCTCTAGTTTGTATTACCTTTGTTCAGTAGATTCAATTTCTGTGTCATCATCTGTGAAGTTGATGTTTGGTCTGTGATCTTTAAGGTCCCTTTCTGCTCTGAAATGATAAAGCAAATAGACTGATGAATATTTGGCATTATAAGAGGACAGATAATAGACATTTTAATTTTTCTGAATTATCTAAAAACTCTTGAGTGCTGATCACAAAGTATTATATAAAAGTAGTTACGATTTTCTCGGTTACATCACAGAAACCAGAAAGTGATTGTGTAGCAAAACTGTGCAGTAGGTGACATTTTTAGGAAATCCTGGCCCTTGCAGTCTTTACCTCCCCTGAGATGTCTCTCTTGCACATCCTAGCTTTTTTCCTGCGCCTTCTTTTTCCCTCCCCCTACTTATCTGACTCTGAGTTATATGCCTTATCTCTAACTGTAAAATGAAAGTTCTTGTTTCCTATTAAATAAATTTCATGCTCTGAGAAGCAGGGAGGAAGCATATTTCAAACAAGTTCTGTGATTGGACCATGCTTTCCAGGGCCCTGATATAATGCCAGATTGGTGGCTACTATTTTCTCTCATATTTGACAGATCATTGAATTACGGTATCTCCCTCAAACCAATGATATGGCCACTTCTTTAATGTTCACACACTTCTGGTTCTGGCTTCGGCTACTGACTAATAATACATCTCATTCACAAAGAATTCTTAGAGTTCCTGTCTCAGATTCTAAACCAAATAGTCTTAGAATTTTTCTTAACACAAACCTTCTCATTTTACTGATGGAGTAACGGAGGCTCTGAGAAATGACATGACTTAATTTATGTCCCCACAGCTAATAAATAACAAAGTTTCCTGCAATAATACCTGAAATATTATTACATGATATATTCCTCATAGTCTCACTGTTTTATAAATTATTTTTGTTGTTTTAAATAAGAGTCTATCATTCAATTTGCATTTGTTTTACAATAAGGAGCATGCTAACCTGGTAGTAATTCATGGTTTATTTAGATTAGTTGAGAATTTAGGTTAGTTGTTAGTGAGGTCAGAACAGGATCCAGCAAAATTCCTGGGGCAGAAGAGGAACCAGAAGGAGAGGATATGGGTAGTACAGATTGGAATGGAGAACTAACAGTGGGCTTAGCAAGATGAGATTTGTTGGTGACCCTGATAACAGTGGCTTTCATGCAGTGGTGGGGTCAAAAACCTGCCCAAAGTGGGTTAAAAAGTGAATAAATATCAAGTGAAGAGATACTAATATTACATGGATTTTTTTTTTCTCTGAAAGTGAGTAGAGAAATAAAATAGCTGGAGAGAGACATGAGGTCAATTGAAGTATTTTAAATATTTTACATATGTGCATATATATGTAAAATTATAACATATTTGCATGCTGTTGGTAATGATTTCATATTTAGGTGGAAATTGATGGTGAGGAGAAAGAAATGTTGATTATAGGCGTAAAGTCTTGGCTTGGTGAGAGGCAGTGAGACCTTGTAATAAATGGAAGGTTTGGCTTTCTCTAGGTGAGAAATCCAAGATTATGAGTAAAGAAGTAGACAGCTTGAGATATTTGGTGTTGAAAAGATGCAATGGTTATCTTTTGGTTGCTTTGATTTTCTTGATGAAATAAGAAGTGAGTCAAGAGCTGAGAATGAGGAGAGGGAGAGAGTGTTGGTGATTGCAGGATGGAAGAGTGAATTTGTTTGAGAAATACAGTAAAATTGCTGGATAGTGCTAAAGGCCCACTTAAGTTTGAAAGTCAAAAATATGAAGAGAGCCAGGTTAGACCTGTGTGAGTTTTTCTCCAGCCTCGTGCAGCTGCTTGAGTGTAGTTGCAAAATAGACGGACAGCTGAGTTGAACTAAAGTTGGGGTTTTGCCAAACTAGGCTAGAGGAGAAAAGAGGAACAAGCAGTTTGGGAGTATATAAAACGAGTGATTATACAGATTACTCATGAAATATAAGAAGAGTAAGGAAGGAACTGAGGACACAAAACAGGTTATGAATGGATAGTAAAAAGTGGTGAGGCCAGTGGGATGGAGGTCCTGATGAATTTGCAGAGGAGAGCAAGGCAGATTCTAAAGTTAACAGAGCTGCAAAAATAAGAGCAGATGTTTGAAAAAAGATTTAAGGGACAATGCAGTTACTAGTAATGGCAAGGTCTAGTGGTGGCCATGGTAGTGGGTGAATGAGGTGGAGTGAAGTAGAAACCTGAAGGGGAGATAGTCAAGGATTTGGATGGAGACCACAGCATTGGTGTGGAAGTGGTCAAGTTGCTGACAGAATATAGAGCGGAGGAGGTGAAGAGGGTGAAGAGGTGAGTAGTGGTGAAGAGGCAGTGAAGAACAAGATGGTGAATTTGAAACTTAGGTCTTCAGTGGTTGAGGAAAGCAATGAGGGTGGCAGATGACTGCCACAAGGCAGGAGAATAGTGGCAGAGGTTGATGGCATATATTTCCAAAAAGGTAGGATATTTGAAGGAGGAAGGAGGCAATAATTGGCTATAAATGATTGTAATGAGCACGGAAAGCACCTAGCCTTACCTCCAGGCTCTGTGTGCAATGTGGGATGTAAAAGGAATAACAGGTCTCACTTGAAAGGCCAGCAAGGGAAGCACTTTTTACAGAAAGAAACCAAGCTTTACACACAACTAGTGGAGGAGCTAAAAAGACATTAAAAGGTATAGGAAATCTTCCCAGTATAGATTGTAAGTTCCAGAGCATCCAGTAGAAGAGCTGGGGAGAGGCATGTTTGATAATGACTGTGAGATCACATTGGAGATGCAAACGTATCTGGGTATGATAGGTGATCTAGAATACTACTCAAACATTAATGTATTTGAAAATCCCCTTGGGATCTTGTGCAAATTCAGATTCACAATCTTGTTGTGGGGTGGGGAGCTAAGAGTCTGCATTTCTAACAAGTTTCAAGGTAAGGCTGATAATACTTATTTGAGGATCATACTTTAAGGAGCAAGGCTTTGTAGGCTTGGACTAGTGTGAGCAGCATTAAGGTTAGAACCTGAGGAGAGGATGCCAGTGACGGGTTTGATCAAGAACAAGTGGAACTCTGGAGCCTCCTTCAATCTGGGAATATTTAGTAATTGCCAACATTTTTGGAAGATCAATTTTTAAACTGTCTTATCTTTAAATTTTTAAACCTTCTCTGAAACTAAAGCTCATGCATTAAGCATATTATTTGTTTCAGTGAGTGTATTGTCTTTGTTTCATAGGTGTGCACACATTATTTCAATAGGACTGTTTGTTCCTTGGAGCCAGAGACTGTGGGGAATAGTGGAACATTATTGGATCATGAATCATAAGACTTAATTTCAGTTCCCATTTGTATTATTAAATAGCTATGGAAAGCAGAGGAAAAGATAATTTACCTTTCTGGTCATATTTATGTGTGAAGTGGGGATAATCATGCCTAGCTGTCAGTGCTATGAGATTCAAATGAGATACTTAGTATACAAATGTGTTGTAAATGGAAAAACAATATAATAACAAGACAATAATTTTTGTCAGACTGGTATTTTTCTGATATATGGCAGCATGGCATATTGGCTGCTGCTTGACATTATTGATCAGTGACCATGCCACATTGGTAGTTAAATATTTTAAAATGTAACTCCTGAAAATTGTGTTTCATAAATTTACTGTTATTTATTCTGTGTCTTTATAAAGTGTCAGCAGAAAAATGGGCATAAAATAGTTGTGGAATTAAAGATTTGGTGTAACAAGGTAAATAAAATATATGAACACCTATACCAAGGCACACTGAGTGAAAAGTGAAAGTAATTCCAAAAGTCTGTAGAATTAGTTATTTCTAATGTCACTTTTACCAGGAAGCATTAAGGTGTCAGTTCTTGTTCCCTCACAACAAATTTGAAGGTGACTTCACTATACTTTTTGGCATTTGTTTCCTCTTTAGATTATACCCTTCACATTTTGTAGTTGGTTAATGCAGGTACACCCAGACAAAAGAAGGATGCTAGGTACAGACAAGCTATGATTGACCTAACCCATCCATTCTGTTCTGCAGTAGAACTCTCTGTTCCAAAATGTGTTATGGGGACTCATGTTAAAACTTCTTCAAAAACAGCTTGTTCTCTAACAGTAAAAAATATTTCTTTTATTTTTCCTTTTTTTCTTGGAGAGCTTGCTTTAGTGAGAACTGATTTTCCCAGCTCTTTGCAATTCAGAAAGTATGGATTTTGGGGTTCAAATTCAGGCTGTACCCCTTATTAGCTGTAAATCTTAACCAAGTTACTTAAACTCTGTAAACTTCAGGTTTCTCTTTTGTAAGACTGTCATAATTATAGGATCTTCCTCACATGATTGTTGTAAGAATTGAGATAATGTGCATAAAGTAAGTGCTAGTCACTATTAATGACTATGTAAGAACCTAGATAAAAAAATTTGTGTCCTGAATTTATAAAGTCTCTAAATTCAACAGTTTAAAAAAAAAACACTTAAAAATAGCAAAAGGTTAGAACAGACACTTCATGAAGTAAGGTATACAGATGGAAAATGAGCATATGAGGAGGTTTTCTACATCAATATTCATTAGGAAATGCAAATCAAAACCACAGAGAGGAACCACTTCACACTTATCAGAATGGCTAAAATTCTGACACTGATTATCAATAGCAATACCAATGACAAAAACCAAGTGTTAGGAGGATGGAGAGCAAACAGATGTTTCATACATTATTTATAGGAATACAAAATTGTAAAACCACTTTAGAAAAGCATTTGTTAGTTTCCTCAAAAGCTAAACATACCACTACCACATGACCCAACCATGCTTCCCCTGGCCATTTACCCAAGAGAAATAAGGTGGTTGTCCATACGATGCTTTACATATAAATCTTTATGTCTTTGTTTATATAGCTCAATACCAGAAACAACCCAAATGTCCAGCAACAGTTGAAAGGATAAACAAAATGTGGTACATCCATACAGTAAATGCCACTCAGCAATAAAAGGAAATTAATTATTGATACATGCACCAATGTGAACAAATCTCAAAATAACTGTTCTAAGAGAAAGAAGCCAGACAAAACAGTACTTATTGTATGACTCCTTTTATATGTAATTTTAGAAAATGCAAACTATAGTGACAGCAGTTAGATCAGTGGTTGCCTGGAGATGGGACGGGAAAGGAGTAGAAAAAGGCAGGAAAGGGAGATTACCAAAAAACAAGGGGAAGTTTTCGGGGCAATAGATATGTCCATTATGTGTTGATCATAGTGATGGTTTTACAGGTATATACAAATGTCAAAACTTACCAAATTGTATGTTTTAAACATGTAGAACTTGTTGTATGTCAATTATACCTGGAATGAAGTTATTAAGAAAAAAGAGGCTCTCCATATTTTGACCCCATCTAATAACCTTGTTTATTACTGAACCTTTTATTCCATTGAATCTATAACCATATTCCTTATAGGGATTACCCCAAAACATTTCTTTCACTTGTCCATTAAACATATATTCACTGGGTCTCTGTTATGAAACAGATCTTAGAAGAGGAGTTAGGCATCCTTCAGTGATCAAGATAGTCCCAGTTTCTTCTCTCATAAGCTTCACAATCTGTTCGGAGACATAAACAAGTCCACTGTTGTACAGTTATGTACATATATTATTATTGTGTTTATTATTATTTTTATATATTTAGGGGGTACAAGTGAGGTGTCTTACATGCATACATTGTGTAGTGGTGAAGTCTGGGCTTTTAGTGTACCCATCATCCGAATAGTGAACATTGTATCCAATAGGTAGTTTTTCAACCCTCACCCCTGACCCTCCCACGTTTTGAGGTCTCCAATGTCCATTATTCCACTTTGTACATCCATGTACTCGTTATTTAGCTCCCACTTATAAGTGAGAACATATTTGACTTTCTGTTTGTGAATTATTTCACTGAGGATAATGGCCTCTAGTTCCATCCATGTTGCAGCAAAAAACATTATTTTATTTTATTTTTTAGTGCGGGGTAGTATTCCATGGTGTGTGTGCGTGTGTGTGTTTATGTGTGTGTGTATTTTTTTCTTTTAATCCAGTCCTCCATTGCCTGACATTGATTCCATGACTTTGCCTTTGTGTGTAGTGCTGTGATAAACATAACAGTATAGGTTTTTTAAAAACTATATTATGATTCCTTTCCCTTTGGGTGTATACCCAGTAGTGGAATTACTGGATTGAATAGTAGTTCTACTTTTAGTTATTTGGGAAATTTCATACTGTTTTCCATAAAGGCTGTACCAATTTATTATTTTTGACTAGTTAGCCTTTGATAACCTTGATGTTATAAGATAATCCTCCAATGGGGGCTGCTGGGCCTCTTGCACTTAAAATTTAATATAACTTCCAGTGTAGTTATTTGAAATAGTCTCCCATCATTTGAGACCTTCTCCCATTATTCTTGAATGGTTTAATGGGTTTATTCTTAGTCCATTGCCACTTTTTGGTAGACAAGGTAACAGAAAGATTAAATGCATACGTTCTGAAGTCAGACTGCCTGAGCTTAAATTCACCTCTATCTCTTGTTCATCTACTTAGCTTCTCTTAGTTTTGCTTCCTCAGCATACTAATTGTACCTGTCTCATATAGTGATTGTGAGGGTCATTGGGATAATTCAAGAAGTTCTCTGAACAGTTCTTGGCATATGGAGTTGCTCAAAATATGTGAACTGTTTTCATTATTTTGGCTTCCTAAGGTAGCTTGATACCTATATAAAAACCACTCCAGCCAAATGTGGTCAATAATGCTAACTGGAAAGCAACTCTGACCTAGAGCCTTGGAGGGTGACTAGATAGGTGTGAATTACATTATCATAGACAAAAAGAGACAGAAATTCAGAGAACCAGTCAGGTGAAACCAAAAATACATGTACTTTTGAACCCTAGAACAAAAGGCAGAAAAGAAATTGAGGCAGTCAAAATTCAATCAACACAGGGTAGGTAAAGTTAGCCTACAAAGAGTTTCCTTTTCAAGGTAATGAGCCATGCTTATTTGGGTCATGATTATGCAGATAGGGAAGCTAAACTCAAGCAACATCATACTGAATGCTAAAATGGCAATTTAATTCTGAAATCAGTGTTGTCCCCCACTGAGCGGATCCATTTATAGTTCTGTACTGGGTAGAAGTTAATATTGTGAGACCTAAGCGGGTAGTGTGTAAATGACTTCCATGGCTAGGAAGGGAATGAGACTTGTGGTAACAGATAGGGGAAAACACACAGAAAGTACAACTTTTGAAATTCATCTTCTTTATTCTTTTTTAAAATTAGCTCATTCTCATCTTAAAACTCAAGATCTGGTAGAAATTTGAATAAAGAAAAAAATAACTAAAACAGTATTACCCATTCTCTGAAAACATGTTAACTTGGTTGGCTCTATAAAGAAAATAGGATATGAAAGGGGCCCATATTCAGAGATATTACTCATAGTGCCATGGTGTCACTTTTAAAGCCATCATATAAAACATTCAATACTGAAGACATTTAAAATAGTGGAAAATTGGTGTTTCTCTTAATGAACACGGAGCCAGAAATGACCCTCTGTCATCATGCAAGTTATTTTTTTGGCCTGTGGACTGATTGGCACTGTTATCCCAGAATGTCCAGTGGTACATCAGCATCTGTGTGCAGAGCCCATTCAGTGTTGAAAGGGCATGCAGGGGCAGTGACAGGAAGAAAGTGGAGGGCTTTATACAGCAGACTGATTGCAATGACGGACTTCACTGTTTGCCAGACCCCAGCTAGTGCCTCCTGCATCAGAATCTCCCTATCTCCAAGCTTCTGCTGGGAGGTTGGTTAGTAGCAGAAAATAGGTAAGAATAGAGGAAGCTGACCACAGTCCGGAGGTGAGTGCGATCAGAGATAATTATTAATGCTGAGGTTAGAATAAGATCTGGAACTTCTTATTCAATGTACAAAGTACAATGTACAATGTACATTGAACTTCTAATTCAATGTACAAAGTAGACCGTTGAATTCTCTAAGCGGTATACTGTATCAGCCTTTCTCCCTGTTTTCAGTTCTCCCTCCTTTACTCCCTACATTCATCCTCTCCTTCATTCCCTCTCATGTGTTTCCAGGAGCCCATAGAGAACTAGGCACTGGAGAGATCCCAAGATGACTTAGAGTCATTTCCTGCCACTGAGAAGCACTGGACAGGGAGTTAGAACAGCAACTTCTAAGGATCTAGATGACTTAGCGAGGCTCTTTACTTCTTGAGCCCCTAGTTTTATCTCATCAAAAACCTGGGAACTGGAGATGGTTTTATGATCTTATAGCTCTGAAAGTTAACTAGGTTTTAGATATTATCACTTATCATAAGCAAGGCATTCACCTAAGAATGTCATTTTATTCTCATGAAAATGAAACAGGCAAGCACAATTATCTCTTATATTACATATGAGGGTACCAAGACTTGAGATTAAGTAAACTGCAGAAGGGTGCTCAGACAGCTGGTAAGTGGAAGAATCAGAATTTGACTCCAGGCAATCTGACTCTATGCATGACCAATATACTATATTGCTCTTTTTGAAGCTAGTGGGTTTGTTTTATAGCTAGTGTGGCTGGAACTAATAGAAATAGCATAGGTGCATGGGCTTTGGTGTCAGAATTGCCTATGTTCAAATTGGAGTCCCATCACTTTCTAACTAAGCATCTTTGGGCAAATTATTTAACCTTTCTGTGCCTTAATATCAGACTATCAATGGGTTAATAACAAATTTTGGACTCGAAATCATTGCAATACTGAGCTTTGCTTTACAACTCAATAGCCATTGATTTTGACTCCCAGCATATTCCCACTTTTCCTATTTCAGTGCCATAATGCCTGAAATATCACCATTATGAGGACATTTCTTCAAGAAAAGCATTATCCTTTCAGTAAGTTTCTCTTATTAACAATAAAATATTGACTAGGATTGAGGAATATACTATGCCGGGAAAGATATGAATAACTTTATGCCATCATCTCACTTATTCCTCACAAATAGCATATAAAGTATGTACACACACCATATGTATAATAGTAATTATTCCCAATTTATATATGGAAAAGTGAGTCTCAGAGAGATGGCCAAGATGACACAAATTGTAACTGGTGGGACTGCAGTTTGATTCTAGAATTATTCTCTTAACCATTCTGACATTTTGTTACTAATAAATATGCCTGGAAGAGTTAGCATAGAGTCATGAATATATATATATATATTTCTGTTATTATTTCCCCCGTAAGAGGAGGAACCAGAACAGTACAGAGTGTGGTATGTGGAGCCAATTAAAAAGAGAGAGTAAAGCACCTGAAAACCAACTTCCCTTTGCTGAGGAGGGCTGGTTCTGGAGATAAATTCTCTTTTCCTTGTTTGACTTTGCACCTCATGCTGGGGTTGCTGCTGAGAAACATGGCAGACCTGTTCCAATTAGTGTCATAGAGGCTCAGGGCTGGAAAAGAATTTGGAGAGTGTAGCCTTGAATGTTTGTCTGGTGAAGGCATCTTCTTTTTAACAACATGAACTTTTTTTCTCCTCTTGTCTCTGCTGTCACGCCTCCTTGAACGTGAAATCACTACATCTTTTAGGTGATCTCTTTGACAGTGGTCAGCTCTGCATTTCAAAGCTCCTTTTTTTAAATCTTAAGCTTGACTTTTCCTTCTTTTGTTCTTTCCTGTTGATTGGCAAAAAACAAGCGTGGTTGTTTTTCCATACTATAGTTGTATATACTTTTGGAGGCAAAGATGGCAAGTCACATACTCTGCCTCTCTGGCTGCCATCTTTATTTAAAATCTGATTTATTTACCAGATTTTAACTCAATATCACTTTCCTTAAGAACCCTACCCATGACCCAGACAACACCCTTGTTTTATGCATCCACAGTACCCTGAATTTTCTTTTGCAGCCGTTTGTTCACCAGCAATTATACAGAGATAATTATTGTTTCTCACAAGGTATACACTCTATGAGGGGCAGGGACTTGCTGTCTAGTTCACGTGTGTGTACTAGTCACTGTGCTTATGCATTTTATTTACAAACTTTTATGGAGCATCTCCTGGGTATCAGCCACTGTACTTGTGAACAAGATAGATTTAGTCCCTTACCTCATGGAACTTATATTCTAGTGGAGTTTTTCATTCTTTTTTTCTCAACATTTTTTTTTCTTATAGCAATTGACAATAAGAAAACATTGAAGTATGATTTCTATCTATGGTATTTTTCTAAGTGTAAATTGATTCAGAATGGTAGTTTAGACATGTGCTCATTGCCATGATTTAGTTTATGAACTGCACCTGTCCTCATTTCTAAGAGTTAAAAAACTGGGACTGGGTGGTTGGACTGACAGGTGCACAGATGGACTACATCAACGATAGCATCACAGTGAATTGGGAGCCATTCATTAATTTATCTTTTCAGCATTCATTCATCTTTTCTCATTCCCTTTGAAGTTCTGCTTCCACCAGTCTTAGTATTTGGGATAATAAAGTCTTTGGCCACAATGTAGGCCAAAGATTTGTGGTCAGAGTGGCTTGAGTTCTATAATATCCAACCTACTTACTTGCTGCACAACCTTGGACCAACCTAAACTCTCCAATTTTTAGCTTTCTGAGAAATATCATTTCCTACTTCATAGTTGTTTTTTTTTAAAAAAAAGGATGAAATGAGAAGTAGTAGTAGTAATGCCGTCACCACCATTACCACCACGACCATCATCTAACAATTATGTGACACTTATTATGAGCCAAGAACCATTCTAAGGACTTTCTATATATTAATTCATTCCAATCCTATCTATAAGATAGATACTCATATTATCCCTATTTCACAAATGAGGGAAAGGAAGCACACAAAGGTTAATAAACAAATTCAAAGTCTCCCAGCTGGTAAGTACAGATCCAGGAGAGAGACCACAGTGTCTGGGTCTGCATTCCATGCTCCCAACAACGCAGTTGTAGCTGCCTCTGGATAATGCAAGTAGTGCACTCAGCAAGGTGTTCAGTAAAAGGTGTCTTTATGTGGTTAATACAGGTTTGTGACAGCTCAAATTAGTTTGCCCCACTTTTCCTAGGGGATCTTACCAGATAAGAGAAGCATTATAAGCATGAAGCACTACTTATTCATTTTCTTGCTCAAATGAGCCCTAAACCCAGGCTTGTACCTGCTCTAAGTGGTCAGATTAAAAAACTAAAAGGAATAAATAGGTAAAAGAAGGAATCAGGCATGGAATCTAACAAACAGAAATGAGATTCTGATGTGAAAAATGTCTGCAAGATAATAGAGTTTTGTTCCTGAGTCTTCCACACACGTCTCTTGGCTCTGAAAGCAGAATGGTTCATCAGTGTCAGTTACACCACAGTTCAGTGCCCTCTTGGTGTCCATCACACCAAAAGCTCTGAGATTTAAAATTATCTTGAAAGAAGGTAAAAATGTTTACATGCTCCCACTGTGCATCTCAGTGGTTTCTTTAAAGAGTGGAACAAAAAGAATATTCTGGGCCGGGCGCGGTGGCTTCAGCCTGTAATCCCAGCACTTTGGGAGGCCGAGATGGGCGGATCACGAGGTCAGGAGATCGAGACCATCCTGGCTAACACAGTGAAACCCCATCTCTATTAAAACAACAACAACAACAAAAAAAAAAACTAGCTGGGCGAGGTGGTGGGCGCCTGTAGTCCCAGCTACTCGGGAGGCTGAGGCAGGAGAATGGCGTAAACCCGGGAGGCGGCGCTTGCAGTGAGCTGAGATCCGGCCACTGCACTCCAGGCTGGGCAACAGAGTGAGACTCCGTCTCAAAAAAAAAAAAAAAAAAAAAAAAAAGAATATTCTGTGCATTTTACCTAGTGTGCTGGTTCTGTAACCATAATAGGGTCTCTGCCTTGTAGAAGGCATGAATTCCTTCCCTGCTTTCTTGTGTTATTCCTGACCTTGTTCCAGCCTGCTTTCTTTTCCTTTAAGGAACAGCCCAGGTGCCAAGTCATATTTTTCACTCCCTCATTCATTTATAGCAAAATTTTATGGATGTTTCTACCATGTGTTTGGTACTGAAGGAAGATAAAAGAGAAGAAAACAAGCATGAATCTTGCCTTTTAGGTCACACAAGAATTTGTATTATAAGTTCAAGGAAAAGATTTTGGAGAATTTTATGTGAGAATTGTGATCAGATTTGCATTTTGAGAAGATTGCTCAGGCTGCAATGTGGCAGATGGATTGGAAGGGACAATAGTAAATGCTATTGTAATAGCAAGCAAGAGATTGATAGAAATGCCCCATCTCTCAGTTTTGAAACTGACTTTGCAAATTTTTTTTATAAAACACATCACAATTTTATTGCTTGAAGAATACAGCATATGAAATCACAAGAATGTCAAAATGAAAAGTCACTAGGTTTGAAACAAATAATACCTTATCAGATCCAGTGAAATATTAATTAACCTGAACTCTGCATCAGAAAAAAAAGGTGTGGAATCTAAGTAAATCTAAGTTGTTTACTTAAGAAACAGATAAAATAGAAAGTATAAGGATGTTACAGTACAAATTAGAAAAGCCTACACACATTAACTTATTATTGTTCTAGACTAGACTACCTTTGGTACTTAAACTTTTTAAAAAATCATTTCTTCTATCTCCTCCAAACACACTTCACAGGTATGACATCCATGAAGTAACTTCAACTTAAAACATTCAGCAAAATTAACCTTTTCACCTCATAGGGGAAGTATATTTAATAAATGTATAACAACACTTCCCTTTTACTAAAACTGCAGAATGTGATCATTAAGAAACCTAATATTTATAAAACTGTACTTATTTAGCTCTCCAATTAAAATTGGAATCCTGGCAGCCACAGTCTATTTGTGGGCTTGGTGAATAAAAAGGTTTAAAAGACTTGCCAGCTGACATAGGAATTTAATTACTTGATACTATCTTAAGTGACTTTTCCTTTCTGTTTCCAAAATACAGACACTATGCCATTTCTTCAACATCCTGGATTCCTATAATCACTACCATACCTTATTTATTAGAACCAAATTAAAGGTTCTCTCTTTTAACAAGCAGGTAGAAACTATTTACGTTTCATAGAGGGCTGATCAGTTATAACACAACTCATGTTTCATATAGGGTTGATCCGTTAATTCATATAGAGTTGATGAGTTGTAACATAACTTCTTAAGAAAAACTAATATTTTTTTAAAGCTATCACTCAATTATGATGGAGACAATAATGTCATCTCAAAAGGTAATGCTGGACTCTAGGCCATCTAGTCGAGAATATGTAAAAGTAATTCTAAAAACAATAAGTAAACTATAACTACAAGTTAAATTAAAAATCCCTCTCTAATAGCAAGCATGCTCATTAACTTTCATTTCTTTCTCCCAGCAAAGGTTTGAATATTCATCAACCCCAGTTAAACCAAGGGAACCAAAGCAATTTTTTCAAAAGTTCCACCTATATATTTGAATAATATGAGTATGGATGGACTAGGCAAGTAATACTATCAACAATTATTGAATTGGAGTGAAATAGTAAAATCATGACAGACTTCCAAACTGGGCAGTCTTTGAAATGTCATAGTGGAGTTCAAAATGAATTATGCTGTAATAAAACTATAGTTATTACCTCTATACAAAAGAAAAAAAAAAACCCCACCAAATTTATACAGCTACTATTGAACATACTTCTTCCTAGTTTTTGAATGTCTTGAAGCTTTTCTAAACAAGTATATTTATCTGAGCATACATATTTATTGCCTATATATGTACTCATTTTAAAAGACAAATTCAGATATTACAGAGCTGAACTCTTTTCACCAACCTGATCCAGTGTCTACCGACTTCACACAGCAATCCCCTTAATAATTTAAAATTCACAAGTTTTAGTTTAGTTAAAAGGGCAAAGGAAATGCAAATGCAGATTTAGAGCTTTGTATAAATTTCACTGTATTTTATCAACTTGAAGTTTTCTGTAACACTGTTTGTTGATTAAATGAAGGACTTGCTGCTATCTAAAATTTCATAAACATCATTAAAAATTTAAAATTGATATTATACCAAACCTTAAATTTTCAATAGTTCAAAGAGACAGTTTTTACATTTATAGCACACAATAGATGAAACTTAACCACAGACATTCCTAGAATACCAATGACAAGTCCACCAAGATGCATACAAAATTACAGATAAGCATTTCTTCTACTGTTTTTGTTGTGCAGGGAGAAACATTTATAGAAGAAATAGAAATTCAGTTGATGAATTTCAGATATCAGCATCATCTTCAAAAATTTTAACAGTGAAAAACTAGGACAATGAATGAGATCTGAACTAACTGACTCCATCTTGCCCTTAACGTCCAAACTACCCTTGTTCATTCCTGGGCATAGACCGAACTAACTTAGGGAGGAATTTAGTGTATAGCTTAACTTTGAAACAAAGATGATAACAATTCCTCTTTGAAACAAACCGCCTCCTTGCTTGGGGACCAGACTGCCTTTGTAAAACTAACAAACTAGCTACAAGATCTAAAATTATGGCTCAGGAGCCATGCAGTCAAGAGATCACAAGATTCCCAACCTCCCCAATTGCTCTTATAGATAACATTACTATTGTAAAACCTAAGATTGGTGTTTCAGGTATTTTTCAGACCCTGATGGATTCACTGGTACCACCAAGACCAGTAAACTGACTCATCTGGTCTTGTGGCCTCCACTGAGGAACTGACTCAGCACAAGAGGACAGCTTCAACTCCCTATGATTTCATCCTGACCCTACCAGTCAGCCTTCCCCATTTCCTAGCCCTTTGTTTGCCAGACTATCTTTTAAAAACACTAGCCTTTAAATTTTTTAGTGAGGCTGATTTGAGTACTAATAAAACTTGAGTTTTCCATTTAACCGGCTCTGTGTGTATGAAACTCTTTGTCTATTGCAGTTCCTCTGTCTTGATAAATTGACTCTGACTGGGCAGTGGGCAAAATGAACCTGTCGGACAGTTGCAGTTTCATATTTTCTTTTTTCTCAAAAATTCCTTTGCCACCTTAAAACGTCTTCCTGTAGTCTGGTTAAGTTAGTACCTTTTGGATCTTACCTGGTTAACTGGTGAGCACCTTGCTTAGGGTCCCTGTCTCATGATTATCTGCCATGCCCAAAATAGAACCTTTTACATATTTAGTGCCCACTACAACATCTGAGTATTAGAATTTCAGCATTGATAGGGTCCTTAGAGGAAATCCAATCTGACCTCTTTATTTTGGAGAGCTTAGGGTGGTCAAACAACTTGCCAAAAATCATGTATCAAATTAGTGATGGAGATTAGATATAATAGCAACATTTTGAGCCCAACACTAGTTTATGAATGACTTAAGGAACTACATAATACTTTTTCCCTCTTGTTTACAATTGGTATCTTACAGTGAAACAGGAGAGGAGTGAGTGGTTTCAGAAGAAAACTGTAGAAAAGGAAGTTATGAGGTTAAAAATGAAATAAATATCATTACCTTTTATCTAGAAATGGTTTATATTCTGATAGCGGTGAAGATATCTAGTATTTCTGGACAAGCCAGGTCATAGTCAAGGGGTCAGGGAGCAGAGATTGTGTGACCCCTTAGGGCAAGTCTGGGGAAGGAACACCTGGCATCTTGGTGATAAGGAAAAAATCTCCTTTTTATCCTTCTTTTATTAAATGGTTTGTCTTTGGGCTAATTCTGTCAGGCCTGTGCATATATAGGGTTTCTGTAATACAGCAATGTTTTTTTTCACGCTCATGTTTTAATTCATGCACACTTAATTCAGACTTTGTAATGTGGTATCTTTGGATTTCACATCAGACATTTGGTTTAGTGACCTAACTCTCCTATGACATGTAAAATATTGGGCAAATATTTAAATCCCTCTGAGTATTAGTTTCTTCATTTCTGAAATGTCTAAAATTATCTGAAAAGTGATGATTAGCTGACATAGCCATTTTCAGGCTGATCTGTGGTAAATCAGTGTTTTTTGAAGCTTGGTTTGTAGACCATCTGCATCAGACTCTCCTGCAGGTATGTAATAGAACTGCAGATTCCTGGGTCCTCCTCTGGACCTTTAGACTCAGAATCTCTGGCAGTGGAAATCTCAGAGTTGGTATTTTACCAAGTGATTCTGATGTGCATTTAAGTTTAAGAATCATTAAATAATTTGGAAAAGTGCTTCATACATTTTAAGATATTATATAAATGCAGTTTTCAGAAAATGTAGTTTTTCCACTCAAACTGCCCTGGTCTTTGCCTTTCCTTGCTAAAAAATATCTCTAGAGAACCACCTCTGCAGGGGTCCTGGGCAGCGTCTAAACAGTCTAAGGACACGTGGACAAAGGCAAACAGCTACCTGAATGAAAATTCTGTAGTCTGCTGAGGTTTGACTCACCAGCCTTTTAAGAAAATGCTGTAATGTTTTGGAGTGCATGTAATATCTGGTTGGGGAATCAGGCAGGAAGATTCAGACACGTCACTGAACAAAAACATTTCTGCAGTTAGAAAAAAAGCAAAATGAAGTTAAGCTTGGTGTTTCATATAAACACAAAACCTGCACTCTAATGTTTAAAATGTTTAGTTTGTTTACACACAGAGAGTGAATATGAAATGGATACCTTTATTGTCTATTGATTAGATTTCTTTAGTCTCTCAATTACTATCTAGTTGGATGAACTTTCTTGTATTTATTTGTACCTCAAAGTTGGGGAGGAGAAGCTGGGTTAAATCATTTCCTTGCCCCCAGAAAGACGCTGCTGGCTTGGTTGAGGTGGGAAACACCTCACATCATGACATGAACAAAGCACTTGGGCTGGGGCATCACCCCGTTGTCCAGCACTATCTCATCCTTAAAGAAGAAATGTCTTCACAATTTTCTTGAGTTTTGTTCTACATGAAAATCTGGTGTACTCTCAGGCAGACAGGCTATTTAAAAGCCCGAGGGAAATCTATATGGGGTTTAACTGCCCATGAGTAGGGTTGTCCTGATAGGAGCTCTGACTTTGAGGTCTATTTTTTCATTCTATGCTTAAATTTTGTTTTCACTAAAGAAATTAGATTTTTCTTTGAGCAAGCACAAGAATGGAACAGGGAAAGCTATGAAATAGCTGGGATTTATGGTCTATCTCAGAGGTGATGTTTTTCAACTCATCTAGGCTGAAATTACTGCAGTCTTCCCCTAGAGTTCCTTTGGAATTTATTTTCAATTTAGACTGAATACCTGAAAAAAATAGGATGCAGAATGATACTGCAGTTTCTGAAGTGTAGTCTGGAAACTTAGACTATGCTATGCTTATAAACAAATTCAAACATACTTGTTGTAAAGCATTATCTAGATTGAGATTCCAAGTTTCCAACTGCTCTACCTATAGGCTACATTATTAACTCTTTGTTCAGTGTGTTCCAAACCAGGGTCTTAATAGACCCCCATGCTGCTCTGTGAGACACTTTCAGGAGATCCAAAAGTATACTGTGGAAGAAGAGTAGTTATAAGGAGACCTGCATTTTCATGCTGGTTCTGCTTTTCCACATATTTTATTCTAATCAAATCATGACCTTTTGTCCCTCAGCTTTCTCATCAGTGAAAAAGGAAGGATGTTGAACTAAATCAGTGTTTCTGTACAGGTGTTTCGTAGAGCACATATGAGATACCTAAAACTAATTGCATGCACGAATCAACAATTACGATCTCTTTAATGTGTTGGATATTCCATAACCTGATTTCAGGATTAAATATTTAGGAAATCTGTAATATTCCAAATAAAGAAGAGCATGTATTCAAAAGCTTGTTATTTGAGTATCTGGGCTAATTGGAAGAGAAGTCTGGGATCCATTAGCCATGGCTGGCATGCAGTTGGGAACAGGGAGGAGCAGTGTGTGCCCCATGTGTAGGCTGACCTGAACCTGACAAGCCCACCTTTTTGGGAGGATGCATGCACACAAGTGGAGTTAGAACCAGAGGTTGCCATATTCTATCAGGTATTTGTGTCTTTGGAGCATTTAGAGGGTCCTCAGGGCAAAATAGTGAAAAAGATGAGCCCAGTGCAAAATTGCTGTCTGTGAGAAACATGTACACCCTGATAGAATTACATGTGGTTTGAAACTTTTTAAATTAAATTAAATTAAATTAAATTTTAAGTTCCAGGATACATGTGCAGGATGTGCAGGTTTCTTACATAGGTAAACGTGGGCCATGATGGTTTGCTGCACTATCAACCCATCACCTAGGTATTAAGCCCAACATGCATTAGCTATTTTTCCTAATTCTCTCCCTCCCCACGCCTCACCCCCTGACAGTCCCCAGTGTGTGTCCATGTGTTCTAATTGTTCGGTTCCCACTTATAAGTAAGAATATGTGGCATTTGGTTTTCTGTTCCTGTATTAGTTTGCTGAGGATAATGGCTTTCAGTTCCATTCATGTCCCTGCAAAGGACATGATCTCGTTCCTTCTTATGGCTGCATAGTATTCCATGGTGTATATATACCACATTTCCAGTCTATTGATGGGTATTTGGGTTGATTCCATGTCTTTGCTATTGTGACTAGTGCTGCAATGAACATAGGTGTGCATGTATCTTTAAAATAGAATGATTTTTATTCCTTTGGGTATATACCCAGTAATGGGGTTGCTGAGTCAAATGATATTTATGTTTCTAGGTCTTTGAGGAATTGCCACGCTGTAAGCAAAAACTGACAGATGGAATCTAACTAAACTAAAGAGCTTCTTTCTGTGCAGCAAAAGAAACTATCATCAGCGTGAACAGACAACCTATTGAATGGGAGAAAATTTTTGCAATCTATCCATCTGACAATGGTCTAATATCCAGAATCTACAAGGAACTTAAACAAATTTACAAAAACAACAACCCTGTTAAGTGGGCAAAGGACATGAACAGACACTTCTCAAAATAAGACATTTATGTGGCCATCAAACATATGAAAAAAAGGTCAACATCACTGATCATTAGAGAAATGCAAATCAAAACCACAATGAGATACCATCTCATGCCAGTCAGAATGTCAAATATTAAAAAGTCAAGAAACTTCTGTTTTTATTCTGGAATTGTTTGCCCCTCTTTCTTATATGGAAACTCTTTTCCTGATCTTTCTCTTTCATGGTCCAGTTCATGTCCCAGCCTTTTCATGAAGCTCTAAAAGAAGATCCCAGCTTACCCTTCCTTTGTAGGTACTGTGGCAACTTGCACAGGAATATGAAACACAGTAGGTCATAACAAACAAGAATTGGATTGATCAGTCTATAAATCACTAGTTATGTTATCAGAAATAAATGGTGTATATAACATTAAGGTAAATATATAGAGACTTTAAATGAGCATTATAAGCAGTCTTAAAACAAATGGTTAATATTGACTTTATTTTCTTTGGGAGGCCAAGTCAGGTGAATCACGAGTTCAGGAGTTTGAAACCAGCCTGGCCAATGTGGTGAAACCCCGTCTCTACTAAAAATACAAAAAATTTAGCTGGGCGTGGTGGCAGGTGCCTGTAATCCCAGCTACTTGGGAGGCTGAGGCAGAAGAGTCACTTGAACCAGGAGGCAAAAGTTGCAGTGAGCTGAGATTGTGCCACTGCACTCCAGCCCAGGAGACAACATGAGACTCCGTCTCAAAAAAATAAATAAAGATAAAATAAAAAGAAAAAATAATGACTTTATTTTAAGTGAAATGTGTCTATAAAGAAAATTTAGAGGAAAGTGAACAAAGAGAAGGGTTACATTGCTGTCTAAATGACTGAGTATTAAAGCCTACAGTCTGAAAAAGAAAAAGAAATGACTTTGAAAGAGAAATGAATGAGACTTTTCTGAACCTCATCAGGAAATGCTGATATCTAGAGTCTGCTCTTAGCTAGCATATCATTTAGAGACTGAGGAAGGATACTCTCGGCACAGAAGCGTGGATGGCCAGAAAATTACAGTTATATCATCAGCTTTGTGTGAGAAAACTGAGTCAGGAAAGCACAATATACTTCAAGTAGAAATGATTGAGATAACAGATTTTGTCTCAAACTCATTTTTGGATCTTACAAAGAATCACTGCATTGACTGAGGCCAGACCTCTGGGAGAATAATCAAACAATTTCACATGGACCAAATGTACTGTCTCTTCCCTTCTACTGAAAGAAATAGCATAGATACCCTAACATGTCCATTTTGCTTCTTTCTGGTTTTCTTTGTGCTTACATTCAATGTCTTCATCTAGAATATGACGATGATAACAAGCACCATGTATGATTTTTTCAGATAATTCAATGAGATAATGTATGTGGGTGTGGTTTATAAACTATGAATATAAAACACTTTAAAACCATATTCTACTACTATAGTTTTCTCATTTGATTGGGGATTAAGTAGAATATCTTATACTGGAAAAATACAGAAAAGAACAAAAAAAGTATGGTTTATTGAGTAACCTAGTTAGGTGTGAATCAGGGGAAGAGAAAACCTATAGTTCAGCGTACTTCCTTTTTTTAATCTACATGAGGTTGATTTTTTTTTTTTTTTAAGAAGAGGACCATCTATTGGAATGTACCATAAAAAAAGAAACATGGGATAGCCCTCCTTTCCCTTTCCCCTTGCCAAAGACCTGGAGATTCATTTAATACTTTTTTGAGCTCCTACTACATATCAGAAAGTATTCTGGGTGCTGGGAAACAGTGGTGAACAAGACAGATAAGATTTGCACTCTTTTCAGTGGTAATAAGAAAGGGGGGATAGAAAAGACAATCAACAAATTAGTACAATTCTATCAAATATTGAAAGGTACTGTAACAAAACAAGCAAAGGGATGTGATGGATGCACACAGGGCTTTAGTGGAAGGTGAGGTAGCCATGAGAATGTGACTCTTAGATCTTCTACCATAGGGAACATCATTGATTGATAGTCCCCGCTTCTGCAGTCTGAAGCCACCACCATGATCATGCTGAGATTACCCTTCCCCAGAATGCTCCCAGCCAGTGGCTGAACATGACAGGGATACTGAGGCAAGCTCCTTGCTGTGAGATGCGGGACTCCTCCACTCATGACTCTGGCTCAAGGCCTTGCTAAAATGTATCAGAACTACTTCTATTGCCCAAGATACTTCCTACCCAACCTTCTTTCCATTGCTCTCTCTTTCATAGGGATCAGACTTACATCACAGTGTGATATTTTCTCCAGCACCCTCACAGGCATTTCTTCCAATAAATCTCTTGGCATCTGCTTCTTGGAGGACTTTAACTAACTCAGAATTGGTCATTTCAATTTGTGTCAGACAATGCTTGTTGGAGGAAGAGATAATTGAGCTGAGATCTGGAGAAATAACATTTCAGGAAGACAGAGCATCAAGTGCAAAGACCTAGCAGAAGCAGGAATATGCTTGACATATTCAAGATACAGGGAGAAGGCCAATGAGCGGGAATGTGGTGAGTGAGCAGGAGATTGTTGGGAGAGAAATTCAGAGAGAGAAGTAGGGGCCAATCATGTAAGATCATACTGGCTATGGTGATGAAGTTGGATTAAATATGACAGGAAGCCAGTGGAGCATTTTAAGCAGGTGAATAACATGGTCTGAGTGAGAAGATACTTTCTACAGCTATGCACTCTGCAAACATACAGTATTTTTGATGAAGAAAACAATGATTTCTGGAAGTGAGTCTTTCTCAGGCAGATCCCGCATCTGCGTGTGTCTTAGCCATCACAACCTCTTCTTCCTTTGTCTCTCTGGGAAAGGGATAGAAAAAGGTAAGTTTTGACCCAGTGACTGGAAGAGTTGAGAAAAGCCAACCGCAATGACTTTACCCAAAGGCTTTTTATTGTTGATATTCTTCTTGACATCAAGTTTGGGGAAACAATTTCAAATTGGTCAGTGTGTCTATTATTAGAAAGTCTTTAACTCCATCTATATAATTTCTTATTGGATCTGGGTTTTATTCAACAATACCCCATCTCTCTTCATGTTTGTCTATGATGAAATTTTAGATATCTGTTCTTCTCTTATATACTCTGGCTGCATGCAGTACTTTTCGATCCTCATCACATTTGTCCAGCACAGGACTTCTGGATTGTCTATAGCTCTCTTCTTTACACAAGAAATTCTTGTATTATGTTCAACAAATGCAGTTGAATGTCAGTCACTTAATGCTGACTGACATCGCTCCCGCATTGTTGAGAACATGCTCACATGTGCAAACTCTTGTTATTGCAATAAGGCCGATGCCCATACAGAAC
The DNA here is from genome assembly GCF_043159975.1 of Macaca nemestrina. Lineage (NCBI taxonomy): Eukaryota > Metazoa > Chordata > Mammalia > Primates > Cercopithecidae > Macaca > Macaca nemestrina. Next base: position 27,870,601 of record NC_092130.1, on the reverse strand, counting down.
ACCAATAGTATGATGTGTGGGGCGTGTCTGGAGGGTAAGCTCTTCTTCAGCTATTTTTTTTTTCTTGTTTAATGGGAGTGACAACTCAGTCCATAGTAAATTATTTATTAAACAGCTATCATGGACCAACTTCTGAACTAGGTGATGGGGATAAAGTGGTGATGACCTGCACATGCCGAGCTCCTACTCATGGACCTTCAAGTTTGGTTGAAAGGAAGGAGTGTGGAATAAGGGAAGAAATAAGATGGCCTAAGCTTGCAGTCTGGATCCAGTACTTCATAGCTATAGTACCTTGGGAAAAATCACTCTCTTTCATCCTGAGGTTCCTCCTCAGTTAAACAGGGATACTAGTAACTCCCCTGCCTTCCACTCAGGGTGATTACAAGAATCTCATAGAGTAGTAAAAAATTATACCCGTGTAACATTCAGATTTTCTTGTTTTGTTTTAGATGCTCTTGTTTTGCTTCTTGTTTCTTGTTTGATTCTTTGTTTTAGATTTGTTTGTTTTTAGACAAACTTTTTTTTAAATTTTACTTTAAGTTCTGGGATACATGTGCTGAACGTACAGGTTTGTTACACAGGTATACATGTGCCATGGGGATTTGTTGCACCTATCGACCCATAATCTAGGTTTTAAGCCCCACATGCATTAGGTATTTGTCTTAATGCTTTCCCTCTCCATTCCCCCACCCTCCAGCAGGCCCTGGTGTGTGATGTTCCCCTCCCTGTGTCCATGTGTTCTCATCATTCAACTCCCACTTATGAGTGAGAATATGCAGTGTTTTATTTTCTGTTCCTGTATTGGTTTGCTGAGGATATGGTTTCCAGCTTCATCCATGTCCCTGCAAAGGACATAAACTTATTATTATTTATGACTGCATAATATTCCATGGTGTATATGTGCCACATTTTCTTTATCCAGTCTATCACTGATGGGCATTTGGGTTGGTTCCAAGTGTTTGGTATTATAAAAAGTGCTGCAGTAAACATATGTGTGCATGTGTCTCTGTAGTAGAATGATTTATAGTCCTTTGGGTATATACCCAGTAATGGGATTGCTGGGTAGTTCAACAATTGTGGAAGACAGACTTACATTTTAAGGGCAGTTTTTGATTGACAGGAAAATTGAGAAGGTAGTACAGAGTTCCCATATACTCCTGCATAGTTTCCCCTGTTGTTAACATCTTACATTAGTATGGTAGATTTGTTATAATTAATGAACATGTATTGACACACTATTATTAACCACAGTTCCTACTTTGATCATTTGCTCTCAGTCTTTCCCTAATGTTCCTTTTCTGCCCCAGAATCCCACCCAGGGTGGCACATTGTATATAGTTGTCATGTCTCCATAGGCCTCTCTTGGGTGTGAACATTTCTCAGACTTTCTGGGTTTTTAATAATCTTGAGAATTTTGAGGAGTACTGATCAAGCATATTATAGTGTGCTCCTCTATTGGAATTTGTCTGATTGATGTTTTTTCATGATTAGACTAGGGTTATGGGATTTTTGGAGGAAGATCACAGATGTAAAGTGACATTTTTATCACATCATATTTGGCCTACACAGTATCAACAAAATTTATGACTATTGATGTTGCCTTTGATCACCTGGCAGAGGTAAAAGTTTTGCAGTTTCTCCACTATAAAGTCCCCCACCCCCTGTAGTTCTATGCTGTACTCTCAGGAAGAAAGTCATGAAGTGAAGCCTACACTGTAGAAGTGGGGAGTTATGCTCTGTGTCTTTGAGGGCACAGTATCTACATCAATTATTTGGAATTTTTCGGTATGGGAGGTTTATCTCTTCTCCCCCACTTATTTATTTATTCAATCATCTATTTATATCACTATAGACTTGTGGATATTTATTTTATACTTTGGGCTATATTCCAATACTACTTTATTTTGTTGCTCAAGTAGTTTCAGCTTTGATTATTGATTGGCTACTGTGTCCCTTTGGCATACTCCAATCACTGTGACCTTCCTTTCTTCCTTCCCTCTCTTCCTTCCCCTCCCTTATTTCTGGTACTACTACATGCTCCATGCTCATCTTACATATTTCCTGCCTCAGTCCTAGAATCCATTGTTTCTTCTGTGGGCTCTGATTCTTTTTATTAGAGAATGGTGTTGGAAACCAAGATCTGCCTTTTTTTTTTTTTTTTTTTAACTGGAGAAGGGCATTGGAAACTAAGATCTGAGCACAAAGTATGTTTCTTGATACTGGAGTCTCCCTGTTTCTCAGCCCTTTCATCTGACAGGGCAAGGAAATGTATGGTGTATATATTAATATGGATATATATTGATATGGTTTGGCTCTGTGTCAACACTCAAATTTCATCTCAAATTGTAATCCCCAGGTGTCGAAGGAGGGACCTGGTGGGAAGTGATTGGATCATAAGACCAGTTTCCTTGTGCTGTTCTTGTGATAATGAGTTCTCACAAGATCTGGTGGTTTAAAAGTGTTTGGTTTAAAAGTGTTTGGCAGCTTCCCCTTCCTCCCCCGATTCCCCTCTTCCCCTCTCTCTTTCCTGCCACCATGTAAGATGTTTCTTGCTTCCCCTTCACCTTCTACCATGATCGTAAGTTTCCTGAGGCCTGCCCAGTCATGTGGAACTGTGAGTCAAGTAAAGCTTTTTCCTTTATAAATTATCCAATCCTAGATAAGTTCTTTATAGCAATGTGAAAATGGACTAATACATATAATCATACTTATAAATATTTCTGTATGTATCCATCTGTATCTATTTTAGGCTAAAATTCTTCATACTGATGTCTTCAATTCTAATCCATTATCATGTGGATGATTCTAGCATCTCGGCCTTTCTCCTGACCCTGGCTTTTGCTTATCTGCAGCTTCCCACTCCAACAGTGAGAAATCTTGATCTCACCATCTACCATTCACTTACCTAATTGTCTGATCTAGTATACATATATAGCAGTGTCAATATTGTTAGCCCATACACTATGGCGACAACTTTATCACTAAAGTACAAGGTTTATGTACAGTTTCTTTGCTTTTAGTTTTACAGATTACAATTGTTTCCAAATTACTTAGATTATTTTCCCACCACCCTCTTCAGTTAAGATGTTTCATATATTGGTAATACAGTTTGATTGTTTTGTCACATTCTGTATTCCATCCTGGGATTTCCCCAACTTCCTAAATGATTTTTTAGTGTGTACTCATTAAAGCACTCTTTTTGTGTTGTAAAGCTCAACAGGTTTTGGCATTTGCATAGCGTCATGCACTTGTAATTACAGTATCACAAAGAATAGTTGCACTTTTCTAAAAATTTACTTGTGCTTCCTCTATTCAGCTTCTCCAACCCTGTACCCCTTGCAACTACAAACTTTTAAAATTGTCTTCATATTTTTAACTTCATCAGAATGTCATTTAAAGGGAATCATACAGCATGTAGCCTTTCAGTCTGGCTTCTTGCACTCAGTGATATGCATTTAGGATTTACCTATGTCTTTGTGTGGCTTGATAGGTTATTTTAAAATCACTGAATCGTATTTCCTTGTATGGAACATACCAGTATTTTATCCATTCACTTAGTAGTGGACATTTTGATTGCTTCCAGTTTTTGGATAGTATGAATGAAGCTGCTATAAATATTTATGTGCAGGGTTTTTTGTGTGGTACTTTAGTTTTTGAGGCATTTCTGAAATCATTTTTTTCAATGTGATTTTCAGGACACTTGAGGGTAGAGTAAATGAAGTGAGTCATGCCCCTGTTACACATTGGAAAGATACTTTAAGAAGAGGCTCTTGCCTCAGTTTTCACAGCTGGTAAAGGGAAGAGCTGAGACTTGAAGATTTACCTTCTCGCGCCAAATGTCACATTCCTCTCATACATTATTCTGGATCTCAATAAATTATTTGAGAAAATAATTGAAAACCTTTATATACTATCCAAATTATTGTAATTTTTTTTTTATACCTTAAGTTCTAGGGTACATGTGCACAATGTGCAGGTTTGTTACATATGTATACATGTGCCATGTTGGTGTGCTGCACCCATTAACTCGTCATTTACATTAGGTATATCTCCTAATGCTATCCCTCCCTCCTCCCCCCTCCCCACAATAGGACCCAGTGTGTGATGTTCCCCTTCCTGTGTCCAAGTGATCTCATTGTTCAGTTCCCACCTGTGAGTGAGAACATGCGGTATTTGGTTTTCCGTTCTTGTGATAGTCTGCTGAGAATGATGGTTTCCAGCTGCATCCATGTCCCTACAAAGGACACGAACTCATCCTTTTTTATGGCTGCATAGTGTTCCATGGTGTATATGTGCCACGTTTTCTTAATCCAGTCTGTCACTGATGGACATTTGGGTTGATTCCAAGTCTTTGCTATTGTGAATAGTGCCACAATAAACATACATGTACATGTGTCTTTATAGCAGCATGACTTAAATTATTGTAATTTTATTAAACCAGATCTTCTCAATTTTCTTTGTCTTTGTCACTACACTCATCCTCACATACAAAGAAAAGACAGGGAAAATGTAACCTACTGTAATATAAATGAAAGGGGAAATAAAGAGGCCACCTCTCCTCCTTGCTACTTCTCATTTTGCTGCTTTACTTAGAAAATGCTAAGGCACCTCTTCTTTATATTTTGTAATTACCTTTTGCCTTTACTTTCAACCATTTTGTATGATGTATTAAACATACTTAAAATTAATAATAATCATAATAGGTAGCAATTGAGTGTTTACCATGTACTAGCCACAGTGCTGGGCATTTCATTTACATAACTTCATTTATTCCTCACAACAACCCTCAGGGGTAGCTTCTATTTTTATCCTCATTTCACAGTTGAGGAAATTAGGGTTTAGGAGAAATTATGTAATTTGCCCAGGAACCAGCAAGAGGTAGGAATGGATCTCAGGATCTGTTTGGGTATTTTTTTTCATCACCTTATTAGTTATTTCCAGAGATGCATTACCTTCTAAAGCAGGGTGGTCTTTTTAGCGCCAGCTTGATATTGAGGATTTGGGGGAAGGAAAGCTAAAGTGTAGTTATAGCTATGCCACCTTGTGTCGGGGCAAACCAGACAAGTGTGTCTTGTAAACACAGCTACTGAACAAAAGAAGCTGAACCTAAGGAAACAGGCAATAGTATTCCCCCTGGTGACACCATCTAATAAGAACATCAGCTACTCTGGGGCACTGGCCCATTATGTTGAAGTGATAAAACAGCAATTAGCTCTTTCCTCATTTTCCCAAGTTACCCCAAGGGTAAAATGGCACACTGAGCAAATATACTAAATAAATTACATTAAACTTAGTTATCAATTTGAAAATCTTAGCTGCTAGCAGCACAGAGATTAACAGGTTCTAGCAATTTTTTTTTTTTTTTTTTTTTTTTTTTTTTTGCTTAAACTCCACTCCCACCCCCAATGAAAAATCTCAGCCATAGCTGGTTGTTTTTGTCAGATGCAATATAACTTTCTGCAGGCAACTCTGCATTGGCTCTGTGAGGTTTCCAGAGAGAACTCTTGGCATGAGTTAGTGGACTAAATCATGTGCAGTAACCAATAAATACATCCTGGGAAGAATATTTGCATAGCACTGGGCACAGTGCTAAGAATGAGGGTGATGTTTTTCTAGACAAAAATCCATATGCCTTGGGGACCCTGATCTAGTCAGCGTCACTGGCATTATGGAAGCAACATTGGTCAGGAAGACAGAAGGGAATCCTAGTAGTTTGCTACCACCTATAGAAACTCATCTGGTTTTCAGTTCAATGGTGATGAGCGAGCCCCAGAACTTGCCAGGTGTTCCCATCATGCAACTCTGTTGATAAAGGCAAATCAGAGAAAATGACGTCTGGGGCTATTCAAGTCACATCTATACATTTGACAAATGTTCACTAATACCTTACCATGTACTTGGCACTGTGCTAGGTTCTAGGTTCATAAGGAGAAATATTACATATTTTTTTTCTTCTGGAGACAAGGTCTCACTCTGTTGCCCAGGTTGGAGTGCAGTGGCCCAATTATGGCTCACTGCAGCTTCCACCTTCCAGGCCCAAGCAATCCGCCCACCTCAGCTTCCAGAGTAGCTGGGAGCACAGGTGTGTGCCACATACCTGGCTAATTTGTAATTTTTTTGTACAGATAGGGTCTTCCTATGTTGCTCAGGCTGGTCTCAAACTCCTGGACTCAAGTGATCCTCCTGCCTTGGCCTCCCAAAGTGCTGGGATTACAGACATGAGCCACCATGTCAGGCCGTGACACAATTCTTAACCTCAAGAAAATCACAGTATGGGGAGACAGACAAGCATATAATGATGTATAAAGCAGTATCATGGGTTAAAAAACGAGGGTCAAGTCAATGTACAGAAACATTCCTTCATGATGATCTCCCAGCTACAGAAGACTACAAATGAAAGAGAGTGACAGTGAGCAGTTGGGAGACAGAGTTAGGTCCTTTTCTGAATGCAAAGTTGCCAAAGAGTGAAGCTGGCCTTTTCCGAAGCAAAGAGATTTAGCTTCCCCAAGAGTGAGATGATAGGCAATGAAGTCATGTGTGTCTAAACTGTGGAACAGAAAGATAGAAGGAGCCTAGTTCCTCCATGTCCTTGTTCAGTTACTGTGTCTTACCTCACCATACCTAGAGAGGTGACGAGATCTCAGCTGAGGGTCTGGGCAGGGGTGTGGGACATCTAATGATCACCTGAAGCTGCACTCACGTTTGACACTGGGACAATGGAGTGAGTGCCCATCTTCAAATAGATCAGATTCACTTGGACAATCTGCGGTGTCACATGGCAGCCACAATAGATGGAAGCCTCCTGATATCCCCTCTATTTTTCTGGTATTATGTAAGTCCCCCATTCCCTGCCATCCCCTCAATAAATAGGTGATTCCAGGGAGGCACTACAAAATGTGACAGTTTCTATCCTGGCATTTGAGAGTTTGAAGTGAAATTTAAAATGTTATATTAAATTTAAATGTAAATATTGGTTAAAAAATAAGAATATAACTTTAAAAATATAAGCTCTTTGTTTTGGAATAATTTAAGATTTGCTGAAAAGTTATAAAGCTGGTACAGGGACTTCCCATATCCCCTCACTTAAGTTTGTATCACCTGTTTCAGTTTCCACTAATGTCCTCACTTTCTATTATTGTGTACATTTGTCAAAACTAAGAAACCAATACTGACACATTACTGTTAATTCTAGCCTTTTTTTTAGATATCACTAATTTTTCCATGGATGTCCCTTTGCTGTTCCAGGAACCATTCCAGAATACCATATTTAGTTATCATGTCTTCTTAGTCTCCTCTGAGGTCTGTGACAAGTTTCTTAGTCTTCCCTTATCTTTCACGACCTTGACAGTTTTGAGACGTAATGGTCAGGTATTTTATAGAATGTTCCTCAGACTGGGTTCGTCTCAGCTTTCTCTTGTGACTAGACTGAGGTTATAGGTTTTTGAAAAGAATACCATAGGGGTCAGGTGCCCTTTTGATTACATCATATCCAGTGTACATAATATCACTGATAATAACCTTAAGTAATTTGTTTAGATAATGTTGGCCAGGTTTCTCTACTACAAAGTTGTTATTTTTCCCTTCTCATACTCTATACTTTGGAAGCAATTCACTAAGTCCAACCACACTTAAAAGGTCGGGGGGAGATTAAGCTTTGCCTTCTGGAGAGGGTAGTTTCTACATATATTTGGAATTCTTTTGTAAGGAAGATTGTCTCTTTTATTTATTTATTCAAGTACTTATTTATATCATTTTGATCTCATTTATAAGTAGTTTATATTTTGTATTATGATCTAGTACATTGTTATTTATTTTGTTGTATAACTTTTTTCCAACTTTGGTCATTGGGAGCTTCATTAGTTTAGCTCTTGTGTCCCGTTGTCATGCCCCCATCGATTTATTTTTTTCAAAATTTCCCAACATCCTGGTAATACCAAATGCTCCAGAATTATAGATTTTGCCTGCCATAGCCCTAAAATCAGCCACTTCTCCAAGAAGCTTGGATTTCCTTCTTGGATGATGATATTTCCTTTCAATTTTTTAATTTTTAATTTTTGTGGGTACATAGTAGATATATATATTTATGGGGTACATCAGACATTTTGATATAGGCGTGTAATGTGAAATAGGCATGTCATGGAGAATGATATCCATTCTCCATTGGATATCCATTCCCTCAAGCATTTATCCTTTGTGTTACAAATGATCCAATTATACTCTTTTAGTTCTTTTTAAATGTATAATTAAGTTATTATTGAGTATAGTCACCCCGTTGTGCTATCAAATAGGGAGGGTGGTATTTTGAAACCAAGGCTTGGGCTGGGCACTGGGAGTGACCATTGCTACTGGGGTGTCATTATCTTTAAGCCCTCTCAGCAGACAGAGAAAGGTAAGATGTATGT